>NC_140660.1:3959960-4634710 GCF_978046115.1 Saccoglossus kowalevskii | reverse complement strand
GACAAGACTTTGCCATGAATACCATATTTGATTACTTTCCACCACAGAAAATCGTGCTGAATCGATTAGATAATATTATCGCACTGTTCCCATGTAATAAACATCACTGATGAGATATTATCACTCTGGTCCCATAGAATACTTTTTACTTGTAAGATTATATTATCTCACTGGTCCCATGTAATAAATATCTCTGATGAGATATTATCACTCTGGTCCCATAGAATACTCATTACTTGTAAGATTTTATTATTTCACTGGTTCCATGTAATAAACATCACTGATGAGATATTATCACTCTGCTCCCATAGAATACTCATTACTTGTAAGATTTTACAACTGACTGTACGCATCTGCGGGCATTTGACTGATATTAATTATTCATGGTGTCATTGTTTATTCATGAGTGGATGTGTGAAAGTAAACGTGACGTTTTAAAGATTGATTCGATTCGATCGCAGAGATGGATACTTTACCTTTTTTTAGCGCAACGGCGATACTTTCATCCATGTTTACTGAAAACAAGTCGATTTAAATGTCCAATGTATATAAGTAGTCTTTCAAAATCGCCGGGGCCTCAGAAGTGAAAGGTCACGTACATTAACATAGATAAGAGATGAAGTATACAGCTGCACTTTGATTCGTTGATAATGCTAGTCAACATATTTTAATTAGCATAATCACCGGAGTGATTCCGCTCCGGTTTTTCACTCCAACGCAGGGGGTCGCCTGCAGATGCGTCCAGTCGGGATTTCTTTCGCAGTCACGCTAGTTTTTGCGATCACGTTAAAAAGGCTAAATTGACAAATAATTATATTTTTTTGTAAAACAAAAAAGAAGTCCCGACTTTTCCAGTCTAGGTGTCCCGTAGCGGCGTTCGAATTCTGGCTGACAAAATTGCAGTAAAATTGCACCCAGGTAATTGCCATCTGTTTCAAAGAACACGGGACAACGCAGAATTCGACGACGATATATGGTATTGTAATTCTCCACTATGGGTAAATAAATTACAGGAGATGATGAAGGTAATTTCGAAAGCTGCAGATTTGTGCAGTGTGTACACCAACCACTACATTAGAGCGACCGGTGCAAAGTCTTTCTTTCGGCCGGAGTTGAGACAAGGCGTATCATGTACGTGTCACAAAAACGATGCGAGAGTTCGATCTTACACCATCAAACTTAACCCAGAACAACGACAAAACGTGTCAGTCATACTGTCACAAACTTTGGTTATACCAAAAGTATTCAGGTCAGATGTTGGAACTGTAGTCACCGTGTCAGTCGCCTTACATGATACACGGTGTCCCGCCGCGTCTCAAATTTCAGTCAAACAAAGCATGGAGCTAATTTTAGCTCCATGAACCAAGTTACATATAGTATGATGAGTCACAAAACCGGTTTATTTCACAACTGTAATTTCAATTGGCAAATTACAATCCAAATTGTACAAAAATCGGAATGGAAACGTGGAAAATCCGTTGTTTTAATAATCCAAACTGTACACGACCCTGTATTTCAAATGGGGTTGACGCAGTCAGTAAAAGGTCATCTTTTGTTATGCAAATGCTTGTGTTTACGCTGCTCTATTCACCGTGGATACGTTTCTTTTTCATGCGGAATAAAAAATAGTTTGTATTCAATTTGAACTGTGTTGCCCATGTTATTTAAAATAGAGAGTGAACATGCCAGAATGGATATTACGTTAGATACTCGGCTGTGGCATTATCAATATTATAGTCATGACCACCATCCCTTTGGCAGGCAACAAATCGTGATATTACGTTAGATACTCGGCTGTGGCATTATCAATATTATAGTCATGACCACTATCCCTTTGGCAGGCAACAAATCGTGATATTACGTTAGATACTCGGCTGTGGCATTATCAATATTATAGTCATGACCACCATCCCTTTGGCAGGCAACAAATCGTGATATTACGTTAGATACTCGGCTGTGGCATTATCAATATTATAGTCATGACCACCATCCATTTGGCAGGCAACAAATCGTGATATTACGTTAGATACTCGGCTGTGGCATTATCAATATTATAGTCATGACCACCATCCCTTTGGCAGGCAACAAATCGTGATATTACGTTAGATACTCGGCTGTGGCATTATCAATATTATAGTCATGACCACCATCCCTTTGGCAGGCAACAAATCGTGATATTGCAATCACAAACATGTATTATTTAAACATTTTTCTTCGATGAAACAAAATTTATCGTTTTCAGCAGTAAATGTCAACACATTAATTTTTAGCATTTTTCCCTGTATACAATCAACCATTTCTGTAGAATAGTTATATACCTCGTGCCTATCCAGTTTTGTATTCATTATTTTAATTCTCTATGTAGTCTGGCTGGCAGCAAGTCAAACCCACTTTGTCAAACTTCCACAAATTATGTAAATTAAACAATAGTGTAAGCAATTGGAGTGACTAATAAAGGAATGTACTCGTTGAAACAGGTCTTCTCCAAACGTTGGTCAGAGACAAGTGGTCACATGACCTAATATAATTATCCTACAATTCAGTATACTTTATGACATGATTTGAAGTTTACCACATATACAGTTTGAGGGCGCTGTTCTCACGAAATGTCAATTTTAGCTCACAGTCATGCACATTCATAATTTACACAAATAAGCCACAATAAACTCATTGGTATCATTTGCTCTGGATTTATATCAAGCTACTTCGTGAATAATTTGGAATAATTTATTGTTTATTATTCATCATACAATTGACTAGAGTAAGTAAAGTAACAGTTGGCAGAAGGATGGTAAAATTGAATGCATTTTCTTCTCACTTTTGTCAGCAAGCACAAATCACCTATCAATAGTGAGAATTTAATCCACTAATGAGAATAAAACCTGTTGTTGATTCTCACCAACAGAATGTATAGTCAGAGTTCTCAATGTCACCATATTGTTGGTGAGAAGTGTTTCGTGGTTGATTCTCACCAACAGAATGTATAGTCAGAGTTCACAATCTCACCATATTGTTGGTGAGAAGTGTTTCGTGGTTGATTCTCACCAACAGAATGTATAGTCAGAGTTCACAATGTCACCATATTGTTGGTGAGAAGTGTTTCGTGGTTGATTCTCACCAACAGAATGTATAGTCAGAGTTCACAATCTCACCATATTGTTGGTGAGAAGTGTTTCGTGGTTGATTCTCACCAACAGAATGTATAGTCAGAGTTCTCAATGTCACCATATTGTTGGTGAGAAGTGTTTCGTGGTGTATTCTCACCAACAGAATGTATAGTCAGAGTTCACAATGTCACCATATTGTTGGTGAGAAGTGTTTCGTGGTGTATTCTCACCAACAGAATGTATAGTCAGAGTTCACAATGTCACCATATTGTTGGTGAGAAGTGTTTCGTGGTGTATTTTCACCAACAGAATGTATAGTCAGAGTTCACAATGTCACCATATTGTTGGTGAGAAGTGTTTCGTGGTGTATTTTCACCAACAGAATGTATAGTCAGAGTTCACAATGTCACCATATTGTTGGTGAGAAGTGTTTCATGGTGTATTCTCACCAACAGAATGTATAGTCAGAGTTCACAATCTCACCATATTGTTGGTGAGAAGTGTTTCGTGGTACTGTATTCTCACATTTCACAATTTATGAAATAACTACTGTATCTTGGCAAACCCTTTCAGCAATGCATTTCAGAAAGTAAAACACAACACTTGAACTCCGTATGAGAGTCACAAAAATAAACATATTTAAGAAAGTGGAAATTTAAATCAACAGCAGGTTTCATTCTCACCAGAATACTATGTTCTCAGTAATGTTGGCTGGAAGGAAAATACATTCTCACTAACTAGTAGAAAGTGATATATTCCTGCATGATTTTCACCTTCCTTCTCCATAGTGTATACAGATTGGATATATAAAACCCAAACATTATCTGTAATACATTTTTAATTTAAGTATCATAATATGAGTTGATCATCAAATTGAATAAAATAATAATGTACAGAAATGGGTATATATCAAAACCACACCATGATTTGATCTGAATACAATTGACTAAATTACTAATACAAAATATGAATGGTTATTTATTAAACTACATTTGAGATACATTCTTCATTAAGGTATTAAAATAATAATCACAAATCACACAATATTGATCATCAAATTGACTAAATTATTATTTAAAATAAAATGGATTCATAACAAATCACACTCTGATTTGAAATATATTTCGAATCAAGGAATTACTTTGACAGTAAATATACATATTATATTCATCATTCAATTTACTAAAGTAATGAACTGAAACAAACAAAACTGGATATTTATAAAAACATGCCATGATTTGAAATACATTTTCAATTAAGGTATTATTTTGATAGTCAATATACATACCATATATTTATCATACAATTGTACTGAAACCCAAAGTATCTGAATATTTATGAAAACGTGCAATGATTTGAAATACATTTTGAATTAAGGTTTTATTTTGATAGTCAATATACATACCATATATTTATCATACAATTGTACTGAAACCCAAAGTATCTGAATATTTATGAAAACGTGCAATGATTTGAAATACATTTTGAATTAAGGTTATATTTTGATAGTCAATATACATACCATATATTTATCATACAATTGTACTGAAACCCAAAGTATCTGAATATTTATGAAAACGTGCAATGATTTGAAATACATTTTGAATTAAGGTTTTATTTTGATAGTCAATATACATACCATATATTTATCATACAATTGTACTGAAACCCAAAGTATCTGAATATTTATGAAAACGTGCAATGATTTGAAATACATTTTGAATTAAGGTTTTATTTTGATAGTCAATATGCATACCAT
This sequence comes from Saccoglossus kowalevskii, assembly GCF_978046115.1. NCBI lineage: Eukaryota > Metazoa > Hemichordata > Enteropneusta > Harrimaniidae > Saccoglossus > Saccoglossus kowalevskii. The sequence continues at coordinate 4,629,844 of NC_140660.1, read as the reverse complement.
ATTTATCATACAATTGACTAAAGTAATGTATTGAAACCAAACATAACTGGATATTTATGAAAACATGCCATGATTTGAAATACATTTTCAATTAAGGTATTATTTTGATAGTCAATATACATACCATATATTTATCATACAATTGTACTGAAACCCAAAGTATCTGAATATTTATGAAAACGTGCAATGATTTGAAATACATTTTGAATTAAGGTTTTATTTTTACAGTCAATATACATTCCATATTAATTGACTATAGTAATGTACTGAAACCAAAAATATCTGAATATTTATGAAAAATGCCATGATTTGAAATACATTTTGAATGAAGGTATTATTTTGATAGTCAATTTGCATACCATATTTATCATACAATTAACTAAAGTAATCTACTGAAACCAAACATAACTGGATATTTATGAAAACATGCCATGATTTGAAATACTTTTTTGAAATAGAGTATTATTTTGATAGTCAATATGCATACCATATTTATCATAAAATTGACTAAAGTAATCTACTGAAACCCAACCAAACATAACTGGACATTTATGAAAACATGTCATGATTTTAAATACATTTTGAAATAGGATATTATTTTGACAGACAATATACATACAATATTTGTCATACACTAAACTAAACATAACTGGATATTTATGAAAACATGCCATGATTTGAAATACATATTTATGCTTGAATCAAGCTAAATGTTAAACTGATCCCAAACTGTATTTTAGCTCATCTGATTTACGTATTTTACAAATACTTTACCATGGCTTTATCCTACAATGTCTTCAATTTACTAGTAGAAAGACAGTAGTAGGACAGACATAATAAACAGAACAATATTTGGATATATTTACTATCACATCACATTAATTTCCAGTTATCATTCACAATTACATTCCATATATTGGAAACTTTCAAATTTGAATTATCTAAAACAAAATTTAGTTGCCACTAACTGCTAACAAACCCATATAAAGACAACATGATTTGTTAAGAAAGCTGCCTACATTTGCAAAGTATATTATATTATATGCAAATATATGCTAGCAATATTTGTTCCAATTCAGAAATAAGGTTAACCATGTTGGTGATTACAAAGCCTTAGATTTCTAATTCTGTTAATATCATTTTAGAGGAATGATTTTACTGACAACTAAGATAGATGGACATACCAGCATATATTTAGTGGACTGAAAATCTTGCATTGTTAGCTTCACATGTCTTTATTGTAATTTTAATCATTATGTAAGTGAGAAAAGACTGACTTAAACATTTGTAATGTATTGTTTTATAATCTTGAGTACACATTTACTCACTATTACTATGTTTTTATAATTACATGTGAAAATTATCATATCAAACATGTCTTTATAACATGTCATGGAATATATTTACAGATAAACTTCTTTTCTGAGTGTGGTAAATGTGGATGGACATTGTGTACATCCAGCTTCCCTAGCTATATCACCAACTTTGTCATGTACGACTGTAAGGATGGACAGCAAACTGTGTGTATCATGTAACTGCTCCAGCATCTTAACTAATTGTGAGACATAAAAAGTTCCTTTCTCTGGATCTCTCATAGCCACATACCCAGGAACAGTAGAGAGACTGATACAGAAATCAGACTCATCAGGAATAACCTTTGGAACACTGCTATCATATCTTAGGCCTTTCATCAAACCTCCTCCCTGGCATGCCTGGATAAAGAATATTTTGGGTTTTCCTGCAAGAGTACGACATTCTGTTGCTGCAAAATGTCGCGTTAAATCTTCAATGCGAGCAGATTTACTATCAACACCTGATACCCTATCTTTACTACCATGTGACAGTATACACACTATAATACAGTCGGCATTACGGTGGTTCTGCATACTCACAACTCGTAGAGTGGTTTCAATATCAGAAGCAGTCAGGTCATTGTAAATTTGTACCCCAAAATCCAATCTTTTGAACAAACTTTCCAGTTTTGCTGTGAATCAATAACAAGTGAACAGAGTTTGAATTAGAGTGAATAATGATGTTACATAATGTTACATAATTAAACCGGTCACTGATAGCATAGTGGTTGTCACATCAGACTCATGATAACAACAAAGTGACATACAGTAGACCAATCACTGATAGCATAGTGGTTGTCACATCAGACTCATGATAACAACAAAGTGACATAAGTAGACCAATCACTGATAGCATAGTGGTTGTCACATCACACATGATAACAACAAAGTGACATACAGTAGACCAATCACTGATAGCATAGTGGTTGTCACATCACACTCATGATAACAACAAAGTGACATACAGTAGACCAATCACTGATAGCATAGTGGTTGTCACATCAGACTCATGATAACAACAAAGTGACATACAGTAGACCAATCACTGATAGCATAGTGGTTGTCACATCAGACTCATGATAACAACAAAGTGACATACAGTAGACCAATCACTGATAGCATAGTGGTTGTCACATCAGACTCATGATAACAACAAAGTGACATACAGTAGACCAATCACTGATAGCATAGTGGTTGTCATATCAGACTCATGATAACAACAAAGTGACATACAGTAGACCAATCACTGATAGCATAGTGGTTGTCACATCAGACTCATGATAACAACAAAGTGACATACAGTAGACCAATCACTGATAGCATAGTGGTTGTCACATCAGACTCATGATAACAACAAAGTGACGTACAGTAGACCAATCACTGATAGCATAGTGGTTGTCATATCAGACTCATGATAACAACAAAGTGACATACAGTAGACCAATCACTGATAGCATAGTGGTTGTCGCATCAGACTTGTCAAGAGGTCTATATATATGTTTGTATTAAATCTGAAAGAATTCATACGAAGCGAATGGGAATGCCAAACGGTGATTCGTATAACTTAAACTATATAGATCACACTTGTTGTGGGTTCTTTTCACGGGCCATAAAGGCATTGGAAATGATTAAGATGGTTATCGTTACAAGACGACAATGATCTCAGGCCAATAACAATTGGACATCTAAGAACCATAGAGAATTTATAAATAAGGGAACGAACACATTCATCATACACGCACAGCACTAAATGACACCAAATTTGAATTAACTGCAATGTGCGTACGCACACTTTAATACAAAGAGCAAAAGTTTGACAGTAAATACACAAATAGCTTCACAAAATCTGCTAATTAAATATTACTGCATTGCCTAAATATTTTAGACGGTTCCGATAACGTAACCGCGGTCGAAATATGCAGGTAAGGCAAGGGGAAACTGAAACCTGGCTGTTTGTGCGTGTAAGGCAGATGTACTATACCAGACGTAACGATGTCGAACTGCAGCAACAAACGTGGCGACAAACTTCAGATGGCTTGGTTTCCAGGGGTGGCTCACATCACGAGGACGCTGTACAGTACTATAGCTGACACCAGGACGACCAGAGAGTGAATTCTCAATCCGGAGTTCAATGGTGACGTTATCTGTGTTATACCGTACTTCTGGTGGATCGTCCAACACGCCAACCAAGGCACGCTTTCTTGTTCAATTTATTGTGCCCCATATGTAAATCAAGATGACACCCCTTTGTTTACACTGCTCATTTCTAATTGGTCGAAACCAGAAGAATTGCGAGAAACTACCACATCAGGTGCGACAGGAATGTCATGCAAACTGACAGAAATGCAAAACCGAGTTTGTTGACCCGGCTAACCAAATTCACCAAAGTTTATTGACCTCAAATTCATTCCGATTCTCGGGAATCAAGTCTTCGGTACCATAGTATTTGGAGACAAATCTCACCCCAGGTAAATTCTTTGTCGTCCAATCAGGCTGCTCCCCTTGCGAAGAATGTAACAATTCGTGCATGCAATATATGTATTAAGTATTTCTTTATTTCTCCACCTATAACAAGTCACAAAGTATTCCCCTTTCTATGTAAATCATGTATGCATTTAAAAGCTTATAAGCCTAACAGGGAGGACGTAATACTTGGAAATAAATTAAACTTTGGATTCCTGACAAGACTCATGATAACAACAAAGTGACATACAGTAGACCAATCACTGATAGCATAGTGTTTGTCACATCAGACTCATGATAACAACAAAGTGACATACAGTAGACCAATCACTGATAGCATAGTGGTTGTCACATCAGACTCATGATAACAACAAAGTGACATACAGTAGACCAATCACTGATAGCATAGTGGTTGTCACATCAGACTCATGATAACAACAAAGTGACATACAGTAGACCAATCACTGATAGCATAGTGGTTGTCACATCAGACTCATAACAACAAAGTAACATACAGTAGACAAATCACTGATAGCATAGTGGTTGTCACATCAGACTCATGATAACAACAAAGTGACATACAGTAGAACAATCACTGATAGCATAGTGGTTGTCAAATAAGACTCATGATAACAACAAAGTGACATACAGTAGACCAATCACTGATAGCATAGTGGTTGTCACATCAGACTCATGATAACAACAAAGTGACATACATTAGACCAATCACTGATAGCATAGTGGTTGTCACATCAGACTCATGATAACAACAAAGTGACATACAGTAGACCAATCACTGATAGCATAGTGGTTGTCACATCAGACTCATGATAACAACAAAGTGACATACAGTAGACCACAATCACTGATAGCATAGTGGTTGTCACATCAGACTCATGATAACAACAAAGTGACATACAGTAGACCAATCTCTGATAGCATAGTGGTTGTCACATCAGACTCATGATAACAACAAAGTGACATACAGTAGACCAATCACTGATAGCATAGTGGTTGTCACATCAGACTCATGATAACAACAAAGTGACATACAGTAGACCAATCACTGATAGCATAGTGGTTGTCACATCAGACTCATGATAACAACAAAGTGACATACAGTAGACCAATCACTGATAGCATAGTGGTTGTCATATCAGACTCATGATAACAACAAAGTGACATACAGTAGACCAATCACTGATAGCATAGTGGTTGTCACATCAGACTCATGATATGGGAAGGCCAATTCCACTGGCTGGGATTCATTCACTAATGAATGCGACTTTGGGGGGAACCTTGGTTAAGGTCTGCAGGTGCTTGTGTTCGACCGAGCCTGGTTGACGCCAGGATAGAACATTAAAATTACCATTTGATAGGGAGATGGCCACACAGCCCTGTCGTGTAGTCCCAAACAGGAAATGACTTATGTGGCAAAATGCACTATGTGTCAGCACTAGAACTTGCAATTACAAAAAAGAATCAAAGAAAGCTTAGAAAGAACTCCCATGTGCTGAGAGTATTGGAGACACATTAAATATAATTCGAAATTACTTAGCTGAAAACTAATTATGCAAATCAAAAAAATAACTGGTCTGACCAGACCAGTGTAAAACTAATGAGGTCTGCGCAATGTAACAGAAAATCTATGTCTCCAAGTTTAATTGAAATGTGATTAGAACCAAAAAATTATGAATTATTATGCTTATTAGGGAATTTATATGAACAGTTTTTTACCCCAAACTAATTAGGTTTGTACATTGTCCTAGAGCATCTTTGTACTAAGTTTCATTGAAATGGAATAATTAGCACCGTGAAAACTCCAAAATTTCGACCCCCTCTAAAAATTCGGCCAGCTATTTATTTGCCGGGTTTCGGTGTTTTATTTACCTCCAAATTTTCGACTCCACTAAAAATTGCCGACTCATTCTTATTCGAAAATTGCGACCAGTTTTAGTTTTCCCCCAAACGAAAAAAAAACCGATGTGAGCGTTCAAACGGGACCTTCCTCGAAGGCATGAATCCGGGTTTCTGATTGACTGAGAGATTTTTATTTTATTGGTAACGAAAATATATTCTAAATAAACGAAGTTTCAAATAAAAACGAACACAAAAATCTCGGCATGCTGCGTTTCTGAATTGTTGATTATTACTGTACTCAGTAGTGATTATAATAATGTACACAAAATAAATTTGTTGAATGGTTATGAAATACAAATAAAAGTCAACTTAGTTAAATCGTAAGCGAATGATTCCGGTTTCGTATAAACGTTTGATGCTGTAGGATATCCGCCATGTTCTCTTAGGTCAAATAGGTCAAATCGCTAATTAACCAATCAAAAAGCTGGATGATGCCAACGTGTTCAAATTACCATAGCTTATTTAAATATGTTAATGTTATTGAACGCAATGCGGAAGAGATTGATGTTGTAGTACGATATTTTGGCTTGGATTTTGATGCGAAAACGGCATGATTTTTTTTAAATAAAAAAATTAGTTGTTTTTAAAAAATAAACTGGTCATCTGAAGAATAATTTAACATTGTTCACAGTGATAACAGCTCATTCTCGAAAGGAAGCTTACCCGCTCACGCTAGTCACGATAAAAATCATACACGTGTACTCTTGAATAGACAGACGTCAATGACTACGGTAAAACTTACTCTATTTTAGCTGGCAGGATTGATTGAAATGTCCGAAAAATGACGCCAAAATACACCTTAAAAGTCCCATTTTATTTTCTTAAATCCCATTTTATTTTTTATTCCAAGGGCGAATTTACGGCAGAATTTGGTCCCTCAAATAAGGGACACGTGAGCTTTGATTCTAACCGGATACATTGCACTGGGTCGGGGAGATAGTTTGCTAAACTTCCATGTATCTTTTGTCCAATGGGTACCTGTACTTCGAACATTCGCAAGTTTTCCTAGGTAGTGCGAGACAGCTTTGTCTTTTGACCTATTAGTTTTGTGCTGACCTCTTCTCCGCGTCTTGATGTTTTGTTTTGCTTGTCATAATACTCACTGATTGATGACTTTGTTTAGATTTTGAGTTACAACTCGGCCACGACCTTTGCTTTTACCGTGAAACATGAGGAAGTTTACGTCAATAGACGGACATTGCATTTTTTAAAAACTAATGAAGCACACTGTCTATCATCCCCATTTTTTCATTTGCTGATTTCTACTCTGAAAAATTCGACCGTCCGAAAATGCACCTTAATTTTGACTCTAAAAACACGTCACATTTCTAACACCAATTATTTAAAACCGGTCGAAATTTTGGAGTTTTTACGGTACTTTAGATATCAGTGTGAAAGCTTAAAATTGGTTAATTATGCAAATTAGGTAATTAATATGTACAGATTGTAACCCACAATTATTCAGGTCTGTCTATTGTCCTACAGCATCCATGTACATTCATTGATATGTGATGTATAGTACCTGAGATATCAGTGTGAAAGTTGGTTAATTATGCAAATTAGGTGATTAATATGCACAAATATTTACCGGAAACTAATTGGGTCTGCATAATTCTAGATTCAATGAAATGTGATGATTAGTACTTTAGATATCAGTAGAAAAGCTGAAAATTAATTATGCAAATTAGGTAATTAATATGCACAATTATTTACCCTAAGACTAATCAGGTCTCTGCATAGTCCTAAAGGATCTATGTACCAAGTTTCATTGAAATGCGATGATTAGTACTTGAGATACCCATGGAAAAGCTGAAAATTAACTAATTATGCAAATTAGGTGATTAATATGCACAAATATTTATCGAAAACAATCAATCTCTGCATAATCCTTGAGTATGTAAGTACCAAGTTTCATTGAAATGTAATGCTAACTACTTATATCAAATGCTGAAAATTAATTAATTATGCAAATTAGGTAATTAATATGTACTGATATTACCATAAAAACTATCAGGTCTGTGCAGTGTCGTATGACATCTATGTACCAAGTTTCATTGAAATGTGATGATTAGTACTTGAGATATCAGTGGAAAAACCGAAAATTGACTAATCATTATGCAAATTAGGTAATTAGTATCCACAGATTATTACCAAAAACTAATCAAAACCTAGCATTAGTTCAGAGCATCTATGTACCAAGTTTCATCAAAATCCAATGAGTGGTTGTTTAGATATCAGTGGAACAGTCATGGAACCACTAAAAAATAGCTAATTATCATGCAAATTAGGTAATTAATATGCACGGATTTTTACCAAAAATTAATCAAATCTGCGCATATGTTCAGAACATCTATGTACCAAGTTTCATCAAAATCCAATGAGTGGTTCTTTAGATATCAGTGGAACAGTCATAGAACAGCTAAAAATTAGCTAATTATCATGCAAATTAGGTAATTAACGAGCATGGATTTTTACCAAAACCTAATCAAATCTGCGCATTGGCCCAGAGCATCTATGCACCAAGTTTCATCAAAAACCGATGTATGGTTCTTGAGATAGCAGTGGAACAGTCGGACACACATACACACATACATACACACATACACACATACACACATACACACATACACACATACACACACACTAACTGCAAAGACTCCCATTTTGTGCTTCGCACATGGGAGTCAAAAAGTAAGGAGAGACAACAGTGACATTACATGTCCGGAACTGTTGCCTGGCACAAAAACATGTAAAAAAATGTTACATAATTATACTAGTAATCTTAAATGGTACCACCATCTTCTTTTGTTTAGTTACTGTCTATCATACAAAAGAATAAAATAAGTTTTAAAATAATGACACATGTAAAACCTTGATTAATATTAATAATAATAGAAGCTTAACTTTTAGGACAGTGTACAATTTTATATATATTATTGGTGAATATAAATAACTTACCTTCATCTATCTCTGTACCATCTCTATTGGATGTTGGATCAATGAAATGATGATTATTAATAATAATAGCTTGACCTTTAGGACAGTGTACCATTTTATATATATTATTGGTCAATATAAATAACTTACCTTCATCTATCTCTGTACCATCTCTATTGGATGTTGGATCAATGAAATGATGATTATTAATAATAATAGATTGACCTTTAGGACAGTGTACCATTTTATATATATTATTGGTGAATATAAATAACTTACCTTCATCTATCTCTGTACCATCTCTATTGGATGTTGGATCAATGAAATGATGATTATTAATAATAATAGCTTGACCTTTAGGACTGTGTGTCATAGGATATTCACCAACCACAGTAGCTGCCCTAGATCGTCTACTTTTCACTGGTACTAAGAAGAAAACAAAACAATGCATAAATGTTTCTTAATGAATATAGGAGTTCACTGAAAAGATAAACTATAACAAAGATTCATGACACACTACAGTGTGACATAGTTGCCACACAGTGTCACAATCCACTATAGCCTTTGCTGTTCAGTGTTGCTATAGTCTCACATGGTATTGTCACCAGTGCTGCTACACCGTGTTGTCACCAGTGCTGCTACAGTGTGTTGTCACCAGTGCTTCTACACTGTGTTGTCACCAGTGCTTCTACAGTGTGCTGTCACAAGTGCTTCTACACTGTGTTGTCACCAGTGCTTCTACAGTGTGCTGTCACAAGTGCTTCAACACTGTGTTGTCACCAGTGCTGCTACAGTGTGCTGTCACAAGTGCTTCAACACCGTGTTGTCACCAGTGCTGCTACAGTGTGTTGTCACCAGTGTTTCAACACTGTGTTGTCACCAGTGCTTCTACACTGTGTTGTCACCAGTGCTTCTACAGTGTGCTATCACAAGTGCTTCAACACCGTGTTGTCACCAGTGCTGCTACAGTGTGTTGTCACCAGTGCTGCTACAGTGTGTTGTCACCAGTGCTGCTACAGTGTGTTGTCACCAGTGCTTCTACACTGTGTTGTCACCAGTGTTGCTACAGTGTTGTCACCAGTGTTGCTACAGTGTTGTCACCAGTGTTGCTACACAGTGTTGTCACCAGTGATGCTACAATGTTGTCACCAGTGTTAATACATAGTGTTGTCACCAGTGTTGTCACCAGTGCTGCTACAGTGTTGTCACCAGTGGTGCTACACAGTGTTGTCACCAGTGTTGCTACAGTGTTGTCACCCGAGTTGCTACAAAGTGTTGTTACCAGTGTTGCTAGGTCACACAGTGTTGTCACCAGTGCTGTCACCAGTGTTGCTACACTGTGTAGTCACCAGTGATGCTAGTGTTGTCACCAGTGTTGCTACACAGTGTTGTCACCAGTGATGCTACAATGTTGTCACCAGTGTTAATACATAGTGTTGTCACCAGTGTTGTCACCAGTGCTGCTACAGTGTTGTCACCAGTGGTGCTACACAGTGTTGTCACAAGTGTTGCTACACTGTGTTGTCACCAGTGCTTCTACACCGTGTTGTCACCAGTGTTGCTACAGTGTTGTCACCCGAGTTGCTACAAAGTGTTGTTACCAGTGTTGCTAGGTCACACAGTGTTGTCACCAGTGCTGTCACCAGTGTTGCTACACTGTGTAGTCACCAGTGATGCTAGTGTTGTCACCAGTGTTGCTACACAGTGTTGTCACCAGTGATGCTACAATGTTGTCACCAGTGTTAATACATAGTGTTGTCACCAGTGTTGTCACCAGTGCTGCTACAGTGTTGTCACCAGTGGTGCTACACAGTGTTGTCACAAGTTTTGCTACACCATGTTTTCATTAGTGTTGCTACACAGTGTTGCTACAATGTTTTCACCAGTGTTGCTACACAGTGTTGGCACAAGTGTTGCTACACCATGTTTTCATTAGTGTTGCTACATAGTGTTGTCACCAGTGTTTCTACACCGTATTTTCAGTAGTCTTGCTACATAGTGTTGTGACCAGTGCTGCTACAGTGTTGTCAAAACCGTTGCTACACCGTGTTTTCACTAGTGTTGCTACATAAAGTTGTCACCAGTGTTTTTGCAGTGTTGTCACCAGTGCTGCTACCCAGTGTTGTCACCAGTGTTGTTACAGTGTTTTCATCAGTGTTGCTACACAGTGTTGTCACCAGTGTTGCTACACAGTGTTGTCACCGGTGTTGCTACAGTGTTTTCACCAGTGTTGCTACACAGTGTTGTCACAAGTGTTGCTACACCATGTTTTCATTAGTGCTGCTACACAGTGTTGTCACCTGTGTTGCTACACAGTGTTGTGTTGCTACACAGTGTTATGTTGCTACACAGTGTTGTCACCAGTGTTGCTACACCCAATTGTCACCAGTGCTGTTACACAGTGTTGTCACCAGTGTTGCTACACAGTGTTGTCACAAGTGTTGCTACACAGTGTTGTCACCAGTGTTGCTACACTGTGTTTCACTAGTGTTGCTACATAAAGTTGTCACCAGTGTTGTCACCAGTGTTGCTACACAGTGTTGTCACCAGTGTTGCTGCACAGTGTTGTCACCAGTGTTGCTACATAGTGTTGTCACCAGTGTTGTTACAATGTTGTCACCAGTGTTGCTACTCAGTGTTGTCACCAGTGTACTACACGGTGTTTTCATCAGTGCTGCTACACAGTGTTGTCACCAGTGTTGCTACGCAGTGTTGTCACATCTGTTGCTACATAGTGTTCTCACCAGTGTTGTTACAATGTTGTCACCAGTGTTGCTACTCAGTGTTGTCACCAGTGTACTACACAGTGTTGTCATAAGTGTTGCTACACCATGTTCTCATTAGTGTTGCTACATAGTGTTGTCACCAGTGCTGCTACACATTGATGTCACCAGTGTTGCTACCCATTGTTGGCATCAGTGTAGCTACACAGTGTTGGTACACAGTGTTGTCACCAGTGTTGGTACACAGTGCTGTCACCGGTGTTGCTACAGTGTTGTCACCAGTGTTGCTACACAGTGTTGTCACAGTGTTGTTACACATTGTTGGCATCAGTGTAGCTACACAGTGTTGTCACCAGTGTTGGTACACAGTGTTGTCACCAGTGTTGGTACACAGTGTTGTCACCAGTGTTGGTACACAGCGTTGTCACCAGTGTTGGTACACAGTGCTGTCACCTGTGTTGCTACAGTGTTGTCACCAGTGTTGCTACATAGTGTTGTCACCAGTGTTGCTACACATTGTTGGCATCAGAGTAGCTACACAGTGTTGTGACCAGTGTTGGTACACAGTGCTGTAACCGGTGTTGCTACAGTGTTGTCACCAGTGTTGCTACACAGTGTTGTTACCAGTGCTGCTACACAGTGTTGTCGCCAGTGATGCTACATAGTGCTGTCACCAGTGCTGTTACACAGTGTTGTCACCAGTGTTGCAACACCCAATTGTCACCAGTGTTGCTACACAGTGTTGTCACCAGTGTTGCTACACAGCATTTTCACCAGTGCTGTTACGCAGTGTTGTCACCAGTGTTGCTACACCCAATTGTCACTATTGTTGCTACATAGTGTTGTCACCAGTGCTGTTACAGTGTTGTCACAAGTGTTGCTACACCCAATTGTCACCAGTGATGCTACATAGTGTTGTAACCAGTGTTGCTACATAGTGTTGTCACCAGTGCTGTCACACAGTGTTGTCACAAGTGTTGCTACACAGTGTTGCTACACATTGTTGGCATCAGTGTTGGTACACAGTGTTGTCACCAGTGTTGGTACACAGTGTTCGTACACAGTGCTGTCACCGGTGTTGCTACACAGTGTTGTCACCAGTGTTGGTACACAGCGTTGTCACCAGTGTTGGTACACAGTGTTGTCACCAGTGTTTCTACAGTGTTTTCACCAGCGTTGCTACACAGTGTTGTCACCAGTGTTGTCACCAGTGTTGGTACACTGTGTTGTCACCAGTATTGGTACACAGTGTTGTCACCAGTGTTGGTACACAGTGTTGTCACCAGTGTTGGTACACAGTGATGTCACCGGTGTTGCTACAGTGTTGTCACCGGTGTTGCTACACAGTGTTGTCACCAGTGTTGCTACACAGTGTTGTCACCAGTGCTGCTACATAGTGTTGTCACCAGTGCTGTTACACAGTGTTGTCACCAGTGTTGCTACACCCAATTGTCACCAGTGTTGCTACACAGTGTTGTCACAAGTGTTGCGACACCATGTTTTCATTAGTGTTGCTACATAGTGTTGTCACCAGTGCTGCTACACAGTGTTGTCACCAGTGTTGCTACAGTGTTGTCACAAGTGTTGCTACACCATGTTTTCATTAGTGTTGCTACATAGTGTTGTCACCAGTGCTACTGCACAGTGTAGTCACCAGTGCTGCTACACAGTGTTGTCACCAGTGCTGCTACACATTGTTGGCATCAGTGTAGCTACACAGTGTTGTCACCAGTGTTGGTACACAGTATTGTCACCAGTGTTGGTACACAGTGTTGTCACCAGTGTCGGTACACAGTGCTGTCACCGGTGTTGCTACAGTGTTGTCTCCAGTGTTGCTACACAGTGTTGTCACCAGTGCTGCTACACAGTGTTGTCACCAGTGCTGCTACATAGTTTTGTCACCAGTGATGTTACACAGTGTTGTCACCAGTGTTGCTACACCCAATTGTCACCAGTGTTGCTACACAGCATTGTCACCTGTGTTGCTACACAGCATTGTCACCAGTGCTGCTACACAGCGTTTTCGCCAGTGCTGTTACACAGTGTTGCTACATAGTATTGTAACCAGTGTTGCTACACAGTGTTGTCACCAGTGTTGCTACACAGTGTTGTCACCAGTGTTGCAACACAGTGTTGTCACAAGTGTTGCTACACAATGTTTTCATTAGTGTTGCTACACAATGTTGTCACCAGTGTTGCTACACATTGTTGGCATCAGTGTAGCTACACAATGTTGTCACCAGTTTTTTCTACACAGTGTTGTCACCAGTGTTGGTACACAGTGTTGTCACCAGTGTTGGTACACAGTGCTGTCACCGGTGTTGCTACAGTGTTGTCACCAGTGCTGCTACACAGCGTTTTCACCAGTGCTGTTACACAGTGTTGTCATCAGTGTTGCTACACCCAATTGTCACCAGTGTTGCTACATAGTGTTGTCACCAGTGTTGCTACACAGTGTTGTCACAAGTGTTGCTACACAGTGTTGTCACAAGTGTTGTCACACCATGTATTCATTAGTATTGCTACATAGTGTTGTCACCGGTGTTGCTACAGTGTTGTCACCAGTGTTGCTACACAGTGTTGTCACCAGTGCTGCTACACAGTGTTGTCACCAGTGCTGCTACATAGTGTTGTCAGCAGTGATGTTACACAGTGTTGTCACCAGTGTTGCTACACCCAATTGTCACCAGTGTTGCTACACAGCATTGTCACCTGTGTTGCTACACAGCATTGTCACCAGTGCTGCTACACAGCGTTTTCACCAGTGCTGTTACACAGTGTTGCTACATACATGTAGTATTGTAACCAGTGTTGCTACACAGTGTTGTCACCAGTGTTGCTACACAGTGTTGTCACAAGTGTTGCTACACAATGTTTACATTAGTGTTGCTACACAATGTTGTCACCAGTGTTGGTACACAGTGTTGTCACCAGTGTTGGTACACAGTGTTTTCACCAGTGTTGGTACACAGTGCTGTCACCGGTGTTGCTACAGTGTTGTCACCAGTGCTGCTACACAGTGTTGTCACCAGTGCTGCTACACAGCGTTTTCACCAGTGCTGTTACACAGTGTTGTCACCAGTGTTGCTACACCCAATTGTCACCAGTGTTGCTACATAGTGTTGTCACCATTGTTGCTACACAGTGTTGTCACACGTGTTGCTACACAGTGTTGTCACAAGTGTTGTCACACCATGTATTCATTAGTATTGCTACATAGTGTTGTCACCAGTGTTGCTACACAGCGTTTTCACCAGTGCTGTTACACAGTGTTGTCACCAGTGTTGCTACACCCAATTGTCACCAGTGTTGCTATATAGTGTTGTAACCAGTGTTGCTACACAGTGTTGTCACCAGTGTCGCTACACAGTGTTGTCACCAGTGTTGCTACACATTGTTGGCATCAGTGTTGGTACACAGTGTTGTCACCAGTGTTGGTACACAGTGTTGTCACCAGTGATGGTACACAGTGTTGTCACCAGTGTTGGTACACAGTGCTGTCACCGGTGTTGCTACAGTGTTGTCACCAGTGTTGCTACACAGTGTTGTCACCAGTGCTGCTACACAGTGTTGTCACCAGTGCTGCTACATAGTGTTGTCACCAGTGCTGTTACACAGTGTTGTCGCCAGTGTTGCTACACCCAATTGTCACCAGTGTTGCTACACCCAATTGTCACCAGTGTTGCTACACAGCGTTTTCACCAGTGCTGTTACACAGTGTTGTCACCAGTGTTGCTACACCCAATTGTCACCAGTGTTGCTACACAGTGTTGTAACCAGTGTTGCTACACAGTGTTGTCACCAGTGTTGCTGCACAGTGTTGTCACCAGTGTTGTTACACAGTGTTGTCACCAGTGTTTCTACAGTGTTTTCACCAGCGTTGCTACACAGTGCTGTCACCAGTGCTGCTACACAGTGTTGTCACCAGTGTTGTCACCAGTGTTGGTACACAGTGTTGTCACCAGTATTGGTACACAGTGTTGTCACCAGTGTTGGTACACAGTGTTGTCACCAGTGTTGCTACACAGTGTTGTCACCAGTGCTGCTACATAGTGTTGTCACCAGTGCTGTTACACAGTGTTGTCACCAGTGTTGCTACACCCAATTGTCACCAGTGTTGCTACACAGTGTTGTCACAAGTGTTGCGACACCATGTTTTCATTGGTGTTGCTACATAGTGTTGTCACCAGTCCTGCTACACAGTGTTGTCACCAGTGTTGCTACAGTGTTGTCACAAGTGTTGCTACACATTGTTGGCATCAGTGTAGCTACACAGTGTTGTCACCAGTGTTGGTACACAGTATTGTCACAAGTGTTGCTACACCATGTTTTCATTAGTGTTGCTACATTGTTGGCATCAGTGTTGGTACACAGTGTTGTCACCAGTGTTGGTACACAGAGCTGTCACCGGTGTTGCTACACAGTGTTGTCACCAGTGTTGTTACACAGTGTTGTCACCAGTGTTTCTACAGTGTTTTCACCAGCGTTGCTACACAGTGCTCTCACCAGTGCTGCTACACAGTGTTGTCACCAGTGTTGTCACCAGTGTTGGTACACAGTGTTGTCACCAGTATTGGTACACAGTGTTGTCACCAGTGTTGGTACACAGTGTTGTCACCAGTGTTGCTACACAGTGTTGTCACCAGTGCTGCTACATAGTGTTGTCACCAGTGCTGTTACACAGTGTTGTCACCAGTGTTGCTACACCCAATTGTCACCAGTGTTGCTACACAGTGTTGTCACAAGTGTTGCGACACCATGTTTTCATTGGTGTTGCTACATAGTGTTGTCACCAGTCCTGCTACACAGTGTTGTCACCAGTGTTGCTACAGTGTTGTCACAAGTGTTGCTACACATTGTTGGCATCAGTGTAGCTACACAGTGTTGTCACCAGTGTTGGTACACAGTATTGTCACCAGTGTTGGTACACAGTGTTGTCACCAGTGTCGGTACACAGTGCTGTCACCAGTGTTGCTACAGTGTTGTCTCCAGTGTTGCTACACAGTGTTGTCACCAGTGCTGCTACACAGTGTTGTCACCAGTGCTGCTACATAGTTTTGTCACCAGTGATGTTACACAGTGTTGTCACCAGTGTTGCTACACCCAATTGTCACCAGTGTTGCTACACAGCATTGTCACCTGTGTTGCTACACAGCATTGTCACCAGTGCTGCTACACAGCGTTTTCACCAGTGCTGTTACACAGTGTTGCTACATAGTATTGTAACCAGTGTTGCTACACAGTGTTGTCACCAGTGTTGCTACACAGTGTTGTCACAAGTGTTGCTACACAATGTTTTCATTAGTGTTGCTACACAATGTTGTCACCAGTGTTGCTACACATTGTTGGCATCAGTGTAGCTACACAATGTTGTCACCAGTGTTGGTACACAGTGTTGTCACCAGTGTTGGTACACAGTGTTGTCACCAGTGTTGGTACACAGTGCTGTCACCGGTGTTGCTACAGTGTTGTCACCAGTGTTGCTACACAGTGTTGTCACCAGTGCTGCTACACAGTGTTGTCACCAGTGCTGCTACATAGTGTTGTCACCAGTGCTGTTACACAGTGTTGTCACCAGTGTTGCTACACCCAATTGTCACCAGTGTTGCTACACCCAATTGTCACCAGTGTTGCTACACAGCGTTTTCACCAGTGCTGTTACACAGTGTTGTCACCAGTGTTGCTACACCCAATTGTCACCAGTGTTGCTACACAGTGTTGTAACCAGTGTTGCTACACAGTGTTGTCACCAGTGTTGCTGCACAGTGTTGTCACAAGTGTTGCTACACCATGTTTTCATTAGTGTTGCTACATTGTTGGCATCAGTGTTGGTACACAGTGTTGTCACCAGTGTTGGTACACAGAGCTGTCACCGGTGTTGCTACACAGTGTTGTCACCAGTGTTGTTACACAGTGTTGTCACCAGTGTTTCTACAGTGTTTTCACCAGCGTTGCTACACAGTGCTGTCACCAGTGCTGCTACACAGTGTTGTCACCAGTGTTGTCACCAGTGTTGGTACACAGTGTTGTCACCAGTATTGGTACACAGTGTTGTCACCAGTGTTGGTACACAGTGTTGTCACCAGTGTTGCTACACAGTGTTGTCACCAGTGCTGCTACATAGTGTTGTCACCAGTGCTGTTACACAGTGTTGTCACCAGTGTTGCTACACCCAATTGTCACCAGTGTTGCTACACAGTGTTGTCACAAGTGTTGCGACACCATGTTTTCATTAGTGTTGCTACATAGTGTTGTCACCAGTGCTGCTACACAGTGTTGTCACCAGTGTTGCTACAGTGTTGTCACAAGTGTTGCTACACATTGTTGGCATCAGTGTAGCTACACAGTGTTGTCACCAGTGTTGGTACACAGTATTGTCACCAGTGTTGGTACACAGTGTTGTCACCAGTGTCGGTACACAGTGCTGTCACCAGTGTTGCTACAGTGTTGTCTCCAGTGTTGCTACACAGTGTTGTCACCAGTGCTGCTACACAGTGTTGTCACCAGTGCTGCTACATAGTTTTGTCACCAGTGATGTTACACAGTGTTGTCACCAGTGTTGCTACACCCAATTGTCACCAGTGTTGCTACACAGCATTGTCACCTGTGTTGCTACACAGCATTGTCACCAGTGCTGCTACACAGCGTTTTCACCAGTGCTGTTACACAGTGTTGCTACATAGTATTGTAACCAGTGTTGCTACACAGTGTTGTCACCAGTGTTGCTACACAGTGTTGTCACAAGTGTTGCTACACAATGTTTTCATTAGTGTTGCTACACAATGTTGTCACCAGTGTTGCTACACATTGTTGGCATCAGTGTAGCTACACAATGTTGTCACCAGTGTTGGTACACAGTGTTGTCACCAGTGTTGGTACACAGTGTTGTCACCAGTGTTGGTACACAGTGCTGTCACCGGTGTTGCTACAGTGTTGTCACCAGTGCTGCTACACAGTGTTGTCCCAGTGCTGCTACACAGCGTTTTCACCAGTGCTGTTACACAGTGTTGTCACCAGTGTTGCTACACCCAATTGACACCAGTGTTGCTACATAGTGTTGTCACCAGTGTTGCTACACAGTGTTGTCACAAGTGTTGCTACACAGTGTTGTCACAAGTGTTGTCACACCATGTATTCATTAGTATTGCTACATAGTGTTGTCACCGGTGTTGCTACAGTGTTGTCACCAGTGTTGCTACACAGTGTTGTCACCAGTGCTGCTACACAGTGTTGTCACCAGTGCTGCTACACAGTGTTGTCACCAGTGTTGCTACAGTGTTGTCACAAGTGTTGCTACACCATGTTTTCATTAGTGTTGCTACATAGTGTTGTCACCAGTGCTACTGAACAGTGTAGTCACCAGTGCTGCTACACAGTGTTGTCACCAGTGTTGCTACACATTGTTGGCATCAGTGTAGCTACACAGTGTTGTCACCAGTGTTGGTACACAGTATTGTCACCAGTGTTGGTACACAGTGTTGTCACCAGTGTTGGTACACAGTGCTGTCACTGGTGTTGCTACAGTGTTGTCACCAGTGCTGCTACACAGCGTTTTCACCAGTGCTGTTACACAGTGTTGTCACCAGTGTTGCTACACCCAATTGTCACCAGTGTTGCTACATAGTGTTGTCACCAGTGTTGCTACACAGTGTTGTCACAAGTGTTGCTACACAGTGTTGTCACAAGTGTTGTCACACCATGTATTCATTAGTATTGCTACATAGTGTTGTCACCGGTGTTGCTACAGTGTTGTCACCAGTGTTGCTACACAGTGTTGTCACCAGTGCTGCTACACAGTGTTGTCACCAGTGCTGCTACATAGTGTTGTCAGCAGTGATGTTACACAGTGTTGTCACCAGTGTTGCTACACCCAATTGTCACCAGTGTTGCTACACAGCATTGTCAGCTGTGTTGCTACACAGCATTGTCACCAGTGCTGCTACACAGCGTTTTCACCAGTGCTGTTACACAGTGTTGCTACATACATGTAGTATTGTAACCAGTGTTGCTACACAGTGTTGTCACCAGTGTTGCTACACAGTGTTGTCACAAGTGTTGCTACACAATGTTTACATTAGTGTTGCTACACAATGTTGTCACCAGTGTTGGTACACAGTGTTGTCACCAGTGTTGGTACACAGTGTTTTCACCAGTGTTGGTACACAGTGCTGTCACCGGTGTTGCTACAGTGTTGTCACCAGTGCTGCTACACAGTGTTGTCACCAGTGCTGCTACACAGCGTTTTCACCAGTGCTGTTACACAGTGTTGTCACCAGTGTTGCTACACCCAATTGTCACCAGTGTTGCTACATAGTGTTGTCACCATTGTTGCTACACAGTGTTGTCACACGTGTTGCTACACAGTGTTGTCACAAGTGTTGTCACACCATGTATTCATTAGTATTGCTACATAGTGTTGTCACCAGTGCTGCTACACAGCGTTTTCACCAGTGCTGTTACACAGTGTTGTCACCAGTGTTGCTACACCCAATTGTCACCAGTGTTGCTATATAGTGTTGTAACCAGTGTTGCTACACAGTGTTGTCACCAGTGTCGCTACACAGTGTTGTCACCAGTGTTGCTACACATTGTTGGCATCAGTGTTGGTACACAGTGTTGTCACCAGTGTTGGTACACAGTGCTGTCACCGGTGTTGCTACAGTGTTGTCACCAGTGTTGCTACACAGTGTTGTCACCAGTGCTGCTACACAGTGTTGTCACCAGTGCTCCTACATAGTGTTGTCACCAGTGCTGTTACACAGTGTTGTCACCAGTGTTGCTACACCCAATTGTCACCAGTGTTGCTACACCCAATTGTCACCAGTGTTGCTACACAGCGTTTTCACCAGTGCTGTTACACAGTGTTGTCACCAGTGTTGCTACACCCAATTGTCACCAGTGTTGCTACACAGTGTTGTAACCAGTGTTGCTACACAGTGTTGTCACCAGTGTTGCTGCACAGTGTTGTCACAAGTGTTGCTACACCATGTTTTCATTAGTGTTGCTACATTGTTGGCATCAGTGTTGGTACACAGTGTTGTCACCAGTGTTGGTACACAGAGCTGTCACCGGTGTTGCTACACAGTGTTGTCACCAGTGTTGTTACACAGTGTTGTCACCAGTGTTTCTACAGTGTTTTCACCAGCGTTGCTACACAGTGCTGTCACCAGTGCTGCTACACAGTGTTGTCACCAGTGTTGTCACCAGTGTTGGTACACAGTGTTGTCACCAGTATTGGTACACAGTGTTGTCACCAGTGTTGGTACACAGTGTTGTCACCAGTGTTGCTACACAGTGTTGTCACCAGTGCTGCTACATAGTGTTGTCACCAGTGCTGTTACACAGTGTTGTCACCAGTGTTGCTACACCCAATTGTCACCAGTGTTGCTACACAGTGTTGTCACAAGTGTTGTGACACCATGTTTTCATTAGTGTTGCTACATAGTGTTGTCACCAGTGCTGCTACACAGTGTTGTCACCAGTGTTGCTACAGTGTTGTCACAAGTGTTGCTACACATTGTTGGCATCAGTGTAGCTACACAGTGTTGTCACCAGTGTTGGTACACAGTATTGTCACCAGTGTTGGTACACAGTGTTGTCACCAGTGTCGGTACACAGTGCTGTCACCAGTGTTGCTACAGTGTTGTCTCCAGTGTTGCTACACAGTGTTGTCACCAGTGCTGCTACACAGTGTTGTCACCAGTGCTGTTACACAGTGTTGTCACCAGTGTTGCTACACCCAATTGTCACCAGTGTTGCTACATAGTGTTGTCACCAGTGTTGCTACACAGTGTTGTCACAAGTGTTGCTACACAGTGTTGTCACAAGTGTTGTCACACCATGTATTCATTAGTATTGCTACATAGTGTTGTCACCGGTGTTGCTACAGTGTTGTCACCAGTGTTGCTACACAGTGTTGTCACCAGTGCTGCTACACAGTGTTGTCACCAGTGCTGCTACATAGTGTTGTCAGCAGTGATGTTACACAGTGTTGTCACCAGTGTTGCTACACCCAATTGTCACCAGTGTTGCTACACAGCATTGTCAGCTGTGTTGCTACACAGCATTGTCACCAGTGCTGCTACACAGCGTTTTCACCAGTGCTGTTACACAGTGTTGCTACATACATGTAGTATTGTAACCAGTGTTGCTACACAGTGTTGTCACCAGTGTTGCTACACAGTGTTGTCACAAGTGTTGCTACACAATGTTTACATTAGTGTTGCTACACAATGTTGTCACCAGTGTTGGTACACAGTGTTGTCACCAGTGTTGGTACACAGTGTTTTCACCAGTGTTGGTACACAGTGCTGTCACCGGTGTTGCTACAGTGTTGTCACCAGTGCTGCTACACAGTGTTGTCACCAGTGCTGCTACACAGCGTTTTCACCAGTGCTGTTACACAGTGTTGTCACCAGTGTTGCTACACCCAATTGTCACCATTGTTGCTACATAGTGTTGTCACCATTGTTGCTACACAGTGTTGTCACACGTGTTGCTACACAGTGTTGTCACAAGTGTTGTCACACCATGTATTCATTAGTATTGCTACATAGTGTTGTCACCAGTGTTGCTACACAGCGTTTTCACCAGTGCTGTTACACAGTGTTGTCACCAGTGTTGCTACACCCAATTGTCACCAGTGTTGCTATATAGTGTTGTAACCAGTGTTGCTACACAGTGTTGTCACCAGTGTTGCTACACATTGTTGGCATCAGTGTTGGTACACAGTGTTGTCACCAGTGTTGGTACACAGTGTTGTCACCAGTGTTGGTACACAGTGTTGTCACCAGTGTTGGTACACAGTGCTGTCACCGGTGTTGCTACAGTGTTGTCACCAGTGTTGCTACACAGTGTTGTCACCAGTGCTGCTACACAGTGTTGTCACCAGTGCTCCTACATAGTGTTGTCACCAGTGCTGTTACACAGTGTTGTCACCAGTGTTGCTACACCCAATTGTCACCAGTGTTGCTACACCCAATTGTCACCAGTGTTGCTACACAGCGTTTTCACCAGTGCTGTTACACAGTGTTGTCACCAGTGTTGCTACACCCAATTGTCACCAGTGTTGCTACACAGTGTTGTCACCAGTGTTGCTACACAGTGTTGTCACAAGTGTTGCTACACAATGTTTTCATTAGTGTTGCTACACAATGTTGTCACCAGTGTTGCTACACATTGTTGGCATCAGTGTAGCTACACAATGTTGTCACCAGTGTTGGTACACAGTGTTGTCACCAGTGTTGGTACACAGTGTTGTCACCAGTGTTGGTACACAGTGCTGTCACCGGTGTTGCTACAGTGTTGTCACCAGTGCTGCTACACAGTGTTGTCCCAGTGCTGCTACACAGCGTTTTCACCAGTGCTGTTACACAGTGTTGTCACCAGTGTTGCTACACCCAATTGACACCAGTGTTGCTACATAGTGTTGTCACCAGTGTTGCTACACAGTGTTGTCACAAGTGTTGCTACACAGTGTTGTCACAAGTGTTGTCACACCATGTATTCATTAGTATTGCTACATAGTGTTGTCACCGGTGTTGCTACAGTGTTGTCACCAGTGTTGCTACACAGTGTTGTCACCAGTGCTGCTACACAGTGTTGTCACCAGTGCTGCTACACAGTGTTGTCACCAGTGTTGCTACAGTGTTGTCACAAGTGTTGCTACACCATGTTTTCATTAGTGTTGCTACATAGTGTTGTCACCAGTGCTACTGAACAGTGTAGTCACCAGTGCTGCTACACAGTGTTGTCACCAGTGTTGCTACACATTGTTGGCATCAGTGTAGCTACACAGTGTTGTCACCAGTGTTGGTACACAGTATTGTCACCAGTGTTGGTACACAGTGTTGTCACCAGTGTTGGTACACAGTGCTGTCACTGGTGTTGCTACAGTGTTGTCACCAGTGCTGCTACACAGCGTTTTCACCAGTGCTGTTACACAGTGTTGTCACCAGTGTTGCTACACCCAATTGTCACCAGTGTTGCTACATAGTGTTGTCACCAGTGTTGCTACACAGCGTTTTCACCAGTGCTGTTACACAGTGTTGTCACCAGTGTTGCTACATAGTGTTGTCACCAGTGCTGCTACACAGCGTTTTCACCAGTGCTGTTACACAGTGTTGTCACCAGTGTTGCTACACCCAATTGTCACCAGTGTTGCTACACAGTGTTGTCACAAGTGTTGCTACACAGTGTTGTCACAAGTGTTGTCACACCATGTATTCATTAGTATTGCTACATAGTGTTGTCACCGGTGTTGCTACAGTGTTGTCACCAGTGTTGCTACACAGTGTTGTCACCAGTGCTGCTACACAGTGTTGTCACCAGTGCTGCTACATAGTGTTGTCAGCAGTGATGTTACACAGTGTTGTCACCAGTGTTGCTACACCCAATTGTCACCAGTGTTGCTACACAGCATTGTCAGCTGTGTTGCTACACAGCATTGTCACCAGTGCTGCTACACAGCGTTTTCACCAGTGCTGTTACACAGTGTTGCTACATACATGTAGTATTGTAACCAGTGTTGCTACACAGTGTTGTCACCAGTGTTGCTACACAGTGTTGTCACAAGTGTTGCTACACAATGTTTACATTAGTGTTGCTACACAATGTTGTCACCAGTGTTGGTACACAGTGTTGTCACCAGTGTTGGTACACAGTGTTTTCACCAGTGTTGGT
The DNA here is from genome assembly GCF_978046115.1 of Saccoglossus kowalevskii. Taxonomy (NCBI): domain Eukaryota; kingdom Metazoa; phylum Hemichordata; class Enteropneusta; family Harrimaniidae; genus Saccoglossus; species Saccoglossus kowalevskii. Next base: position 4,605,768 of record NC_140660.1, on the reverse strand, counting down.
ACACAGTGCTGTCACCGGTGTTGCTACAGTGTTGTCACCAGTGCTGCTACACAGTGTTGTCACCAGTGCTGCTACACAGCGTTTTCACCAGTGCTGTTACACAGTGTTGTCACCAGTGTTGCTACACCCAATTGTCACCAGTGTTGCTACATAGTGTTGTCACCATTGTTGCTACACAGTGTTGTCACACGTGTTGCTACACAGTGTTGTCACAAGTGTTGTCACACCATGTATTCATTAGTATTGCTACATAGTGTTGTCACCAGTGTTGCTACACAGCGTTTTCACCAGTGCTGTTACACAGTGTTGTCACCAGTGTTGCTACACCCAATTGTCACCAGTGTTGCTATATAGTGTTGTAACCAGTGTTGCTACACAGTGTTGTCACCAGTGTTGCTACACATTGTTGGCATCAGTGTTGGTACACAGTGTTGTCACCAGTGTTGGTACACAGTGTTGTCACCAGTGTTGGTACACAGTGTTGTCACCAGTGTTGGTACACAGTGCTGTCACCGGTGTTGCTACAGTGTTGTCACCAGTGTTGCTACACAGTGTTGTCACCAGTGCTGCTACACAGTGTTGTCACCAGTGCTCCTACATAGTGTTGTCACCAGTGCTGTTACACAGTGTTGTCACCAGTGTTGCTACACCCAATTGTCACCAGTGTTGCTACACCCAATTGTCACCAGTGTTGCTACACAGCGTTTTCACCAGTGCTGTTACACAGTGTTGTCACCAGTGTTGCTACACCCAATTGTCACCAGTGTTGCTACACAGTGTTGTAACCAGTGTTGCTACACAGTGTTGTCACCAGTGTTGCTGCACAGTGTTGTCACAAGTGTTGCTACACCATGTTTTCATTAGTGTTGCTACATTGTTGGCATCAGTGTTGGTACACAGTGTTGTCACCAGTGTTGGTACACAGAGCTGTCACCGGTGTTGCTACACAGTGTTGTCACCAGTGTTGTTACACAGTGTTGTCACCAGTGTTTCTACAGTGTTTTCACCAGCGTTGCTACACAGTGCTGTCACCAGTGCTGCTACACAGTGTTGTCACCAGTGTTGTCACCAGTGTTGGTACACAGTGTTGTCACCAGTATTGGTACACAGTGTTGTCACCAGTGTTGGTACACAGTGTTGTCACCAGTGTTGCTACACAGTGTTGTCACCAGTGCTGCTACATAGTGTTGTCACCAGTGCTGTTACACAGTGTTGTCACCAGTGTTGCTACACCCAATTGTCACCAGTGTTGCTACACAGTGTTGTCACAAGTGTTGCGACACCATGTTTTCATTAGTGTTGCTACATAGTGTTGTCACCAGTGCTGCTACACAGTGTTGTCACCAGTGTTGCTACAGTGTTGTCACAAGTGTTGCTACACATTGTTGGCATCAGTGTAGCTACACAGTGTTGTCACCAGTGTTGGTACACAGTATTGTCACCAGTGTTGGTACACAGTGTTGTCACCAGTGTCGGTACACAGTGCTGTCACCAGTGTTGCTACAGTGTTGTCTCCAGTGTTGCTACACAGTGTTGTCACCAGTGCTGCTACACAGTGTTGTCACCAGTGCTGCTACATAGTTTTGTCACCAGTGATGTTACACAGTGTTGTCACCAGTGTTGCTACACCCAATTGTCACCAGTGTTGCTACACAGCATTGTCACCTGTGTTGCTACACAGCATTGTCACCAGTGCTGCTACACAGCGTTTTCACCAGTGCTGTTACACAGTGTTGCTACATAGTATTGTAACCAGTGTTGCTACACAGTGTTGTCACCAGTGTTGCTACACAGTGTTGTCACAAGTGTTGCTACACAATGTTTTCATTAGTGTTGCTACACAATGTTGTCACCAGTGTTGCTACACATTGTTGGCATCAGTGTAGCTACACAATGTTGTCACCAGTGTTGGTACACAGTGTTGTCACCAGTGTTGGTACACAGTGTTGTCACCAGTGTTGGTACACAGTGCTGTCACCGGTGTTGCTACAGTGTTGTCACCAGTGCTGCTACACAGTGTTGTCCCAGTGCTGCTACACAGCATTTTCACCAGTGCTGTTACACAGTGTTGTCACCAGTGTTGCTACACCCAATTGTCACCAGTGTTGCTACATAGTGTTGTCACCAGTGTTGCTACACAGTGTTGTCACAAGTGTTGCTACACAGTGTTGTCACAAGTGTTGTCACACCATGTATTCATTAGTATTGCTACATAGTGTTGTCACCGGTGTTGCTACAGTGTTGTCACCAGTGTTGCTACACAGTGTTGTCACCAGTGCTGCTACACAGTGTTGTCACCAGTGCTGCTACACAGTGTTGTCACCAGTGTTGCTACAGTGTTGTCACAAGTGTTGCTACACCATGTTTTCATTAGTGTTGCTACATAGTGTTGTCACCAGTGCTACTGAACAGTGTAGTCACCAGTGCTGCTACACAGTGTTGTCACCAGTGTTGCTACACATTGTTGGCATCAGTGTAGCTACACAGTGTTGTCACCAGTGTTGGTACACAGTATTGTCACCAGTGTTGGTACACAGTGTTGTCACCAGTGTCGGTACACAGTGCTGTCACCGGTGTTGCTACAGTGTTATCTCCAGTGTTGCTACACAGTGTTGTCACCAGTGCTGCTACACAGTGTTGTCACCAGTGCTGCTACATAGTTTTGTCACCAGTGATGTTACACAGTGTTGTCACCAGTGTTGCTACACCCAATTGTCACCAGTGTTGCTACACCCAATTGTCACCAGTGTTGCTACACAGCATTGTCACCTGTGTTGCTACACAGCATTGTCACCAGTGCTGCTACACAGCGTTTTCGCCAGTGCTGTTACACAGTGTTGCTACATAGTATTGTAACCAATGTTGCTACACAGTGTTGTCACCAGTGTTGCAACACAGTGTTGTCACCAGTGCTGCTACACAGTGTTGTCACCGGTGCTGCTACACAGCGTTTTCACCAGTGCTGTTACACAGTGTTGTCACCAGTGTTGCTACACAGTGTTGTCACAAGTGTTGCTACACAGTGTTGTCACAAGTGTTGTCACACCATGTATTCATTAGTATTGCTACATAGTGTTGTCACCGGTGTTGCTACAGTGTTGTCACCAGTGTTGCTACACAGTGTTGTCACCAGTGCTGCTACACAGTGTTGTCACCAGTGCTGCTACATAGTGTTGTCACCAGTGATGTTACACAGTGTTGTCACCAGTGTTGCTACACCCAATTGTCACCAGTGTTGCTACACAGCATTGTCACCTGTGTTGCTACACAGCATTGTCACCAGTGCTGCTACACAGCGTTTTCACCAGTGCTGTTACACAGTGTTGCTACATACATGTAGTATTGTAACCAGTGTTGCTACATAGTGTTGTCACCAGTGTTGCTACACAGTGTTGTCACAAGTGTTGCTACACAATGTTTACATTAGTGTTGCTACACAATGTTGTCACCAGTGTTGGTACACAGTGTTGTCACCAGTGTTGGTACACAGTGTTTTCACCAGTGTTGGTACACAGTGCTGTCACCGGTGTTGCTACAGTGTTGTCACCAGTGCTGCTACACAGTGTTGTCACCAGTGCTGCTACACAGCGTTTTCACCAGTGCTGTTACACAGTGTTGTCACCAGTGTTGCTACACCCAATTGTCACCAGTGTTGCTACATAGTGTTGTCACCAGTGTTGCTACACAGTGTTGTCACACGTGTTGCTACACAGTGTTGTCACAAGTGTTGTCACACCATGTATTCATTAGTATTGCTACATAGTGTTGTCACCAGTGTTGCTACACAGCGTTTTCACCAGTGCTGTTACACAGTGTTGTCACCAGTGTTGCTACACCCAATTGTCACCAGTGTTGCTATATAGTGTTGTAACCAGTGTTGCTACACAGTGTTGTCACCAGTGTTGCTACACAGTGTTGTCACCAGTGTTGCTACACATTGTTGGCATCAGTGTTGGTACACAGTGTTGTCACCAGTGTTGGTACACAGTGTTGTCACCAGTGTTGGTACACAGTGTTGTCACCAGTGTTGGTACACAGTGCTGTCACCGGTGTTGCTACAGTGTTGTCACCAGTGTTGCTACACAGTGTTGTCACCAGTGCTGCTACACAGTGTTGTCACCAGTGCTGCTACATAGTGTTGTCACCAGTGCTGTTACACAGTGTTGTCACCAGTGTTGCTACACCCAATTGTCACCAGTGTTGCTACACCCAATTGTCACCAGTGTTGCTACACAGCGTTTTCACCAGTGCTGTTACACAGTGTTGTCACCAGTGTTGCTACACCCAATTGTCACCAGTGTTGCTACACAGTGTTGTAACCAGTGTTGCTACACAGTGTTGTCACCAGTGTTGCTACACAGTGTTGTCACCAGTGTTGCTACACAATGTTTACATTAGTGTTGCTACACAATGTTGTCACCAGTGTTGCTACACATTGTTGGCATCAGTGTAGCTACACAATGTTGTCACCAGTGTTGGTACACAGTGTTGTCACCAGTGTTGGTACACAGTGTTTTCACCAGTGTTGGTACACAGTGCTGTCACCGGTGTTGCTACACAGTGCTGTCACCGGTGTTGCTACAGTGTTGTCACCAGTGTTGCTACACAGTGTTGTCACCAGTGCTGCTACACAGTGTTGTCACCAGTGCTGCTACACAGTGTTGTCACCAGTGTTGCTACAGTGTTGTCACAAGTGTTGCTACACCATGTTTTCATTAGTGTTGCTACATAGTGTTGTCACCAGTGCTACTGAACAGTGTAGTCACCAGTGCTGCTACACAGTGTTGTCACCAGTGTTGCTACACATTGTTGGCATCAGTGTAGCTACACAGTGTTGTCACCAGTGTTGGTACACAGTATTGTCACCAGTGTTGGTACACAGTGTTGTCACCAGTGTCGGTACACAGTGCTGTCACCGGTGTTGCTACAGTGTTGTCTCCAGTGTTGCTACACAGTGTTGTCACCAGTGCTGCTACACAGTGTTGTCACCAGTGCTGCTACATAGTTTTGTCACCAGTGATGTTACACAGTGTTGTCACCAGTGTTGCTACACCCAATTGTCACCAGTGTTGCTACACCCAATTGTCACCAGTGTTGCTACACAGCATTGTCACCTGTGTTGCTACACAGCATTGTCACCAGTGCTGCTACACAGCGTTTTCGCCAGTGCTGTTACACAGTGTTGCTACATAGTATTGTAACCAATGTTGCTACACAGTGTTGTCACCAGTGTTGCAACACAGTGTTGTCACCAGTGCTGCTACACAGTGTTGTCACCGGTGCTGCTACACAGCGTTTTCACCAGTGCTGTTACACAGTGTTGTCACCAGTGTTGCTACACAGTGTTGTCACAAGTGTTGCTACACAGTGTTGTCACAAGTGTTGTCACACCATGTATTCATTAGTATTGCTACATAGTGTTGTCACCGGTGTTGCTACAGTGTTGTCACCAGTGTTGCTACACAGTGTTGTCACCAGTGCTGCTACACAGTGTTGTCACCAGTGCTGCTACATAGTGTTGTCACCAGTGATGTTACACAGTGTTGTCACCAGTGTTGCTACACCCAATTGTCACCAGTGTTGCTACACAGCATTGTCACCTGTGTTGCTACACAGCATTGTCACCAGTGCTGCTACACAGCGTTTTCACCAGTGCTGTTACACAGTGTTGCTACATACATGTAGTATTGTAACCAGTGTTGCTACACAGTGTTGTCACCAGTGTTGCTACACAGTGTTGTCACAAGTGTTGCTACACAATGTTTACATTAGTGTTGCTACACAATGTTGTCACCAGTGTTGGTACACAGTGTTGTCACCAGTGTTGGTACACAGTGTTTTCACCAGTGTTGGTACACAGTGCTGTCACCGGTGTTGCTACAGTGTTGTCACCAGTGCTGCTACACAGTGTTGTCACCAGTGCTGCTACACAGCGTTTTCACCAGTGCTGTTACACAGTGTTGTCACCAGTGTTGCTACACCCAATTGTCACCAGTGTTGCTACATAGTGTTGTCACCAGTGTTGCTACACAGTGTTGTCACACGTGTTGCTACACAGTGTTGTCACAAGTGTTGTCACACCATGTATTCATTAGTATTGCTACATAGTGTTGTCACCAGTGTTGCTACACAGCGTTTTCACCAGTGCTGTTACACAGTGTTGTCACCAGTGTTGCTACACCCAATTGTCACCAGTGTTGCTATATAGTGTTGTAACCAGTGTTGCTACACAGTGTTGTCACCAGTGTTGCTACACAGTGTTGTCACCAGTGTTGCTACACATTGTTGGCATCAGTGTTGGTACACAGTGTTGTCACCAGTGTTGGTACACAGTGTTGTCACCAGTGTTGGTACACAGTGTTGTCACCAGTGTTGGTACACAGTGCTGTCACCGGTGTTGCTACAGTGTTGTCACCAGTGTTGCTACACAGTGTTGTCACCAGTGCTGCTACACAGTGTTGTCACCAGTGCTGCTACATAGTGTTGTCACCAGTGCTGTTACACAGTGTTGTCACCAGTGTTGCTACACCCAATTGTCACCAGTGTTGCTACACCCAATTGTCACCAGTGTTGCTACACAGCGTTTTCACCAGTGCTGTTACACAGTGTTGTCACCAGTGTTGCTACACCCAATTGTTACCAGTGTTGCTACACAGTGTTGTAACCAGTGTTGCTACACAGTGTTGTCACCAGTGTTGCTACACAGTGTTGTCACAAGTGTTGCTACACAATGTTTACATTAGTGTTGCTACACAATGTTGTCACCAGTGTTGCTACACATTGTTGGCATCAGTGTAGCTACACAATGTTGTCACCAGTGTTGGTACACAGTGTTGTCACCAGTGTTGGTACACAGTGTTTTCACCAGTGTTGGTACACAGTGCTGTCACCGGTATTGCTACACAGTGCTGTCACCGGTGTTGCTACAGTGTTGTCACCAGTGCTGCTACACAGTGTTGTCACCAGTGCTGCTACACAGCGTTTTCACCAGTACTGTTACACAGTGTTGTCACCAGTGTTGCTACACCCGATTGTCATCAGTGTTGCTACATAGTGTTGTCACCAGTGTTGCTACACAGTGTTGTCACACGTGTTGCTACACAGCGTTTTCACCAGTGCTGTTACACAGTGTTGTCACCAGTGTTGCTACACCCAATTGTCACCAGTGTTGCTACATAGTGTTGTCACCAGTGTTGCTACACAGTGTTGTCACACGTGTTGCTACACAGTGTTGTCACAAGTGTTGTCACACCATGTATTCATTAGTATTGCTACATAGTGTTGTCACCAGTGTTGCTACACAGCGTTGTCACCAGTGTTGGTACACAGTGTTGTCACCAGTGTTGGTACACAGTGCTGTCACCGGTGTTGCTACAGTGTTGTCACCAGTGTTGATACACAGTGTTGTCGCCAGTGCTGCTACACAGTGTTGTCACCAGTGCTGCTACATAGTGTTGTCACCAGTGCTGTTACACAGTGTTGTCACCAGTGTTGCTACACCCAATTGTCACCAGTGTTGCTACACCCAATTGTCACCAGTGTTGCTACACAGCGTTTTCACCAGTGCTGTTACACAGTGTTGTCACCAGTGTTGCTACACCCAATTGTCACCAGTGTTGCTACACAGTGTTGTAACCAGTGTTGCTACACAGTGTTGTCACCAGTGTTGCTGCACAGTGTTGTCACAAGTGTTGCTACACCATGTTTTCATTAGTGTTGCTACATTGTTGGCATCAGTGTTGGTACACAGTGTTGTCACCAGTGTTGGTACACAGAGCTGTCACCGGTGTTGCTACACAGTGTTGTCACCAGTGTTGGTACACAGTGTTGTCACCAGTGTTGGTACACAGTGTTGTCACCAGTGTTGGTACACAGTGTTGTCACCAGTGTTGCTACAGTGTTTTCACCAGTGTTGCTACACAGTGCTGTCACCAGTGCTGCTACACAGTGTTGTCACCAGTGTTGCTACACAGTGTTGTCACCAGTGTTGCTACACAGTCTTGTCACCAGTGTTGGTACACAGTGTTGTCACCAGTGTTGGTACACAGTGCTGTCACCGGTGTTGCTACAGTGTTGTCACCAGTGCTGCTACATAGTGTTGTCACCAGTGCTGTTAACACAGTGTTGTCACCAGTGTTGCTACACCCAATTGACACCAGTGTTGCTACATAGTGTTATAACCAGTGTTGCTACGCAGTGTTGTCACCAGTGTTGCTACACAGTGTTGTCACCAGCGCTGCTACAGTGTTGGTTGCTACACAGTGTTGTCACCAGTGCTGCTACAGTGTTGTCACCAGTGCTGCTACACAGTTTTGTCACCAGTGCTGCTACACAGTGTTGTCACCGGTGTTGCTACACAGTGTTGTCACCAGTGTTCTAGTGTCACACAGTGTTGTCACATTGGTCAGTTTTGTCAGTTATTTTAAATCAATAAAACAGAGGAATGATTTGGGCACTGTGTTGCATTGCTATGCGGGAATTATTATGCTGGCATTCATACCTGGATAGACTGGTGGTGGCGTAACTTTGCAAGTTTTTTCAAACACTTCTTCTAAAGATCTTGTATCTGTATGTATAAAATTAAGTATGAATACAAAGTAACATTTGATTGTAGAAGTTCATTTTTGATTTACATACATTGATTTACGTGATCTAGATACTATTATATACATCCACAATGAACTGATTGAAACGGCCTAGCATACTACCTTACTCAAAACAATAATTTCAAAATGCTCAGAAGCAGATTATTCCCTTCAACACAGAGGGAGATTAAAGATGACTGACCTAATGGACTGAGGTGAGGTCAGTACAAACAAAGCTATAGTTAGTACTCATATGTATCAACTACATTGGTTGAAAGACTACTAATTTACATAAACCATATATTTGATATACATATCAAATTAATTTACAGACAATATATAACTCAGCTGAAGGGGATTGTTTTCTAAACATTCTTGAGGAAAATCATTTCAGTGGAGAATTTACACCTGTGAAATATCAGAAAACATTGTGATTTATAAATTTATTGATTTTATACTATATTAGTGGGATATTATCTGTCCTAAGCATTTCATTTATAAATTTATTTATTTTATACTATATTAGTGGGATGTTATCTGTCCTAGACATTGCATTTATAAATTTATTTATTTTTTATAATAGTGGGATATTATCTGTCCTAGGCATTGCATTTATAAATTTATTTATTTTTTATAATAGTGGGATATTATCTGTCCTGGGCATTTCATTTATAAATTTATTTATTTTATACTATAATAGTGGTATATTATCTGTCCTGGGCATTTCATTTATAAATTTATTTATTTTATACTATAATAGTGGGATATAATCTGTCCTAGGCATTGCATTTATAAATTTATTTATTTTATACTATAATAGTGGGATATTATCTGTCCTAGGCATTGCATTTATAAATTTATTGATTTTATACTATAATAGTGGGATATTATCTGTGTTAGGCATTTCATTTATAAATTTATTTATTTTATACTATAATAGTGGGATATTATCTGTCCTAGGCATTTCATTTATAAATTTATTGATTTTATACTATAATAGTGGGATATTATCTGTGTTAGGCATTTCATTTATAAATTTATTTATTTTATACTATAATAGTGGGATATTATCTGTCCTAGGCATTTCATTTATAAATTTATTGATTTTATACTATATTAGTGGCATATTATCTGTCCTAAGCATTTCATTTATAAATTTATTTATTTTATACTATATTAGTGGGATATTATCTGTCCTAGGCATTGCATTTATAAATTTATTTATTTTTTATAATAGTGGGATATTATCTGTCCTGGGCATTGCATTTATAAATTTATTTATTTTATACTATATTAGTGGGATATTATCTGTCCTGGGCATTTCATTTATAAATTTATTTATTTTATACTATAATAGTGGTATATTATCTGTCCTGGGCATTTCATTTATAAATTCATTTATTTTATACTATAATAGTGGGATATTATCTGTCCTAGGCATTGCATTTATAAATTTATTTATTTTATACTATATTAGTGGGATATTATCTGTCCTAGGCATTGCATTTATAAATTTATTTATTTTTTATAATAGTGGGATATTATCTGTCCTGGGCATTTCATTTATAAATTTATTTATTTTATACTATATTAGTGGGATATTATCTGTCCTAGGCATTGCATTTATAAATTTATTTATTTTTTATAATAGTGGGATATTATCTGTCCTGGGCATTTCATTTATAAATTTATTTATTTTATACTATAATAGTGGTATATTATCTGTCCTAGGCATTTCATTTATAAATTTATTTATTTTATACTATAATAGTGGGATATTATCTGTCCTTGGCATTGCATTTTTAAATTTATTTATTTTATACTATATTAGTAGGATATTATCTGTTCTAGGCATTGCATTTATAAATTTATTTATTTTCTACTATAATAGTGGGATATTATCTGTCCTTGGCATTTCATTTATAAATTTATTTATTTTATACTATAATAGTGGGATATTATCTGTGTTAGGCATTTCATTTATAAATTTATTTATTTTATACTATAATAGTGGGATATTATCTGTCCTAGGCATTTCATTTATAAATTTATTAATTTTATACTATAATAGTAGGATATTATCTGTCCTTGGCATTTCATTTATAAATTTATTTATTTTATACTATATTAGTGGGATAATAATCTGTCCTAGGCATTTCATTTAAAAATTTATTTATTTTATACTATATTATTGGGATATTATCTGTCCTAGGCATTGCATTTATAAATTTATTTATTTTATACTATATTAGTGGGATATTATCTGTTCTAGGCATTGCATTTATAAATTTATTTATTTTATACTATATTAGTGGGATATTATCTGTCCTAGGCATTGCATTTATAAATTTATTTATTTTATACTATAATAGTGGGATATTATCTGTCCTAGGTATTTCATTTATAAATTTATTTATTTTATACTATATTAGTGGGATATTATCTGTTCTAGGCATTGCATTTATAAATTTATTTATTTTATACTATATTAGTGGGATATTATCTGTCCTAGGCATTTCATTTATAAATTTATTTATTTTATACTATAATAGTGGGATATTATCTGTCCTAGGCATTGCATTTATAAATTTATTTATTTTATACTATATTAGTGGGATATTAACTGTCCTAGGCATTTCATTTATAAATTTATTTATTTTATACTATATTAGTGGGATATTATCTGTTCTAGGCATTTCATTTATAAATTTATTTATTTTATACTATATTAGTGGGATATTATCTGTCCTAGGCATTTCATTTATAAATTTATTTATTTTATACTATATTAGTGGGATATTATCTGTCCTAGGCATTGCATTTATAAATTTATTTATTTTATACTATAATAGTGGGATATTAACTGTCCTAGGCATTTCATTTATAAATTTATTTATTTTATACTATATTAGTGGGATATTATCTGTTCTAGGCATTGCATTTATAAATTTATTTATTTTATACTATATTAGTGGGATATTATCTGTCCTAGGCATTTCATTTATAAATTTATTGATTTTATACTATAATAGTGGGATAATAATCTGTCCTAGGCATTTCATTTATAAATTTATTTATTTTATACTATATTAGTGGGATATTATCTGTCCTAGGCATTTCATTTATAAATTTATTTATTTTATACTATATTAGTGGGATATTATCTGTCCTAGGCATTGCATTTATAAATTTATTTATTTTATACTATATTAGTGGGATATTATCTGTCCTAGGCATTTCATTTATAAATTTATTGATTTTATACTATAATAGTGGGATAATAATCTGTCCTAGGCATTTCATTTATAAATTTATTTATTTTATATTATATTAGTGGGATATTATCTGTCCTAGGCATTGCATTTATAAATGTATTTATTTTATATTATATTAGTGTGATATTATCTGTCCTAGGCATTGCATTTATAAATTTATTTATTTTTTACTATATTAGTGGGATATTATCTGTCCTAGGCATTGCATTTATAAATTTATTTATTTTATACTATATTAGTGGGATATTATCTGTCCTAGGCATTTCATTTAAATATTTATTGATTTTATACTATAATAGTGGGATAATAATCTGTCCTAGGCATTTCATTTATAAATTTATTTATTTTATATTATATTAGTGGGATATTATCTGTCCTAGGCATTGCATTTATAAATTTATTTATTTTATATTATATTAGTGGGATATTATCTGTCCTAGGCATTGCGTTTATAAATTTATTTATTTTTTACTATATTAGTGGGATATTATCTGTCCTAGGCATTGCATTTATAAATTTATTTATTTTATACTATAATAGTGGAATATTATCTGTCCTAGGCATTTCATTTATAAATTTATTTATTTTATACTATGTTAGTGGGATATTATCTGTTATTCTAAAAATTTAGAATTTAAACAAATAGATATAAAAAATCTAAGTAGTTTTTTTACATTCTGAAATCAAACCAAGTCAAATGAGGTAACATGACCATATATGCTCATCTGTTCTGTTGTCCAATACCTCTATTATAGTGCTGGTTGTAAGTTTATATCTAGAACAGTGCTTGAGATATGAAAGTTATGCATATTAATTAGTCACATGACACGCCCACCCCATCCCAACTCCATCACCACTATTATTGTTAATGACTATTTCTTCCTAGAATGAACTTTTAATTTAAAACACAAATTTCGAGTAGCATTTTTCTACATAGTGGGAAATCTTCCCCCTTAATAATAGGCACATGCAAAGAATGAACAAATTTGGTTCAAAAGGTTCTGAAATACGACTACAAAAGAATAGATGGTTGGATGAACGGATGAACGGAAACTGAATTATAATATCCTCGTTTCCAACTTCTATCGAATGGGGACTGAAAATAAAGAATTGAAGAGATCGTCACAAAATGAACAAATCTGACAGAGATTCACCCAAGGTATATACACATACCAAGTATCAAAATAATCATGCTGGCAGTTTTCAAGAACAAGTCAAAAATAACAATTTTACCACAAATAACAAAAATATTAACCCAAAATAGTGAATTGATGATATCGTTATAAATGAACAAATCTGACATAGATCCACCCAAGGTACCTACATACCATGTATTAAAGCAATTAAGATTGTAGTTTTCAAGTAGAAGTCGAAAATGCAATTGTTGACAGACAAGAAACAGACAATCACTTATATAAACAGCTCCACTCTGCCACCTACCAATGACAGCAGAGCTAAAAATTGAGAATTGAAGATATTACCACAAAATGAAAAAACTCCACCAAAGGTACAGGGCTGGTAGTTCTCAAAACAAAGGCAAAAATTGAATTTTTACCAAAAATTTTAAAAAATACACGGCAAGCTGGTAGTTTTTAAAAAAGAAGTCAAAAATAGCTTTTTTTTTAATCGAACAAAATACACGTCAAAATTTAGGGATTGAAGATATCGTCAAGAAATGAAAAAAGATTTGACATGGGTCATCAGTCACCCCAATACATGTGCACTATCAATATCAGCATTGTTCAACCACACACTCACCAAGTTATGGAATTCCCATTCTGGTAATGAAATGTGAAAGTGCTTATTTTAGAATTTTAAACTGAATATGGAATGAAGTATTTACCATGTAAAGTGTTTACGCATGGTTACCATGGTCTATTCATTCATAACATATTCACTGGAGTCAATATACATAGTGTTTACGCATGGTTACCATTGTCTATTTATTCACAACATATTCACAGGAGTCAATATCCATAGTGTTTATGCATGGTTACCATGGTCTGTTCATTCACAACATATTCACAGGTGTCAATATCCATAGTGTTTATGCATGGTTACCATGGTCTATTCACTCACAACATATTCACTGGAGTCAATATCCATAGTGTTTACGCATGGTTACCATGGTCTATTCATTAACGACATATTCACAGAAGTCAATGTCCATAGTGTTTACACATGGTTACCATGGACTATTCATTCACAACATATTCACAGGAGTCAATATCCATAGTGTTTACGCATGGTTACCATGGTCTATTCATTCACAACATATTCACAGAAGTCAATGTCCATAGTGTTTACACATGGTTACCATGGTCTATTCATTCACAACATATTCACGGGAGTCAATATCCATAGTGTTTACGCATGGTTACCATGGTCTATTCATTCACAACATATTCACAGGAGTCAATATCCATAGTGTTTACGCATGGTTACCATGGTCTATTCATTCACAACATATTCACAGGAGTCAATATCCATAGTGTTTACACATGGTTACCATGGTCTATTCATTCACAACATATTCACAGAAGTCAATGTCCATAGTGTTTACACATGGTTACCATGGTCTATTCATTCACAACATATTCACGGGAGTCAATATCCATAGTGTTTACGCATGGTTACCATGGTCTATTCATTCACAACATATTCACAGAAGTCAATGTCCATAGTGTTTACACATGGTTACCATGGTCTATTCATTCACAACATATTCACAGGAGTCAATATCCATAGTGTTTACGCATGGTTACCATGGTCTATTCATTTGCAACATATTCACAGGAGTCAATATCCATAGTGTTTACACATGGTTACCATGGTCTATTCATTCACAACATATTCACAGGAGTCAATATCCATAGTGTTTACACATGGTTATCATGGTCTATTCATTCACAACATATTCACAGGAGTCAATATCCATAGTGTTTACGCATGGTTACCATGGTCGATTCATTCATAACATATTCACAGGAGTCAATATCCATAGTGTTTACACATGCTTACCATGGTCTATTCATTCACAACATATTCACATGAGTCAATATCCATAGTGTTTACGCATTGTTACCATGGTCTATTCATTCACAACATATTCACGGGAGTCAATATCCATAGTGTTTACGCATGGTTACCATAGTCTATTCATTCACAACAGATTCACAGGAGTCAATATCCATAGTGTTTACGCATGGTTACCATGGTCTATTCATTCATAACATATTCACAGGAGTCAATATCCATAGTGTTTACACATCGTTACCATGGTCTATTCATTCACAACATATTCACTGGAGTCAATATCCATATTGTTTACGCATGGTTACCATGGTCTAGTCATTCACAATATATTCACAGGAATCAATATCCATAGTGTTTACACATGGATACCATGGTCTGTTCATTCACAACATATTCACAGGAGTCAATATCCATAGTGTTTACACATGGTTACCATGGTCTGTTCATTCACAACATATTCACAGGAGTCAATATCCATAGTGTTTACGCATGGTTACCATGGTCTATTATTCACAACATATTCACTGGAGTTAATATCCATAGTGTTTACGCATGGTTACCATGGTCTATTCATTCACAACATATTCACAGGAGTCAATACCCATAGTGTTTACGCATGGTTACCATGGTCTAGTCATTCACAACATATTCACAGGAGTCAATACCCATAGTGTTTATGCATGGTTACCATGGTCTAGTCATTCACAACATATTCACAGGAGTCAATATCCATAGTGTTTACACATGGTTACCATGGTCTGTTCATTCACAACATATTCACATGAGTCAATATCCATAGTGTTTACGCATGGTTACCATGGTCTATTCATTCACAACATATTCACAGGAGTTAATATCCATAGTGTTTACACATGGTTACCATGGTCTATTCATTCACAACATATTCACAGGAGTCAATATCCACAGTGTTTACACATGCTAACCATGGTCTATTCATTCACAACATATTCATGGGAGTCAATATCCATAGTGTTTACGCATGGTTACCATGGTCTATTCATTCACAACATATTCACAGGAGTCAATATCCATAGTGTTTACACATGCTAACCATGGTCTATTCATTCACAACATATTCATGGGAGTCAATATCCATAGTGTTTACGCATGGTTACCATGGTCTATTCATTCACAACATATTCACGGGAGTCAATATCCATAGTGTTTACGCATGGTTACCATGATCTATTCATTCACAACATATTCACAGAAGTCAATGTCCATAGTGTTTACACATGGTTACCATGGTCTATTCATTCACAACATATTCACAGGAGTCAATATCCATAGTGTTTACGCATGGTTACCATGGTCTATTCATTTGCAACATATTCACAGGAGTCAATATCCATAGTGTTTACACATGGTTACCATGGTCTATTCATTCACAACATATTCACAGGAGTCAATATCCATAGTGTTTACACATGGTTATCATGGTCTATTCATTCACAACATATTCACAGGAGTCAATATCCATAGTGTTTACGCATGGTTACCATGGTCGATTCATTCATAACATATTCACAGGAGTCAATATCCATAGTGTTTACACATGCTTACCATGGTCAATTCATTCACAACATATTCACATGAGTCAATATCCATAGTGTTTACGCATGGTTACCATGGTCTATTCATTCACAACATATTCACGGGAGTCAATATCCATAGTGTTTACGCATGGTTACCATAGTCTATTCATTCACAACAGATTCACAGGAGTCAATATCCATAGTGTTTACGCATGTTTACCATGGTCTATTCATTCATAACATATTCACAGGAGTCAATATCCATAGTGTTTACACATCGTTACCATGGTCTATTCATTCACAACATATTCACTGGAGTCAATATCCATAGTGTTTACGCATGGTTACCATGGTCTATTCATTCACAACATATTCATGGGAGTCAATATCCATAGTGTTTACGCATGGTTACCATGGTCTATTCATTCACAACATATTCACGGGAGTCAATATCCATAGTGTTTACGCATGGTTACCATGATCTATTCATTCACAACATATTCACAGGAGTCAATATCCATAGTGTTTACGCATGGTTACCATGGTCTATTATTCACAACATATTCACTGGAGTCAATATCCATAGTGTTTACACATGCTTACCATGGTCTATTCATTCACAACATATTCACATGAGTCAATATCCATAGTGTTTACGCATGGTTACCATGGTCTATTCATTCACAACATATTCACGGGAGTCAATATCCATAGTGTTTACGCATGGTTACCATAGTCTATTCATTCACAACAGATTCACAGGAGTCAATATCCATAGTGTTTACGCACGGTTACCATGGTCTATTCATTCATAACATATTCACAGGAGTCAATATCCATAGTGTTTACACATCGTTACCATGGTCTATTCATTCACAACATATTCACTGGAGTCAATATCCATATTGTTTACGCATGGTTACCATGGTCTAGTCATTCACAATATATTCACAGGAATCAATATCCATAGTGTTTACACATGGATACCATGGTCTGTTCATTCACAACATATTCACAGGAGTCAATATCCATAGTGTTTACACATGGTTACCATGGTCTGTTCATTCACAACATATTCACAGGAGTCAATATCCATAGTGTTTACGCATGGTTACCATGGTCTATTATTCACAACATATTCACTGGAGTCAATATCCATAGTGTTTACGCATGGTTACCATGGTCTATTCATTCACAACATATTCACAGGAGTCAATACCCATAGTGTTTACGCATGGTTACCATGGTCTAGTCATTCACAACATATTCACAGGAGTCAATACCCATAGTGTTTATGCATGGTTACCATGGTCTAGTCATTCACAACATATTCACAGGAGTCAATATCCATAGTGTTTACACATGGTTACCATGGTCTGTTCATTCACAACATATTCACATGAGTCAATATCCATAGTGTTTACGCATGGTTACCATGGTCTATTCATTCACAACATATTCACAGGAGTTAATATCCATAGTGTTTACACATGGTTACCATGGTCTATTCATTCACAACATATTCACAGGAGTCAATATCCATAGTGTTTACACATGCTAACCATGGTCTATTCATTCACAACATATTCATGGGAGTCAATATCCATAGTGTTTACGCATGGTTACCATGGTCTATTCATTCACAACATATTCACGGGAGTCAATATCCATAGTGTTTACGCATGGTTACCATGATCTATTCATTCACAACATATTCACAGAAGTCAATGTCCATAGTGTTTACACATGGTTACCATGGTCTATTCATTCACAACATATTCACAGGAGTCAATATCCATAGTGTTTACGCATGGTTACCATGGTCTATTCATTTGCAACATATTCACAGGAGTCAATATCCATAGTGTTTACACATGGTTACCATGGTCTATTCATTCACAACATATTCACAGGAGTCAATATCCATAGTGTTTACACATGGTTATCATGGTCTATTCATTCACAACATATTCACAGGAGTCAATATCCATAGTGTTTACGCATGGTTACCATGGTCGATTCATTCATAACATATTCACAGGAGTCAATATCCATAGTGTTTACACATGCTTACCATGGTCAATTCATTCACAACATATTCACATGAGTCAATATCCATAGTGTTTACGCATGGTTACCATGGTCTATTCATTCACAACATATTCACGGGAGTCAATATCCATAGTGTTTACGCATGGTTACCATAGTCTATTCATTCATAACATATTCACAGGAGTCAATATCCATAGTGTTTACACATCGTTACCATGGTCTATTCATTCACAACATATTCACTGGAGTCAATATCCATAGTGTTTACGCATGGTTACCATGGTCTATTCATTCACAACATATTCATGGGAGTCAATATCCATAGTGTTTACGCATGGTTACCATGGTCTATTCATTCACAACATATTCACGGGAGTCAATATCCATAGTGTTTACGCATGGTTACCATGATCTATTCATTCACAACATATTCACAGGAGTCAATATCCATAGTGTTTACGCATGGTTACCATGGTCTATTATTCACAACATATTCACTGGAGTCAATATCCATAGTGTTTACACATGCTTACCATGGTCTATTCATTCACAACATATTCACATGAGTCAATATCCATAGTGTTTACGCATGGTTACCATGGTCTATTCATTCACAACATATTCACGGGAGTCAATATCCATAGTGTTTACGCATGGTTACCATAGTCTATTCATTCACAACAGATTCACAGGAGTCAATATCCATAGTGTTTACGCACGGTTACCATGGTCTATTCATTCATAACATATTCACAGGAGTCAATATCCATAGTGTTTACACATCGTTACCATGGTCTATTCATTCACAACATATTCACTGGAGTCAATATCCATATTGTTTACGCATGGTTACCATGGTCTAGTCATTCACAATATATTCACAGGAATCAATATCCATAGTGTTTACACATGGATACCATGGTCTGTTCATTCACAACATATTCACAGGAGTCAATATCCATAGTGTTTACACATGGTTACCATGGTCTGTTCATTCACAACATATTCACAGGAGTCAATATCCATAGTGTTTACGCATGGTTACCATGGTCTATTATTCACAACATATTCACTGGAGTCAATATCCATAGTGTTTACGCATGGTTACCATGGTCTATTCATTCACAACATATTCACAGGAGTCAATACCCATAGTGTTTACGCATGGTTACCATGGTCTAGTCATTCACAACATATTCACAGGAGTCAATACCCATAGTGTTTATGCATGGTTACCATGGTCTAGTCATTCACAACATATTCACAGGAGTCAATATCCATAGTGTTTACACATGGTTACCATGGTCTGTTCATTCACAACATATTCACATGAGTCAATATCCATAGTGTTTACGCATGGTTACCATGGTCTATTCATTCACAACATATTCACAGGAGTTAATATCCATAGTGTTTACACATGGTTACCATGGTCTATTCATTCACAACATATTCACAGGAGTCAATATCCATAGTGTTTACACATGCTAACCATGGTCTATTCATTCACAACATATTCATGGGAGTCAATATCCATAGTGTTTACGCATGGTTACCATGGTCTATTCATTCACAACATATTCACGGGAGTCAATATCCATAGTGTTTACGCATGGTTACCATGATCTATTCATTCACAACATATTCACAGAAGTCAATGTCCATAGTGTTTACACATGGTTACCATGGTCTATTCATTCACAACATATTCACAGGAGTCAATATCCATAGTGTTTACGCATGGTTACCATGGTCTATTCATTTGCAACATATTCACAGGAGTCAATATCCATAGTGTTTACACATGGTTACCATGGTCTATTCATTCACAACATATTCACAGGAGTCAATATCCATAGTGTTTACACATGGTTATCATGGTCTATTCATTCACAACATATTCACAGGAGTCAATATCCATAGTGTTTACGCATGGTTACCATGGTCGATTCATTCATAACATATTCACAGGAGTCAATATCCATAGTGTTTACACATGCTTACCATGGTCAATTCATTCACAACATATTCACATGAGTCAATATCCATAGTGTTTACGCATGGTTACCATGGTCTATTCATTCACAACATATTCACGGGAGTCAATATCCATAGTGTTTACGCATGGTTACCATAGTCTATTCATTCACAACAGATTCACAGGAGTCAATATCCATAGTGTTTACGCATGGTTACCATGGTCTATTCATTCATAACATATTCACAGGAGTCAATATCCATAGTGTTTACGCATGGTTACCATGGTCTAGTCATTCACAATATATTCACAGGAATCAATATCCATAGTGTTTACACATGGATACCATGGTCTGTTCATTCACAACATATTCACAGGAGTCAATATCCATAGTGTTTACACATGGTTACCATGGTCTGTTCATTCACAACATATTCACAGGAGTCAATATCCATAGTGTTTACGCATGGTTACCATGGTCTATTATTCACAACATATTCACTGGAGTCAATATCCATAGTGTTTACGCATGGTTACCATGGTCTATTCATTCACAACATATTCACAGGAGTCAATACCCATAGTGTTTACGCATGGTTACCATGGTCTAGTCATTCACAACATATTCACAGGAGTCAATACCCATAGTGTTTATGCATGGTTACCATGGTCTAGTCATTCACAACATATTCACAGGAGTCAATATCTATAGTGTTTACACATGGTTACCATGGTCTGTTCATTCACAACATATTCACATGAGTCAATATCCATAGTGTTTACGCATGGTTACCATGGTCTATTCATTCACAACATATTCACAGGAGTTAATATCCATAGTGTTTACACATGGTTACCATGGTCTATTCATTCACAACATATTCACAGGAGTCAATATCCATAGTGTGTATGCATGGTTACCATGGTCTATTCATTCACAACATATTCACAGGAGTCAATATCCATAGTGTTTACACATGCTAACCATGGTCTATTCATTCACAACATATTCATGGGAGTCAATATCCATAGTGTTTACGCATGGTTACCATGGTCTATTCATTCACAACATATTCACAGGAGTCAATATCTATAGTGTTTACGCATGGTTACCATGGTCTATTCATTCATAACATATTCACAGGAGTCAATACCCATAGTGTTTACACTTGCTTACCATGGTCTATTCATTCACAACATATTCACAGGAGTCAATATCCATAGTGTTTACGCATGTTTACCATGGTCTATTCATTCACAACATATTCACGGGAGTCAATATCCATAGTGTTTACGCATGGTTACCATGGTCTATTCATTCACAACATATTCACAGGAGTCAATATCCATAGTGTTTACGCATGGTTATCATGGTCTATTCATTCACAACATATTCACAGGAGTAAATATCCATAGTGTTTACGCATGGTTACCATGGTCTATTCATTCACAACATATTCACAGGAGTCAATATCCATAGTGTTTAAACATGCTTACCATGGTCTATTCATTCACAACATATTCACGGGAGTCAATGTCCATAGTGTTTACGCATGGTTACCATGGTCTATTCATTCACAACATATTCACAGGAGTCAATATCCATAGTGTTTACGCATGGTTATCATGGTCTATTCATTCACAACATATTCACAGGAGTAAATATCCATAGTGTTTACGCATGGTTACCATGGTCTATTCATTCACAACATATTCACAGGAGTCAATATCCATAGTGTTTAAACATGCTTACCATGGTCTATTCATTCACAACATATTCACGGGAGTCAATATCCATAGTGTTTACCCATGGTTACCATGGTCTATTCATTCACAACATATTCACAGGAGTCAATATCCATAGTGTTTACGCATGGTTACCATGGTCTATTCATTCATAACATATTCACAGGAGTCAATATCCATAGTGTTTACACATGGTTACCATGGTCTATTCATTTACAACATATTCACTGGAGTCAATATCCATAGTGTTTACACATGGTTACCATGGTCTATTCATTTACAACATATTCACTGGAGTCAATATCCATAGTGTTTACGCATGGTTACCATGGTCTAGTCATTCACAACATATTCACAGGAATCAATACCCATAGTGTTTACGCATGGTTACCATGGTCTAGTCATTCACAACATATTCACAGGAGTCAATACCCATAGTGTTTATGCATGGTTACCATGGTCTAGTCATTCACAACATATTCACCGGAGTCAATATCCTTAGTGTTTACACATGGTTACCATGGTCTGTTCATTCACAACATATTCACAGGAGTCAATATCCATAGTGTTTCGGCATGGTTACCATGGTCTATTCATTCACAACATATTCACGGGAGTCAATATCCATAGTGTTTACGCATGGTTACCATGGTCTATTCATAACATATTCACAGGAGTCAATATCCATAGTGTTTACGCATGATTACCATGGCCTATTCATTCACAACATATTCACAGGAGTCAATATCCATAGTGTTTACGCATGGTTACCATGGTCTATTCATTCATAACATATTCACAGGAGTCAATATCCATAGTGTTTACGCATGGTTACCATGGTCTATTCATTCACAACATATTCACAGGAGTCAATATCCATAGTGTTTACGCATGGTTACCATGGTCTATTCAGTCATAACATATTCACAGGAGTCAATATCCATAGTGTTTACACATGGTTACCATGGTCTAGTCATTCACAACATATTCACAGGAAACAATATCCATAGTGTTTACACATGGATACCATGGTCTGTTCATTCACAACATATTCACAGGAGTCAATATCCATAGTGTTTACACATGGTTACCATGGTCTGTTCATTCACAACATATTCACAGGTGTCAATATCCATAGTGTTTACGCATGGTTACCATGGTCTATTATTCACAACATATTCACTGGAGTCAATATCCATAGTGTTTACGCATGGTTACCATGGTCTATTCATTCACAACACATTCACAGGAGTCAATATCCATAGTGTTTACACATGGTTACCATGGTCTGTTCATTCACAACATATTCACAGGAGTCAATATCCATAGTGTTTACGCATGGTTGCCATGGTCTATTATTCACAACATATTCACTGGAGTCAATATCCATAGTGTTTACGCATGGTTACCATGGTCTATTCATTCACAACATATTCACAGGAGTCAATACCCATAGTGTTTACGCATGGTTACCATGGTCTAGTCATTCACAACATATTCACAGGAGTCAATACCCATAGTGTTTATGCATGGTTACCATGGTCTAGTCATTCACAACATATTCACAGGAGTCAATATCCATAGTGTTTACACATGGTTACCATGGTCTGTTCATTCACAACATATTCACAGGAGTCAATATCCATAGTGTTTACGCATGGTTACCATGGTCTGTTCATTCACAACATATTCACAGGAGTCAATATCCATAGTGTTTACACATGGTTACCATGGTCTGTTCATTCACAACATATTCACCGGAGTCAATATCCTTAGTGTTTACACATGGTTATCATGGTCTGTTCATTCACAACATATTCACAGGAGTCAATATCCATAGTGTTTCGGCATGGTTACCATGGTCTATTCATTCACAACATATTCACGGGAGTCAATATCCATAGTGTTTACGCATGGTTACCATGGTCTATTCATAACATATTCACAGGAGTCAATATCCATAGTGTTTACGCATGATTACCATGGCCTATTCATTCACAACATATTCACAGGAGTCAATATCCATAGTGTTTACGCATGGTTACCATGGTCTATTCATTCATAACATATTCACAGGAGTCAATATCCATAGTGTTTACGCATGGTTACCATGGTCTATTCATTCACAACATATTCACAGGAGTCAATATCCATAGTGTTTACGCATGGTTACCATGGTCTATTCAGTCATAACATATTCACAGGAGTCAATATCCATAGTGTTTACACATGGTTACCATGGTCTAGTCATTCACAACATATTCACAGGAAACAATATCCATAGTGTTTACACATGGATACCATGGTCTGTTCATTCACAACATATTCACAGGAGTCAATATCCATAGTGTTTACACATGGTTACCATGGTCTGTTCATTCACAACATATTCACAGGTGTCAATATCCATAGTGTTTACGCATGGTTACCATGGTCTATTATTCACAACATATTCACTGGAGTCAATATCCATAGTGTTTACGCATGGTTACCATGGTCTATTCATTCACAACACATTCACAGGAGTCAATATCCATAGTGTTTACACATGGTTACCATGGTCTGTTCATTCACAACATATTCACAGGAGTCAATATCCATAGTGTTTACGCATGGTTGCCATGGTCTATTATTCACAACATATTCACTGGAGTCAATATCCATAGTGTTTACGCATGGTTACCATGGTCTATTCATTCACAACATATTCACAGGAGTCAATACCCATAGTGTTTACGCATGGTTACCATGGTCTAGTCATTCACAACATATTCACAGGAGTCAATACCCATAGTGTTTATGCATGGTTACCATGGTCTAGTCATTCACAACATATTCACAGGAGTCAATATCCATAGTGTTTACACATGGTTACCATGGTCTGTTCATTCACAACATATTCACAGGAGTCAATATCCATAGTGTTTACGCATGGTTACCATGGTCTATTCATTCACAACATATTCACAGGAGTCAATATCCATAGTGTTTACACATGGTTACCATGGTCTATTCATTCACAACATATTCACGGGAGTCCATATCCATAGTGTTTACGCATGGTTACCATGGTCTATTCATAACATATTCACAGGAGTCAATATCCATAGTGTTTACGCATGGTTACCATGGTCTAGTCATTCATAACATATTCACAGGAGTCAATATCCATAGTGTTTACGCATGGTTACCATGGTCTATTCATTCATAACATATTCACAGGAGTCAATATCCATAGTGTTTACGCATGGTTACTATGGCCTATTCATTCACAACATATTCACAGGAGTCAATATCCATAGTGTTTACGCATGGTTACCATGGTCTATTCATTCATAACATATTCACAGGAGTCAATATCCATAGTGTTTACGCATGGTTACTATGGCCTATTCATTCACAACATATTCACAGGAGTCAATATCCATAGTGTTTACGCATGGTTACCATGGTCTATTCATTCACAACATATTCACAGGAGTCAATATCCATAGTGTTTACGCATGGTTACCATGGTCTATTCATTCACAACATATTCACAGGAGTCAATATCCATAGTGTTTACGCATGGTTACTATGGCCTATTCATTCACAACATATTCACAGGAGTCAATATCCATAGTGTTTACGCATGGTTACCATGGTCTATTCATTCATAACATATTCACAGGAGTCAATATCCATAGTGTTTACGCATGGTTACTATGGCCTATTCATTCACAACATATTCACAGGAGTCAATATCCATAGTGTTTACGCATGGTTACCATGGTCTATTCATTCACAACATATTCACAGGAGTCAATATCCATAGTGTTTACGCATGGTTACTATGGCCTATTCATTCACAACATATTCACAGGAGTCAATATCCATAGTGTTTACGCATGGTTACCATGGTCTATTCATTCATAACATATTCACAGGAGTCAATATCCATAGTGTTTACACATGGTTACCATGGTCTAGTCATTCACAACATATTCACAGGAATCAATATCCATAGTTTTTACACATGGATACCATGGTCTGTTCATTCACAACATATTCACAGGAGTCAATATCCATAGTGTTTACACATGGTTACCATGGTCTGTTCATTCACAACATATTCACAGGAGTCAATATCCATAGTGTTTACGCATGGTTACCATGGTCTATTATTCACAACATATTCACTGGAGACAATATCCATAGTGTTTACGCATGGTTACCATGGTCTATTCATTCACAACATATTCACAGGAGTCAATATCCATAGTGTTTACACATGGTTACCATGGTATATTCATTCACAACATATTCACAGGAGTCAATATTCATAGTGTTTACGCATGGTTACCATGGTCTATTCATTCACAACATATTCACAGAAGTCAATATCCATAGTGTTTACGCATGGTTACCATGGTCTATTCATTCACAACATATTCACAGGAGTCAATATCCATAGTGTTTATGCATGGTTACCATGGTCTGTTCATTCAAAACATATTCACAGGAGTCAATATCCATAGTGTTTACACATGGTTACCATGGTCTATTCAT
The DNA here is from genome assembly GCF_978046115.1 of Saccoglossus kowalevskii. Taxonomy (NCBI): domain Eukaryota; kingdom Metazoa; phylum Hemichordata; class Enteropneusta; family Harrimaniidae; genus Saccoglossus; species Saccoglossus kowalevskii. The sequence continues at coordinate 4,578,992 of NC_140660.1, read as the reverse complement.
ACACAACATATTCACAGGAATCATTAGAAAGGAACGGAATGCCTTATATCTATCACTCCATGCTTTTCAAAAAATAAAAAAACAAAAAATAAAAGCAAAATGTAGTGTTATGTGGTAATGTCAAATTTCTTGTAAACATTTACAAATTCATACTTATTTGATACTGATACTAGCGACTGAATGACAATTATGAAATGTAATTATTGGTACACAAAAAAGTGGTGAATTTTGTTAAATGGTTTCTGTTTGGTTACCCATAGTTACAATCTTTTTGCTATATTCATACTTGGTTAATATTAATACTAGAGATTGACTTATGATTATGAAATGTAACTACACAACATTCAAAATAATTGAATAAATGTACAATGGGTTTTTTTTTTAAATAGTTGTAATGCTGTCACTAATTTGGGGAGAGATGATTAAATTATGTCGCAAGGGATTGTTAATTTATGATAATGCTGTGAAAGGTTGCTGGAAAAAAGAGTGATTTTGGAATTATGCTACTCCCTCTTGTTTTATTTCTTGTATATTCACTACTGCATTAAAGTGCTAAACAATGTCTCCCAGTTGTTGCAGTACACATATACTACTAAGGCTTATAGTCACATAAGCATTTTTGTTAAACATTCATAAAAGTGCTCTACTGATTAGTTGAAATAAATCAAAACACCAGAACAAAACAAAAAACACCAGAATTTTCAAAAGCTATTTCTTTCTCACATTGACAAAAAAATATGAGGGAGCATTTCACTAGTACTTAAGCAAATTAAGTATTTAAAAAGAACAGATTGCAACCAAACACTACAACAGGAAATTTCTATGCTAATTAAAAATATATTAAAAATGAAAAGATTTCAACAAAGAATTACTTGGCTATGTGATTTCTTCCAGAGCATGCATGCACCAAATTTCATAAAAATTTGATAATATTTGTAGAACACAAAAAAGTAGCAAAATTATGTAAATTTAATAATTACTATAAAATTAGTATAAGCAGTCACATCTGTAAGGGAAGCCACCAATTCTTTCTAAACATTTTAGAACCAAAAATCCACCATTCTACAGTGGCCTACAACTACAAAAAGTCTGCTACTTTTAAATCAATCTACTATTTGAAAAAAACAGTTGGAGATTTGAAAATTGACATGACAAAAATGGTCCGCTACTTGAAAATTTTCGCGATATAAACCATGTACATGCAGTAGGTTGAGGTGACTGATTATGCAAAAGTTCTATCTGTTTGTTAAAAAAATGAAGATAACCAACCTGTCTACTTGAAACACAGTGTGCCGGGGCATTGCACCAAGACAGTATTTTGTACATGTATGAGTGTTGTATGTATTGACATGACGGCTGTGAGCTTTGTAGGTAAACAGTTACAAGTGCCCCTTCCTAACTCTATACCACCACAAATTTCATAGTACATACATCTACAAAGTACTGCTAATATTAAACAGTCATATATTTACTAGTAGCACTATTATCACCAAAATCTACTGTACCCTCGGTACCTCACTGAAAAATATGACAATGGGCCTGACACTCATTGGTAATTATAACATTAGCCTAGCAACAAATTTGAAGTATAATATACAATACTTGCACAAGTGTTTCAATGCCATGATTAATCTGTAGGTGTTAAATTTTATAAATGAAATTAGAAAATTTCACAAGAAATTGGTATTGCTTTAAGCATGCAATGTATAGTTAAGCAATGCTGTATGTGGGTGATCACTCTATGAATTGTCTACTCCTTGGCACGATGCATTGCCAAATGCTATCTGTTGAAAAAAAGACAGGGATATTGTTCAGTTTTTAAAAAAGCAGCTTCATGAGAGGGCACTTCAGATCCTAGAGATTGTCTATAATAGTAATTGTTGAAAAGAAAAATTGTGATGTTTTCGCATTTCTGATCCAATTTGCAGATTATTATTTAATCTACATTTCTTAAACAAATCACCATCTTCACCAATAAGGAACCTTTACACCGAAAATAAAAAAATAATCAAAGAAAGCTTAGAAAGAACTCCCATGTGCTGAGAGTATTGGAGACACATTAAATATAATTCGAAATTACTTAGCTGAAAACTAATTATGCAAATCAGAAAATTAATATGAACAGATTTGAGTGTAAAACTAATGAGGTCTGCGCAATGTAACAGAAAATCTATGTTTCCAAGTTTAATTGAAATGTGATTAGAACCAAAAAAATATGAATTATTATGCTAATTAGGGAATTAATATGAACAGATTTTTACTCCAAACTAATTAGGTTTGTACATTGTCCTAGAGCATCTTTGTACTAAGTTTCATTGAAATGGCATAATTAGTACTTTAGATATCAGTGTGAAAGCTTAAAATTGGTTAATTATGCAAATTAGGTAATTAATATGTACAGATTTTAACCCACAATTATCCAGGTCTGTCTATTGTCCTACAGCATCCATGTACAAACATTCATTGATATGTGATGATTAGGTCCTGAGATATCAGTGTGAAAGTTGGTTAATTATGCAAATTAGGTGATTAATATGCACAATTATTTACCCTAAAACTAATCAGGTCTATGCATAGTCCTAAAGAATCTATGTACCAAGTGTCATTGAAATGCGATGATTAGTACTTGAGATACCCATGGAAAAGCTGAAAATTAACTAATTATGCAAATTAGGTGATTAATATGCACAAATATTTATCGGAAACAATCAATCTCTGCATAGTCCTTGAGTATGTAAGTACCAAGTTTCGTTGAAATGTAATGCTCACTACTTATATCAAATGCTGAAAAATAATTAATTATGCAAATTAGGTAATTAATATGTACTGATATTACCATAAAAACTATTAGGTCTGTGGAGTGTCATATGACATCTATGTACCAAGTTTCATTGAAATGTGATGATTAGTACTTGAGATATCAGTGGGAAAACCGAAAAATGACCAATCATTATGCAAATTAGGTAATTAGTATCCACGGATTATTACAAAAAACTAATCAAAACCTAGCATTAGTTCAGAGCATCTATGTACCAAGTTTCATAAAAATCCAATGAGTGGTTGTTTAGATATCAGTGGAACAATCATGGAACAGCTAAAAATCAGCTAATTATCATGCAAATTAGGTAATTAATATGCACGGATTTTTACCAAAACCTAATCAAATCTGCGCATTGGCCCAGAGCATCTATGCACCAAGTTTCATCAAAAACCGATGAATGGTTCTTGAGATAGCAGTGGAACAGTCGAACACACATACACACATACACACACACACACACACACACACACACACACATACACGCACACAGACACACTAACTGCAAAGACTCCCATTATCTGCTTCGCACATGGGAGTCAAAAATCTAGCAGTTTGAAAAAAATTAGTGTAAATAGAATTTCTGCCAAAAAAATTCAACAAAATAAAGCTCTAAAATAATCACAAAAAATACAAGATTAAAAGAAAACTCCATCACATGACAAAATGGACAAAACTTTATGGTTGACATGAAAGCAATCTGTATGATGGTTGGAGAGAATTTTTAAAAAAAATATGATTTGAACAAAACAAGTTAAAAATAATGATAAAAAAATCACTAAAAATAGAAAATTGAAGAAAATGGTACCACATCAACAAGCTACACAGATGAGCGGCGTACGTACTTATAAGCTAAATATTAAGTCATCAGACTGAAGGTTTTTGAGAAATTGACAAAAATGTCAATTTTTATCTTTTTTTGACCCAATTTGCAGAATTATAGACTGATCTATGAACAACTTTCAATTTCTATCCCACAGGGTACCTTCATACCAAAAATCAGACCAGTGGTTTTGGACATAATGCTTAATGCATTAAATGGAAATTCATGTTGACTCCAGACCAAATGTTCACTGAAAAAATAAACTTAGAACAATAGAAAATTTAAAACAGAGTTTAAATTAGAAAGCTACCTAACTGAACTCCAAAATATTGAACTGTGACAAATTCTGACAAAATTCAGATGGGGAACCATTGCCTCAAAATAAAAACAGGCAGACATACTCACACTGCAATGGAAAAGAGAAGTTGTAATTTCTGTACCAATAACCAGATTGAAAATGAATATCATTTCATAATGACATGTTCAAGATACCAGACACAAAAGAATAGCTTATTTGAAACAGCAGAGAAGAAAGTGCCACAATGAAAACAAATTCATAATGTTATTAAATAACAAATAAATGCCTATCCCTTTGGCATAATATATTAAATAATGTATGGAAATAAGGCAGCAACACCTCCCCTAAATTTATCGCAACAACATTATTATCATTATCTCATTTTTTTTATATTCTTGTTTTCACCATTTAATGTAGATTAATATACACATTTTTATTTGGCTTTTGTTGCAGTCTTTGTTATTATTTTAGTTCTAAACCATTTTATAGTTGTAATTTTGTTATCGTTGATATTTTGAATTAATCCATGACGTTTAATTTTGACATTACGGTAACTCTTTTACATACACGTACTAGCCCCATGGTTATTCTGAGAACTGCAACTTGTAAGCTTTGACTATTATAGCTAATCAAGTTTCTATATATGTGCCACTGTAACAATCATCATATGTGTAGATGCTAAAATACAAGCCACATCCACAGTTGTAGCCTGACATGTAAGTATGGGTGGCGCCCTCACCGGCCGAGTAGCGTCAGACCCCACTTATGCCTGACAGAATAGTGTACGTCTCGTCAATCAATCAAGATCAATACTGCGAATTTGCAAATTTTAAGCCTTCTTGCAATGAGTTTCAATGAATATTCATATTGGTAGCCATGGTAACACTGTACAGAGGGTGCAACTCACACGACCTTGTCAGGGTACAACTACAGACTGTGTCTTTCCTGTGAAGACACTCACTTTTAATCAGGGAGACAAATTGTGTTTACATTGTCGAAAAAAATCACAAATTTGCCAGCACCTTATCACGCATTATGTTAACAAACAAAGAAACTCATTCACTGCCACTATCTGACATTCCTGCAATTTGACCGGTACTGACAACAAATCGATGGGGGAAGTGAAAAACTACATCATTCTGTCAGGCATATGTTGGCTTTGGAGCAATGTGGTTGTTGCATTGTATCATTTGTATCATTGTATCTAATACAGATTTTACAGTAATATGCACAACATTAAATCAACACAAACCAGGTCTGTGTCAGAGCACAAACAATTGTGTGTGTATGAAAACAGTTTTGAACGGTTTTATCAGACTATCTATTAAAAATACGTTTAAAATCGGCTTACTGTATGCAGATTACCCATGAAAAATGAGCTTAAAATTGGTTATTTGATCCAGATTAGATATTTATGTAAGGATTTCAACTAAGAACTACAATTAGGTTCCATAAGACTCCAAAATGTAGCCATTCTAAAACTACAATTTCATATTAATTATTTGGTGGATTTTCATAATTTATACCGGTTTAAAAAATTTGATTGCTAGCATCATTCTTTGGTTCTCCAAAATTACATTTATCACAGATTTCTTTTCTTGGACCAATGGTTCAGGACTTATTTAAGCTAATTTTTGTTGTTTATTTTAAGTTTGATCAGTTAAGATTTCACCATCATATGGTATTCTAATTTTAAAACTAATTATTTTAATTCTGTGTTTTATAGCTATAAAACATTGTGAAAACCTGAGGGATTGTGTTTCAATAGAAATTTTGGTTTTCTATCAACAAATGATTTGTGATTTAATCAAGAATTCACTGTAATTTGGGATTCTATTTTTTTTAATTTAAGGTATGTGGTTATGAAACACCTATGTACCAAGCTATTCCTTATTTTTGTTTATTTTTATTTATTTGTTGCAACTCCCAATGGAAATTAGAAAATTATTCATAGCAAAAAATTATAAGCACAGGTTAGTTGGTGAGTTACATCACCATTTTATGAATGATTGGTAAGATATTTAAAAAAAAAATAAAACTGTAAATATGATGTAAATTTGATAATTAATGGATATTCTGAACCATGCATAATCCCAGAGAAATTATGTCATAAGTTTCATTGCAATCAGAGAGTGGTTCTATATCAGCGAGTGGAACAGATAATAAAACAAATGTGATATCCTGCTACCAGTAGATTTTTTTTAGCTTATTTTTTCCGATAAACTAATTTCTTCGGATATTACAAGAACATAATAATGGACTAACTACAGATTAGAAAAATGATTAGAGAAAAGTTATTTGCCATGATATTAAATCATTTTTTACAAAAAAGTTCTAAATCTCAATAAATACCATTCACTAAACAAAGAAAAATACAAGAAGTGACCATGGCTAATTTGCAAGAAAAGAAAAGTGGAAATAATCTACCAAACTGTTGACCTTTGTTGAAACATCATTTCAGTCATGTTCAAGTTCAAGAACACAAATAAAAAATGATGACAATAAAAAAAAAATTCCAGAGGAACAAATGAAAACAACTGATGGGTACATTATACTAGAGTCAAATCATTAAGAGAAACTATGATATACAAGAACACAACTGTTTAGGGATGTGACATGAAAAATAATTTTTGATTTAAATACAATTTTTGATTTCACTTACAAATATTGGTAGGTATAAAAGGTTGCTGGAAACACAGGATATATTTTACTTGGCCCTAATTCTAAATCAGAGTTAGACTTTCAACTACAAAAACACTATGCATGTATCAAGTTTTGAGCAAACTGTTGTTATAAAAAGATAAAATTCCCTAAGAATTATGTATCAAAATCTAATCAATACTGTAAAATGATTTAACAAGTTTCTAACAAGACTTTGATCGGTAAAGGCACTAACAATTGTTATATTTTATCTTGTATGACTGGGGTCATGAGAGCTGACCTGAATTGTGTTAATTATAAACATGTCAAATTATTGGAATTAAATTAAAAATATATATTTTTTCTTATTTTTAGATAACTGTTACATCGTAAATTAATAATAATACTTTACTAAAAAGGGCATAATTAATCTTTTGTCATTTTTTTAATTTATGTGCATATGTGAACAGCACTGAGATAGTTGTAACATGAATTGTGGGTCATCCATGTGTTTACATTACTTGGTATTTAAAATAATAGAATATGATTTAATTCATAAATTAATATTATCTAATATTCTTTTTTCAAATTTGTTCCCATTCAGATACAATTCACATAAACTATGCATGCTTACAAGATTAGCAGATTTCAAAAATACTGTCATTTTATCTCAACATTGACTGTGGATCATTTGATATGGGAGTTATTTTTGAGTTTTGAGAGGACTGGAAGAAAAACGGAATTATATTTGATTCTATTGTCAATTTCGTTCCCTGTTTTGAAAATTATTACACAATATCTGTTTCAGTGTTATTTGATGTCCCTTGTACTGTGCTGGAATTCTCTATACTCCGATTACCTACTCGTGTTTACAAACTGTAACGTGTCATGATCAGTTGGCACTGATACATGCATATAGTGTTTTTGAACTGGCACATGTCAATATTGTCATCATCAGTTGTTTGACCGAGTTCAAGTCACATTGTGAGCACAGTACTTCTGATCAATGAAATAAAGGTTTGACACTGACCTCATAGTCTCTGTTTTAGGATAATGGTTACAATTCTTGGATTTAAATTGATAAATCTCAGCAACTATAATCCACTCGCCAACGAACGAGTCTAACGCAAACACGTTGATTACACATTCTATATTTTTAGCCCAACATTCGATTTACAATTTTATAAAGAACACATTGTAAAATTCAAAATAACTTTCACTGATATTCACACTGCCTGTGCATTTCATTTTTGACAATGGCAATAGCTAAAATCAATCTTTGATTAAAATAAAAATTCGGGTTTTCGGTTGGTCACGTGACCATTCGAGACCCCCCCCCCCAACGGGTCTTAAATTTTTAAAACTCACTTTTAATTTTTTTTTTGCATTTTGAAAAAAATATTCAAATTTGGTCACGTGCTCAACTTTTGTTTATTGTTTACCTGGATTTGTTTGTTTATTTGTTTATTTGTGTTTACCTTTTCTTTTAAACACTTTATCAAATAGTTTTCTGATTTCCGTCTTGTTGTTCTCAATCCTCACATCTTCTTCTAAAATACCGTCTATGACGTCACAGGTGAACGTCTTCAGATTCTTTAGTCTTCTCAAAGACACGGGTAGATCTATCAATGGGTTGCCATCCAGGGACAGCCATTCTAGTTGTGAAAGGTTTCCAATGTTATCTGGAATTGTTCTCAGATTGTTGTCAGATAACAACAGTACTTTCAGGTGACGTAAACAAGAAATATTGTCTGGAATTTCTGAAATATTGTTTCCTTGCAGCCATATCTGCACAACATTTCTACGACTTTCATCAAAGACTTCACTCGGAAATTTACTCAATCCACAGTTATGAGCAATGTAATACAAACCACCACCTGGCCACTCCACCCAATGTGGTGTGTTTGAAGTCATGATATATCAGTGTTGCTATAACAACGACCACAACAACACTAATCACCAATTTCACACATTCCATCTAAAAATAGAACATAATGACGTCATTACTTGCACGTGATCATTACACTGTAGTCTGCCGTTTTGAAGACAACACAACCTGTCGGCTCCGTTCGCAAATACTCTCAAAATCGCGTGTATAAGTTGATATCTGACGTCATACATACATTATTAGGTAAAGTAGAGTTTTCTGATATTTATTAAGCACTCACAATTTATGAATAAAACATATTTTATAAAAAAATTGGAAATTTAGTGTCTAAATATTTCCTGTTCATTTTTTGTGTTTTTTGCGCATGCGCAGTAGGGTGGTACGTCCGCTGTGTTGAGAGAACTTCGCCGAATTTCACGAAATTCTCAGTATTATCAGATTCAATTTTGTATTTCATAAATACAGAAGCATCTCTGCTAACACTACTTGTAAAGTTTGTTTTCATTTTCACTGAATTCGTTTTATATTCTGCGCTGTTTGAGTTTTATATTACCGTGAGTTGTAAACAAGATTTCGCGACGTAAGTCTGACTGAATTTCATTCCAAAAACGTGGAATATTGTAGTTTAACTGGCTTCTTGTTACAATGTATTTACAACAACATAACCTTCGAAACAGCTGTGTCATGACCTAGTCAGTGAAATTTACAAAATAAACGTATTTTCGTTGAAAACATCACTGACAGTTTGACAAGCATTCCAAATATGGTGTCAATAAACACTCACTGATTTATGTATATAGTAGTATCAACTCTGACACGTTTGTGAATATAGTGGTTGTATTTAGAGTAGATCTCTGAGTTTGAAATGTGAATAGGTAATATTGTGAGAGTCAGAATATGTTTACAATATTTTCACACAGATCTATTCATGGGGACACGTCAAATGAACGGCGTTCCAAAACATAGCAATGAAATCTAGAACTTACAACCAAAACTAACGTCCAAAACTAACGTCCTTCTTCGGGAATGCCCGGTGGGGTTATATTTCATCTGTTGTGGTGATGATTACTGTCAATAAAAGTGGACTACAGTGTACAGTCCTGAGTGGAAACTGTACACATATGTACATATTTAATATTAGTAAATGTGATAGTATTTACCAAAAAGTTAACATTGAATAATCACACGACGCAATTTGTTGTTTATTTGTATCCTAGTCCCTGTGTACAATCACAGAGCCCCATGTTTTATTATACGAATGGTTTGCCAATAAAAACATACGACACTGGTTTGTTCTGAGAGTACGAGTGTTGAGTACACGTCAAAAACTCAACACACCAAACGAGTCGGAGTAACTCGTTTCAAATTGTTGTATTTTTACGATCTTGGCACGATACAACCACCAGAGGCAAACAGCGTTCAACTTGTTATTAGGAAAATCGTGGAAACATGTTACCAGGCAACATGTTGATACATTTTATCTTTTCGAAAATGATTGACAGGCCACCTTTCGAGGTCAAATGTCGCCAGGTCACGAGTTGACCTAGAAATATCTTTTACGTATGGTGAGTTTTAGAACACGCAAATAATTTGACTGGTATTATTTTCAAATGTTGAAATAAAATTGAATAGCATAATGCATATGCGTAAAACAATCACCATTCATATATTTACAAAATTTACGTTTACGTTACAGGGCATGTAAACTTGCTCAATCCTTATTTTTCCTGCGGCAAACGAGAAGGAAAAAAAATAGTTTTCACCCCTTTGTTGATGAAAATAAGAACCAAGATGTGGGTACTGGCCCCGAAAATATATTTAAAGGGCGGTAGTCCTCGCGCCACGCATGCACGGGATATATGGATCTAATATAAACAAAGATTGTGACCCTGGCTGTTGTGCAGATCAACGAGTACAAACTGAAACGTTACCAAGCTTTAAATAGGTATTTTTAGGTGATTGTGAAGTATCGAAGTAGTGCAAGTCGCGCCAAAATCAAACCTCATATTTGTGACTTTATTAGAATAGCGCATTTGCAAGTGTGTTTCAACGCCGACTTTCATTACGTCACTGAGGTCTGTCAATCAAACCTCTTTGATGATGCTGAACGTCGATTCGAAGCCCACACATAAGTGACACTACAAGCCACACCAACACAGCGACTACTCAGATGGCAAAGTCCCAATATGTCACACGCTGTAATACGCAATTACAATTCTGGTTCCCTCATAGCCTACAACCTCAATTGTACACGATAACCGTGTCGGGTGGTTGATCTGATTTCCACGGTGACTAAGCAACGTACTTTCCATTTTCCATTCGCAGATGGGGGTTCGAAGGTCCATTTTTAATGCACAGTATTGTTTAAAAGGCGGACTAATTGTTATCCCTAGCGGAAAGTCCTATGAAAAATGCTCTCTTTGTCGTAGAATATAGACGAATCCTACGGTTTCCAGTTAGATAATTCATGAGTCCGCATTATACCGGTAAAGACTCGGGCGGGGCGCGGCACGAGTTAAAAAAACAACTTTCACGCAGTAAAAGCGGTAGACGGCTAGGCTGTGGGCCGCTCCTCGGCACGCTACAGTGTGGGTGGTCGGGCGTCGCCCCCGCTAAAATCGAGCTGAAACCTTTTGAGTCAGCAACATTTGACCCTCAAAATGCAGGAAATAGAGTTTCAGAGGGTCTAGATTTCAACATTTTTAAAGGGTAGTATGCCCCTGGACCCCCTAGTAAAGTTGCGCCTTCGAGAAGGAGGGGATATTTTTGTTTTCATGATGCCCGAATCTTGTTATTATGTTATTTTTTACCCACTGTGCTCGTTTTTTATTTTTTATTGTGTTCTGCCTTGCAATTTTTCCAATGTATGTGAAACTTGCCAAGTTGCCTTGGAAAAGTTATCATGTTCCACTATATACTAATTATATAGTGTCTTGCAACAGAACACGTACCATGTAAAGTCGGACTGTTTTTGAAGATTTAGTGTGAGCGCCACCTAGAGTTCAGAGTTGTTAATCGTTTGTTTAAGTTCGAAGCCATTTGAACCGCGGAGGGAACTGTCTCATTGTATACGTTGCTATAAGTCCCGTATCGAACACGACGCGTCTCAAATTGATGAATGTCCTTCACATCAAAAAACTGTGGGTGTGTTTCTGTTTACGCCTACCGGTATCTGTGGGCCGCGAATAAACACGATGATGTTGACATCGGCGGACGCGTCGATGTTGACGTAAGAACGTAGATCGAGGGAATCCCCGGGACATAGTTCGTTGACCTAGTGCGTGACGTCATCGGTGCGCGGATTCGTGTCACGTTCAACGTCACCGAAGAGAGACGAATCGAATAGCGTGCAGATTGACAGTTATCTTGCACAAGAATACATGTTCAATTCATTTACAGTAATTCCTCGAGTCAGTAGGTCAGCTAGATTGTCAGCTGTGGGACAATATTTACACATGTATTCGTAGCCGGTAATTTCCTTCACTCTGTTAGCAATGAATAAAGACACTTTCCTATCACTATTAATTCAATGTAATGTTATTTAACTTTCACATCTCAATACGCGTTCAGTAATGTTCAGTTTCGGAGATAACGCATTGTCAACAAACTTGCTCAATCACGTGACAACTAAGGCTGCCATCAACTCTACTGAGACGAGGGAAAGTCAGTGTTTTGCAGTTGATCGGCGCGACTCGGTTTTTTGCCATAAAAAATAGCCGTTTTGTTGGTTTTCCTGAAGAAAACAACGGCACTATATGCTTTCATGGAAGTATCAGAAAAAAACGTTCAGTTCACAGTCGTTTGTGTTGTTGTGTGAGTCATCTGTTGTTTCAAATATTGACGATTTAATGTACTATTTGTGATCTCATTTAGATCGATCCCAATTGTTAGACATAGTCGGGCGCGGTCTTCAGTTTAATCTCATTAATGTTCGAGGATCACGAGCGAAGTGTCATGAATTAGTTTTCGCGTATCTGTTAATCGACTTAATTAGCTGATTACGAGTGAATTGCTGTGTTATGTCTGTCACCGTTTAGGCCATGTGAAGTTTTGGACGGAACTCGACTCAGTGATTTGGAACTAATTACGAGATAACTGTCGCTATTCTGACTACTATTTCTGACAGTTTACATCCATAGTTATTAATGTAGTGAACGATTAATCAAAAGATATGACGTATTCAGTACTTAGTGTGATTGGCTTTATGATTGAAGGTTACGCCCTAGAGTCTTTTTACTGCTTTGTAATTGGTTAGAGTTTTGAAAATGAATAAAGTTGTTTTTTAGTTGGTCTTGGCGAGCACACAAGAACAGACGCAGTCCTGGATAGTCTTGGGCGAGTCTTGGGTCAGCCTTGCGATAGTCTTGGCGACTTTTCCCCAGGGCGCTGTGTCTAATAGAGTGCTCGAATGATCGACTAAGACGAGAGTTAAAACGTATTTCGTTGTATGTGTCTTATTTGACTGTAAAGCTAAAGTGACTTTCCCGGTCCCGTACCTAAAGGGGACGAGATATAGAGACGAGACGAGATCCCCCCCCCTCTCCCTGACACGTGTGGAGAACCCCGTGAAGAAGAATTTACCTCCTGATAGAAGGTTGAAACCACAAGAACTCATTAGTTGATTGGATTATTTGTAATATTGTATAGCGTCAGATTCAGACATACAACCGGCTATGACGTCATTCACATATACGTTCTATTTCAAATCGGAGAAGGTCGGAATGTCAGAATTTGCTTCCATCTGCGTTTTTACTACGGCATTCAAAATGAAAGGTAAACACACAGCGCCGAATTAAATCGATTTGAATTGATAACTGACGAATTCGCTCTCATATCTCTTGGATCAGAAAGCCACAAGAACTTTGCAAGCTATCGTTCACAAGGTTCAAGACGTATTTGAAAAAAAACTTTCTGAATTCACTCGTCAATGCGATAGGATGTTCGCGAAATCCGAGTAACACCGAGGTGAGGTCGTTGAGTACTGGTGGTCCAGCCAGTAGGCAGTCACCAAGTGGGTGGGGGTGGGGGATTACTCCAAGTCAGACCTGGTACTTATGCTGAAGTATAACTTTTTAAAAAAAGCCTCTAAAGACGTATTTTTTTTGGTGAGCTTATATCGCTTTTCAAGTCCAGAAACTTAAAATAGATACCCTATATACATACTCAAATCATACTGTTTCCAAAGTTGAGATAACATGAATTCATGAGTTTCCTTTTTTCACACTTGTTACCAACCTCACAATTACCTACCGAATATTCTAACAGTCAACGGAATGTTGGCACAGTTAGAGGCGTGGCTTATTCAGAATGTGCCAAAACTCGGTTAGCCACGCTCAACTGGTTCATAACCAGTCTTGTGATTGGTTCTTGACAAATTCTGAACAGACCACGCCTCCAACTGTACCGTGTTTTCTATGTAACCGTTAATTGTCTGTAAATACAGTCACTTGCGTAGTTTTCTTGATTTATTCTAGTGACATCGGTAAAATGAAGGCAAGTCTAAATTTGAACTAATATTTTTCAAGCTGCTATTTTTATAAGTTTTATATTTCATTTCATCATTCATTTTTATAGGTTTTAGTGTCGAAAGTCGTCTTTGATACCAATCGATTCCAAATCCCAGTAGATTTGAAGTTGATTTTCTTCTTCATATGTGCTAATGGCGGCGTGTAACATAATGGCATTAATGTCAGGCATATTTCCTATACCTGTAGAGCCGAGTTTCGACCACACATAGCAGTAGGACCGTTACCACGAATTACATGGTCTTCAACAAAGTTCATATAGTAGTCAGCCACTATTAATACAGACAGTTCGAACGAGTCCACGGTTGACAACAGATGTGACAGTTTTAAACCTCGTAAGTGTGGCAAATTAAAAATAGGGCGGGTGATCATATTAGATCCGGGGAACGATGAGAGCGGTAGTAGTTCGAGGTCCGTATAAGGTTTAAAGTGTGAACGTTGCTACATCGAATGATCGTATTTGTGTGCCGATATTTCCAAATGTAACCAATCTAATATTCTCAGACTCACTATGGTCGAGTTTAATGTTGAGTTTGTCGGTCAGATGTGAGGAAGGAACATGTGGAACTCTCGTCAATATGGTCGCGTTTATTGCATCCGATTTCGCGGAAACTTGGGCAACTGTCGGTTTTATCTGATAGTCACGCGGGGTATCTTCATTTCTCGCAAAGTTGACATGTGTTTGAGTCGACGAGGCAGCATTAAATCGCGAATTACGATCCGCACATGAAGTCATTGACCGGGGTTCGTGTCCGTCCTGGTGCATATCGAGGTGTGGTGGTCCGCCCACATCGTATTTCTCGATTTACAATGAGTGAAACGGTGGTTTCCAAGACAAATATAACAACGTCTGTCCCATTTGACTTTGTCATGTCGTTTGTTATACAATCATTGTGTTAGTGAGTTTCTTTACAACACTCGCATACCGTCGGTTTCTTCGTTGGAGTCGATCGGCGTACATTTGTCATTCCTCAAATATCTGTGTAGAATGAGGCATTACTTTACTGAGTTTCTGGGCGCATTTCCCGTTTGATTTCGTCGATTAAAAAAACCGCTTCTAGCTTCTATCGGGGGGGGGGGAATACATAGAACTTGCCTAATGGGGACGTGCCCCTGAAATGGGTTTTATGTATAAGTATCGGACTTATATATGCTCAAGATAGGTATAAATATTCGTAATATTTTTCCGATTTGGTATACTTATAGGTCCGTATATGAGCAATCAGTAAAATACATATTTTAATAAATCAATATACAATGCAACTGTTGGCTTACATGTGCTTCTATTGGAGATGCTCTTCTAATAGAGCAAATACGGTAACTGTTTTATTTGGAATAAACAGTGATGACAGAAATGGTATATTGGTATACATATGGATATAGATTTTGCCATTATCCAGGTAATAAATGGTCACACTTTTGAGCACTCAGGAGCACCTCCCTACACAGCTATGTATCAATTGCTCGTCGTAGCTCGGCAAGATTGCGCTCTTTATGCCTATACTGTTAAAAACGCCTTTTTACCTAGCATGTCATTTTAGCTAATTTAGTTAATCTGTAATTTTGCTAATTCAAGATGTGGCTAATTTAGAATAAAGTATATTCTCACAATGAGATTGTTGGCATTTTAGCTATATAAAGATTTTGTTAATTCATGTATTGAGTAAATTCGCTAAAATGGCATGTAGCTATTTCAATGTGTTTTACAGAATTCTCGTCTAATTTGTCTACGGATATTGCATGGCAGTTTCTCTAAAATAATGTGTACCAATAAATCACCGTTAGACGCTTCCGTTTCCCCCAGTGCTTCGAGTCTACTTATATTTGTTTCTAAATCATCGTAAAATGTTCTGAAGATGTCATATTCGCTCGTCGATTTTGTCAGATCTCACAATACCTTTATATATGCATTAGTTATCTTGTGAGGTTTGTTATATCGTTTCTTCAGTAGATCGAGAGCATGTTTATAATTACTGTCCGTCAGAGGTAAACCATCAACCGTGTGCGCGGCTTCACCAAACAATTGGGCGCGGAGGTACTGACATTTTTGTACATTTCAAGCCGTGTATCTTTGCCGAACTAAAAACGTCATTGAAACTCGCCCATTTTTGTATGTCGTCGTTGAACGTAGGTAGATGTAGTTTCGGTAAGTTGACAGTCATAGCAGCGTGAACTTGTTTCAAATCGACAATCTTAATCAGTCGCGACGGGTGTATGTTTCTCTTGAAAATTTTTAGAGAATATATTTATGGAAATAATCATCTGCTTCTAATATGACGTATTCTATGTCATCGTCTACCACACTGACTATAATGTGTGTATCTAAAACATTGAGTACGTCGTATTTTTAGGTTATCCCCTCCCTATAAATAATGAGAATCTTAAACTTGTTGATAAATAATGCAGGTGACGAACCAAATGAAACTTACATCAATCTTGAGAATATAGTCGACTCAACTCGCTTCAGCACACTACAACGATCACTACGATTTACCGTATTTATTCGTCGTTTTGTCGATAAACATGGCCGACTTATTTCTACCGCTAATACGCCGATTTCCGTTGAAGAAATCACAATCGTTCTTCCATAAAGCCGCCCACTTTTCGACGCCAATACAGCAATGAAGGCCGTGATAACTATCGCAACCGGAACAACTATCAAGAGCGCCACCAACGCCAGACAGACATACTCAAGACACCGCTCGCAATCTAATACAATGAACTCTTCATACATGTTCTCGAAATTCAAGAAATTCATTGACTTTATGAACTTTTTCTAAGCTGTCCTGAAATTGAATTAATTTTTGATCACTTGCCGTAAGTACCCTGAATTATGAATATTGATAATAATATCTAGTACCTTACCCAAGTTACCTTCAATTCAAAATGAGACGATTCTTGTGTTTTGATTTTCTTTTATATTTTTATTATGCACCCATTAACATCTAAATTTAAATTAGGCAGTTGGAACGTTAATGGGTTAATTAACAAAACTTCTAACACAGAATTTACCAGTTTTTTTTTATATTCAGTTTATAGATTTTTGTTGGTGTTTCATTTTATTTTATTATAAATTTCCGTTACTAACTAATTTAGTACAATTTTGTCGGTACAATTGGAACGCCGCTGAAGAACACCAGTTGTTATTGGTGGCATCCATTTTTGCCTGTGCCTTATAGTCATCGTCGGAACTATTTTTTGCTGTTCACTAAACGATTTTTTTCTATTGATTTGCATTTCTTCCTGACCACGGCTCTCAAAATAAAACGTTAAATCAACCCAAACTTTTCTAATATTCCATGTTCCGCTCACTGCGAGATCTCCCGTAGCCAAGCTTCACGTCCTTAGCAACCAGTTTCGATCAGGTGACACAGGTCAAGCTTGCCTCAATAGACGGTGGCAGCGCCTTTGTTCACTGCGGCGTATTGCATTCACACAACAATGTTGACTGTACTAACACGCTACAATGGGAATTAAACGGTGCTAACTGGGTCACTCGTCCATAGCACCACAGGCATCACTGGGACTGTGATAGCACGTTGGTGTCAGTCTACTTCTTCAATTCTTCCATGCAGGTTACAATTTATGTTTATAACTTTATCAAGTCCCCCAATTTTAAGTTGATTAATTAATCCTTTGAAGGTGTTGTTGACAGTGTTGAACTCGTGGTCTTCCATAATATTCGGGTTGCAATTAGACGTTGGTTAGTTGACGTGTCGGTTGATTTCCGCTCTCACTGCACTGAGACTCGATCTCCTGTACTTCTCTCCTGCTTGACCGGCAAACACAGCGTTCTGTTGTCGTTTGGGTTTATGTAGCACATCCCGCCATTAACAAAAATAATACTAAGGTTATATATTTTGCCAGATATTTTTATTATTTCGGTATTTTTTCCAGCATTTTTCCCGATTATGAATTCGTAAATTGGGTCAATATGTTTCCTTAATGTATTCTGTTAATATCGGTATAGTAAATTTTGGTACGAACACAAATAAATTTAAAAGAACATCTAATATTCACCAATTATTTTTCAATTTAACTTATCTATGGTCTGTGTATTCTAATTTAAAAGACATATGAAATGGCTTGAGCCTTTACCCCTTGTGTTTTGTTATACACGGAAACCAATAGATTACCCCCCCCCCTTCCATACAGGGTAAACGTCAAGTTTATTCACAGTCCTTCTATCTCTTCCAGAAGGAGTGTGGTTTATTTTGAGTTACTGACTCCCTGTGTCAATTGTGACGATTCTTTTGCTTTTTCAAGGGGCTGTAATCAGGGTAGGGGCTTGGCTGCATTGTATTCAGTTTCAACTGAACTTTCAAAATGGCTGCTGTTGCTACACAAACAGTTTCCTGGTATGAAAAACAGTTCTTAGAACTTGCGTTTTGTGTTCTTGATATTTATACATACTTGTTTGTGTCATACGATATACAGATACAATATAAGAATGCCCTGTCCTATATGTCTTGTACAATTCAGTGTATATACCCAATAGTTTTCATCGCCATGCATGTCTTGTACAATCTTAGACATTAAAATACATTTTAAAGTCCATGGTACAATTCAGTCTGCAGAGACAGTATGACTTATGTATTGTCCACACCCTAACCATTGTGTACACTAGCATTAGTTGAATACTCATTGCATATAAACATGTAGTTAAATAGAAATTGTCCACACATTATACTGTACGATTATAACTACTGACTTTACAATCTATTTCCCGTACCTACCTGTGTTTTAGATTCAACAGCTTATAGGTGTATCAGTCACGACAGACAGTCTAATGTGGTGAGAAGTTGGCTTTGTGTCTGGCATCACATGACCCGTAAACTTTGACACATACCTATTACGCTTCATAAAGTTGCTTTCTATTTGTGATGGTGTAGTGTAAAGCCTTCTAGAATGTTCTACACAAAGGGCACGCCCATTGGAATATTTGGGAGGGGGCCCTTGCTTTTTATAAGGCCAGTCCTTCTATAGAGAGACTGTGTTATAAGGTATAACCTTACAGGATAAAAACTAGATAGAAGTAAACCTAGGAGTGACCATTATATATCCTGGGGGGGCATTGTTTGTGTTAGTGTAGTGCAATGCACTCCATGAATTGAAGTAAATCAAGGGGTGATCAATATAAACATTGGAAGGGACGTTGTCTGCGTTGAAACCTTGTAAACAGTTGTACACCAAGGGGTGAGCATTATAAACTCCAGGAGAGGGACACTGTGTTGGTACAGTGTAAAAACTAGATAGTTGTACACCAAGGGATGACCATTATAAACTCCAGGAGGGGACACTGTGTTGGTACAGTGTAAAACGAATAGTTGTACACCAAGGGGTGACCATTATAAACTCCAGGAGAGGGACACTGTGTTGGTACAGTGTAAAACGAATAGTTGTATACCAAGGGGTGAGCATTATAAACTCCAGGAGAGGGACACTGTGTTGGTACAGCGTAAAAACCAGATAGTTGTACACCATGGGGTGACCATTATAAACTCTAGGAGGGGACACTGTGTTGGTACAGTGTAAAAACCAGATAGTTGTACACCATGGGGTGACCATTATAAACTCTAGGAGGGGACACTGTGTTGGTACAGTGTAAAAACGAATAGTTGTACACCAAGGGGTGACCATTATAAACTCCAGGAGGGGACACTGTGTTGGTACAGTGTAAAAACGAATAGTTGTACACCAAGGGATAGCCATTATAAACTCTAGGAGGGGACACTGTGTTGGTACAGTGTAAAAAAAACTAGATATTTGTACACCAAGAGATGGCCATCAGAAACTCTAGGAGGGGACACTGTGTTGGTACAGTGTAAAAACGAATAGTTGTACACCAAGGGATGACCATTATAAACTCTAGGAGGGGACACTGTGTTGGTACAGTGTAAACACTAGATAGTTGTACACCAAGGGATGACTACTATAAACTCTAGGAGGGAACACTGTGTTGGTACAGTGTAAAAACCAGATAGTTGTACACCATGGGGTGACTATTATAAACTCTAGGAGGAACACTGTGTTGGTACAGCGTAAAAACCAGATAGTTGTACACCATGGGGTGACTATTATAAACTCTAGGAGGGACACTGTGTTGGTACAGTGTAAAACGAATAGTTGTACACCAAGGGTGATCATTAGATATTATAGGAGGGGACACTATGCAGTGTAAACAAACAGCCTGTCGGCTGAGATTGCTCCGCTGTAAGCAATGCACATTTCAATTAAAGAACAGTAGATATCATTAGAAATGAACAATATATGTAGTATCAAAGCAATCAGACTTGTGTTTTTAACAAGGATTTGAAAATATCTCTTTTTACCAAAAATGACAAAAATAATCATTACAAATAGAGAATTGAAAATATCATCATGAACAAATCTGAGTGAGTTTTACCTGTAGTACCTATATGTATAACATAAAAGCAACCAAACTTAATCGAAAATATCACTTTTCACTAAAAAAAAGACAAAAATATTCATCAAAATTAGAGAATTAATAATATCATTACAAAATTAACAGATATGACAGAAGTCTAAATGTAGTACCTATATATGCAATATCAAAGCAATTGGATCTGTGGTCCAATTGCTTTGATATTACATATATAGGTACTACATGTAGACCTCTCTCAAATTTGTTCATTTTGTAGTGATATCTTTAATTCTCTAATTTTGGCGACATTTTCAACTTCTTGTTACAAATCCCAAGTCTGATTGCTTTGATATTACAATATAGGTACTATATGTGGACTCCCCTCATATTTGTTTATTTCGTGATGATATCTTCAATTATCTAATTTTGATTAATATTTTTGGCATTTTGGTGAAAAGTGATATTTTCGAATTCTTGTTGAAAACAGCCGATTGCTTTGACACTAAACATATTGTTTATTTTCTAATGATATCTTCAGTTCTTTAAGGATGTAGTAGACTTAAAAGTCACTTTTTATACATTTTTTGTTTTATTGTATAGTTTGGTGGCATTTGACTACCTGCAGACAATGGGTGTGTTTCCCACTAAAAATCGTAACCAATACACTAAAAATCGTAACCAATACACTAAAAATCGTAACCAATACACTTTAAATCTGGGTTTGTTAAGGAGGGGGGCAGCACAATAGTACACACAGAGACGGTGTTTGGGTACAGTAGGGGGTATTTATTACTAATCTAAAAACTCACATTACTACTACTGATGAGATCAGTGGTCTGCCCCTTTAACAACTAGCGTTGGAAATGTCAAAGGTGACAGTTCAAAGGTGATATATAAATCACTTGTAAGGCTGATCCAGGGGATACTACTGGTAACTGTTGTATGTACTACAAACCGAAAACACTACGAATGAAATTCCCCCTAAAGGGGGGAAAAAAGGAAAAAACAATCTCATAACTGGCAAGAAAACAAAAAAAACGAAAGTACTGTAAAACCAGAATTCAGCAGACTTGTAAATGATAAAAGACAATAGGAATTAATGTTACATAGTTGATAATATAAAGACTGTAAACATTGCAACAGAAATATCTCAAAGCTGTACATAATTAGGAGATGCAAAAAAACAAAAACAAATCACAAATATTGTACAATGTCAAGGCATATTAAAGTAAATATTAAATGCTGTAAATAGCAGTAACAAGAATCCCTTACAAGCCAGGGTGGGAAAAGGGTGGGTAAGCAGAGAAGGCACTGTAAACTTGGCGGCTGCAGCGATCGCAATGATATTAGTTTGAAAATGCCACGACTTGTGAGTTAGTTTATTTACTTAAGTTAATCCTCGATTAAAGGTCACAAAGTGGGTCTCTGATTCGTTGATCAATATCGTATTTGCATGTGACCCATGACCTGCAGGCAATAGGCCAAACCCTAATTTAAAACTGGTTATATCATAACCAAGCCAAAAAGAAGCCTTTTTTTAAAAAAGTAAGAGTATGTGTTTATAACAGCAGACCGCTCACTTTGCTTTCTGGATAATCGTCTTTGAGCGCAAACAATAAATATTGACCTAATTTGCATAAGTAGTAGCAACGGAAACAGCCCGCGCACGCCCTGCCTCTGTGATCATTCTGTATTAGCACACCGTTTGCGACACATCCAACAATTAGCGCTCCTAAATTATTATTAGATATGAAGAGAAGGAAGGGACCAAAAAGGAAGAATGCGACTCCAATGTCCGAAGAGGCAAAACTTCGTCTAAAAAAACACACCAATCGTGGTATGAATCCGATAGTTCAGACTACAACGATGTGACGATACAAAGTTTATCAACATGTAGCTCTGACCATGGAGGTAAAAAAAATGCTCTGACAGTGAAGAACCAGAAGAAGTGCCAAGAAGTGCATCTGAAAGAAAACTATCGTCACACAGTGACGATGATGAAATGGCTGACACAGATGGGTCGCTGAGACTGTTCGATGTCAACATTATAAATAGCGAACTTTTTCGGTGAGCGCGGTGCTCAAGTTGTAGCGATGGACATTTGACATTGGAAGAAGACTCGCGGCACAGCTGAGGATCTCACTTCCAGTTTAAATGCTCAAATTCAGAGTGTTATTTTTCTTCAGCCGAGAGCATTCTCCCGTCTTCCGAAAAACAAGGAAATCAGTTTCAAGTTAACAAGAAAATGGTAATCGCAGGAAGAGCGATCGGTAAAGGCCGTAAAGGCCGATGTGGGGTGGTTAAATTTGCCGCGTACATGGGTTTACCGGTAGCTGCAGTTCTGTAGCTCGCTTGGTTTCGCTGTCGGTTATTTTGTTCGTCGTGGTGTTAACGCGAAACCGGGGAGCTACAGTTCCATCTTATGCGAGTTACCATATTTTACCGACCTGAAATCAGGTCGGGCCGTAACAGCCGTTTTTAGGGGCCCAAGCCCAAAGGGCGAGGCCCCTATTCTTATTGTTCGGTTTTTTCTTCTTCTTAGGGGCCCAAGCCCGAAGGGCGAGGCCCCTATTCTTATTGTCCGGTTTTTTCTTTCTTCTTTCTTTCTTCCGTAACTTTTTTCGTCAAGCCGTTTGAGAAAACCGTTGAACGGAATGGTCTGATAATGCTCTATCCTGATAGTCCCTAATGTGAACTGGTGCAACATGCTTTCAGAATTTCGATTGGTCAATTAGTTTGGCAGCCATATTGGATTGAAATAAAACCGGAAGTGGCTGTTTGACCACTTTCTGAGGGTCTAGGCGTCTAGATTTTTTTATGGTATATAGTACAACTCATGTGTAATAAATATCAGCAATAAAAACTTTAGCGGTCATGTGACTTTTCCCGCCATTTTGTTTTTCCTAAAAACGGCAAAAAACACTTAAAAATCTTCTTCTTCAGAACCACCAAGCAGAATACTCTCATATGTAGTATTTAGCTTCTATATATGAATCCCATTTATGTTTGAAAAAATGTTTACGATTGGTCTCGTGGTTTGGCCACCATTTTGGATTTCTTCTAAACAGGAAGTAGTTTTTTACTCTGGCAACACTTGAGGGAATATTTTCAATTTTGCTTCATGGCATCTGTGTATCAAGCCCTTTCAGAAACCTAAAAAAAATTTCAGATCAGTCACATGGTTTGGCCGCCATTTTGGATTTTAAGCAAAATTGACCAAAAGTTTGGGTATTTGTTTCTCAGAGACGATTCAACCAATCTACTAGATGTTTTTATATTTACCATGCCTGGCCTCAGCTGCATACGAGAAAAATAATATTATTTTGATCAGTCACGTGGTTTGGCCGCCATCTTGGATTTTGTGAAAATAGAAATTATGCAACTACATGTTTTGTATTAGTCTGATTTCTTTCAAATTTTGTATGTGCATTTGTGTCATCAGATGCATCATTTTGCCCCAATAGCACACTGTTAGGCCACGTGGCTGGGCACCCATGGGGTGGGGGCTTCTAATCTCATTAATATGCATAACTGTTATAACTCAAGCACTGTTGTAGTTAGGATGATGAATCCTGTGTTATTATGACAACCTTGAACAAGAGCTTCGATTAAAATAACAAATGACCATATATGGTCATGTGAGCTCATTAATATGCATAACTGTCATATCTCAAACACTTGCAGTTAGGAAGTGGAATCCTGTGTTATTATGACAACAGTGAACAAGAGATTTGATTAACATAACAGATGACCATATATGGTCATGTGAACTCATTAATATGCATAGCAGTCATATCTGAAACACTGTCACAGAACAGGACATGTAACTAGTGTCATTATGAAGACATTGAATGAAAGATGTAACTGACATTAGAAATGGCTATATATGATTATGTAATCCCATTATTGTGCATAAGAACATGGCTCATTATATATCCTGAAAACCATATTTCTATAACCAAACCACGTAAATACATGGTACCAACTTCATTTTGACCTCATGTTACTGATAATACAAGCTACTTGATTGTATAACATGTGACCACATTAATTATGAAACAGAATCTTATCAGCTTGGGCCCCGGTGACGCCGCTTGCGGCTTTAATTTCTTCTTCTTCTTCTTTCTTCCACAACTTCTTTCGTCAAGCCGTTTGAGAAAACTGCTGAACTGAATAGTCTAAAAATGCTCTATACTGATAGTCCCTAATGTGAACTGGTGCAACATGCTTTCAGAATTTCGATTGGTCAATTAGTTTGGCAGCCATGTTGAAATGAAATAAAACCGGAAGTGGCTGTCTGACCACTTTCTGAGGGTCTAGGCGTCTAGATTTTTTTATGGTATATAGTACAACTCATGTGTAATAGATATCAGCAATAAAAACTTTAGCGGTCATGTGACTTTTCCCGCCATTTTGTTTTTCCTAAATACGGCAAAAAACACTAACAAATCTTCTTCTTCAGAACCACCAAGCAGAATGCTCTCATATGTAGTATTAAGCTTCTATATATGAATCCCATTTATGTTTGAAAAAATTATTACGATTGGTCAAGTGGTTTGGCCACCATTTTGGATTTCTTCTAAACAGGAAGTAGTTTTTTACTCTGGCAACACTTGAGGGATTATTTTCAATTTTGCTTCATGGCATCTGTATATCAAACGCTTTCAGAAACCTAAGAAAGATTTCAGATCAGTCACATGGTTTGGCCGCCATCTTGGATTTTAAGCAAAATTGACCAAAAGTTTGGGCATTTGTTTCTCAGAGGTGATTCAACCAATCGACTAGATGTTTTTATATTTACTATGCGTGGCCTTAGCTGCATACGAGAAAAATAATATTATTTTGATCAGTCACGTGGTTTGGCCGCCATCTTGGATTTTGTGAAAATAGAAATTATGCAACTACATGTTTTGTATTAGTCTGATTTCTTTCAAATTTTGTATGTGCATTTGTGTCATCAGATGCATCATTTTGCCCCAATAGCACACTGTTAGGCCACGTGGCTGGGCACCCATGGGGTGGGGGCTTCTAACCTCATTGATATGCATAACTGTTATAACTCAAGCACTGTTGTAGTTAGGATGATGAATCCTGTGTTATTATGACAACCTTGAACAAGAGATTCGATTAAAATAACAAATGACCATATATGGTCATGTGAGCTCATTAATATGCATAACAGTCATATCTCAAACACTGTTGCAGTTAGGAAGTGGAATCCTGTGTTATTATGACAACATTGAACAAAAGATTTGATTAAAATAACAGATGACCATATATAGTCACGTGAGCTCATTAATATGCGTAATCGTTATATCTCAAACACTTGCAGTTAGGAAGATGAATCCTGTGTCATTATGACAACAGTGAACAAGAGATTTGATTAAAATAACAGATAACCATATGTGGTCATGTGAACTCATTAATATGCATAACCATTATATCTTAAACACTGTCGCAGTTAGGAAGATAAATCCTGTGTCATTATGACAACAGTGAACAAGAGATTTGATTAAAATAACAGATAACCATATATGGTCATGTGAACTCATTAATATGCATAGCAGTCATATCTAAAACACTGTCGCAGTTAGGAAGATGAATCCTGTGTTATTATGACAACAGTGAACAAGAGATTTGATTAAAATAACATGACCATATATGGTCATGTAAACTCATTAATATGCATAACCATTATATCTTAAACACTGTTGCAGTTAGGAAGATGAATCCTGTGTTATTATGACAACAGTGAACAAGAGATTTGATTAAAATAACAGATAACCATATATGGTCATGTGAACTCATTAATATGCATAACCATTATATCTTAAACACTGTTGCAGTTAGGAAGATGAATCCTGTGTTATTATGACAACAGTGAACAAGAGATTTGATTAAAATAACAGATAACCATATATGGTCATGTGAACTCATTAATATGCATAACCATTATATCTTAAACACTGTTGCAGTTAGGAAGATGAATCCTGTGTTATTATGACAACAGTGAACAAGAGATTTGATTAAAAATAACAGATGACCATATATGGTCATGTGAACTCATTAATATGCAAAGCAGTCATATCTAAAACACTGTTGCAGAGCAGGACATGTAACAAGTGTCATTATGAAGACATTGAATGAAAGATGTAACTGACATTAGAAATGGCTATATATGATTATGTAATCTCATTATTAAGAACATGGCTCATTATATATCCTGAAAACCATATTTCGATAACCAAAGCAGGTAAATACATGGTACCAACTTCATTTTGACCTCATGTTACTGATAATTCAAGCTACCTGATTGTCTAACATGTGACCACATTAATTATGAAACAGAATCTTGTCAGCTTGGGCCCCGGTGACGCCGCTTGCGGCTTTAATTTTTCATTATTTTCGCCTCAAGTTTCTACTTTTCTACTGTCGATGGGTCCCGAAACTATTTCATCAATTATTTTGAGGGCGATTGTCCGAAATTGGTCGATTTCACGACGAAAACCGCGGAAAACTACAGCGAAATTTTAACACTTACGTTTTAGCACAATGCAAGGGTCGTACACACCTCCCGGTTGGCGGTACATAGTCAAAGTACACACAATCATTGTAATGGAAATGAGGAGTGTAGCAAACACAATGTGACAAAGTACCCACGAATATTTAAAGTGTAGGGAACCAATTTTTAGTCCCCGTTCGGACGCAGTCCGAAAACGGGGACTTATGTTTTGCCCTGTGTGCGTCCGTCCGTCCGTCCGTGCGTCCGTGATCACCTGTATCTCGAACATGCATGGACCGATTAAGTTCAAACTTCACTCATACATCACACATTATATGGGACATATGCACATGCATTTTTTTCATGATCCGATTAACGATAGCCGAATAGCGGCCATTTTAAGGCCGAAAATGCATCAAAATCGCACATTTTCACCATTCCGGACCCGGATCTCAGTTATGCATGGACGGATTTTGTTCAAATTTGGTACATACATTAAACATAATAGGACCTTGATGCACGTCATTTTTTTTTTGGATCGGGTTCGAAATGGCCGACTGGCGGCCATTTTGTTTTAAAGAATTCAGTTCTGGATCCGTATCTGAGACATGCTTGGATTGATCGAGTTCAAACTTCACACACACAAGGTACATCATGTCACAAATATGTATGTGCATTTGTTTCATGATCTCATTAACGATAGCCAAATGGCGGCCACTTTAAGGCCGAAAATGCATTGAAATCGCACATTTTCACCATTCCGAACCTGGATCTCAGTTATGCATGGACGGATTTCATTCAAATTTGGTACATACATTAAACATAATAGGACCTTGATGCACGTCATTTTTTTTTTCGGATCAAGTTCGAAATAGCCGACTGGCGGCCATTTTGTTTTAAAGAATTCAGTTCTGGATCCGTATCCGAGACATGTCTGGATTGATCAAGTTCAAACTTCACACACACAAGGTACATCATGTCACAAATATGTATGTGCATTTGTTTCATGATCTCATTAACGATAGCCAAATGGGGGCCGTTTTAAGGCCGAAAATGCATTGAAATCGCACATTTTCACCATTCCGGACCCGTATCTCAGTTATGCATGGATGGATTTTGTTCAAATTTGGTACATACATTAAACATAATAGGACCTTGATGCACGTCTTTTTTTTTCGGATCAAGTTCGAAATGGCCGACTGGCGGTCATTTTGTTAAAGAATTCAGTTCTGGATCCGTATCCAAGACATGTCTGGATTGATCAAGTTCAAACTTCACACACACATGGTACATTATGTCACAAATAGATATGTGCATTTGTTTCATGATCTGCTTAACAATAGCGGAATGATGGCCATTTTAAGGCCGAAAATGCATCAAAATCACGTATTTTCACAATTCCAGAACCGGATCTCAGTCATGCATGGATTTTGTTCAGATTTAGCACAATGTGTTGTACATATGCAGGTGCATTTCGGTCATGATCTGCTTTGAATGTATATGTCACTCAAATATGAACGGAACGGGGACGTGTCATTGAAAATGACTTGTCTAATCTGCTTTCTAATTTGCTTGATCTGTCCACTATCACCTTTAACGAACGCATGAATCGAAAAAAGTTGATAAAAAGGTTGACGCACAATCTTAAAGGTTGAATCCATATACCATGTCTTAACGAGGCCAAGTAAACCAATCTGATCTTGTGTGTAAAAGAGTAGATGTCGGGCACCATCTAACTTAATGTCATTCTGTAGGAAATCAGCTAGTATAAAGTCGTACGCAATCTCAAAATCTAAATCATGTCGTTGGGGTTCAGTTGGGCGCATGTTCTGACGCAACCTATTCGCTGCCCGGATAAGGTTTAGTGGTACCGGTTGGCTGTACGCGGGTGCAGCCGGGGCGTCACGTTTTACGATAACCTCTTCAACAATGTCCGCAGCAGAGCGAAAGATATTGTCTCGGGCAATATTTTTCACTTCAACTGTTGTTTTTATTCGCATTCCAACACCTGGCAGTGATTGGTGATTATGGTCATGCAAACCTTTCGTAAATGTTGTTCCCTTTTGTAGAACCGTTGCCGTACATGTTAACCGTTTGCTTCTTACACTACATCGCCAAGTAATGTTTCCATTGCGTTGCTGTTTGGTACTCTTCGCATTGTATGGGACTGATATGAGACGATGCGATACAGATTATCAGTGGGACTGATCATGGGGCTAATGGAGTTAAAAAAAGGAGAGTGAACTCCCTTTGATGCTATTGTTACCATGACTTCTGCTGACTATTTGGTCAACAGATAACACTTGACGGGTTTATGGGGGGATTACTGGACGTGAATATTTAATTAGTCATGATCGGACGTTCTCGGATGAGTTCGGTCGTTATTACAAATCAGGGTGAGGGACGAAAAAAAAATTATAACGACTCAAGTAGGAAAAAACATGATCAAAATTACACAGTAACTTCTAAATTGGTGATGTGTAATACACAAGTAATTGTGATGGAATGTAGTGGGGAACAAAGTATCGTTAACTTCCAACCCGCCACAATATAACTATCCCCTATCCCTTAATATGAGCTACTGGTATCAACACAAATCAAAGCAAAGCAACGCAACGCATGTCGAATTCAATCGGCGATTGCCAGTTTGGCCATGATGTGCCGCTATTGGCACCTACCCTAACATGGCGTAGAATAGGTCAGCTTACTATGAAACTAAATTTCGGCGTCCGCGGGAAAAGATTTTACGATTTTAAGATTTTAGCTCCATGGACTGATATAGCGATTTTGACGTAAAGAGGCTGTTATAAAATATCAGTGGGACTGATATGAGACAATGCGATACGGAATATCAGTGGGACTGATATAGCGATTTTGACGTAAAGAGGCTGTTATAAAATATCAGTGGGACTGATATGAGACAATGCGATACGGAATATCAGTGGGACTGATATAGCGATTTTGACGTAAAGAGGCTGTTATAAAATATCAGTGGGACTGATATGAGACAATGCGATACAGATTATCAGTGGGACTGATATAGCGATTCTGACGTAAAGAGGCAATATAAAATTTTCAGAGAGCGAGCGATATAGAATTCTGAGCAGTTAACTGATAGCTAGACTGAATCAGAATGGCTGAACTGTGCTTTGCTCCCTAGTCTTATACACTGAGTGTGTGAACGACATTTCATTGTTCATAATATTGACCACTTACGTACGTGCGCGGTACTGCGGAAGTCAAGCAAGTGTTCAAAACGTAATAAAAAAGACGCCGCCACCGGTGCGCGTGGCCCAATCAATTGACTAGCTGTAAGCTAACTTGTCAAACGAAAATATCGACGCGCCAAACTGAAAAGGTTGACGCGCCAAAATAAAAATGATAAACCACGCCCACTGCTTCAAAACAACCTGTTCACGTGCGGTGCCAGACAAAATGAAGTTTAGCAGAGATATTCAGCGATACACAAGAAATCAGGCATCGCCAGCCAAGATCATGTCGGCAATGCAAACTACTAATGAAAGGCCATCCAAGGGACCGCTGCAGTTTGTAATGATTCGCCACTAAATTTCCCATTGCTGTAATTATGCCATATTTGATAGTCTGTTATTTGTTTTCCTTTTTAATGTCATACTTTCAACAAAATTAGTGTAAATACAAATTTGAATCAGTCAACATTGTTTTTGTTTGTGTGAGACTTCAGTGTGAGTCAACTAGGGGACTGGCTATTATTTATATATTGTGGTTGTGAATTGGGGCCAGGGAAATGAACATAATAATGTATGAATTGTAATTGGCACAGAATTCATACATAGCTGAAAAAAAAATATGTGAATAAAAATCCAACACAACAAATAACATTGTTTTTTTCATTATTATTATTATTATCAATTTCCAACAAAAAATAAAGAACATTCCAAAATTAAAAATGTATTGGTTGTACTGCTATCCTGCTATTGATACACATATTGCCTGACAGAAATCCTCCATCGATAGTTTGAATGCACTCTGAAAATAACAAACCAATATTAGTGAACATATAAAGCAGATGAAATAAATGCAGTATATATTATGATTTCTGAGCCACTAACAATATAGTAGGTTGACACCCCGGGAAACTTCACGTTAAAAAGTTGTGGTAAATGATAGAATATACAAAATAATATCAACAACGAAGTGTAATGAACTGCAGGAATTTACATTGAAATACACACCTTTCTAATTTCTCCCTTCACCTGGTTTGGGTATAAAGCTCTAATCCAATAAAGTACGGGAGCTGGGTAGTCATAATGACATCCCACTGGACCAATGTTCTTGGCCTAAATATTAAATACACACGATTAAAAAATGTGCATTGCTAACAGCAGAGCTATCTCAGCCGACAGGCTGCTTGTTAACAAAAATATTCACCAAAATTGAAGTGTACAACATGAAATGAACGAATCTAACAGAGGTCTACCCAAGGTAAATATACACAAAGTATCAAAGCATTCAGACTTGTAGTTTTCAAGAATCTTCACCATTCCATATTTTCACTGTTCCATCATGTGAGGCAATATATATGAATCCATTGTGAACTTTGACATCAGAAATCAACCCAGTGTGAATCTGAAAAGAAAAAAAAAGTCTATATTAATCATTATACAGACAAAGATTTAAGGTAAAAATTACTATGCATAAAGGGTTAAATGAAAATGAAGACAAAATTCTGAGTTTCAAAAACATGATGTTTTGAAAAAAATTCAGAGATGGATGCTGTTATGTTAGTTTATGAAGGCAGTACGGTGAATGTATTAACTGACTTGTAATAGGGATCAATGCAATCCTGTACTGCCTGAGTACATACTTTCTGGTATTACATGTAATAATGATTTTCGGAGATAAAATAATGAAACGGCAATGAAAAATGTTTTGAAATGCAAATATATTCATTCAAGATTAGATTTTATAAACAAAACAAATATGCATGTATGTAAGGGTATCTCTAAAGTGTAGTTGCATGTGGAAAAGGTGAGGTGAATTTTGTCTATGTCACTCAACATGAGGCAATAAAATACATAAATAAATTACTTTGTTTTCATTGATGTATAAAATTTGATTTATCCTTTTATATCTATTTTTATTATATATATATATATATATACCTGAGTTGGGTTTAATGATATAGGAAAATCACTTTTTTCTAGTAACTAGTTTGGGTATCTTAACATCTTTATCGGCTTTTTAAGTGTAAACAAAAATTAATTACCATATACAGTCAGAATTCCAAGTTTTTTTAGTCATACTGTTGGAAATCCAATCTCATCAACCGGTTTGTGGCGAGATAAACTAGGCCATATTTTATTTAGTAGCCATAACTGCCTGGATTTCCAGGAATTTTTTTTCCATACTCGTCTGGATTTCTAGATTCTGTTTCTCCATACACAGTTGGAATTCCGGGGTATTTTCTCCATCATACAGTGCTAGGAATCCGACCTCATCAACAGGGGGGTGCAGATATAAACTGGAATGGCCCAATGTGATAACTAATCCCTAAAGGAGGGCCGCTAAATCCCAAGGATTGCACCAAGTGCTCATGGGTAATTAACTCCGCCTCTGTCCACTTAAGTACTTGGTTTGAAATTAAATTGTTATATTGTATTTCAACAAGTAAATTGTAATACTTTTGAAGTGATGTTGATAGCAGTTGTTGTTTTGCTGGATTAGCGGGACAGAGGGACAGATAAGCATTCACATACATTTATTTCATCTGATTTATATTTTTACTCCTCCAAAGTGTATTTAGTTATCGGTAATTGCTAGACTAACATTGATTAGTCAAAACAGGGCCATGTGATCATTTTCAAATATAAAACTCGACTATGGGCAGTTTAATTAAAACTTAGTCTGTTCGGTCATTCACGCCAAACACAGAGCTGTAGCTCCATATGCCATGATTTGAAACATCGCACACTCCGTAATATGTACATCGTCATGGAAAAATTACACCCACTAGTGAATGCAGCAGTCTACCAGATACTGAACACAAAACCAGATTGTTGCTAAACGGTCATGAAGAAAATCTGCTGACTTGTCTGTTTCTATTGGCTCGGTCTATAGACAGTGCTGATCTCATTGGACTGTGTGAATTTGAGATATGTGCACAATTGCTGATAGTCAGAATTAACTTGCATTTTTGTAAAATATTGTTTTGCCTCTGTACCAAATATGAATAAATGTAAGTAATTAGACTTTTCAAGTCAGATGCTAAAAAGTAAAATTAAATTTACTCTTATCCATGTACATAGTATTAATGGGCAGTTTGAAGGGATCTTATAGCCAGATTTTTATACATTAGAAACACAGTGGTGATGTCAGTTGACATAATGACAACATTGAGTGAGTTTTAATTAAACTGCCCGTAGTTGAGTTTTATATTTGAAAATGATCACATGGCCCTGTTTTGACTAATCAATGTTAGTCTAGCAATTACCGATAACTAAATACACTTTGGAGGAGTAAAAAAAAACTAATTATGAACCAATTAGTTAGACTCAAAGAAAACAAAATGTAAATATGTGCAACCTTTTACTTTCTGACTCTGCTTCTTTTGTTTGATATTTCATTTTTAAAGCAATGGAAAAAAGCAGGACAGAGAATGAGATACAGCAGGGCAAGAGAGGGAAGGGTAAAGTTTATGCCAATTATAAACATGGTTTGGTGCCAAACATTCTAATGTTGTTAGGTGTGTATTTGTCATTCTCATGATAAGCACAAAGGCAATCTCATATATTGTTTTTATGCAACAAGTGGGTGTTATTGAACTACGAATACCATATATCAAGAGATATCACTGTGAAAATGTAATGGTCCAACAAAATGATGCTTGACATGAATAGTTATATATAGTATATACATGTATATCTTTTTGAAAAGCAGTTCCTCGCCCTTAGATATTATTGCTAATTGTACATCACCAGAGTGATTTACAAACAAAATTTTTGTTTCAGTGTGTAACTGATAACCAATCATCTAAATGTTGTACTAAATTATTATTTTTAAAAAGTCATTGTAGGTTGATTGGGCGAAAATTGTTTTTTGCCTGAATATTTCTCACTCAGAAATGCTGGGGCAATAAGACTTACGAAATGTATCAAATGTGTGAATTCGACTGTATGACAGAACATTTTCATTGGTTATGAAAGATGTGACCTGTTAGGTCAAAGGAAGTTGTTCAGGTCAAATTATGATGAAACCATGGCGGAAATAGCTTTGTATCGAGAGTTAACAGACGATCTTGCCTTTGACTGTTTTCCCACAGACCCTACCCATTTTTGCACCATAAATTCAGACGGTATGTGAATCGTACTGTAATATTTTTTTTGTTTTTTGTTCATATTTGTTTCTTCATTGTAAAAAGCGCCGTTGAAATCAACGACTGCTCGTTTTTCATTTTCATTTTCTCAAAAAGACGTAATATTCCCCCAGAGACCGGTGCTGTGAACGAAAAATGTAATTTGGATAATGTTTCGAGGCTGGGAAGATGGTTACAGTTTTAAATGCACCAACAAATTATTTTTTCTGAGGTTTTCCTCGAGTATAAGCCCACCCTTTATTTTTTTATGATTTTACATGTTCAGGTCCCTGGGCTTATACTCGGGAAAGTAAGGTAATAGTGAAAAATAAGTATTCCTTGTATCGCTGACTGATTATGGCTTATGAATTTAATTTTATGAACGAGTCATGAAGCTGAAAACATCAATGAAGGTTACTACGCTCGAGTGCAAGTGCAGATTAAACAAACAACAGCTTGACGCATCGCTGCCGGTTATTGTTCAACTCGACAAATCCTACACACAACACTTTAGGCCGATGTTACACGTGTACGTTGATTTTGAACAGCGGTGTCTTCTTTCAAGTTTTCTTGTGTGTTAATTGTTGCATTGTGTTGTGTGTTAAAACCAACACGAACAATAGAATGATTGTCTAGTGGCGGACATCCTGTGTGTATCATAAACAAATAGAATAGTGCCGGTTGCCAACATTTTGTCCTTGTCGGCAATTATGAGTGCTGGGCGCTAGTGACTATTATTTCATTACTTTTCAATGAAATTTGGTACATAGATGCTCTAGAACAATCCAAAGACCTGATTAATTTTAAGTAAAAATGTGTGCATACTAATCAATGAATTTGCATAATTAGTTAATAAATGGCTTTCACACTGATATCGTAAGTACTATTAAATTATCCCATTTCAATGAATCTTGGTACATAGATGTTCTAGGACAATGGACAGACCTTATTTGTTTTGGGTTAAAATCAGTGCATATTAATTACCTAATTTGCATAATTAGCCAATTTTAGCCTTTACACTGATATCACATGTACTAATTATTCCATTTCAATGAAACTTCTGATGATCAAATTAGTTTTAGGTTTATATAAATCTATAATAATTACCTAATTTGCATAATAATTTACTTTTCAGCTTTCCACTAATTTAGTTTGGATTAATCATCACATTATAATGAAACTTTGTACATGTGCACCATAAAACAATATACAGACCTAAAGCTATGCATAATAATTGCTTAATTTGTATGATAATTCATTTGGTTCATTGAGGTAATCCACAGACATGATTAGTTTAATGTTGATAAACATGCATATTGATTATTTATTATTAGCCTATTCCTGACATCTAAAAAAATCCGAATTGAATTGAATTCATTGCAGTGATGCTCTGGAACTAATAAGACTAAAAACCATGGACGAAAAATAAAATTTACTTTCTGTATGTATTATAAATTTTGATCAGGGGTGCAGCGCCCTCATGCCATGGCCATGGCCATGTGCCCACTTATCCCTGGGAGCAGATCTTCTGGCAACAATAAAATTCTGATTGACCAGGGATCAGTCTTCAACTGTGACCTGTCTGATAGTAATTTTGGCCCCAAGGAAGCCATATAATGCTCCATTTTAACTTAGAATTATCAAAAATTCTTTGGTAGGGAGAACCCTATCTCTCCTACTTGGTGGTGCTCCCTCTTGCATCTATTCAACAAAATTGATCAAATTAATAAACAAGACAACTTATGTTATAGTACTTGAGAGCAAACTTTCAACTGATTCACGCATTATATTAGTGAGGAATTAGCAAGAAAATGAACAAAAACAAAATGACCACCATTGATAAAGATAAGTTTAATAGTACACAAGTTTTGAAATTATCAACCAGTTATAGGATATGTTAACGGTTTTCAAGAAGAAGTCGTTTAACGAAAAAGTTGATCAGAGATGACAAGAATTGACAATCACCTAGATACCAACAGCTCTGCCTATCCTTTTCAATGACAGCAGCCATTCAGGGCTAAAAAGAAAACTGAAGATATCGTCACAAAATGAAAGAGAGAACCACCCATAGTACTTATTACTAAGCATCAAAGCAATTCAGCTGGTAGTTTTCAAAAAAGTCTAAAATACAATGTATCATTATTATCATTATTAACAAAAATATTTGCTAAAAATAGAAAATTGAAGATAACAGCATGAAATGAACAAATCTGACAGATAACCATGAGCATCAAAAGCAATTCAGCTGATAGTTTTCAACAATTCCAGTGTATCATCATTTACCACACAGAGATACACTCAACGTACAATGTACCTACATATCAAGTATCAAATTAATTAGGAAGGTAGTTTTCAAGAATAAGTGAGGTCTACATAAAGTACCTAACATGATGGAAACATCAAGTATCAAACCAAGTATTTATGCCACAAATAAAGGCGTTATATGTAAGATGAACACCTATATTTTAAGAACAGCTTATGAAGTCCTTACCAGATATATATCGCTGGTCCAAATTGTTCTTGTACACTAGTGTATCATTGACGACTACTGTCGGCAGAATGAGCCAAACCCAGTTTAAATCATGAATAATATTACAGTAGCCAATAATAACCACAATGCAAGCAAACAGAGATAACTTTATCAGATGATAAATTACGTTTTGTTCACAGAATTATTGATTAAGCCTGCATGTGTGTTTTGTTGCCAAGATTGAATTGAAACAGTCAACAGCTGTGGAAATAAAATATTTTTTGTTGAAATATAAAACAATTTACATTTTAATATTAATTATAGATAAACCCCTGTGAGGTTTGAGAAAGTATCAGTTTTAGTTTGCAATTCATACTGTACGGAATATCTTCCTGTGTTTTGCCCACCAATCCATGTACACTCAATAAATTAACTTCCATAAAACATTAAAAAAAATTACTAGTGTATTTAGCTCCACTGTCGACTTTGTCGAGCGGAGCTTATCATATGAGTCAACTTTTTACTTTTTCAACTTCTTCTTGAAAACTACAAGTCTGAATGCTTTGATACTTGATGTATATATGTACCTTGGGTAGACCTCTTTCAGATTTGTTCATTTTGTGATGATAATCTTTAATTCTCTAATTTTGGTGAATATTTTTGTAATTTTGAGTAAAAAGTGATATTTTTGACTTCTTGTTAAACCCAAAAAGTTCAATTGCTTTGATATTACATATATAAGTACTACATGTGGATCTCTCTCAGATTTGCTCATTTCATGATGATATCTTCAATTCACTAATTTTGATGAATATTTTTGTCATTTTTGGTAAAAAGTGATATTTTCGAATTCTTGTTGAAAACAGCAAGTCCGATTGCTTTAATACTATACATAAGTTAATTTTAATGATATCTTCATTTCTTTAATTGAAATGCGCGATGCTAACAGCAGAGTTATCTTGTTTTTATTTACAAAAGAGATTCCACAGTATTTTACAATGTTTGTCATTACATTGAATATTTTTTTTCATTTCCAACTAATGTGTAAACTTCCTTATGCATCTTCGCCAGCCAAGGTTTGTTTATTCAGTCATCGCTTCAAACACTGATGTGTTCCAAATAAAATTGATTTTATTCTTGTCCAAATCAGCTCAATTACTTTAATAAAGAGTTATTGTACAACAAGTCATTGTCAATGACACGTCCCCGTTCCGTTCATATTTGAGTGAAATATACATTCAAAGCAGATCATGACCGAAATGCACCTGCATATGTACAACACATTGTACTAAATCTGAACAAAATCCATCTATGCATGACTGAGATCCGGTTCCGGAATTGTGAAAATACGTGATTTTGATGCATTTTCGGCCTTAAAATGGCCGCCATTTGGTTATCGTTAATGAGATCATGAAACAAATGCACATACATATTTGTGACATGATGTACCTTGTGTGTGTGAAGTTTGAACTCGATCAATCCAGGCATGTCCCAGATACATATCCAGAACTGAATTCTTTAAAACAAAATGGCAGCCAGTCGGCCATTTCAAACCCGATCCCCCCAAAAAATGACGTGCATCAAGGTCCTATTATGTTTAATGTATGTACCAAATTTGAACAAAATCCGTCCATGCATAACTGAGATCCGGGTCCGGAATGGTGAAAATGTTGTTTTTAGTCTGCAGCATTTGCATTTCGAATATATTTAATTTTTAAATTCAAAGTCTTCTAAATTGTGAAACATAATGTCTTAATTCCAAAAATATTTGCACTGCGATCGAACTCATTAATATTCATTGCTGATTAATATTCATATTCTCATTAATATTCATGACCGACCAGCACTCACGTTGGGCTGGCGAGATCCCTGGACTTCACAATGTTTCATAATTTATATTAATATTTAATCGAATTTAAGTCAAGTTTACGAAGCTTAGGTTTAGTATCGGGCGAAGGTATGGTTCAATTGATATTAATATTAATATAATTGTACCATACCTTCCCCTGATACTAAACCTAAGCTTTGTAAACATTTCTATGTTCAGTCACAGGATATTCAAGTTTTGTTTAATTAAACTTAATTAAAACGCAATTCTACGTTGTACTGCATTGTAATCGTGTTTAATTAAACTCCAACTCTATATAGGAACACGTTTTAATCGAGTTCATATCACAACTATATTAAAAGTTAATTCAACTATATTAAAATTTAATTCAATGTGTGGCTCACTGTTTACATTGTTTCCACCAAAACTTGCTAGAATGGCACAAACCTTTATTATTTTATCAATGCTGAAAAACTTGTTATCTATGGCCTCATCTGCCAACTTCTGAACCATTCTAATTAGAATTAAGGCCCTGCAGTATTGTATATCTGTATTTCATATTTGACACACTCAATGTGGAATCGGTCAGTAGATATATCTTTCTGGAATTCTCTACTTCTTCTGCAAAAAGTTGTTTTTTTGCCTTTGGTAAAAGCTGGCATAATGAGATGGGCAGAGCATACTGCAGCAAAGTCCTCCTTCAATGTAAATCCCCTGTCTGCTAATATTTGGTTCCCAGTGCAATTTGGGATCAATGAAACCACAGTTTCGTACAATGTAAATAAAATTTATTTGTTCGAGTGGGTTTTATGAAATGAAAATTTTAACAGTAGTATGTTTTTGTTTTTTTTATTATTATTATCTTATTATCTTATCTTTATACTATCTTAGACTAATAGAATGGTATCATTTATTTCATAATTACATAGTGCACATCACCAAAACATGATTAGTAAGCTTATTTTTTTCCCTAAAATATACACTTTGCTACCCAGCCCATTCAGTAGACATCTTCATTCCGCACAGGAAACATTCCAAGATACTTTAGTGATACAAAATTAACACCTTATATACCACAGAGTGTGGCACTTCCGCCCTCCCCCCCCCCCCCCCACGCCATGGGTTGTAAGGCTGTTCCAGTCCTTCAAACTGGCCGTTTCGCGATAGACATAATTTTAGAGCCTGCATTTTTCTATGTGATGTTTCTAAGTTTTGTTGAGGATAATTCTGTAAAGAAATCGCTGAAATTATTTCATATGCTCGTAAAAGGGGCGTTGTTGCTTCGACGATGGCCCACGGACGCGGACGACTGACTTCGAAACATCCCATCTAGATCGGGCGGCGCCCTCTCGTGCAAATCCCCCACCCACCCTGGCGCATGTTAGCGCACAATGCAATGTTCCACGGTTTGCCAAAAAAAACAACATATAAATAATCAAAAAATACAGCAGCATTTGACTTATTATTGTTCCATAACGATTTGTTTGTACAATGTTTAAAATGCACTGAGTCAAGCAGGTACACGCCGCGAAAGTTCACAGACAGTGGACATGAGAACGAAAACAAGTAGCTGATTTGGGATTATTAAAGTACATAATATTATTAATATTAATAATGTATTTTCTTACCTGTTGTTTAATTACCAGGAAATGGCCTTCCCTCACTCTGTCACTAGCGTCAAGGACAAGGTTAATAATAGTTCATGGTCGCAGTTACTTCAAGTCCGGGTACACAAATCAAGATAACATTTTCGTTGGGGTCGGAAAACTTCCTCAATTCACGTTTACAGCTGTTCTATTGTGCACTTTCGTCAATGCAGCGGTTTGTTCAATTCACCATGGCTTGGAAAAAACTCGCAATTTACCAAAGTCCTCAAATTTGTCTGAACATCCTTCAAAAATCACATCGCTTACCGCCATTGCAGACGGCGTTGATAGCAAAGCATGCTGGTAGCAAAATTCGCTGGTTCCCGGCGTCCTTTGCGAATGGCAGGTGACACTTGAGGCGGGAACCAGCCAAGTAGCAAAACGCTCTCTCGAGGTATCTGAAACCGAAATTATTCTTCAACGCAATTAGCCAATCAGCAACCGTTTTACAATTGGACGATAATTTGATAATACGTTGTCCTTATTGGTCGAGAGCGTGTTTTTGAATATGAAATGTTTGAAAATTGTTAGTTAAAGAACGGTGGTCGCCACGCAGCGCGTGTTCGAATACCATGTTAACAAACAATGTATTTTACACGCGTGGCGCGGCGCAACGACTGCCGTCCTTTAAAAATTTTATTTTAATTACAAGTTATGTAATACTGTTATTGGATTTTAACTTACAATGAATAAGTGATTTTCCGTTACTTATCTTTGTTCAGAAAAAAAAAAAACAGAATTTTTTGCGAGGTCCAGGTTTGAACAAAAATTAACGAAAATTACGCCAGTTTTACCATTTTTGGGTAAGTTTGGACACTATTTTCCAAAAATTATACCATTTATACCAAAAACTATTTTATTAGCCCAACATCGCGTTATCTTTGGAACACGGTCAATGTTTTTAGTTCGGATGGCAGACCCTCTTCCCAGGGTATTTCGTGAAATAACGAAATATTGGAGGTCCAAGTTTGAACAAAAGAAAATAAACAAAAATGACGCCAGTTTTACCATTTTTGGATAAGTTTGGACACTATTTTCCGGAAATGATACCATTTATACCAAAAACTACTTTATTAGCCCAACATCGCTTTAGCTTTGGGACACGGTCAATGTTTTTAGTTCGGATGGCAGACCCTCTTCCCGGGGTATTTCGTGAAATAACGAAATATTTGAGTTATTTTTATTTTGAAATTTGGCACTAGCAGGTTACTGCATACAATGCAATATGGGATAGATCCAGTGTGTACAATGGAAATTTTGAGATATCATGAGGAAATAATTTTTCATATAAAAACTAATGCAAAAATGAAAATTTTTAACCATGACATATCGGACGGATTTGAAGAAAAACAATCCTGTGACCTACAATTGTTTTAAAGCAGAGTCGTCGTCACCTGCGCACGCGGCAGACGATCATGGCGTGTCGTTGTTTACAAAAACGACAAGGAATATTTCAAAACCGTCAGTTGTGAACTGAACTTTAAATCTCATTAGGATTTCCCCATGAAGTTACACAGATCGAAAAAATGATGCTTTTTTTGTCAAGGCTATACTGTAAAACATGTTTTTTTCGCGAGCATGTCTTTTTCGCGAATTTAGCGAGAGAACTGATTCGCTAATTCAAGATGTCGCTAATGACTTTATTATCAATTCAAAATGACCGCCAAACAAAGAAATCAACAATGACAAGAGATATTCGCTACATCAACATTTCGCTATTATGTCATTTTACCACAATTCGCTAAAATTGCATGCCGCCTTTTCAACATGTTTTACAGTATACTATATTATCTTATTCTGTGGATATTTTTGTGAGTGTACATGTATGCATCGAAAATATGTATACCAACTAAAATTATAAAAACTTCAAATGAAATCATAAATGTAATCAAAATTATTGAGAGTGATTTTAGATTTGTTGAAAAACTAGCCCAAATGCTATTGTCTAATTGGTGGTAGAATTGCCAAGCCAGTTTATCAAATAGTAAACACAAATTTTCGTAAATATTACTGACCGCGAAAGACGTATAACGCGAAGTGTCTTGTATTATTAAAGGGCGGCAGTCGTCGTGCCGCGTCCTGTTCGATATGGGACTCATAGCGACGTATACAACGCGTGTAAAATACGCGACGATCGCCGCGCTTTAATAAATCCATACATGTACCGCACAAATATTTCAGTCGACTGTAGACAAAGAAGTTCACCAAAGTCAGTGTTTTTTTTTGTTTTGTTTTAAAAAAGCGATGTTTAAATGTTGAGAGACTGTGTTTGAAAAATGAACACGCCCCGCATGCTTTTATATACGATGTTATCCCAGCTTCCTCCGTCTGTTTCTACGCTTCCGGTAAATAGATACTAGTATTCGTATATATATTTTTGGTAGCGATGCTGAGAAAAGACGGAGGAAGTAATACACTATCACGGTGTAAGTCAGGATGTGTGGATGTGACCGGATAAGAAATCCTTGCCGTAAACGGTGAACAAAATGAAACAGTTAATTAAGGGCACACCTTTTGAAATAAATGGGGGTGCATGGAAGAGTGAGTTTATATTTAATTTTTATATTAAAAGTTGGTGAGTTCTTTGAAATGTTGGATGGAAATACATATACCGGCATATGAAAAAAATGTGAATAAAAGGTTCTGCAAGATGTGAGTAAAAAATCCCACCTCGATTTCAAACTGTCAACCTTCAGTCTGTTTCAAGAGAAAATTTCGCTCACTATCACGACAAGGATTCTTTATATGTGAGTGAAATTACCCCCCCCCCCCGTAGGCTGACTACCGAAATTGTGCTTTCTAATCTCATTCGTCCATGACCAGACGGACCAAACTGCAAGATGACCAAACTGTGGATTTTTGACTTCCCTTCCCAGACAGTAAGCGTAAATGGTAGACAGCGAATCAGAGGACCCGTTTCAGGTTTATTCATTCCGGGAAATCGGGGGTGGTCAGCTATTTTTGTTTACCTAGATGGACTCCCGGGGATAAACTTTGACGATCGAAAGGAAGTTACAGAAAGAAAAAATCAGCTTCATTCCCCTGATTGTTGAATCACGTATTGAGCTAATGGTCACTGAAGCTCTAGAGACAGCAGTCTTTGGAAAATATGGACCCCTTTTCAGAAAGACAGGCTAAAATAACATACCGCTTTTCGGACAAACAAGGTAAAATAGCATACCCCTTTTCAGACAGAAGTGGTGAATTTGGAACCCTTTTTGGCGGCACATGTACATATAGCACTTCAATGTGAGTACCCCCACCCGGGGGCTGGGGCCTTGACGGCACAGTCAGCTGGCGCACACGTGATAATAAAATAAATACGATATTTACTATATGGGGCCGCCATCTTGAATGACGCATAAAACTAAAGATTGGTATTTTTGTCCTGATTTGTAGGAATCTGAAAAACGCGTTTCACAACTTGTCTCTTATTTAGTTTTATGCGTCATTCAAGATGGCGGCCCCCATATAGTAAATATCGCATTTATTTTATTATCACGTGTGCGCACAGGGAGCCCAGGAACTATAATCAACTGTAATACGCAGTCTCTATGAGCGGGGGGGGGGGTTATCGGCTGGTATCTAGTGTAAGAAATAGACAAGGGATGAAGGCTCCAGCCAGCTCACATTTTTTAAACTCGAAATTACAGACGAAAAGAATGAAAAATAAAATCTAAAAAAAATACCAGGTTGAAGATTATTAGTTGCTCCTTCAAATTTCGCCAAAGCCTTGTCTACATTTTACCGATATCTGCAGAATAAATCAAGAAAACTACACAAATTTACTTCATTTAGGAATTCCTAACTGTTTGCCCGAACGCGCGGCACAGTTGAAGGCGTGGCCTGTTCAGCATTTGTCAACAACCAATCACAAGACTAGTTACGAACCACATCGAGGTCACGACTCGGTTAGCCTTGCTCAACTGGTTCGTAATCAGTCCTGTGATTGGTTGTTGCCAAATGCTACAGGCCACGCCTCCAAACTTTGCCATGCGTTCGGGCAAACCGTTAGGAATTCCTAAACGGAGTCAATTTGTGTAGTTTTCTTGATTTATTCTGCAGATATCGGTAAAATGTAGGCAAGGCTTTGGCAAAATTTGAAGG
This sequence comes from Saccoglossus kowalevskii, assembly GCF_978046115.1. NCBI lineage: Eukaryota > Metazoa > Hemichordata > Enteropneusta > Harrimaniidae > Saccoglossus > Saccoglossus kowalevskii. The sequence goes on along the minus strand of NC_140660.1, from coordinate 4,534,729 downwards.
AGCAACTAATATTCTTCAACCTGGTATTTTTTTTAGATTTTATTTTTCATTCTTTTCGTCTGTTTTTTTCGAGTTTAAAAAATGTGAGCTGGCTGGAGCCTTCATCCCTTGTCTATTTCTTACACTCGATACCAGCCGATAACCCCCCCCCCCCGCTCATAAACACCGCGTACTACAGTTGATTATAGTTCCTGGGCTCCCTGTGGTTCAACGCCGGAGCGTGTGATTGCTTTCGAGGTTGTAGCGCGCCCCCACGCGCACCTGCACTGCTGTATATCTCCAAGAATCCTTGTTACTGAGCTCTTCGTGTAGCTCTTTATTAATTACTGTAATTAATAATTCACCTCATAATCCTGTAATTAGTTCATACAATATTCACAATTCTGAACTAAACGTGTTTTCATTGGTAAAGCATTGAATCAAGAGCTGGTATAATTAGTTTGTACAAAGTTTCAAGCGAGCCGGTTACCTCAGTCGGTAGAGCGTGGGACTTTTAATCCTAAGGCCAAGGGTTAGACCCCCTTACCGGGCGTACTTCTTTTCCTACTCTAAAAAACTGTTTTTAACGTTGTCAATATATTTTTATTGGTATTTTTAAACATTCTTATCTATTTATCATTTTTTTTTTCTTGCCAGGCCAAAGCAATTTTGAGATAATGAATAACTATTAACAGCTTTTCAGACTTTTCAATGTAGTTCTCATTGGAAATATATGTACTCTGAGCTACTTTTCGCATGGAACAAACAACCACGATTTTTTTAGCTATTTGCTGTTGACTTCTTAGGTTGAAAACCTAACAAAACATAAATGAATAAATAATTAAATAATTAAATAAATAAATAAATAAATAAATAAATAAATAAATAAATAAATAAATAAATAAATAAATAAATAAATAAATAAATAAATAAATAAATAAATAAATAAATAAATAAATAAATAAATAAATAAATAAATAAATAAATAAATTTCTTTATTTATTCAAACAGTTATTTTTTTTATTTTAGGAGGAGTTCCCCTAAATAAAATCCATGCTCTGATATTATCACCTAGTTTCTTACTTTGGTCAAGGAACATTTAAACATGTATAGAATGTATTCTTGTTATACTGCTTGTTAATACTTGTTAATTGTTACTAATGTGTTGCAATACTACAAAATATAATTGAAATAAAAATGACGACAAAGGTGAAAAACATTTTTATGCTAATTACTATTTCACCACTGTTTTTCTTTTGTGAATCAATGGCGATGGCTACCGTGACGAAAATTACGACTAAATCGAAATCAGTAAGATTCCAGGGACGGCAGTGATGAACCCGAAAACGGTATTTAAGGCAAATGAACACGTGAGACACACGAAACCGTTTCAAATCATCGTACAAAACACGAATCAACCATTGACGGAAATTGGATCACTCGCTTTTGAGGGTGTTATAATAAGTGAATTGTTAAAACCGTGTTTATTTTATCAGAAATTGAAGACCTCGAACATACTATTGCGAAAATTATTTTTTTGATAGCTCAGCGCATTTAGGTCTATGTGTTGCAAATTTGAGCGCACAAAGTGTTAAAAGAAAGTTTATGAATTTGAATATTTCTGTGCAATAAAATAATTTGTAAATATTGTATCTGCTTAAACTATGTATTTTTTTTTTCTGCACATAATTGCTCCCTCCCTGGTAATGGAAAAAAAAGCATGCCCCCTTTATTCAATTTTAAAATAGCTTGACCCCCTCTTTTTTCCCGGCATCCTCCCCAGCCGGAGAAAATGACCAGTCCTTTATAATAGCTTATATTTTCAATTAATTTTAAATATTTCTCTTGTTTTACTCACATATTTTTCCTATACTCTCAGAACCCGGGAGTTCTTTCTAAGCTTTCTCTGATTTCCCATGGGTTTGCGACAACTGGTGGACCAATCTCTCAGACAGAGTTCTATTTCTATGGTGTTCTGGTCGCAAGGGTCTCTGGGAAGGAGACTGCAGGTGGACAACAATCTGAATCATATTCCGTTTAAAATTTCAAAACTGATTTCAAAAATGCGATAAAAATGGTTAAAAATTAACTTAGTACAGCTTTCGCGTAAAAGAAGAGTAAACGCGCAAAAACATTTCGTGTTTTTTTTTTCGATCACTCGAATTAAAACGCACAATAAAAACGCAAAGGAATACGCTTGTTTGTAGATACCGATACGCTATGGCCGTCCGTCCGCCACTTGCACACGTGACTATTCCCCGCTTTAACTTTCTGTTTTCTAAGTGTTTTGTTATTGTACCGTGACAGCCTTAATCGATTGTGAAAATTGTGCACATTTTTTTAGCTGACGCGCTCACTGATGACGACTTATGTACCGGTATTGTTCATTTCTCGAAATATTGTCAGCCCAAAAATTACTTTTTTCATTTTCTCCAGCTAAATAACAAATATTAAATTGAAAATAGAAAATAGTTCTCAATTCGAATCCTAGTTCGACTTAAAACATTTAACATTTTACATAGTTCCCACGATCCGCGTAGTCTATTTTGCTTGGTATTAATTTCTTCGCTCATTTTTTTTAATTCATTGTTTTTATAACAACATGAGGATTAAACCCGGGGGGGGGGGCAACTTGCCTAATGGGGACGTGCCCCTGAAATGGGTCTTGTTTTTTGGATTTTAGGTATAAGTATCGGTCTTATTTCTGTGGTCAAGATACTAGTAGGTATAAATATCGGTAATATTTCAAAGAGAAAGAGAACTGATGTTTCTCATTTAACAACTTAAATAACCTGAACATTGTGTTAATAATATGCTCTTATGTAAGTGACAGAGGTATTTCTATGGTCAAAATACATATTTTAATAAATCAATATACAATTCAACTGTTGGCTTACATGTGCTTCTATTGGAGATGCTCTTCTAACAGAGCAAATACGGTAACTGTTTTATTTGGAATAAAAAGTGATGATAAAAATCGTACTTTAGTATAAATATAGGTATAGAATTTGCCACTATCCAGGTAAAAAAAATGGTCACACTTTTGAGCACTCAGGGGCACCTCCCTACCCAGCTACGTATCAACTGTCCGCCGGGATTAAACCCGGGACGCCCCTCTCCGTCAACAGCAAACCTCACACGTAAGCGCGTATGTCATTGGTACATTAGCCTGTGAGTTTATTGATCTACATTTATAAGTTGATGTTCGGTATTTTTTATTCAGTATTTTCATACCGTTTAATTGATAGTTACGTTTCGTTTTTTCTCTCTCGTTAGTTAGGACTTGTCGCCATTCAAGTTTTGTTTTCACTGCTGCGCCTGCTGCTAGGCAACAACTATCACGTGACCAAGCATGATGGCGAGCTCGGTCAGCAAAATGGCGGACATGGGGAATTGACAGAAGATTGGAGATCTTGCGTTCCTGAGCTTTATTCGAACGGTCCTGGTGAAAATTACGGCGTGATGCTCAACAGAGTCAAAGTGTAATCTTTGTTTCACATTTACGGTGAGTTTTATCGGTCTTACGTAGCTAATTAATCGTTAATCGATGACAATAAATCACTAAGCGATTCATGATAAAAAACGATTAACACTTTCAACGAGACGTTGGTTATCGTGTGTGCTGTTTACGATGCAGCAAACTGGAACAATCGCCTCCAGGCCACGATCCCCGCTAGAACTAAAATACTGGGTACCGAGATTGTAGCATATCTGAAGTACGTACCATGTACCTGTAGTGTCGAGTTTCTCTGTTTTGTTTTTATAGTTATATCACCCGACAATGGCGCTAAGCGTTCTCGATAAAAAACACTTGTTTTCGGCGATCGAGTTTCGCAGGAAACGTAAATTGTCATGTTTACACCGTAACAGTTTAAGTTTCAGAAGAACATAAGCTATATTTAGTGTTATCGCGGAGTGATCGGTGTCTGATTGAAGTCATGGTCACTCGTAATATTTACAAAACAAAGTTCTCCCTCAAGGTCAGCATGATTGAACGTGATTCCTGTTTTTATTTTTCTGAGCTTCAAGTTTTTTCACCAGACACAATGGTTTAATTTTTTGTCCCTCGGTTTTTACTCTCATGAGATAAATTGTCTCACACAATTTTAAGAAAAACAAGTGACTATAAGTGTAGAATAAAATTAAAATATGTTTTCATAATAAGCAAAATACTATGAGGGAAACAAAATACATGCTTTTACATGTAGTTCCACATAGATGAGTACTGTAAAATGACTAATTTTTACTGCGTTTAAATTTCAATGATTTACCATTTTAGGCATATTCAGTGGGTTTAAAATTCACAGTTTTATTATTTAGATAATGTGTTCTATGCTAAATTGTACATATTCACTGGGTTTTATTTTAGAACATTTTGCAGTCAGCGAAATAAACAAAATTAAAACCCAGTGAATAATTAACCCTTTTACAGTAATTTTCTCATACTTTCTAAACTGATGGAACAATTCCACCGATGTATTTAAATTCCTGCTGAGAACACTAAGCTTATTCTGAAAGATGGACTGGAGCAGGAAGTCAGTAGAAGACAAGAGAATTTTTTTCTTTAGCGTGGGGAAAACCGAGGTGTTAATCAAAATATTTAATGTCAATTGTTTATGATTGGTCCTGGCAACGTTTGGGTGATCGTGACATAGCTCCGTCTTTGAGAATATATCTTACACTTTAAAGAGTGATTGAAACTAGTGTTGTCAAAAAAATTTCAATATAACTTGAGTGTCGGCAAAGGGTATTTTCGTAAGCTGTAATCAACTATTTTTATTTTCTTAATACTGTAAAATCTGTATTAAAAGCCAAGGCTTCTATTAAAATGTTACAATGCAACAGAGGGGATGCAGCTTCTATTAGAGCATCTGCACATATGAGAAATAGTGAATTTGTGGTTCTCAATTGTTCAAAAAGAATGGGTGCGACTTATATTAGGGATGCGGCTTCTTATACAGATTTTACGATCTAATTTAAATAAATAAAAAATGTAAATTCGTAGACATGGGCGAGATGTAAAATGTAATCAGCTATTTTATTAGTCCGTAATTTGTACAAAGATATTATTTTTTTTGAGCGTATAAAGCATTTTCCGAATTTTCAATTTTTATTTTTTTTAACCCAAATTATCAAAATATTATACAATACCGTTTTTAAATACCCTTTAACTTGTTCAGTCTATGAACATTTTTTTTTTTAATTATGTAGGTAGAAAAATAAATTTTAGGAAATTTTCACAAAGTAAAAATCCCTCAAAAAATGTTGAACATAACTTAGGAACATCAGACCAAGTGGTTTGATGAAAAACTATTTTTTTATGAGGTGGCTTAATTGTTCGTAGCAAAATTAATAAAATTATGATAATTGTGTGATTGAAATATGTTACATGGTTGTAGAAGTTTGATTTAAGTCGATGGAGGTCATTTCAAAACACGGAAAAAAAAATATAGAATTAAGGTGTGATTAGTTTGTTTGTGGTCGAAGAGAAGAAATGCAGAAACTTGAATGTGGCCATTTTCAAAATGTTAACAAAAATCAGGTGACAATTCTTATCAAAATAATGGTCAAACTAACTAATAGAAAGATTTTGATATGCGAAAACTTTTTGTTTGGCGTTGAAATGATTGGTAAAAGCAGGGATTTTTGTTGTCAAACAATTACCTTAGGACATTATTCAATAATTCATTGCTAAAAAAAAATTTGTGTAATTTACAGCAAATAAAACAAAATATTCCGGTTTACCTCAGGTCACGCAATATGCGCACAAACGATGAATACGCAAACACTATCGATTCGAGAACTGGGAATTACATTACCATGCCTCCAAATAAGGAACTAAGTATATTTGTAATTGCATACCCACCCTCCGAAGGAAATCGTGTTGAAATTCATAAATTGTGAGAAATCAGAAAAACAGACATTTCTAGAAATAATAATGCAAATGTATGTGTAAGTCTACTGTAAAAGGATTATTTATTCACTGGGTTATAATTTTGCTTATTTCGTTGACTGGAAAATGCGCTAAATTAAAACCCAGTGAATATGTAAAATTTAGCACAGAACACATTATCTAAATGATAAAACCGAGAATTTAAAACCCACTAAATATGCCTGAAATGCTAAATAAGCGAAATTTAAACCCAGTGAAAATTAATCATTTTTAAGTAGGTAAGAACTGGGGTTATTTCATCTCAGTTTATTTTGTGGCATTTTGGATTCACAGAGTTCGCTCATAATACGATCTTAATTATGTATCGTAATAAAGTATGTAACTACAAAAGTCGCTAACACTCGCTGTTGCATGACCTCCAGAGAAAAAGTCCCTGATTTTCAAGAAATCATGAAAATGTTTTGTTTTTTTACAAAATTAATTCAATTTTGACATATATGAAAATATGATTATATTTATATGATTTATATATACGATATATGATTTTGAGGTAGTTCTGTACCATTAAATTAGAACACAGAAAAGATTGGTCACAGTAAATAATTCAAGAATCGTTGAGTGTTGATTCATATACATGCAAGTCATTTTCCATGGATAACTTACTGTAAAATACTTTATTTTCGTTGAAGAAATTATTCAGTGAAAATAAAATCCAGTGAATATACCTTTTTTCCTGTATTTTACATTCAACTTGTCAGAAATCAGTGAAAATAAATTCCATACAAAACCCCAACAAATTGTTGTCAGCAGAAATTAATTCCAGCTAAAATATTTTACAGTAACATAATTATTCAAAATTCTCCATTTTTTGTGACAGTCATATGGAGCCCACTTGATACTACATAGAATTTTTTTAGCATAGGTCACTGAACAAAATGTTATTTAATATAATTTTTCTGTCATAGGAACCAATTGTAAACTATGTAAAACACACGTTTTTGATAAATTTTTTTAGGTTGCTTTTGTGGAAAGCGTAGTTCGATGACCCTATATTTTTATTTCAAAATTTTGAACATCACAGTTACCCAACCCCTCTTGCTAGATTTCAAAGATTTTTGAGTATTTTTTTTATCAAGTGAATTTTCCAGGACACAACAGTTTTTTAATTTCTTTGGTGATTGGTTCTTAGCGATGACACCGCTAAGAGAGTTCGCCTCTACGAACTGGTGAGTACTGGTATTGGTAGTATTGACACAGGCCTTATCTTTCTGATCTTGATACGGCAGCCTGAGAATCTTAACAACAGAGTGGTCAGTACTTGTGTAGTACATGACTGCGTTGTTATAGAAACCATACTATGAATAACTTTAACCTCCAGTGAACTTTCGTCACCTTGAATAATCCCCCTACCCTCCTCCCAACCATAATAAATGCGATTACATAAATAACAGAGGTTTTTTAAAGATCAAAATAGGTCATATTTCAATCCACAGGCAGTTTCTACTTTTGTCTGTCCTGGCTAAAATCTGCCCATCTTGAACAGGTTGACAGGCCTTAATTCCACAGGGACAGACCATTTCCACATTTACCTGTCCCAGCTAAAATCTGCCTATCTTGAACAGGTTGACAGGCCTTAATTCCACAGGGACAGACCATTTCCACATTTACCTGTCCCAGCTAAAATCTGCCTATCTTGAACAGGTTGACAGGCCTTAATTCCACGGTACAGGCAATTTCTACATTTACCTGTCCCAGCTAAAATCTGCCTATCTTGAACAGGTGGACAGGCCTTAATTCCACGGTACAGGCAATTTCTACATTTACCTGTCCCAGCTAAAATCTGCCTATCTTGAACAGGTTGACAGGCCTTAATTTCACCTCTGATTTAAACAGAATGACTTCTTTAAGGCCCCCCCCACCCCTAACCTAAACTATATCACTCCAGCAATATAATTCTACATGCCCCTCCTGGTAACTATACATTTCTTAAAGAGGGGCATATCAAATTAAAATATAGGAGGGGCACTGGTGGGGACAAAGTTAGGATTACAATGAGGGCTGAGGGAGCCCTATAATGACATTTCATTTAAACCGTCCCACTGTATCCACCACGTAGTAATTTCCTCACCTATTATTTTTCGTGATACAGTGACACCATCCGACTCCTATACTTACCCTGCTAATTTTATGTGATACCTTACCCCCCCCCCCCCCCCCGGTATTTTAGCTGGAATTAATTTTTTGGTATTTTGAATAGAATTTATTTTCACTAATTTTTGATGAGTTGAATGTATAACATATAAAAAAAGGTATATTTACTGGATTTTATTTTCACGAACTCGTGCCTTCAGTGAAAAATAAGAAAATAAATCCTGAGCGAAAATAAAATATTTTGTAGTACCATAGCTGTTTTTCTTGTAAAGTATTGTGAGATTTTTTTTCATAATACTGATATTTGTTTTCAGTTTAAAAAATCTGAATTCTGTGGTATGTATGTCAGTAACACTGCTCTGCAACTTTTTGATAGACAATCTGACTGAAATAATCTTTCAACCGTGACTGAGATTAAAATAGACTAGTTGCTTTGTGTACAATAGTGATTTACAGTAGTAAATGTATCCATTGTTGTGAGACTACACATGTAACTAACCAAACTTACTGTAAACATATTAATTATTCACTGGTTTTTAATTTTAACTACTGTAAAGTACTTTATTTCGCTTGGGATAAATTTTCTCTATTTTCGCCGAAGGAATAATTCAGTGAAAATAAAATCCGGCGAATATACCATTTTTCCTATATTTTACATTCAACTCACCAAAAATCAGTGAAAATAAATTCCATACAAAACACCCAAAAAGTCATTTCAGCGAAAATTAATTCCAGCTAAAATAAAGTATTTTACAGTATTTTTGCTGATAGGTAAATAAAATCCATATAGACATGTGAGTAACAATAGAACCCATTGTTTTCCTGCCAAGTCTGTGAACCCAGTGAAAATGCTCAAAACATTAAAATAGTCAAATGAAATGCTAGTGATAATAAACGGCTTTACAGTATACTGGTACTAGCTCGTATTTCTTTCCTGCCAGTGTCATTTTATTGTCAGGGAAGCAAAGTACGAGCAGATGTCTCTGGCCTTTTTTTTTACAGATCCCATCATATGTGGGCATTTCACAATGTCATAAATTAAGTTACCATGGCTTAGCTTATTGAGCCACAATTTTGCATGCACAAATGTTTAGTGACTTCACCAAGCTTTTCAATGACATCATCACTTTCCATAGTTGTAAAAGTGACAACACTAAGTTGCACAGTGACATCACTAAGTTGCACAGTGACATCACTAAGTTGCACAGTGGCATCACCAAGTTGCACAGTGGCATCACTAAGTTGCACAGTTACATCACCCAGTTACACAGTGGCATCACCAAGTTGCACAGTGGCATCACTAAGTTGCACAGTTACATCACCCAGTTGCACAGTGACATCACCAAGTTGCACAGTGGCATCACCAAGTTGCACTGTGATATCACTAAGTTGCACAGTGGCATCACCAAGTTGCACAGTGACATCACCCAGTTGCACAGTGACATCACCAAGTTGCACAGTGGCATCACTAAGTTGCACAGTGATATCACTAAGTTGCACAGTGGCATCACCAAGTTGCACAGTGGCATCACCAAGTTGCACAGTGGCTTCACTAAGTTGCACAGTGACATCACCAAGTTGCACAGTGAAATCACCAAGTTGCACAGTGGCTTCACCAAGTTGCACAGTGGCATCACCCAGTTGCACAGTGACATCACCAAGTTGCACAGTGACATCACCAAGTTGCACAGTGGCTTCACCAAGTTGCACAGTGATATCACTAAGTTTCACAGTGACATCACCAAGTTGCACAGTGGCATCACTAAGTTGCACAGTGATATCACTAAGTTGCACAGTGGCATCACCAAGTTGCACAGTGGCATCACCAAGTTGCACAGTGGCTTCACTAAGTTGCACAGTGACATCACCAAGTTGCACAGTGACATCACCAAGTTGCACAGTGGCTTCACCAAGTTGCACAGTGGCATCACCCAGTTGCACAGTGACATCACCAAGTTGCACAGTGACATCACTAAGTAGCACAGTGACATAACCAAGTTGCACAGTGGCTTCACCAAGTTGCACAGTGGCATCACTAAGTTGCACAGTGACATCACCAAGTTGCACAGTGACATCACCAAGTTGCACAGTGGCTTCACCAAGTTGCACAGTGGCATCACCCAGTTGCACAGTGACATCACCAAGTTGCACAGTGACATCACTAAGTAGCACAGTGACATAACCAAGTTGCACAGTGGCTTCACCAAGTTGCACAGTGGCATCACTAAGTTGCACAGTGGCATCACCAAGTTGCACAGTGGCATCACCCAGTTGCACAGTGACCTCACCAAGTTGCATAGTGACATCACTAAGTTGCACAGTGATATCACTACGTTGCACAGTGGCATCACTAAGTTGCACAGTGGCATCACCAAGTTGCACAGTGACATCACTAAGTTGCACAGTGACATCACCAAGTTGCACAGTGACATCACCAAGTTGCACAGTGACATCACCAAGTTGCACAGTGACATCACCAAGTTGCACAGTGACATCACCAAGTTGCACAGTGGCATCACTAAGTTGCACAGTGACATCACCAAGTTGCACAGTGACATCACTAAGTTGCACAGTGACATCACCAAGTTGCACAGTGGCTTCACCAAGTTGCACAGTGGCATCACCCAGTTGCACAGTGACATCACCAAGTTGCACAGTGGCATCACTAAGTTGCACAGTGACATCACCCAGTTGCACAGTGACATCACCAAGTTGCACAGTGACATCACCAAGTTGCACAGTGGCATCACTAAATTGCACAGTGACATCACCAAGCTGCAAAGTGGCATCACCCAGTTGCACAGTGGCTTCACTAAGTTGCACAGTGACATCACCAAGTTGCACAGTGGCATCACCAAGTTGCACAGTGACATCACCAAGTTGCACAGTGGCATCACCAAGTTGCACAGTGGCATCACTAAGTTGCACAGTTACATCACTAAGTTGCACAGTTACATCACCCAGTTGCACAGTGGCATCACCAAGTTGCACAGTGACATCACCCAGTTGCACAGTGACATCACCAAGTTGCACAGTGACATCACCAAGTTGCACAGTGGCATCACTAAGTTGCACAGTGATATCACTAAGTTGCACAGTGGCTTCACTAAGTTGCACAGTGGCATCACCCAGTTGCACAGTGACATCACCAAGTTGCACAGTGGCATCACTAAGTTGCACAGTGACATCACCCAGTTGCACAGTGACATCACCAAGTTGCACAGTGACATCACCAAGTTGCACAGTGGCATCACTAAGTTGCACAGTGACATCACCAAGCTGCAAAGTGGCATCACCCAGTTGCACAGTGGCTTCACTAAGTTGCACAGTGACATCACCAAGTTGCAGTGATATCACTAAGTTGCACAGTGACATCACCCAGTTGCACAGTGACATCACCAAGTTGCACAGTGACATCACCAAGTTGCACAGTGGCATCACTAAGTTGCACAGTGATATCACTAAGTTGCACAGTGGCTTCACTAAGTTGCACAGTGGCATCACCCAGTTGCACAGTGACATCACTAAGTTGCACAGTGACATCACCAAGTTGCACAGTGACATCACTAAGTTGCACAGTGACATCACCAAGTTGCACAGTGACATCACTAAGTTGCACAGTGACATCACCCAGTTGCACAGTGACATCACCAAGTTGCACAGTGGCATCACTAAGTTGCACAGTGATATCACTAAGTTGCACAGTGACATCACCAAGTTGCATAGTGACATCACTAATTAGCACAGTGACATAACCAAGTTGCACAGTGACATCACCAAGTTGCACAGTGGCATCACCAAGTTGCACAGTGACATCACCAAGTTGCACAGTGGCATCACCAAGTTGCACAGTGGCATCACCAAGTTGCACAGTGGCATCACCAAGTTGCACAGTGACATCACCAAGTTGCACAGTGACATCACCAAGTTGCACAGTGGCATCACCAAGTTGCACAGTGGCATCACTAAGTTGCACAGTTACATCACCCAGTTGCACAGTGGCATCACCAAGTTGCACAGTGGCATCACCAAGTTGCACAGTGGCATCACCAAGTTGCACAGTGACATCACCAAGTTGCACAGTGACATCACCAAGTTGCACAGTGGCATCACCAAGTTGCACAGTGGCATCACTAAGTTGCACAGTTACATCACCCAGTTGCACAGTGACATCACCAAGTTGCACAGTGGCATCACCAAGTTGCACAGTGACATCACCAAGTTGCACAGTGACATCACCAAGTTGCACAGTGGCATCACCAAGTTGCACAGTGGCATCACTAAGTTGCACAGTTACATCACCCAGTTGCACAGTGACATCACCAAGTTGCACAGTGGCATCACCAAGTTGCACAGTGATATCACTAAGTTGCACAGTGGCATCACCAAGTTGCACAGTGGCATCACCCAGTTGCACAGTGACATTCACTACGTTCAATTACCCACCATAGACTCCGGTCAGTCAAAATGACTATTTTGAACTGTAGGCATTAATCAGCGATTCTGCCGGTGACGGAGAGATAGAATCCAGGTCAGGGGAAGCTCCATGACCTCAAGATTCTTTTACCCCTTACGTCACGAACCCACGTGACCGAGGCCACCTGGCAGCGCCACAGGTAGCCGTCCTTCACTCTTAATTTCTCTCCACCTCGAGTGGAGATGAAATCTAGCGAGCTCTGCTGGATCGCCTGCTTTTTTTTCCTGTCCGGATTTATAGCTTGGGTTGTTGCCGTTGTTCGGCATCCGACATGGTAACTGGTAGGATAAGTTTTCCTTGTCTTTTTTTACCCTCGTGTCGTTTTCCCCTTTGCGTGTTGTATTTTTCACAGCAAAGAAATCAAAATCCGGCGCCACTACGTAATCACATGTTGATTTCATGGCGGCACCTTTTACAACTGTAATTCGTCATGCATGTCGTCTTTTATTTTTAATGTATTTAGCAATATATCGATGTAATGACAGCTCCAAGGCTCGCTGCCTTTTTCTTCCGGTCTCCTCGTCTTTCGAGCCGACCGTACAGTGGTTTATTCAGAATCTACCAGCATAGAACCCGCATCCGAGATGCTGTCGTGGCTACGTGTGGGTTCCGTTTTTTTTTTTTTTGCGTGAAAGCGTGTTTTTTTCACTGGAGTTCTGAGGCCTGAGATTTCCTTTCAGAGCCATCAAAATCGCTGACACTGACCGCGTCACGTCACAGCAAGGTCGCGCGTCCAGTAAACAAATCGGTTAAAGTGAGTTGCGTGTTTTGCATGAGTGGAAAGTCCTCACGCTCGGCTACCGGTACTTCATGTACCGGGACGTCGAGTAAGAGGCCCGACGGCGGAGGTACCGATATTTTCTCGGTCTCCCCCCCTGATCGGAGGGCATCCTCACAGTCTGTTTTTTCAGGCGGTGTTTTTTACCCGATTTTACCGGCTGCAGCGAGGCTGTGCCCCTGGAGGCTTTCCTCCTATGGGGCCCGTTGCGGGTCTCTTCGTGGACCCTTCCTCGCACGGCGCCGAGTTTGCCTCCGAGTTGAGGGCTTTGGTCGAAAGACTGTCGGGGCAATTGCGTCCCTGGCAGGCCGGGTAGATCAGACGCAGTCGGAGCGAGCTGTCTCCACTGTGTCCCCTCGGTGGGCAAGCAAGAAGAGACACGAAAGCATGTTTGCATTCAAACACGTCTCTTCCGGGGAACCCCCGTTCCCAGTCACGGCTCTCCCACTATTTTGGGGGGTGGCCGAGGCTCAGGCTAATTGCACCGGTCCTTCTCTGGATCCGCGGGCACTGAATGCCAACGGGGTGCTGGCAGCCAAGTCTCCGATCTCGAGGCAGGGCTTTCAGGGCAGGGCACGCGTTGACCCCCCCCCCACTTTCAGCCAGCTAGGGTTCGTCACGTGGTAACGGTACAACGGTAACGAATTTATCCTTGTATCCGGTCCCCGCTGTGGGTTTTGACTACTTTCTTACCGTCCCACGGGCGTCCCCAGAGGGAACCGACCCTGTCATGAGACGCACAGTCGAACACGCTCCCTCTCACATATTTTAAGTTAAAGGAGATGCAGTTCGCTCGCGTTGGATACAGCCGGTACTCTGGGCGGTCCCTCAGAGTCTTCCATCTATATTTTCAGCTTTTCACCTGATATCTCAAGTACTAATCATCACATTTCAATGAGACTTGCGACATAGATATTCTAGGACTACGCAGAGACCTGATTAATTTTGGGATAAATAATTGTGCCTATTAATTACCTAATTTGCATAATTAGTTAATTTTTTGCTGTTCTATGGCTGTTGCACTGATGTCTAAAAACCACTCATTGGATTTTAACGAAACTTTTCAAGAGTACCTGTCACATTTCAATGAACCTAGGACTATACACCATATTAGTTTTTGGTAAATATTTATGCTTCTTAATCACCTAATTAACATAATTAATTAATACTGTATATCTCAAGTATTGATCATCACATTTGAATAAAACTTGGTACATAAATGGTCTAGGACAATAGACAGCCTGATTAATTTTGGGTTAAAATCTGTTCATATTAATTCTCTAATTAGCATAATAATTAATATGTTTTTGGTTCTAATCACATTTCAATGAAACTTGGTACATTGTGCAGACCTTATTAGTTTTACACTTAAATCTGTTCGTTACCTTATTTGCATAATAAATTTTCTGCGTTTCCATCAACATCTCAAGTTCAAGTAATTTTGAATTAATTTTTAATGCGTCTCCAATACTCTCAACACATGGGAGTTCTTTCTAAGCTTTCTTTGATTTTGTTAGGTATTATTAAAATAGGCAAAAATGTTCAATGAGTTAAAGGGCTTCATTTTATTAGGTAATATTAAAATAGGCAAAAATGTTAAAGGAGTTAAAGGGCTTCATTTTGTTAGGTATTATTAAAATAGGCAAAAATGTTCAAGGAGTTAAAGGGCTTCATTTTATTAGGTAATATTAAAATAGGCAAAAATGTTAAAGGAGTTAAAGGGCTTCATTTTGTTAGGTATTATTAAAATAGGCAAAAATGTTCAAGGAGTGAAATGGCCTCATTTTGTTAGGTATTATTGAACACTGATAATTGAACCCCAAAACATAGCAAATATTTCTTCTTCTTCAGTGCATTGTATCTAGTAATAATTTTAAAACTAATTGTTCTTATTTCTTTTTGTCCCATATCACATAAAACTTATGGTGACCTCCCCTCCCCATAATTATTTGGTCTGCCCCTTATTGTCCCATATTACCGATAAGTTAAACTAATGGTAATCTCCCCTCCCAATTATTTATAGATCTGTCCCTCATTGTGCAATACACTGTAGCCTCGCTATAACGAACTTTTAGGGGGGACAAACAATTAGTTTGTTATAGTAAAATGTTCACTATAATGAAGCACATAATACATTGGGTTTGTTGTGAGCGGGAGACACGCTATGTGTTCATTATATCAGGAAGTTCATTATAATGGTGTTCATTATACTGAGGTTACAGTGTATCACATTAAACTAATGGTAATCTCTCCCCCCTATTATTTATTGGTCTGTCCCTCATTGTGCAATATCACATTAAACTAATGGTGATCTCTCCCCCAATTATTTATTGGTCTGTCCCTTATTGTGCAATATCACATTAAACTAATGGTGATCTCTCCCCCAATTATTTATTGGTCTGCCCCTTATTGTCCCTATCACATTAAACTAATGGTAATCTCTCCCCTATTATTTATTGGTCTGTCCCTTATTGTCCCTATCACAGTAAACTAATGGTAATCTCTCCCCTATTATTTATTGGTCTGTTCCTTATTGTGCAATGTCACATTAAACTAATGGTAATCTCTCCCCCTATTATTTATTGGTCTGTTCCTTATTGTGCAATGTCACATTAAACTAATAGTGATCTCTCCTCCTATTATTTATTGGTCTGTCCCTTATTGTTCCTATCACATTATGTTGTCTATTAAGTCCATTTAACGTTAATCACTGTCAGTCACTGACACCAAGTACCTATTGTTAATAATCAAAAAGTGTCTATTGGTGACATGTAAGGGAACTTCTCAAAAAAAGTCTTAAGTAAAAAAAAAAAGTTTTGCTTCTCTTCATTGCGTTAGTAGGAAACCTAAACCTCAAACAATTTCTTTCAAATTTCATGAACTGTTTCATAAAAAGAAAAAATAAGGAAATTATTTGTTTTCTGTTTCAGATGTTTTGTAGATTCAAATCAACTTTTTTAATGCATGTCCTCTATAAGGCGTTAAAAACATTTAACGTCTTGTCGTTGTGGCATTGAATAATCAAATACAAATAAAAAAAAAAATTAAACTGTGTCACCGCTATAATTGATTTAATTCCCCTAGAATGAGAAGCAAAAACATTTTTTTTGCCTTAGCTGATGATCTTGATAGGTTATTCAGCAATCTAATCCAATTTTAATCTCATAATCCTTATATTCTAAATTACTATTGGGATTAAAAAAAACTGATTAAAAAATTTAAAGTTGTAACATTTGAAATGAAAAAAATTGAGAAGCCCCCTTAAAATGTACCTGTTTGAACAGAACACAGACAGTGTAAACTTGTAATGTGTGAACTAAACACAATAATTTATGTCGTGAGCCAGTACTGGGGTGGAGGTTAGAATGTTGGCAAGTCGCCATCGCTTTAATAACCTAGTTACAAGCAGACAATGTTAAAAAACCTGTTGTATTGTCTATTGTTTCACTGTCTATTGCACCGTGGAGGGTAACAGTGGTGTCTTCCACGCTGTTAACACAGATGGAATAGTTACTTTGATACAAGATCCTTTCGTCTGTTTGCTATACTCTTTGCTTTCCTTGTATCTGTTAGATGTTCGCTTCTCCTTGTCGGAATTTTCGGATTATACACCTGTTCAGTACATGGAATTATATCGTATGAAAACTTCAACGTCAACTGCGTTCGCATCGCTAAGCTTTCCTCTTTACCACTCTTCGTACGATCTGCCCACGGATTAATCTACTCGTATACTTGCCTGGACCAAATTAATTTAGCCATTCTCGTTTCCGAAATAACTCAAATTTTCGATCAGCTGATTGTTCGCTCTTCACAGCAAGGATTACTATAGACGCTTGTGTAACCAAATAACTATTTGCGGTTTGAAATATTTTAATTATTGTTTGAAATATTTTAATTATATTGACATCATTCTGCATCTATGTTTGTTTCGACATTTTGATATTGCTACTGTGTCGTCATCCGTAATCTACCGATATTAAATGGAAATAAAATTATAGAAATATGTGACCCGCTGAACAGTGTTATAAATAATATATGTAGCATAGTGGTTTGAACTGAACCGAACTTTGTGACCCCGTGGGATTTGTTTTTAAAATTCTGTGGATGTGAAACTTACATAGCTGCCAAACCATGTATAACACTATGAGGAGGTATGCCATGTTTCTGCTGGCTTTCAGATTGCTAGGTAAAGTTATTTATTTATTTTCCTACCAGCGAAAAAATTCTTGCATTCTGATTGTCGACTACTTTGAGAATTTTCTTTTTGAACAGTTATTTATTTATTTATTTTTTTCCAAGCAGCAAAAAAATTATTCTGTACACACATTCTGTACAATCACATTGAAAATTGAAACTTTTTGTAAAATGTACTGGAACGGCAATTTGCAAAGGGGACCTACAATTATAAAACTGAAGTATGGGAGTCATTTTGACCTACCCTCCCCTGTCCAAAGAACAACAAAAAAAAATAGACAGAGTGCGGGATTTTATTATTTTGTTGCATTGCAGTCCAGTTTTGCAAGTGATCTAGAAACACGCAGTGTCTGGATACAATTTCACTGTCTGAAATCAATTCATATATACCGGTACTGGGGTAGTTGGGATATTAGGCTTGGTCGAGTCCATAATAATTTGGATTTAGCGAGAACGTGGAATTGGAGATGCCTGATTATCGGTATATAATATTGTATATTTTGGAAATATATTCTCTATATTGTTAATTACAGTAATATTAAACAGCTTTAAATTTTTTACCACCAGTTCACACTTTTCATCACAAATTCACAAAATAGTTATAGTCTGCACTTTCTTTCAGAAGATTGGGACAAAAATAGTCAAATTTTTTGAGTAAAAACTGAAAATTGATTCAAATTTTGTCTGTTGAATTCAAAATTAGAGTTCATTCCCAGAAATATTGAAGAATATCAGAAAAAATTGCAGAATAATTTGGGTGCGAAAGTCTAGTGGTGAAAAAGTTAAGTTTGCAAAGTTAGAATTCAATATTTTGTGGTAGCAAAAATGTCATTAAGGTTTTTCAGTCAGAGAATCACGATATTTTTCATCCCTTTGTAGTTGTCAAATGGTAAAAAATACTAACGTAATTACAAATTTGAATGACCGTTTCCGGTACAGATCTCCATGTACCATTTTGTTTGCAAAAACTGTTAACAATAGATACATAAAACAATAGCCAGTGACACAATAGATTGCTAAACAATAACTGGAAGCAAAACAATCAACAGGCTATGAAGCAGTGATCCAATTATACTTACAATATAACAATAGGTGACTTAAACAATAATAGTGGAAAATAATGAATTCATTGTTATACAATAGAAAACAAGACAATAGAAATTCTGTTGTACAGAACTGTCTTTACAAATACTTGGTTTAGTAGTCCTGGCCTTTGTACGGTATATTTTCATCATCTTCTTGTAGTTGAACTTGAAACAAACAACTGGCCTATGTCATGGGCATTTTAGGTACTGTAAAATACTTTATTTTTAGCTGGATTTAATTTTTGCTGAAAAGATGTTTTGTAGGGAGTTTGTTTTCACTGATTTTTGGTGAGTTGAATGTAAAATGTTTTAACCAAATAACCCCTTCAGTGAAAATAAAGAAAAGTAAATTCAATCGATAACAGTATTTTACAGTATTCCCTTTAAAGATTAGAATCTGGTGAACTTCTCATAGCTTAATCCATGACTTTCCCAATTTTTATTTCTTCTCGACACTGGAGCACGGTGAAATAAAGATAGTCTTGTTTACAAAGGTACAGAAAAAAAAAAATTAATAAAACTTTTAGTAAAGCACATCACTTTGTTCCAGAATACTTTTTTTTTTTAAAACAATCACGTAATTATCATTTATAATTTCTCATTAGATACATAATGGTTACTGATAGATTATTAGTTCATTGATTTCAGATTTATATAAACCCGTCCTACAACAACAATTCCCAGGGCATCAATGTTATTCTTCAACTTCACTTTATAAAGTTTAGACCACAATCCCTCTATAGATGGGATAGAGGGACTGTGTTTAGACTAACCGATCACTGGTAGCATAGTGGTTGTTGCATCAGACTCTTGATCGGTAAATCCAAGTTCAAATCCTGCCTTAGGCTGAACATCAAAGGGTCGACCCCTACCCTGGGTGAGTGTACCACAGACTCAATGGGAAGGCCAATTCCACTGGCCGAGATTCATTCACTAACGAATGCGACTTTGGGGGAACCTTGGTTAAGGTCCGCAGGTGCTTGTGTTCAACCGAGCCTGGTTGACGCCAGGGTAGTGCACTAAATTTCCATTTAAAAAAAAAAAAAGTTTAGACTAACTATTTTTAGAAATTTCGGTTAAACATTTCACACTTTTTCATGTATTCTTTTTATTAATTTTGAACCAAATAGATATAATTTTGCAGATTGTGATAAAAATTAAAATGCCTCAGCTGTCAAGGATTCAAACCGTTAATAAACATGTGGGTTGTATTTACTAGTATTTCATTGAAATATATCAGTGGATTTTGAGCTTGAATCAAAAACAAATATTTTTTTTAATAAAAAAAAAGATTATTAATTTATACCTGAAGTTTAATATTTTGGCCTATTGCTGCATTAGGTAAATTGGAGAAAACTTCCCACAAACCAACCAACCACACCATGTAAAGGGCGAGTGACATACACCCCTATAAAAAATTTAAACGTTTGTTTTGTCGTGTGCATGGTCATTCATTCATTCATGAATGTAGTAATTAAATCTAAACATTAAACATTATTTGTAAGGATTTATATCTTGTGAAATAAGGCAGTTTACGTTTACCATATTTGTTCAACTAGAAGCGCATATACAATAGAAGTTTTTGTGTTAAGTTTTACATATTCATTTACTTAAAATTGAATAATTTGCATAAACATTCTTTAAAATTGACTAATTTGCATAAAACATTTACTTAAAATTGACTTATTTGCAAAACATTTACTAAAAATTGACTTATTAGCAAAACATTCCTTAAACTTGACTAATTTGCATAAACATTTACTTAAAATTGACTTATTTGCAAAACATTCCTCAAAATTGACTAATTTGCATAAACATTTCCATAAAACTTCTTAATTTGCATGAACATTTACTTAAAATTTATTAATTTGCAGAACATTCCTTAAAATTGACTAATTTGCATAAACATTCCTTGTAATTGACTAATTTGCATAAACATTTACTTAAAATTGACTAATTTGCATAAACATTTCCATAAAACTTCTTAATTTGCATAAACATTTACTTAAAATTGACTTATTTGCAGAACATTCCATAAAATTGACTAATTTGCAGAACATTCCTTAAAATTGACTAATTTGCATAAACATTTCCATAAAACTTCTTAATTTGCATAAACATTTACTTAAAATTTATTAATTTGCATAAACATTCCTTAAAATTGACCAATTTGCAGAACATTCCTTAAAATTGACTAATTTGCATAAACATTTCCATAAAACTTCTTAATTTGCATAAACATTTACTTAAAATTTATTAATTTTCATAAACATTTACTTAAAATTGACTAATTATCATAAAAAAAGTTATTAAATTAAATTCTGATTAGGTAAGTTTATCGACAATGCAATAATCATTTTGAGCTTGTTTTAAATATGGTATATTTTACCAGAATTTTAAAGGAAGCAATTTTTTTTCTAAAATTAAAAAAAAAGTCATAAAATTAGTGAACTAGTCCCAGTATTTGTACATTGGTTCATGCCAACTTAATGATAACAGTGTGTAAACAATAACTATAAGATTTACTGATGTTAGGTCAGCCATGAATGACATCATATGAAGTACTTGACTGCTACCTGGTGATTACACTAGGAATAGATATGTAAATAGTTAAACATACCTCCCACTGTGTTATTTCACTATAGGCAAAGCAGGTACTGTAAAATATTCTCACTTGGAATTAATTTTCGCTGAAGGAATGAATCAGTGAAAATAAAATCCAGTCAATATACCTTTTCTCATATGTTTTACATTCAACTTGTCAAAAATCAGTGAAAATAAATTCAATACAAAACACCCAAAAAGTCTTTTCAGTAAAAATAAATTTCAGCTAAAATAAAGTATTTTACAGTACTCAACAAGACTGGCCCAGCCATGGCTATTTTGTTGTTTTATATTGAAGATAATTTACAGTCTAGTTCATATTGTCTGTGCCCATCTAATGGTCAATGTAAACTATCAGAATTTAATTCTGTGACAGAAAAAAAAAAATTTTGTGGAAGCACTTCTCTTACTTCTGTCCTAAATAAATTTTGCCCAACAGTTTTGACTTGCAAAATATCATTAACCTTTTCATCCCCAGTTCCCTCTTTTCATCCCAAATTCACAAAATGGTCCTGTTTATTGTCTGCACTTACCTTCAAAAGATTGGGAGAAAAAATAGCCAAATTTTTTGAGTAAAAACTAAAAATTTACTCAAATTTTATCTGTTGGCTTCAAAGTTAGGGTTCATTTTCAGAAATACTGAAGAATATAAGAAAAAAAATGCAGAAAAATTTGGGCGAGAAAGTCTGGTGGTGAAAAGATGCATTATTTTTTCGCTGGATTTTAATCTCCTTATTTTGCTGATAAGTAAATCTACTTGAACAAGTGAAATAACATTAAAATTCATTGTTACTTTGACAAAATTCATGAAATTAAAACAGTGAATATGCTCAAACCATCAAAATAGTGAAAATAAATGATTTTACAGTATATTATTAACAAATATGTGTTGTAATTACCAATATTTGTTTTTCTCATTAATTGTAAGATTAAATATATCCTTTCATGCAGTCTAAAGCATCAACACACAACCTGTCACCCCTACTGGGAAAATAGAACAACTAACACAACCTACTTCCCCTGCAGTAAAATGGAACAGTTCATTGATTCACCTTATATGGTATGACAATTTCTGATGTTTTGTTTTGTATAGAATTAAAGAAGGAACATGAAGGCGTTGTTATAGAGTTGAAAAGACAACACAGTGGTGAAATAGAACGACTGAAAGGAGAGTATGAAGACAAAATTAGAAAATTGGAGGTAAGAAATAATAAAATTGAGAGTATCAGTGGTTCATATAAAATAGGGCCCCTTAACTTTTGATTTTTGAGGAACAAGTCTCCCTAACCTTACATGGTTAATGCATTCATTTACATTAAAAAAACCATTTGAACTATTTGGTCACACTTTTGTCACCATCAGTTTATGTACTGACTTTGACTCCTTGGTTACACATCACATTAATCAAAATCCTAAATGAGGGGAAAATGACTTTTAACAGTCACTTCAGCTCATAATCCACCACCCTTGGGGGTATTGCAGTGGCAGGTGCATGTAAGCGCTGCAATTATTGTAACATGGTTTTCTAAGAAATTAATGCATTTTGGGATCATTACCAACAAGCGTGTAATTTTAAAGTAGTTTGAGCCAAATTTAAATTTTGAACTACATACAACATTGTGCCTGATTGGTTACCCAACCCTAACACCTAACAATTGGACCAATCAGAGAACAGCTTGTTTGTTGACAGGTTTTTTCACTGTATCAAATTCTGTGTGGTATATACTGTAAAATACTTAATTTTAGCTGGAATTAATTTTTGCTGAAAAGACTTTTTGGGTATTTTGTAAGGAATTTATTTATTTGTATGAATGTATTGATGATTTTTGATGAGTTGAATGTAAAATATTGGAAAAAAGGTATATTCGCTGGATTTTATTTTCACTGAATCATTCCTTCAGCGAAAATAGCAAAAATTAATTCCAAGCAAAAATAAAGTATTTTACAGTATATGACTTGACTGCATGTTACTGCACTTGCACAGATGGTGGTGGTGGTGGTGGTGGTGGTGGTGGGGGTTATTGTGAATAGAAGAACGTTGTTCAAATTTAAACGACTTTCTCGTCATCTTGACTTAATACTGCCCCTCCTGATCCTTTAATGGCAGATTACTTGCAAGTTAAGACTCTCTGGAATGCCGCTAACAACATCGGTCAATATATACTCAATAATTGAGATTTTGTGGAGCGGAAAGTTTACTGTATAAATAAAAAAAAAATGGATTGAGTGAAAGAAGCTCAGAATTGAAATGTCAGGCTAATTCCACTGTGTTGTGTTGTGTTGTGTTGTGTTGTGTTGTGTTGTGTGTGTGTTGGCATCCCAGGTAGATATTGTCCTGGCAAGTCTAACTTATTTTAGTTTCAAAAGTGTCTCAGAATTCAAGGATGGACATGGGAGGGTATAATTGTCGTTGAGGGAGGGATGGAGTCGATTGACCTGTAGTTCATTGTACTTTTAAAAATCTGTGTAATGGAAGTTAAAAGCATTGCATATTATTATTGAAATAATTTTAACTATTCGCTGCACTAGAATAAGAGGTTCTTGCTTTTGGGACGATTTAAAAAAAAATTCAATGAGATTATTCAAACACTACTTATTTTCACAGTATTTTCAACACCGCCCCCGCAAAAAAAAAATGTTGTGAGCGACTCTATTTGAACTGACCTGCATACCCATGACTAAAAATTTATTCACGAATTGAAAAATAGAATGCCAGATGTATTAAGTGTGTTAACACAAGTGAAACAACGCAAGGGAAAACATGTTGACAGTGTTAAACTGTGAGATAAGCCACCCGGGGGTGGGGGGTTGTGGTTAAAGGCGGCAGTCGTCGTGCCGCGTCTTGTTCGATATGAGACTCATAGTGATGTATACAACGCGTGTAAAATACATTGTTTATTTACATGAAATTCGAACACGCGCTGCGCGAGGACCACCACGTTTTAAGACAATACTCTCTATAGCTGACTCAATGGTAGATGAATATAGGGTATGAATAGGTGTGAACACTGACTTAAAAATAAACCTGTCACTGCCACCTATACTAATAATATTAATTTAATAATAATATTGTACTAATATCTTTATTGCATCCTTTAAAAAAAATATATATATATATGTACATGTATATAAATGAATATAATAGTTAAAAAGAAAAATTCAATATTACAAATTTAAAAAATGTTAACAAAATCATCTATGAATAGAACACATTTTCAGCCTGCTGATGAGGTACTGTAAAATGCTTTATTTTAGCTGGAAATAATTTTTACTGAAAATACTTTTTTGGTGTTTCGTATGGAAATTATTTTCACTGATTTTTGGCGAGTTGAATGTAAAATATAGGGAAAAAAGTTTATTCACTGGATTTTATTTTCACTGATTCATTCCTTCAGCGAAAATAGCGAAAATTAATTCCAAGCGAAAATAAAGTATTTCACAGTATATTCAAGTTCTCCAATAGAAATGCACATAAATAAAAACGCACATGTGTGAATACCGTTACCCTCACGACCAGAGACAGTTGCTTTTTTTTCAGTGTTATTAACACCTGTCTTACTGATTAAACTCTAAGATAACAAAACTCTGGATTTGATTACTGTCAAGTATTAATTCCAGTAGAGTGCTCCCTCTGTGTCAGCCAGGGGCAAAATCTAATTATAGCAGACCATTACTTCTCAATAGTATCATAGCAGCTGGAATTTTTCAGATATTGTGATTTTGTTGATACCTGAGCTCTGAAATACATGGTTTTTTTTTTAGCTCCGCTGTCGACTTTGTCGAGCGGAGCTTATCATATGAGTGATTGTCCGTCGTCCGGTGTCGTTCGTCGTCGTTCGTCGTCCGTGTCAATGTTTTACTTTTTCGACTTCTTCTTGAAAACTACAAGCCTGAATGCTTTGATACTTGGTATATATGTACCTTGGGTAGACCTCTCTTAGGTTTGTTCATTTCATGTTGATATCTTCAATTCTCTAATTTTGTTGAATATTTTTGTCATTTTTGGTAAAAAGTGATATTTTCGACTTCTTGTTAAAAACCGCAAGTGCAATTGCTTTGATATTACAT
Organism: Saccoglossus kowalevskii; assembly: GCF_978046115.1. Classification (NCBI taxonomy): domain Eukaryota; kingdom Metazoa; phylum Hemichordata; class Enteropneusta; family Harrimaniidae; genus Saccoglossus; species Saccoglossus kowalevskii. The sequence continues at coordinate 4,509,500 of NC_140660.1, read as the reverse complement.
ATATAGGTACTACATGTGGACCTCTCTCAGATTTGTTCATTTTGTAATGATATCTTTAATTCTCTAATTTTGGTGAATATTTTTGTCATTTTTGGTAAAAAGTGATATTTTCAACTTCTTGTTAAAAACCGCAAGTCCAATCGCTTTGATACTACATATATAGGTACTACATGTGGACCTCTCTCAGATTTGTTCATTTCGTGATGATATCTTCAATTCTCTAATTATGGTGAATATTTTTGTCATTTTTGGTAAAAAGTGATATTTTCGACTTCTTGTTAAAAACCGCAAGTGCAATTGCTTTGATATTACATATATAGGTACTACATGTGGACCTCTCTCAGATTTGTTCATTTTGTAATGATATCTTTAATTCTCTAATTTTGGTGAATATTTTTGTCATTTTTGGTAAAAAGTGATATTTTCGACTTCTTGTTGAAAACTGTAAGTCCGATTGCTTTGATATTACATATATAGGTACTACATGTGGACCTCTCAGATTTGTTCATTTTGTGATGATATCTTCAATTCTCTAATTAATTTATTTTGGTGAATATTTTTGTAATTTTCGGTAAAAAGTGATATTTTTGACTTCTTGTTAAAAACTGTAAGTCCGATTGCTTTGATACTATTCATATTGTTCATTTTCTAATGATGTCTTCAGTTCTTTAATTGAAATGTGCATTGCTAACAGCGGAGCTATCTCAGCCGATAGGCTGCTTGTTTTCATAGTTTTGTTTTCATTTTTTTTATTCTTGTTGTCTTTTTATCTGTAGTTGTTTCTTTATTGTTCTCTCTACCAAAATCCCACACTGGGGATACAGTTTCTTTTTGTGTGTATGTGTGTACGTATGCAGTGACTGGTAGATGAGAACCGACTATTCGCTTCCAAAGATTAAACAACGGCGATTTTTTCTGTTGTTGATATTAAATTTATACATGTATGGTGTGATTTGTTGATATCCATGCTCTGGAATACATGGGTTATTTTCCCTAGTTTTGTTTTCATTTTTTTAGTGATGTTTTTTTTAATTTCTAGTCCTTAATTACTATATTCTCTGTATAAAAATCACACATTTTGTGTGAGTGTGATTGGTTGGCAAGAATGGGTCTCTAAACAAATTGGTGACCTTTGATAGGGAGTGGGTTTTTTTTCAACTTTCTGTGCATCAAAAAAAACCACACACATTGTACAGACAGGAGACAGGTTTAATAGACAACAAATGGAGAATGACACAAAAGTCTACAATTACAGGTCTGTTTGAATTGTTAGAAGAGCACCATGTCGTAATTGTTAATCCCTTGGGCACCATTGTCAACTTTTAGCACTGTCAACAAAACAATTTGTAGTCTGCTCCTCCACACATAAAATGTTGATAAAAATTGACAAATCTTTTGGTCAAAAACTGAAAGAAATATCTAAACTTGTCTGTATGGTCCAAAATGGTGATGAAATTTAGTGAAAATTTTTAAAAATGTGAAAATATTTGCACTTAATTTTTGGGCGGGAAAGCTATCTGGCACTCAAAAAGTTAAAATAGGTCTAACGTGATGCCAATAGTGTGACCTTCACACAATGGTTAGAAGTCAACCTGCTCTACCCTGTTAATATTTATCCAAGTCATTGAGGTGAAGGTTCATGGTGCAATTACCTGGGGATGTTGTGGGGAATAGACCATTGTGGTTTAGGGGGTGTAGCTAGTCTGTGGGAGGGTGTGTGTTAGGAGGTAGTTCTACCTGTTGCATAGGGTAATTACCTGAGCAATGGTTAAGATTTTGGGATGTTATGAGGAATAGACCATTGTGGTTCAGGGGGTGTACCTATCCTGTGGGAGGGTGTATGTTAGGAGGTAGTTCTATCTGTTCTACCTGTTGCATGGTGCAATTACCTGGGGGAGATCACTTTAGGGGATGTTGTGGAGAATAGACCATTGTGATTTAGGGGGTGTAGCTAGCCTTTGGGAGGTTGTGTGTTAGGAGGTAGTTCTACCTGTTGCATGGTGTAATTACCTGAGCGGTGGTTAAGATTTACAGAGTTACGAGGAATAGACCATTGTGGTTCAAGGGGGTGCTGTTAGTTTATGGGAGGGTGTGTGTTAGGAGGTAGTTCTACCTGTTGCATGGTGTAATTACCTGAGGGATGGTTAAGATTTATAGAATTACGAGGAATGGACCATTGTGGTTCAAGTGGATGCTGTTAGTTTATGGGAGAGTGTGTGTTAGGAGGTAGTTTCAACTTGTTGCATGTAATTTTCTGAGGGGTGGTTACATTTAGAGATGTTACCAGGAATAAACCATTATGGCTCAGGAGATGTAGCTAACCTATGAGAAGGTGAGAGTAAGGTGGTTGTTCTACATTGCTCTACCTTTTATATATGCTTCCAAGTACTAAATGCATAGGGTGTAATTACCTAGCTGGAAGTTATGTTTTATATGGATAGACCATTGTGTTGGATAGGGGTGCAGCTATCTAGTGGAAGGGTGAAAAAAAAATTGTGAATACTTTATTTTCGCTTTTAGCTAATTTTCTCTATTTTCGCTGAAGGAATGATTTAGTGTAAATAAAATCCAGCGAATATACCTTTTTCCCTGTATTTTACATTAAACTCATCAAAAATCAGTGAAAATAAATTCCAAACAAAACACCCAAAAAGTCTTTTCAGCGAAAATTAATTCCAGCTAAAATAAATTATTTTACAGTATATTTGTCATCATTAACACTCTTTGGCTTTGTATGTTCTTGAAGGTTTGTTACATTGTAGGTATGTTTGTCAATGGATACCACCCCCCCCCCCCCAATACTCTCAAAATAAAAATGAGAAAGTGAGGCTATAATATTTATTTTTAATTTATTTTATTGTAATGTGACGTTTTTATATTTTCAAAATTGGAATTATTATGCAAATGATAGAATGAAATACCATGCCCCCTCCCCCAGAGTTTATAATGGTCTGCCCCTTACCTACCGAAAATTTAGTTCAGTGTGCTTATGTGTTTTGAAACACAGTGTTACAATTTTGTTTGTGAAATTTAACATAAATCCCTAACTTGTCATTCATTCACACGGACTTCATATCAAATTTAATACTACACACAAAAACACAATAACAATGCTTTGTTGATGTAATCCACTACTGTTACAGTCAGTGACATTATATGGTGTAATTACACACCACACTCATTTGCATAAAGCTTTAGTTACGCTACACCAATTAACATAATGCCTAGTTACCTGGCGTGGGATAATACCACTTCCATCGTGTTTCACACTGAATTTACCTCGTGCATGAAAAGTTATCGTGTTTGACAATTTAAAGGTAATATTAAGTCTTAAACTACATTAGAGTTGAGTTATTCCGTAATGACTGTTGTTTATTATCTGTCTGTTTCTGATTTCCAGTTAAGTGGTTTTGTGCAAACATTGCTATTATATTATGCTACAGTCAATGTCATGCCCGACTCCCCCCACCCCAGGCTGAGTTTTATGAGGTTATATGAGTTTTACCTGTAGACAAGGGGTGGTGGTGAGGGTTGGGGAAAATGCCAAGTTTAGTGTCCCTATGTCATATCCACTGTTAAAAATACTATTTGTACTACAGACTTCATTACATAATCAAGAAGAATACAATTTAAATACTGTAAAATACTTTATTTTAGCTGGAATTGATTTTCGCTGAAAAGACTTTTTGGGTGTTTTGTATTGAATTTATTTTCACTAACTTTTGATGAGTTGAATGAAAAATATAGGAAAAAAAGTATATGTATATTCACTGGATTTTAGTTTCACTGAATCATTCCTACAGCAAAAATAGTGAAAATTAATTCCATGTAAAATAAAGTATTTTACAGTATTGTTGGTTAATTATATGCGTTTTATTGCAAATATGCTTATAATGCAGTACGGTAAATGCAGTGCAGACTTTACTCATTTTTGGCAAAATATCACATTTCTGTCATTTTTAATGATTTTTTAAATTAATTTAGGGTAAAACAGACAGGTATTATGGCTTTAAAAAGATTTAATCAAAAGTTGTGGTCAATATTTACATTGGAAATCAGCTGACAGTAGCAAACACTAGATTATTGTAATGTGAGTTGATAACACCAGTAAAAAGGTTGAAATCTGAGCTAGTAACACTGTATTTCATATAAGTAGTTTTCAGTTTTGCTATTTCTGTGTCAATGTCTTGTATAGACGTGCAGTTATCGCTGTATGCAAGATATTTAACGTATATTCTTCAAAATACAAAATAGCTATATGCCCTCAATTGACAGAAGTTGGCTACCCGAACTCGAAATATTGACCCTGTTCTAGGAAAATTTGTTGGTGAAAATGATTATATCCAGGATGAAAAATTATTGTTTTTTTGAAAAAAAAATTCCGTTTTTGTAAAGTTTCGTTCAAATTTAACTACCACGTAATTCTTTTTTAATTGATTAAAATCTGTCACATTTTTTTTGAAAAAGTTGACCCATATTTAGAGAATTTTTAGGGGAAGTAATCCATTTGTGTGGCATGTATATTTTCCCCATGTAAATGCAATTTTAGAGAATTCGACTCACTGCAATAATAGCTTGAATAATAACGATGTCAACTTTTCTTGAATTGGCTTACATAAAATTGTACAGTATACAAAAAATATCAGTAGAAACAAGCGATGACTTCTATGTTCAGAAGTGTCACTTGGCACAAAAATAATAAAAAGCAATTCTCAGTTTCTTATGATATTCACCCATTGCATATATATTTTTTCAATTCAGACAAAAAATTTAAAAAGTTGTGGAGGTCATAGGTCATCAAGTCTTTGAGTTCATTGGTTGATGGGATTCATTCGTAGAGAAGCATAAAAGATAACTATAAAAAGCTTGTGCAAAGTTTACACACCATTATTGAAATGATCTGTTTCCATGGTAACCAGTAAATCAAAAATTTGTATCATCTAAATTATTATCCCTCCATAATTTTTTTTTTATTTATTTGTTGTCATTATTGAACAATAACTATTGGCAGCTGAATACTGTATATTGGGGGAAGGGGGGTCAGCGTTTGCTGCCCTCGCTACGACTTGTGATTGCATAATGGTATAAGTGACTGTTAATGACAGGTGGTCGTAATAATATGTAAATTACGTCTGTGTTGTTCAGTTTCTCATTTTATTTTCTGTTCATACCTGACTGTGTGCGTTATATATATTGTATTCATCAAGTATGTCCATGGAGTTTCAGGTACACATGTAGGATTTGAGTTTAGACTGGATGATATATGAGTGTAGTGTATCTGATATATGAAGTGGTATATATGGAACATGTTGTAGTATATATGTAGTTACTACCTTGTTGTCTGATGATACATGTATACATGGTATATTTTGGTTACTTACTTTGTGGTATACTTCGGACATATGCGAATAATGTGATGGTATATTTGGGGTATCTATAATGGTATTTGTGGGAAGTATGAGAATACTGCAAAAAATGCACTCAGGCAGTACTGGAACACATACTTCTGTTGGTCGATACAAACACCATACTGCCTACATGCATACTTCGTTGTATTCTCATAATAACCTCTAGTGTATAAAGTATATACCGGTACTATGAGTACATATGGTACTATATACTATGGTATATAAATGGTATATACTACAGAGTATATATAGAATCAGAGGTACATTACTTGGGGTTTGCAACGCGCATAGTACTGTATGGTGACATCATGTCAAGATCCCATTGAAGTCTCATCTCGTAAACAGCGAGACTGATGCTACGACCGACATGACATAGGCGGTTTGTAATAAAACATGTATTACCAAATTCATAGTGAAAAAATGTAATACATCGAAAATGTACAGAAAATATAGTTTATCGTAATCCGTCATATCGTGAGCAGCTATTGTGATCCACCTGGACATCCCAGTACCCTAGTTGCCTCGTTTATGCGAGAGCGAGATTGAAACAGGATTTTGGTATCATGTCATTGCAGTTGCAAACCCCAAGTAATGTACCTCTGATAGTATACAGGTTATATAAATGGTATATAATATGGTAATATACGTGTTGAAATATCCATGACTCATTGTTTGTACACTATTATACCTCACAGGTTAACCCCTTGAGCACCAAATTTTTCCCCGCTTCAAATTTAGGTAAATTTTTTCACATTTTATGTAATTTTCACTGAATTCAATCTTAATTTTAGACCTAAAAGACAAAATGTTACATTGTTTCTAGTTTTTGTTCAAAAAATTTGAATTTTTCACGACATTTCATGTGGAAAAGAGCAGACTCTAAATGGAACTACTGTGGAATACTTTATTTTCGCTGAAAAGGCTTTTTGGCCGTTTTGTTTGGAATTTATTTGATGAATTTAATGTGAAATATGGGAAAAAAGTATATTCGCTGGATTTTATTTTCAAGAAATCATCCGTCCAGCGAAAATAGGGAAAATAAATTCAAAGCGAAAATAAAGTATTCTACAGTATTTTGTGGATGGCGCCTGAAATTGACTTTGGTCCTTAATGGATTAAACCTACCAATACACTCACATTTCAAAATCATTACATTTTGACTCAAATCATATTATTTTGCACTCTCATATCTAATTTTCCCATTTTTTTTTTTATTTGTCTTCAACTCATTGTGATTGAATCATATCATCCATCCTACAGCAAAAACAACAGGTAATTAGTGTGTTAGTTTGTTATTTACTTACTCAAATCTTTAAGTTCATTATTCTATGCATGCTCATAAAAGTATTAAAGCGGGGGAGTCGTCACCTGCACATGTGTCAGATGGCCATCGTGCGTCATTGTTTACAAACAAGCGTCTACCCATGAGCCTTTGCATTTTTAGCATGTGTTTTGAGTTAATTACAGTAAAATACATTATTTTCACTTGGAATTTATTTTCGCTGAAGTGATGATTCAGTGAAAATAATATTCAGCGAATATACCTATATTTTATATTTAACACATCAAAAATCACTGAAAATAAACTTACTACAAAACACCCACAAAGTTAGTTTATTCTAGCTAAAATATAATATTTGACAGTATAAAATTAATCGGTTTCTGTACAAGAATCAGAATTGATTTTTAGTTCACATATTAATTATTCATTAGTTTCTCAGTGTTCTAATGAGCTATCAAATGTTTATGCTGACAAAATTGGAACGTTTTTTACACCAGAATGAACAAGTTTCTAAGGAAACGATGGAACTTGAAATTTGTCTTTTGTATTCATTTTATTTTTGTATTTTCAGGAGGAAGAGTTAGAGAGAGTGAAACACTGGGTGTCAGATTCTGAAGATGATGATAAGATAAGTGATAGAAAGTCTAGCAGAGTAAGTCAATATTTAGTGTTTTCATCCGTCTTGATAGCCCTTCCCTCTGAGGTATTCCTTCCATGTTGTTGTCTTCTCATGTGGCTCTCCCCAATGGTTGTCTTTCCTCCCCTGTAATTGTCTTTCCTCCCCCTGTAATTGTCTCTCCTCCCCTGTAATTGTCTCTCCTCCCCTGTAATTGTCTCTCCTCCCCTGTAATTGTCTCTCCTCCCCTGTAATTGTCTCTCCTCCCCCTATAATTGTCTTCCTCCCCTATAATTGTCTTTCCTTCCCTGTAATTGTCTTCACTCCCCTGTAATTGACCCACAGCCCCTGTAATTGTCCCACAGCCCCTGTAATTGTCCCACAGCCCCTGTAATTGTCCCACAGCCCCTGTAGTAATTGCTACTTCTCTGTATATGTCTCTTCTTCCCTATTGTTGTCTCCCCCCAGTAATTGTCTTCCCTTCCCTGTAATTGTCTTCCCTCCCCCTATAATTGTCTTCCCTCCCCTATAATTGTCTTTCCTTCCCTGTAATTGTCTTCCTCCCTTATAATTGTCTTTCTTTCCCTGTAATTGTCTTCCTCCCCTATAATTGTCTTTCCTCCCCTGTAATTGTCTTCACTCCCCTGTAATTGTCTCACAGCCCCTGTGGTAATTGCTACTTCTCTGTATATGTCTCTTCTTCCCTATTGTTGTCTCCCCCCCAGTAATTGTCTTCCCTTCCCTGTAATTGTCTTCCCTCCCCCTATAATTGTCTTCCTCCCCTATAATTGTCTTCCTCCCCTATAATTGTCTTTCCTTCCCTGTAATTGTCTTCCTCCCCTATAATTGTCTTTCCTTCCCTGTAATTGTCTCTCCTCCCCCTATAATTGTCTTCCTCCCCTATAATTGTCTTCCTCCCCTATAATTGTCTTCTTCCCCTATAATTGTCTTTCCTCCCCTGTAATTGTCTCACAGCCCCTGTGGTAGTTGCTACTTCTCTGTATATGTCTCTTCTTCCCTATTGTTGTCTCCCCCCCAGTAATTGTCTTCCCTTCCTTGTAATTGTCTTTCCTCCCCTGTAATTGTCTCTCCTCCCCCTATAATTGTCTTCCTCCTCTATAATTGTCTTCCTCCTCTATAATTTTCTTCCTCCCCTATAATTGTCTTTCCTCCCCTGTAATTGTCTTCACTCCCCTGTAATTGTCTCACAGCCCCTGTGGTAATTGCTACTTCTCTGTATATGTCTCTTCTTCCCTATTGTTGTCTCCCCCCCAGTAATTGTCTTCCCTTCCTTGTAATCGTCTTCCCTCCCCTGTAATTGTCTCTCCTCCCCCTATAATTGTCTTCCTCCCCTATAATTGTCTTTCCTTCCCTATAATTGTCTTTCCTTCCCTGTAATTGTCTTCCTCCCCTATAATTGTCTTCCTCCCCTATAATTGTCTTTCCTCCCCTGTAATTGTCTCACAGCCCCTGTGGTAATTGCTACTTCTCTGTATATGTCTCTTCTTCCCTATTGTTGTCCCCCCCCCAGTAATTGTCTTCCCTTCCTTGTAATTGTCTTCCCTCCCCTGTAATTGTCTCACAGCCCCTGTGGTAATTGCTACTTCTCTGTATATGTCTCTTCTTCCCTATTGTTGTCCCCCCCCAGTAATTGTCTTCCCTTCCTTGTAATTGTCTTCCCTCCCCTGTAATTATCTCTCCTCCCCCTATAATTGTCTTCCTCCCCTATAATTGTCTTTCCTTCCCTGTAATTGTCTTCCTCCCCTATAATTGTCTTCCCTCCCCTGTAATTGTCTCACAGCCCCTGTGGTAATTGCTACTTCTCTGTATATGTCTCTTCTTCCCTATTGTTGTCTCCCCCCCAGTAATTGTCTTCCCTTCCCTGTAATTGTCTTCCCTCCCCCTATAATTGTCTTCCCTCCCCTATAATTGTCTTTCCTTCCCTGTAATTGTCTTCCTCCCCTATAATTGTCTTTCCTTCCCTGTAATTGTCTTCCTCCCCTATAATTGTCTTTCCTCCCCTGTAATTGTCTTCACTCCCCTGTAATTGTCTCACAGCCCCTGTGGTAATTGCTACTTCTCTGTATATGTCTCTTCTTCCCTATTGTTGTCTCCCCCCCCCCCAGTAATTGTCTTCCCTTCCTTGTAATTGTCTTCCCTCCCCCTATAATTGTCTTCCTCCCCTATAATTGTCTTCCTCCTCTATAATTGTCTTTCCTTCCCTGTAATTGTCTTCCTCCCCTATAATTGTCTTTCCTTCCCTGTAATTGTCTCTCCTCCCCCTATAATTGTCTTCCTCCCCTATAATTGTCTTCCTCCCCTATAATTGTCTTTCCTCCCCTGTAATTGTCTTCACTCCCCTGTAATTGTCTCACAGCCCCTGTGGTAATTGCTACTTCTCTGTATATGTCTCTTCTTCCCTATTGTTGTCTCCCCCCCCAGTAATTGTCTTCCCTTCCTTGTAATTGTCTTCCCTCCCCTGTAATTGTCTCTCCTCCCCCTATAATTGTCTTCCTCCTCTATAATTGTCTTCCTCCCCTATAATTGTCTTCCTCCCCTATAATTGTCTTCCTCCCCTATAATTGTCTTTCCTCCCCTGTAATTGTCTCACAGTCCCTGTGGTAATTGCTACTTCTCTGTATATGTCTCTTCTTCCCTATTGTTGTCTCCCCCCCCAGTAATTGTCTTCCCTTCCTTGTAATTGTCTTCCCTCCCCCTATAATTGTCTTCCTCCCCTATAATTGTCTTCCTCCTCTATAATTGTCTTTCCTTCCCTGTAATTGTCTTCCTCCCCTATAATTGTCTTTCCTTCCCTGTAATTGTCTCTCCTCCCCCTATAATTGTCTTCCTCCCCTATAATTGTCTTCCTCCCCTATAATTGTCTTTCCTCCCCTGTAATTGTCTCACAGCCCCTGTGGTAGTTGCTACTTCTCTGTGTATGTCTCTTCTTCCCTATTGTTGTCTCCCCCCCCCCCAGTAATTGTCTTCCCTTCCTTGTAATTGTCTTCCCTCCCCTGTAATTGTCTCTCCTCCCCCTATAATTGTCTTCCTCCTCTATAATTGTCTTCCTCCCCTATAATTGTCTTCCTCCCCTATAATTGTCTTTCCTCCCCTGTAATTGTCTCACAGCCCCTGTGGTAGTTGCTACTTCTCTGTGTATGTCTCTTCTTCCCTATTGTTGTCTCCCCCCCAGTAATTGTCTTCCCTCCCCTGTAATTGTCTCTCCTCCCCCTATAATTGTCTTTCCTTCCCTATAATTGTCTTTCCTTCCCTGTAATTGTCTTCCCTCCCCCTATAATTGTCTTCCTCCTCTATAATTGTCTTCCTCCCCTATAATTGTCTTCCTCCTCTATAATTGTCTTCCTCCCCTATAATTGTCTTTCCTTCCCTGTAATTGTCTTCCTCCCCTATAATTGTCTTTCCTCCCCTGTAATTGTCTCACAGCCCCTGTGGTAATTGCTACTTCTCTGTATATGTCTCTTCTTCCCTATTGTTGTCCCCCCCCCAGTAATTGTCTTCCCTTCCTTGTAATTGTCTTCCCTCCCCTGTAATTGTCTCACAGCCCCTGTGGTAATTGCTACTTCTCTGTATATGTCTCTTCTTCCCTATTGTTGTCCCCCCCCAGTAATTGTCTTCCCTTCCTTGTAATTGTCTTCCCTCCCCTGTAATTATCTCTCCTCCCCCTATAATTGTCTTCCTCCCCTATAATTGTCTTTCCTTCCCTGTAATTGTCTTCCTCCCCTATAATTGTCTTCCCTCCCCTGTAATTGTCTCACAGCCCCTGTGGTAATTGCTACTTCTCTGTATATGTCTCTTCTTCCCTATTGTTGTCTCCCCCCCAGTAATTGTCTTCCCTTCCCTGTAATTGTCTTCCCTCCCCCTATAATTGTCTTCCCTCCCCTATAATTGTCTTTCCTTCCCTGTAATTGTCTTCCTCCCCTATAATTGTCTTTCCTTCCCTGTAATTGTCTTCCTCCCCTATAATTGTCTTTCCTCCCCTGTAATTGTCTTCACTCCCCTGTAATTGTCTCACAGCCCCTGTGGTAATTGCTACTTCTCTGTATATGTCTCTTCTTCCCTATTGTTGTCTCCCCCCCCCCCAGTAATTGTCTTCCCTTCCTTGTAATTGTCTTCCCTCCCCCTATAATTGTCTTCCTCCCCTATAATTGTCTTCCTCCTCTATAATTGTCTTTCCTTCCCTGTAATTGTCTTCCTCCCCTATAATTGTCTTTCCTTCCCTGTAATTGTCTCTCCTCCCCCTATAATTGTCTTCCTCCCCTATAATTGTCTTCCTCCCCTATAATTGTCTTTCCTCCCCTGTAATTGTCTTCACTCCCCTGTAATTGTCTCACAGCCCCTGTGGTAATTGCTACTTCTCTGTATATGTCTCTTCTTCCCTATTGTTGTCTCCCCCCCCAGTAATTGTCTTCCCTTCCTTGTAATTGTCTTCCCTCCCCTGTAATTGTCTCTCCTCCCCCTATAATTGTCTTCCTCCTCTATAATTGTCTTCCTCCCCTATAATTGTCTTCCTCCCCTATAATTGTCTTCCTCCCCTATAATTGTCTTTCCTCCCCTGTAATTGTCTCACAGTCCCTGTGGTAATTGCTACTTCTCTGTATATGTCTCTTCTTCCCTATTGTTGTCTCCCCCCCCAGTAATTGTCTTCCCTTCCTTGTAATTGTCTTCCCTCCCCCTATAATTGTCTTCCTCCCCTATAATTGTCTTCCTCCTCTATAATTGTCTTTCCTTCCCTGTAATTGTCTTCCTCCCCTATAATTGTCTTTCCTTCCCTGTAATTGTCTCTCCTCCCCCTATAATTGTCTTCCTCCCCTATAATTGTCTTCCTCCCCTATAATTGTCTTTCCTCCCCTGTAATTGTCTCACAGCCCCTGTGGTAGTTGCTACTTCTCTGTGTATGTCTCTTCTTCCCTATTGTTGTCTCCCCCCCCCCAGTAATTGTCTTCCCTTCCTTGTAATTGTCTTCCCTCCCCTGTAATTGTCTCTCCTCCCCCTATAATTGTCTTCCTCCTCTATAATTGTCTTCCTCCCCTATAATTGTCTTCCTCCCCTATAATTGTCTTTCCTCCCCTGTAATTGTCTCACAGCCCCTGTGGTAGTTGCTACTTCTCTGTGTATGTCTCTTCTTCCCTATTGTTGTCTCCCCCCCAGTAATTGTCTTCCCTCCCCTGTAATTGTCTCTCCTCCCCCTATAATTGTCTTTCCTTCCCTATAATTGTCTTTCCTTCCCTGTAATTGTCTTCCCTCCCCCTATAATTGTCTTCCTCCTCTATAATTGTCTTCCTCCCCTATAATTGTCTTCCTCCTCTATAATTGTCTTCCTCCCCTATAATTGTCTTCCCCCCCAGTAATTGTCTTCCCTTCCTTGTAATCGTCTTCCCTCCCCTGTAATTGTCTATCCTCCCCCTATAATTGTCTTCCTCTCCTATAATTGTCTTTCCTTCCCTATAATTGTCTTTCCTTCCCTGTAATTGTCTTCCTCCCCTATAATTGTCTTCCTCCCCCTATAATTGTCTTTCCTCCCCTGTAATTGTCTTCCCTCCCCTGTAATTGTCTATCCTCCCCCTATAATTGTCTTCCTCTCCTATAATTGTCTTTCCTTCCCTATAATTGTCTTTCCTTCCCTGTAATTGTCTTCCTCCCCTATAATTGTCTTCCTCCCCCTATAATTGTCTTTCCTCCCCTGTAATTGTCTTCCTCCCCTATAATTGTCTTCCTCCCCCTATAATTGTCTTTCCTCCCCTATAATTGTCTTCACTCCCCTGTAATTGTCCCACAGCCCCTGTGGTAATTGCTACTTCTCTGTATATGTCTCTTCTTCCCTATTGTTGTCTCCCCCCCAGTAATTGTCTTCCCTCCCCTGTAATTGTCTCTCCTCCCCCTATAATTGTCTTCCTCCTCTATAATTGTCTTCCTCCCCTATAATTGTCTTTCCTCCCCTATAATTGTCTTTCCTCCCCTGTAATTGTCTCACAGCCCCTGTGGTAATTGCTACTTCTCTGTATATGTCTCTTCTTCCTTATTGTTGTCTCCCCCCCAGTAATTGTCTTCCCTCCCCTGTAATTGTCTCTCCTCCCCCTATAATTGTCTTCCTCCTCTATAATTGTCTTCCTCCCCTGTAATTGTCTCTCCTCCCCTATAATTGTCTTCCTCCCCTATAATTGTCTTTCCTCCCCTGTAATTGTCTTCACTCCCCTGTAATTGTCTCACAGCCCCTGTGGTAATTGCTACTTCTCTGTATATGTCTCTTCTTCCCTATTGTTGTCCCCCCCCCCAGTAATTGTCTTCCCTTCCTTGTAATTGTCATCCCTCCCCTGTAATTGTCTTTCCTCCCCTATAATTGTCTTTCCTTCCCTGTAATTGTCTTCCCTCCCCTGTAATTGTCTCTCCTCCCCCTATAATTGTCTTCCTCCCCTATAATTGTCTTTCCTCCCCTGTAATTGTCTTCACTCCCCTGTAATTGTCCAATATTTAGGTTATTGTTGAAAAAAATAATTCTGTTTTTGTTTCCAGATGTATAATAATTGACAGTATTTTGGTTTTGATCACATAGACACATTTAAAATAATTGTTCATCTCTGGAGCAGAGTTCTTATTTATTCATTTATTTATTTGTTTGTTTATCATTTGTGGATGTTGTTTATTTTTTTAAATCGGAATTGAATATTCTGTAATCACAAAACTTTAGACTTCATTAGAATATTTTTTAAATTATTAACATTATTCAACAAACAAACAAATATTTAAATAAATGTCATTAAAAAGTTTGTCAATATTACATACATATCATTGAAGTCATACTGTAAAAGGATTAATTATTCACTGTGTTTTAATTTTGCTCATTCCGCTGACTGGTAAATGCACTAAATTAAAACCCAGTGAATATGTAAAAATTTAGCATAGAACACATTATCTAAATGATAAAACCGTGAATTTAAAACCCACTGAATATGCCTGAAATGGTAAATCAGTGAAATTTAAACCCAGTGAAAATTAATCATTTTACAGTAGTTATGTTTGAACATGCTTCATCCTTTGGTGCAAAGAATTATTAAAATCATTGTTTTTTCTCTCAAAATCATATCAGAAAACTTAAGGCCTGTGACATGTGAACAATTTAATTTACTCTGCTAGAAATTTTCAGGATTTCAGGATGACTTTGTGAAAACAAAACTTTGCAAAGGTCACTGACACTGACAGAAAATATACTTTCAATGTGCGACTTTGGTTAAATACTGGGTCGTCATTTCATAATAATTGTATAAGTCAAAAATGGTGTTCAAAACGTATTAGGAACATAAAACAGTCCTAACGCATTTTGGCTAGAAATGATATTCTAAATTAAAAAACAGCGTGCAAACCAGCGTTGGACTAGTCTTGATATTAAAAAAAAAAAATTGTCGAAAGTTGAATGGTGTGGCTTTGCACCAAATATATAGAACTATTAGTACTTCACTTTTATATGTGAACAAATCTCAGACAATTACAAAAAAAAGTGATTTAAACGCAATTACATTCAATTTGTCTAAATAGTACAACATCTGAAAAGAGACGTTGCTTGACTGTTTATAATTTGTGTCTGTTACCATGACAACAGTTGACTCGGTTTTGTATGTTTAGTCTGGAAGCATTCTTATTTTAAACTGACTACAGTGTAATTACTTTGTAGCAATAATCAAAATACTTAATGTAATGAACTTTTTGATTGTTGACGTATCTCGTATTTCTCTGATCTTCTCTGTCGTTAATCGCTGTTTTGTGTCATACTCGCAAGCCATATTTTTGATTTCTGTTAAATTTGGAAATGATCAATTTGCCGCTTCAGTTGTCATCTAAATTAGTAAGTGTACGTCTATTTTAACACGTAACTCACATTAAAAATGTTTTTTTCCGGTTTCGACAATTGTCGAGTGGGGGGACAGTGATTAGAACTGACATTGTGATGTTTGCACAAATTGAAATTTTTTTATTTTATTTTATTTGATATTTTAAAAAAGCAGATGTGTACAATTGGCTCTTCCCTTCCGCCAAAAAGTTCAATTTTGCATCAAAAAGCTTTTTTGTGTCAATGCTAGCACATTTATGATCATTCTTTGTTTAGTCTTTTTATGTAGATTTTATTTTAGTTTTTTTCTATGTAATTATTTTTTTATGTAGTTTTTACCAATCACTAGGAAATTTGTTGCCACTTTCATACGATTTGAATAAACATATAAGAGTCAAATACAAATCATATAAGGTAAATGTAAGGATCTCAAAATATCTTAATTTTTTATTTAAAAAAAATAAGAAATTCTGAAAAAAAAACATAAAATAAGTTTTCAGAATTTTTTTTTCAAAATTCTAGAAAAAATAAGTTTCATTAGGGGTGTAGTAGCAGGCAACAAATTACCACAACCCAGACTCTTCCCAGGGTACTTTAGTGTAGTGACCCGCTGTTCTTATTTGGGTTGCCATTAGAGAACAATAGCAATTAGAACAGTGCAGGTTATTAGCATATTATTATTATTATTATTATTATGCAAATTAGGTCAGTGCTATATTTTATGGCATTTCAGTTGAGAACGCAGCAAGAAACATTGCATCTCTGCCATCAACAATCACTCATTGCGCTGTTAATTTATTTAAAGTACACATGTTTTTGTGGTTACCCTTTCTGTCTGTCTGTGTGTGTGTGTGTTTCTGAATAAGAGTAACATATCACTGTAAATTCTCCAATTTATGCATTCACTGAATGGCAAATACAACACAGAAGAGATTTATCAATGTTGTAGTACAATTTTTTGGCATTGATTTTGGCAGAAAAACAGCACGATTTTTTTTTAAATCAAGAAATTAGTAATTTTCGAAAAATAATCTCAGCATTGAAAACTTTTTACAGCGATTACAGCTCAATGTTAAAATGAAGTTCACCCATTCAATCTACTCACGATAAACATTGAATGAGTATCAGTGACTATGAAAAACTAAATTATACTCAAATTTAGGCAATAGGAAAGATTGAAATGTTTGAAAAATAATGCCTAAATTAAAGTATTTATGGTTCGTAGGCAATAAAGTTACTGTAAATAAATTTATTTTCACTAAAACATTATGTTCCATCAAATAAAAACCTACTTAACCCAAGTAATTTTGAATCTGTTACTGAAAAAAATAAATTAGTTTTATTTGGCCTCACCGTTCTCAAATGATGTGCCATTTGCATACTGTAGAATACTTCATTTTAGCTGGAATTAATTTTCGCTGAAGGAATGATTCCGTGAAAATAAAATCCAGCAAATATACTTTTTTCCTATATTTCACATTCAACTCATCAAAAATCAGTAAAAATAAATTCCATACAAAACACCCGAAATGCCTTTTCAGCGAAAATTAATTCCAGCTAAAATAAAGTATTTCACAGTATTGTGTGTTTCACAAAATTATGATGGAAGATTTTGTCTGTTTTTCTGTATTTTTTGGATAATTTTGAATCAAATTGGTATAATTTCAAATTGGCTACAAGTCTCGATCAAAATTTTGAAAGAATTCTGAAAAATATTATGTATGCATAGAAATTGTGAATGATGACAAAAGTGTTGTGTGTTAATGAGGCAATGCATTATGGGATACTAGAGGAGTTCATTTCTAATCTTTATATTGGTTGAATATGTAAATTTCCACACAGATGAGGACGGGGATCATTGAGAGATCCATCTGGTTACGAGAAAACTGGGTAACTGGCGTGACTTGACGATTTGATTCCCATTCCCAGAGTGACACTTTGATTTTTCACACATGTATTGTGAGTTCCGTAGTTGTAAAATTTAGCCAAATTCACAAAATAGTCCTGTACATAGTTTTCAGAACATTGGGCCCAAAATACCAAATTTGTTGAATAAATTGACTCAAATTTTGTTGTTGGGTCCAAAATTACTGTTTATTTCTATAAATATTGAAGAATATAAGAAAAAAAAACACAGAAAAATTTGGGCGAGAAAGTCTGGTGGTGAAAAGTCCTGAACCATGATTTGTTTAAACCTTTGAACACCATAATTTTTCCCGCCAATATTTTTGAATTTCCAAACATTTTGAATGTTTAATGTATTTTTCTATAATTTATTTTTTAATTTCGACAAAATGGATGTATTTTCTTGCTGGCTGCAAGCTATGATTAAAATTTTTGAACGAATATGGAGAATTTAAAATTTTTTTATGAAAATTTATATTGTGATAAAATTTGACTTTGGTATCTGAAACATTTACTCATTCTTTCTTCATAGGTTTTGTTATTTGTACTTTCCCTGTTTGGTTAGATGGATTTAAATGAAATTTTATGAAAGTGTTGAGAAAAGTAATTTCAAGAAATCACAAAATATATATAAAATTTGACATGAACTTTCAATAAATCTTTTTGGAAGGGAACTAAAAGTTGATAAGTTCAGTTGCATTTGGACTGTAAACCAGCCAGCACTTTTTTCTATGGAACTCACAATATGTGTCACTGCAGCATTTTATTTACATCCTGTTTTGATCCCTGTTCAGTCATTGGGTGTAAAATATAATGCATGGTGTGCAAAAGAAATTTATGTATTCTGCATGACCCTCACAGGTTGCACATCCTGGTACTTTGTATGACCATCAGAGGTCACACATCCTGGTACTTTGTATGACCATCAGAGGTCACACATCCTGATACTTCGTATGAACCTCAGAGGTCACACATCCTGGTACTTTGTATGACCCTCAAAAGTCGCACATCCTGGTACTGTGTATGACCTGCAGAGGTCACACATTCTGGTACTTTGTATGACCCTCACAGGTCACGCATCCTGGTACTTTGTATGACCCTCACAGGTCACGCATCCTGGTACTTTGTATGACCCTCACAGGTCACACATCCTGGTACTTTGTATGACCCTCACAGGTCACACATCCTGGTACTTTGGGAGACCTTCATAGGTCGCACTGATCTACAAAGGTCACACATTGTGATACTTTGTATAACCCTGAGACACACATTAACAACATTAAAGTTGTTTCCCCATTTTCTACTTCAATTTGCACAAGTTTATATTTTATGAATCAGCATATTTTCCCAGCATGCCATTTCCACTCATTTGTGCCATAGCAGAGTTTGAAAAGATGTGAGAAGAAAAT
Source organism: Saccoglossus kowalevskii (assembly GCF_978046115.1). NCBI lineage: Eukaryota > Metazoa > Hemichordata > Enteropneusta > Harrimaniidae > Saccoglossus > Saccoglossus kowalevskii. The sequence continues at coordinate 4,491,037 of NC_140660.1, read as the reverse complement.
ATCAAAAAAAAAACAGTTCATTTAGAATAGAACTGTTCAATTCCTGATGTCAATGACCTCAGATGCAAGGCATGTTGGGAAAACAAAATGTTGTGTATATTCCTGCATTTTTTATTTTTCCCCCAAACCGAAATTTATCCTGATATCGAGTGATTATGTGGTTGTCAGTGCCCTTCAAGCTGAGGTTTGTTGGTATTGGGCCCTCTAGCATGGTATTATTTTAGTCTTACTATTAATGCTACTTATTTTTCTCTCTCCTTTGCTGCATATCAGGAACAACAGAAGAAATCTTTAAGAGTAATTGCTTTCAGTTTACATTTTATTTATAGTTAACAAGTTGTTTAAAAACAGCAGTGGAATATTAGTGTCATACAGCCACTGAGGGCGCTAATCATTGATTTGACACATGCTGTCCAGTGCAGACAGCTTGTTGTTTGTAAACATTCAATCTGTAGAACCATATAGCACACAATTGTGATATGATGTACGTGCATGTTCTCTGTTTATAAAAATTCTTGGAAATTATTTTTAACATCATTTATTTTATTATTTGTGCAGGAGCAGTTCAGTAGTAGACAGAATACCAATCTTTCGACAGCAACCAAAAGTAAGTTAAATTACCGTTTTTACCGATGATAGTATAGTATGTATTTGGTTTTATCGATTTTACAACCATGGATGTAATAGTATGTCCATATGATGCAGCCAAGGGTCTGATGACATGTGTTGTACTGATTGTGTTTAGTATGACCAGGTAATGTCAGGACGCTACATTTAATAGGTTGGCCTTGTTAAAGGGCGGCAGTCATCTCGCCGCGTCCTGTTCGATATGGGACTCATAGCGACGTATACAACGCGTGTAAAATGCATTGTTTATTTACATGAAATTCGAACACGGGCTGCGCGACGACCACCGCGCTTTAAAAAGAGCATCATGTTCAGCCAAACTGTTTTATTTCAAAGAATTATGGGTATTTGGGGGAGGGCATCACACAAGCAATAGTAAAATTGTTCATTTTCAACAATTCATGCAAATATTCATCAATTATTCAGAGTCCCTGGCCTTATCTCACGTTTCTTTGTTATTATTCAGGTTCAGTGGAGAAGCAGGGCAGCAGTGATTCCATGAAAGTACCGACTCCTCAACCTGTATCACGCGGTAAATCCAACCTGGAAACTGTACAGGAAGTGCCGTTTGATGACAAAATACCGCTGGAAGACGAAGAGAAATGGGCGGCTTTACCACAAGAGAAATTAAGGAGTGGATTCAAACAATACAGGAAGGAGGTAAGGCCCTGTAAATTGGATAAAGGGTGTATCATTCAGTCATCTCATAACTGAATTATCCCTTCAGCGAAAATAGCGAAAATTAATTCCAAGCAAAAATAAAGTATTCCTGGATAACTAGTACATGTAGGTCATGTAACCTGAGTAACTATTGCATGAAGGCCCTGTAACCTGAGTAACTATTGCATGAAGGCCCTGTAACCTGGATAATACTGAATAAAAAATGATTTGCAAATGATTTGATGGCATGAATCAATGAAAGCAAAATGTGTTTCAGCTGCAATTTTGAGCTGTTTGCTCTGACTAACTAACCCTAGAGCAGGGGTACTTCCAAAGTATACAGGTATGCACCACTGTTTTGACCCCTAGTTTTCTGATTGACCCCAAGTGATAGTTCTGACAGAGTGATATTATAAGTGGCAAATCAGGGTGTATCATTCAGTCACCTCATCACATCAGATTGCAGTATTTTAATCATGTGACACTGTTCAACCAATCACAGAGCTTGTTAGTGATCACAGCCTTACAAGAAGGAGACAAACCAACCAAAGATGACAATAGTACAAAAAATACAACAAATTGAAATCCCAGTACCGAGATAATCAACACAAATGGGAGTCTGAGAGACAGGTACTCATATACCAGGTGGAACAGTCGCAGCGGTTGCAGGCGGACGCCGAGAAAGAAGCTGATGATGCGATGCTGCAGCTAGAAGCGTTAATCAATGAACATGAAAAATTGGTGAGATATAATTTTTTATTTTTTCAATAGGTAGCGTAGTGATTGTTGTATCCCACCCACGGTTAGTTGACCTGAGCTGAAGTCAAGTTCTGTTTGTGTTTAGTATGACGTGGTTGTCTCTAAAGGCCCTGTTAAAAATAGTCATATCCAGCCAAACTGCTGTAGCAAAATTGTTCAATTTTTCTTCAAAAAATACCCATTATTTAGCTGAACATGATACAATTTGTTTCCCATTCATTTGGGTTGTCTATGAAACTTTGTAAAGGGTGAGTCAAACCATTGGTGAGTCATACCATGGGTGGGTGAGCCAAGAAGTTTCAAATCGGAGGTCAATTCAATTTGCTTGCAGTTCATAGAAAATACTCGGACTACACAAGCTCATTTCTCTAGATGGAGCCTTAGGGGGTTCTGTGATGTCACATGCAATGAATGGTTGAGTCAAAGCATATATACAAGGCAAAATGTGTCAACAAACAAGCTAGCTGCTCCTTGATTGGTCTAACGCTTAGATGTCAGGGTTTATTATCCAATCAGGCATAATCTTGTATCAAATTAGCTTGGCATTGACTCATAATGCCATCGCCAGGGATTCAGATTCATTCTATCCAGATGCAACATTGAAGGAACATCAGTTAATTAGGTCTGCATGAACTCAAGATTTATTATTTAAATAATAAACGACTATATACACAACCGAACGCAGTTGTAGTTTTTAAACGACGCGATGCTTTCATCCATATACGGAATTTGTACGTCACAAAATCGCTTTTTTGCAATGATCTTTGGTAGGTCAGGGACAAGGCTGCTCTTGAAGAGAAACTAAAATCACAGACGGAACCCGAAGCTGAAGCGGAACCTAAGAAAGAAGTTAAAAGGTTGACTCCGGAGCAAAGAGCAATTCTTAACTTGGATAAATCCACGCTAAAGACTCCTAAAAGCAAGGTAGGCATATCATGTGATAAACATTTGATGTGCATGTGATGGACATGTGATGTGCATGTGGTGGACATGTGATGTGCATGTGGTGGACATGTGATGTGCATGTGATGTGCATGTGGCAAACATGTTATGTGCATGTTGTGAACACATGTGTGTCATGTGGTGGACATGTATTCAAATTATTTAAATTAATTTTTAGTAAAATATTAACAATCAAATCTTTCAATAATGATAATAGTTCAACAATGATTGTTATGTTTTGTTTTGTCTGCATTTTTTTTTTATGTCATCCAACTTTTAGTCTAGTTCCCTTTTCAACTTTAATATTATTCAAGACTGGTGTTCTGTGTGTGATACAAAATGGGAATTTATTCGAGTCACTTCTTGTCTTCATTGATTGGTGCAGTTTTATCCTCTTCCTCTAACTGTTCTATTTCTTTTTCTTCAATTCATGCAACATTTTTCCAGCAGGATGATGATATCGGTCAGGTTGAGGACGGCGAAACACAGACCACGCCGCTTCCTTCCATCACTGACCACTCACAGCAAACCTCACGTGCTGAGATGGTAAGATTACCCAGCATGCCAAGCAGTAAACCTAATGTCTCTAATATTCAGTGTGGGTTGTCATGGTAACAGTAACATGTATGATCATTCCTTGAGTAAAATTGTTTTTTTTTCCTCCTTCCATTTTTAGTTAATTTTTTTTCCATGTAAAGTTATATGTAACAGTTTTGTGTTTTAACTATGAGTTTGGGACAATGTGATTTGAAGTAAAAAATAATTATATTTCATATTATTATTGAAAGGCCGTGGTTGCCGCGCCATGCATGTGCAACATCTGTGTTGATTAACATTTATTTTCTGGCAAAGTTCAATGCACTTTTCTGATGAAAACACATGAGATGAGTTTTAAAATTAGTGCGACTTTGAAATCACCAAAAAATTACATAATTAAAGTTTGGTAACATCTCAGTTTGTACTCGCTGATCTGCGCAACAGTCAATGTCGCCATCTTTATTTATAATGAGACCCATATCTCACATATACGGGGCACGATGACCATCGTCCTTTTAATAATTTTAAGTATGTTATCAATGCTGTATTCATAGCAATACCGTGTGTGTTCCCTGAGAGCTGTAAAACTAGATTTTCTAAATTGTAGAAATGCACAAATAACAATTCAAATAATTCATAAATGTTAAATAAACTAAAAAATGTTTTTTTTTGTTGTTTTTTTTTGTTCTGGTTATTTAGCTAAAAAATTAATTTTTATTGTATTTGTTTTTTAAATTATTATATCTCAGAGGACAGACCATCAAACAATAATATATATATCATGGAAAATAATGTAAATTAATAATGCAGCTTTTTAAATTATTGCTCAATATGTCAGTAAATCCTGTAAATCATTTAAAATTTTCATCACTAAAATATTTATAATTTGGTAAAACAAAAAAATTAAAATAAAACATTTTTCTGTTTGATTTGTTTTATAGAAATCAATGTGTTGACAGAATTTTTACTTTTATTCAGAAATTGTCATTAAATTTAAAGATTCTTCATAAAAGCTGAATTTTTTTTCAGTAAAATTCTGACAGTCCTGTATTTTGTTTCACAGATTATTCTGAATTTTTTTAGGTCAAAGAAAAAAATGATGAATTTTGAACATCAACAGAAATAATGATTTTTATGAAAAAAAAATTAAAATAATAATTGGAGAAAATTATCAAAATAAGAATATTTTTAGTGATGAAAATTTTGTATGTAAAGTTATAATGCAGCTATATTATTGCGAAATGTAAAGTGCAATGACCTTATGTAAAATAATTTATTATTTTTATTCCCATACAGCAATCATCAAAACACTGGAAAATGTAACATTTCTGGGTCGGAATATTTTACTGAAACTGCAAACAATTCTGGCTTAGTCATGTAACTTTTTGCAGTTTTTATGCTATGTAGATAAGCGGTTCTTATAATGCAAGTTTTGGACATCCAAAAAAATAAGTTGTGTCGCACGATTTGATGTGTGAATTATTATCAAAGTAGATTTCTGACTTTTAGTGTAATACTTGGTGGTTGTGGTGAGAGAAGAACACACAAAACATTATAAACGAGCAGTGTGACCTCTAAATGACCCAACTACCCTACTTTTCCTAATACTGTGTGTAAATGAATTCAATTTTAGCCGCCTGCTTTCTTGATTGGGCCTTCTGATCAATATCTTCCTGAATTGAGTTTTCTACTGCCAAATCAATACTGCCCTCACTGGCCATGTATAGAAATTAAAGAAACTGATTCAGAGCACTGGAAAATCAGACATGCATTAGAAGCTTGTTTATCTGTGTAATTAGCGCATGATATGCATACTCAATTGCATATGTCTAATTAATATGCACGGTTAAAATTCAAATGGCGTGTGAACATACATTACCGTGAAGAACAAACTTTATTGTGGCCTCAAAAATAACAACCAATCAGAAAGTGGTTTTCAAGTATATATATTTTCAAATTTGTAAAACACTTCCTGATTGGTTGTATGACTGTGTAGTGTTTTATTTCCTCCATAGATTTGTTCTTAACCGGTTTCACACACCATTGTATTTTGACAGGATTTTGCATCATTATAATTTCAAAATAAAAAAAGTATTTCATTTTTTTTCAGCGCTGTGCAATATAACTTTATTTTTTTATCATAAATGAGAACAGCAGTAAAATAAACATTTCATGCTAGTGGTTGGGACCATTTATGAGGGTTACAGGTTAATGTCGGAGGGGCTGTTGACTTTTCAACTTGTACTCACCAAATTTCATGCTTTCCTACCTATTTCCCTACCGACAGTATCGTGATCTGACCCAGTTATTACCTGACTCATCACCGGTTCCTCCCATGTCTAGCCAGACTGCTAAGTCTGTGGTAAGAAATCATAAACAAACAAACTGTAATTCAAAAAAACCTCACACAACTCTAGTTACCTTGGTAACTCATGTCCCTTAGTATGTTCATTTCTGTAGATTGTCATTGCGCATTTTTTTGGATTTCTTGGAATTGTCACCACTATTTATCAAAACTTAGTAAGATATTTTCTGATTGGTTTGTTAATTGTGTTAGGCTTAGGCCTAGCCAATGACAGGGCTTTTCTCACTGATCTGATAAATCTTGGCAGTTAAAACTATTATAGTATTTAAAGCGGGGCAGTCGTCACCTGCGCATGCGTCATATGGCAATAGCGTGTTGTTATTTACAAACAAGCTTCTACCCATGAGCCTTTGCATTTTTAGCATGTGTTGTTTTCATCGCTTGGGACGCAATTCTCGCGCGTGCGCAGGTGAAGACCCTCCCGCTTTAATCATCTGTGAAAGCCTGCGTGGTTATGTTTGAAAATTTTGAATTTGAATATCCTATGAATTCTAATTCCTATTTGACTATTTTTGTTAGATTTACCTAATTTTTAGGCACAACAAATCTATGCGTCAAATTTTGGATATTACTGTATATCCCACTAAGTTTACAACCTTGAAAACTATCATTTATAATAAGATGATCACGAAAATGTCACAAAGTGTGTTCTCAGACGGCATGGTGATCGATACATTCGCTGAACTGTCTTTCTCATTAATTTCATAATAACATTATACATGATTAAATTTCATTTGAGTTCCTAGGATTGGCCTGAATGTAACACAAAAACTGATAAACCAATCAGGAAATGGTTTACTTGTTCACTTTGATTGAAATACAATTAAAATCTGGATTTATTTAAAATTACTTTAGATCAAAATAAATGTTGGAAAAAAAATCTTGAAATATTTGTTGAGATAAAATTTGAATTATAACAAATATTCAGTATTGCATGTTGCATGGTAATGTCATTTCATTATAGTCATTTGCATAAATTGCAGTCAATATCTCTCCATTGTATATATTCTTATGAACAACATTTTGAACATTTCTATGTATTTTTTGATGATTTATTTAATAATTTTGGACTGAATAGACATAATTTCATATTTGCTACACATCTTGATCAAAACTTTTAAATAAATATGAAAAAAATTCTGCAGATTTATTTTTTGAAATGTGACAATGGTTACCTTTGGTTAAGAATCACTTTCCACAAATTTAAAAATAAACTTGCAATTTTTTTTTATTTTGATTATTACATTTTGTCAACGGGAAATTATGCTCATTTGGTCAAAAAACTAAAAATACATAAAATGGGGAAAATCTTGCACTTCATTTTTTTGATTTGAAAGATTTTAAAAACTTTGAAAAAAATTCAAATTCATACTAAAAATAGTTGTACGAGATATTTAGTGTAATTGAGCCTATTCAATTTCCAGTCTTTGTCATTTGATTCATCTGCAGTTTTTTATTGCATGTTTCAATAATTATCGTAGCCCCTAGAGGGCGCTCCTACTGCATGTTTTATCAGTTGTAGATTTCAAGACCAAGGTGTATTGCATGTTTCATTCTAATCATTGCCCATAGAGGGCGCTGGTAATGCATGTTTTATCACTGATCATAGAGGGCGCTGAAATGTCACATTTCATCAGCTGTTCCCTAAGGACAATGTATTGCATGTTTCTAATTGCTGACCCTGAGGGTGCTATTCATCTACATTCTAACTTGTTGCATGTTTCTTCCATCATTGTTTGTTGCCATAGAAACCCAAATCTGTATCATTTGTTGTGGATGAGGTACAAGTCAGATTATTAGTCTTAATGTGCTGTTTGAATTGAATTTTAATAATTAATTTTGATGTAATTTATTAAGTAAACCTCAAAAATTGGAGTTCATATATAGGTTATTTGATTATTTAATTAGTATGTACATTTTCTGACAATTAACTCCCTGAGTGAGTGTAGTTTGGTACCCATACTCCCTAAGTTACTATGGTTTAATACTTTTACTTCCTAAGTGACTGTGGTTTGATACATATACTCCCTAAGTGACTATGGTATGATACCCATACTGCTTAAGTGACTGTGGTTTGGTACCTATACTCCTTAAGTGACCATGGTTTGCTTATAACTACATTCTCTAAGTTACTGTACATAACTATACTCTCTAAGTTACTACCCTAAAATCTCTACTTTCCGAGCTACTGTACTTAGCAACAACCCACTTGTAGAAACTCTACCTACAAGACGGATTAAAATAAATTGAAATGTACATTACTCACACAATGCTCTTCTCCATTGTAAACAAAATATCTTGATAAAGTGAACTCCAATTTTTTATTTTAAAATGTTGAGTATATTTCATCATAGCATGTTACTAGAATGTTCTGTTGTATATATCTTTGTGTGTTTGTGCATCTACTGTTTACAGACTGCAACCTCTTGTTGTTTTCTAGCTTTAACATCCCATAATATCTCAAGCTTTACCACCTTGCCTCCATCTTGGATTAAATAAATGTCATGTCGTAGCTGATTGAAAACATGCATGTTTAACTTTTGCTTGCTTTGCATTATTACTGCCAAGTAATATAATGTAATGTGATTGACATGTGTACTTAGTTTCAGTTTAACTCCCTAAGTTACTGCAAATTTTTCAACTAGTCCCCCTAAAAGACTGATTGTAATGCTATTGACAACAGCTGGTGGCAATTTTTGTACACTTTAACAAATGGCAAACATTTGCTTTATAAATAATGCATATGACCTATTAACCCCCTAAGTGACTGTAAATAGCAACTATGCTCCCTAAGTGAATGATTGTAATGCTATTGACAAAAGCTGGCGGGAACTTTTGTACACTTTTAACAAATGGCAAAAATTTACTCTTATAAATAATGCAAATGAAATATTGACCCTTAAGTGACTGTAAATGAATCTTGGCTCCCTAAGTAAATGTGAATGACAACTCGACTTTCTAAGTTACTGTAAATAGAATACTGTATGACTTTCCAAGTTACCAATAATGACAACTTGAAATATTGACCCCCTAAGTGACTGTAAATAAATCTTTGCTCCCTAAGTAAATGTGAATGACAACTTGACTTTCTAAGTTACTGTAAATAGAATACTGTATGACTTTCTAAGTTACCGATAATGACAACTTGACAATGTCACTCCCTAAGTGACTGTAAATAAATCTTTGCTCCCTAAGTAAATGTGAATGACAACTTGACTTTCTAAGTTACTGTAAATAGAATACTGTATGACTTTCCAAGTTACCGATGACAACTTGAAATATTGACCCCCTAAGTGACTGTAAATAAATCTTTGCTCCCTAAGTAAATGTGAATGACAACTTGACTTTCTAAGTTAATGTAAATAGAATACTGTATGACTTTCCAAGTTACCGATAATCACAACTTGAAATATTGACCCCCTAAGTGACTGTAAATAAATCTTTGCTCCCTAAGTAAATGTGAATGACAACTTGACTTTCTTGTGATTCAAATAAGTGACTGCTTATTCTGAAATCTGTTTTCTTTGCTAGAGCTAAAATATAGTTAAGGAAAAGTGTTTTTTCTTTCATTAATTCTGTATTTTGTTCTTACAGGCTACAGACAAGGCAACTGGTGTGCCATCAGAAATACCAAGTGAGGAAAGTCAGCCGCAGTCTGAATCTGAAAGTCAAAAAGATCTCATCAGTAAACTGAAACAACAAATGGAAGACAGGCGAATCGTACGACGACTATCAAAATCCACGTCAATGCACGGTTCGTTGTTAAGTGCTAAGTCACGTCCTGAGACAGCAACAACCGATGACGTACCATTCGCTGATGATGATGGTGAACCTGGTATGTGAAATTTTATAATCGACAAAGCAATCGACAAAAATGTTTTTTAAAAGTTTAGAACTAATTTCTTTCAGTTATATTTACAGCAGGATCTACATCAATCAGCCTGATTTATGCTAATGATAACTGTAATTTATGCTAATGATATGCTAATGATTGATAATTACCACCACTCATACTTCATGTAACTAATTTATGCTAATGATATGCACATACTTTAATTTAACCAATCACTTTTCTACATTGATTTATGATAATGAGATGTAAATGCTTGTTTGGCTGAAATATATATTCACCCAATAAGCTTGCATATTTCTATTTCATGCTAATAATATGTAAATGATCTTTGATAATCACCATTCTTTTATGGGTTGCTGTTGACGATCTATCTCAAAACCTTGGTGTGATGTAATGCAATATTTCCTAAATGTTAACACATTTTGTTTTTATATAGATAAAAATTGTCAGTCCCATGACGACAGGAACTTGGAGGCTTTATTAAAATTATATGCAAATTTATTCCAATGTTCACCTATAGAGCTCCAGTTTGAATGAATCCTTCTAGCTTACCATCAATTAACATATCAGTAAAATGAAGCCTTTTAGCTTACTATTAATGAACAGAAGTAAAATGGAACACCTTAGGTTACCATCAATTAACATTTATGTAGAATGAAGCCCTTTAACTTACTACAAATGAGCAGATAATTAGAATAGAGCCCTTGTAGTTTACTATTAATGAACAGAAGTAAAATGGAACACTTTAGGTTACCATCAATTATCATTTATGTAGAATGAAGCCCTTTAGCTTACTAAAAATTAGCAGAGGATTAGAAAGGAGCGCTTTTAGTTTACTATTAATGAACAGAAGTAAAATGGAACACTTTAGCTTACCATCAATTAACATTTATGTAGAATGAAGCCCTTTAGCTTACTAAAAATTAACAGAGATTTAGAATGGAGCCCTTTTAGCTTACTATTAATTAACATATATGTAGAATGAAGTCTGAATGAAGACCTATAATTTGCATATAATTTGAATAGAGACTTCTAGTTTAATAATTTGCATATAATTTGAATAAAGACCTCTAGTTAATAATTCGCGTATAATTTGAATAAAGACCTCTAGTTTAATAATTTGCATATAATTTGAATAAAGACCTCTAGTTTAATAATTTGCATATAATTTGAATAAAGACTTCTAGTTTAATAATTTGCATATGATTTGAATAAAGACCTCTAGTTTAATAATTTGCGTATAATTTGAATAAAGACCTCTAGTTTAATAATTTGCATATAATTTGAATAAAGACCTCTAGTTTAATAAATTGCATATAATTTGAATAAAGACTTCTAGTTTAATAATTTGCATATGATTTGAATAAAGACCTCTAGTTTAATAATTTGCGTATAATTTGAATAAAGACCTCTAGTTTAATAATTTGCGTATATTTTGAATAAAGACCTCTAGTTTAACAATTTGCGTATAATTTGAATAAAGACCTCTAGTTTAATAATTTGCGTATAATTTGAATAATGACCTCTAAATTGTCAATTTACTCAAAGAACACCATACCAGGGTTATCATGATATGCATCTTAATTCTTTCATTTTCTTTCCAAGCACATTGCTCACTTTTCTTTTAAATATCTTTCAGCTTCTGATAATTCTTCTCCTCCACTGTATCAACCTTCCACCCCTCCACACAGAATGATATATTCCACTCACACTTATTTTAGTGACACCATGTCTAGTGACGTCACGCCCAGTCTCAGTGACAGCGATACGTCAACACTCAGTCAGTTTTTAGATATTAGCGATAGTGATATGAATAGTTACGATAGTCACACAGCTAGTCTCCAGGGTAATAGCGACAGTGACTACGTGGAGCTGGTGAAATTAACATCAAAGGGTATTATGGGTATGTAACGGTAATCTCTGGCCATAGAGGGCACTTTCTATTCTCTTCCTATTGTGTCTATAGATTGTAGTACTGTATATTTGTTATGAGTATGTGGTGGTCATTATTGCCCACAGAGAGCGCTGTTTATAATTTTTTGCCCATAGAGGGCACTTTCTGTTGTCTTCACATTGTGGTGATGTCTATAGATTGTAGAACTGTATACTCGTATTTATTATGAGTATGTGGTGGTCATTTCTTCCTATAGAGGGCACTTTTTATAATTTACCTTCCCATAGAGGGCGCTTTTGTTTATTAGTGTTTGAAACCGTTGTTCATGTTTTGTCAAGTGGTGTCGAAATTTATTTATAAATTGTAGTACTTTCTATGTATTATGTAATATGTAATCAGTGTGCCCTCTACGTCAATATGATTCTCCACCGATGTACAAGTATTTGCTGTAATGCAACTATTTATGTTAATTCACTGGTGAGTCATTGACAAAAAATCATACATTGAAAGTGAACTTGAACATCTCACTATAGTTATAGAATTTGTAATTTTCAGATATAAGTGTAAATAACAAATAAAATCAGGGTTCACAACATTTTTGTTTGTTTCTCAAATCACTGACACATTCAAATACAATTTCCACTGTCTGACCAACCTCCCCAGCAGTCAATAAATACTGTAAAGGGGTTAATTATTCATTTGGTTTTAATTTTGCTTATTTCGATGACTGGAAAATGCGCTAAATTAAAACCCAGTGAATATGTCAAATTTAGCATTATGTAAATGATAAAACCGTGAATTTAAAACTGACTGAATATGCCTGAAATTCTAAATCAGTGAAATTTAAACCCAGTGAAAATTAATCATTTTACAGTAGACTAAATTTGATTTTGGGATTCTATTTTGACTCAGGATACAAATTCAGTTCTGTTAGAGGGACCACTGTATATAATGCGTTCTTGGTCATTTCTACCCATAGAGGGTGCTCTTGTATGGTAGTGTTTTGATGTCATTCTGTTCTCATCTATAGATTGTGGTACTGTGGATGTATTGTTATTGTTATTGTTTGTTAAAAGTATATTTCCAGTGAAATAATCTCATCAATTTGTGTAGTTGACTTACCCGAAAAATTATGGTATGATCCATAAAAGTACAGGGCTAAAAATAGGTACTCCTTAGAGATAGACTCATGTTATTATAGAGGGTCAGAAAATGTAATTTTTTGGTTTTGGGGGGTGGGAGAGGGTGGGTAATTGATTTTTATGAATTTATTTTGATGATAATTTTGGAGTCAGATATTTTTTTTTTGCACAATTTCCAATTGTTTTAAAATATTTCAAAGGGGTAAAGTCTTTTAAAGGTATTTTTTATTAACCTTCTAGCATTTAAGTCTGGCTACATAAAATCTTTGTAAAATGTTAATACTGTTGTTGCATTGTTTGATTCCATGGTTGTTTACTTGTTGTTGTTTATTTCCAGCTTCTGTTGATCACATTGATGCCACAACATCACCCATGACAGTTGGCAGTGCTGCATCATCCAGGTGAGTCTAACTAATTAATTAAACCATTGCCCATATTTGGGCAACCAGTGTCTGTATATGGGCAGTCATTGGTAATATTTGAGTAATCATTGTCTGTATTTGGGTAACCATTGCCCATATTTGGGAATCTATTGTTCATATTTGGGCAACCATTGTCCATATATGGGCAACTATTGTTAATAGTTGAGCAACTATTGTTCTTATTTGAGCAATCATTGCCCATATTTGGGCATCCTTTGTTCATATTTGGGCAACCATTGCCCATATTTGGGCATCCTTTGTTCATATTTGAGCAATCATTGCTCATATTTGGGCATCCTTTGTTCATATTTGGGCAACTATTGTTCATATATAGGTACCCGTAGTCCATATTTCAGTATCCCTTGTCTATGTTTGGGTACCCCTTGTCCATGTTTGGGTACCTCTTGTCCATATTTTGATACCCATTTTCCATATTTGGTTATCCATTTCCCAGAAACCAGTATAGATAAACTTAAATACAGGAATTCATGTCAAAAGTCTTATTGTAGTTCAAGTTCATTTGCTTTGCCCACCTGAAATCTGAACACTTTTTAATAATATCTTTTATTTGTCTATTTCAGGAGATCTGTCTCAATATCTGGCCATCCTGTTGTACAGGAGTATTTGAAAACTTACCAGACAGTGACGGACTTCAGAGATGAGCTTGTCAAAATACTCACAGAAAAAGGTATGCATCATATCAATTAACCTTTGAACTTTAACCCTTGTAACATCAAGATCAACTTTTGTCACCTTTTGTCACAGAATAATCCAGCATATTTTTTTTTCTAATTTTTTGAAAATTTAAACAAGGTAAACAATAAACTGTAGACTAAAAAGTAGAAAAATCTGTGTTTATGGAGTCATAGTGATGTTTATATTTAAACACTTTTTTCATTATATGGCTATAACTGTTTCTATGACAACCAACTGATTTATGATTTTCTGTCACATTTATCGCTGTAGAATTGATGTCCCACGCTGAGCAGCTTCAGGACACGGCGTCCAATGTCGAGTTCGACAAAGACAGAACGGTTCATTTGCAAATCACTGAGATGAGCCAAGACGTCCATAAAAGTGAGTCAAATCAGATAATCTAATCTGTTTTTAATTCTAGATTTTCATGATTTATACTGTAAATCACTTCAATTTTGCTTTGTTGTTGCCATGGTTACTCTTTGATTCCCTCAATATATCATTTTCTGTTCACCGCAAGATCTCGTTTTATCCATGAAATCAAGCGTAAAAACTAGTCAAAGATTCAACAAATGCGAAAATATTGTTTTGAGTTTTTACACACCTACTAATGTGCTATATACATTTGATGATGGACAATATTGATGAAGTAAAGGTATCTCAACGCCATATTTCGACGTTGAACAATAAGAAAGAGAAATTAAAGTTCAAAAACTAATCATTTGTTTTATGTGGCAGACGCCTCATCCACGTCCTTCGGGCATTACGCGAGGTCTTACAGTGAACGGAAAATCACTCATCATTGTCCATACTGTTAACCGCTTTATTTTCGCTAGTCTGTTGTCATGGTTACTAATTATTGATTCCCTCAATTGTTGTCTTGTTAATTGCAAAGTAGTAAATGATTGTTTTGTTTTTTTTTGTTCTAGTTTTACGTGAAATATCAGAAATTCTGTCTTCCCTTATCAACAATGAATTCGTAAGTATTTAAACGGATTATGTAACCTTAGTTGGCGTGAAAATCTGTTTTGTTGCATTATTAAAGTTCTGGGTTGAGCACTAATCATGAAAACAAACCCACATAACACTCAACAATCCTATTGACTTGTAGCTTTGACTGTGGTATCCCTGGGAGCACATTTATTTGTTGCTTGAATGTAGTCAACAGAAATGGGGAATTATGCCTAAAATCAAGAAATTATCCAAAAAAAATAATTTTGTCAAAATTTCAACCAGGAATATTCAATCATTCAAACAGTTGTAATATTTCATTTTCATGACCTCTAAAGGTCACACATCCTGGTTTTTTCGTCAGTATAAAAATCAAAAATGGGTTTATTTTATCGATTTTTCAGCACAATTTCCAAGACTTGAGTATTTGTTTCAGTTACTTGTGTAAAAATCTTTTGTTAGTGATGATGTCATACTAACAAAGTACCAGGATGTGTGACCTTTAGGGGTCATGAAAGGAGCTTATTGCATTTGATTCCTCTGTGATGTTCAACCTCTGCAGTATTACCATAATCTGATGAATATTCCTAGAATATTAGCATGCATAATTGTGTCAGTAAAAGTGGAGAGCATTTGATATTCATCAATCGCCATGGCAATGTGGTTGTCATAACAGTCTCTGCTACCACACACCTACATGTCTCGTGATAAAATAAAATGTTTTGAAAAATATTTTGCATCAAATGCAGTTTAATGTCAAACAGAAAATTTACATGAAGGTGTTACTTCTTGGTTTTCTCAGGTATTGAATATTAATTAACTATCCTCCAATCAAAAGTCTTGGAATAGATCATGTGACATTTAATGTCACAGTCAGTGAAAGTGTAAGGTCATTTCAGCTACATTGTAAGGACAGTGTAATAAAATGTAGCTGAATGGAAACAATTAATTGCAACAAAAGTACTTTTGTGTTTCATTTTGGGAGATAAAATTCTAGCCTTTTGTTGTGTTTTATAGGGGTTAAGTTGTTTACAAGATGTCAAGTCCTTGTGCAGTGGACGCAGGTTGTGAAATAGTTTCAAACACCAAATTAAACTTTTGGTTATGTTTCACAAAATAAACTTTTAATAAAATTTTATCAATTTTTCAAAAATTTCTATCAAGACCTTTAGATAATGAAAAAATCATTTCCATCTGGTCTAAAATAAACAAAGAATGACTGTGACCGCAAACAAAAAATGAAACTACAATATGGAAATATGAAACACTGTTTTGCTAACATAACAAAATAAATTCCACAAAGTGTTGCCACAGAAAGAAATGGTTACATTGTTAGCTATATTGTTAGCAAAACGGTGTCTCTTACTGCAATATTACCGTACTGTTCTTTTGTTCTTTTGTCACTGTGAGTTATCAAAACAAAACTAGAAATACAACAAAACATGCGCAATTTTGCACCAAAATGAGAAAAATTATGACTTGAACATCGTAGAGGAATCAAAGGTATTAAAAATAGACCATTTTCATGAACACTAAAGGTCACACATCCTGGTACTTTCGTTGGTATGACATCATCACAAACATACAAAATTGTGGCATATTAATGTGCTCCTAACAGAAATATTTCTATTTCTTACACTAATATTTTACTCTAGTCGCTAAAACAGATAGTTAAGTCTAGGAAATCAATAAAATATCAATAAAATAAATTAAAATGAAAACTTTTTTGATTTTCATCTCTACGAAAGTACCAGGATGTGTGACCTTTAGAGGTCATGAAATGTTCTCAAAGTTTGCCTTGATGCCCTTCTAAAAATTACAAACATACCCTATTTTATTTCTACATATATACCACCAAGGCAGTTTTATCAAATTTTGGCCTTGAAAAAGGGAGCTTTCTCAACTCCAAAGATCAAGCCTTGATAATGAAATAATTTTAATTCACAAAACTGCTCCTAAATTCAATTTCTATCAAAACTACAAAAAATTGTGTTGCTTTGAGAATTACAAAACATATAATGATATATTTTTCCCATAATCCCATAAAAATGTCACAAATCGAATGAAGTCACAGACATCTCTAAAAATCACCACATAAAATTCACACCATGATGATTCGCATAACAATACATTTGTTTTGTATGGCCTCGCCTATTATAGTATGCATACTCAAAGGCCGCAATGGGGCGTCATAAAAACTAACTGTCTTTTAGGAGTATATGTTGTTATTAGATATGTACTACATAGAATAATCGGCATGTAGACGACAAAACGAACACAACATGGTTACACGGCTGTAACACTGGAAGGCTTACTTAGATACAAAGTTTCGTATTATTAATTTTGAAATCTTCAGTTATGTTGGTGTGCTCTGGACGGAAGTGCGCATTTCATGGCGGCCGCGCAAAGACGGCACCGGCTAGACAGCCTGGCAGGAAGAATTTATCTGAAACTGCCCGGCGACTGACCCGAACTGGTTGGTCTCGTCAGTCTAGTTTTTATTGGCCGACGAGACAATGACTCAGAAACCAAGTTTGCAGTTATCTGTCTGCACGGAGCGTAATCAGATGTTAATGGCAACGATACGAATAGTGATAATTCAGAGACTAATTATCCAATACGTGTTGTGAGTGTTCGAAAACAGGATCCACGAGTGTCGTCGCTGGGATCACGTGGAATGACCAATCAGACGCTGACAACACAGCATTCACAGCCAACAATGTCGGCCGATACGCAGTCTGTACATCGAGAAGAAAGCAACATGTCCTCCATGACAGAACTTGTAGTGAGGGATTTACAAGATGCACTCAGTAAACTGTAAGTTGAAATGTACTGCACCCGCACTGCGCCCTCTGGTGTCAGAGTTATATTTTAATAATTTGCTGTTACATAATTTTCTTGGATATACTGTAAAATACGTTATTTTTGCTTGGAACTAATTTTGCTATTTTCGCTGAAAAAATGATTCAGTGAAAATGAAATCGACCGAATATATGGTTTTTTTCTATATTTTTCAACTCATCAAAACTCATGAAAATAAACTCCATACAAAACAGCCTAAAAGTCTTTTCAGAGAAAATAAATAGCAGCTAAAATAAAGTATATACAGTATTTCTTGTAAAAGTTGCCAAAAAGTTGAAATATTGCCATTTTAACATTCATTGTGATAGTCCTTAATGTTTTTCCTGCCAAAAATATTTCTACAATATTTCGGAACTTTTTTTCAAATTTCATCATCAATTTTGTTGAACTGAACAGACAAAAAAAGTTATTATTTGTGAATATTGGTTTTCAAATTTGTTATGGAACTAGCCGATTTGTGTCTTATAAAAAATCTTTTGCCACTTCCCACAACATACTGTAAAACATGTTGAAAAAGCGACATGCAATTTTAGCAAATTGTGGTAAAATGACGTAATAGTGAAATGTTGATTGAGCGAATCTCTCTTGTCATTGTTGATTTCCTGTTTTCACAATACTTGTCTGTCACGCATCAAAACAAATACGCAGTTATCATATCCATAAAAACAAAGAAAAACTGTTAAGTGTAATTTGATTTTGTTTGCAATCATAAAAAAACTGATTCAACAGCGATTTAAAAAGCCGGTATCGTTGCTGCGTTACATCCAGAATATTGACCTTTTATATTGGGACTCAAAAATTACTAATTACTACTAATTTCCGTAATAATATATTAGTATCACTTTAATTTATTTATTTTCATTGAAATAATGACCACAATGAGTACGTTTATTTTTTTGTGTTAATTTACTTTTCAATAATGTGTATCCATCATGTCAGTACGGTGGAGAAAAGAAGACGTTTGGCGGCCATTTTGAATTTATAATAAAGTCATTAGCGACATCTTGAATTAGCGAATCAGTTTTCCCTTTCAAATTTTGATCAAAATAAATTCCGTCATTTTTTCTTAGAAAAATGGCGCCCTCTTGTGTGGAGTTGGTTAAGGATTCCATATTATGATTATTCATGTAAAATACATTTACCTTTTTTTTAGAAAAGTATTTTGTATTTATATTAATGCATCTTGTGTTTATGTTTGTCATTACAGTAAAGATGAGAAGAAACGAGACAAAAAGGAATATGAAGAACAGTTGAAGTACCGGGTAAGTGTTTCTCCAAATCTTGAATAATTGACACTAATTAACATATTGTAAACCAAGGGTTTATGAGATAAGGGTAAGCAAGGGGTGTGATATAAGATGAAGATCTCGCGAGAATTGATGAAATCACATGAATTGTGAGATGATCACGAAATCCCAAGAGAAACCCACATTTCTAGAAATTTGATTGCAAATTAGTGAATCTAGGAAAGAACTGATCTGATATAAAAAACTGGAAAAATCATGCTCTGAAAAACTCAAAATGTCATCCTGCAATCTTTCAAACCCTCCATAAAAATACTTTTGAAAGTTACATGTGTAAATATGCTACGAATATATGCACAATATAAAAATAATATAAGGTTATTACGAGGTTACCTCAAAGTATGCACGAAGACAGAGGTTGATGCGGCAGAGTACTGTCTGAGTGCATACTTTGAGGTATCTTCATAATAACCTTCATAATTATTATACATCTTTTCCTACCAAGGATACATCATGGGAATGCTGAAATCTAAAATATTTAGAACAGAATCAGCGAACTTCTTTGTATGGAGTCCAGTCAAACCCTGGTGGCAGCCATGTTTGTTTTTATTATTAGAGGACACTTACACGCATAATCATTCCATATTTGGAATTCGCATTTCCTAATATGATAGGATGAAAATACCCCGTAAAATATCGCAAAATTACGGCACGCTGTAACTTATGGCGTTACGGTGACAGATGTATAATAATATTATAATTATAGCCATGTTTGAAATGTTTTTTAATTGTTTTTTTTTTTAGTCATAATGCTGTTGTTATGATGGAGATGCAGGACATGATAACTGAACTACAACGTGAATTGAATGCAGCTGCCGCAACCGCCGGACGTTATGGTTCAAACTTACCAAGTCGTGAGCAGGATTCGGCCATTATGTTCACACGGTTGGACTGGGAACGTAACCAGCGTGCTCTTAAGAAAGGCGTGGCATCTGAGAAGGTACAGAGTGAGGTTTACAACAATGCAGTGGATGCGATGGAGCAGTACGTTGATTTGCCGTCACAACGATTAGTTCATCTCGTTAAAAAATATACGCACCATGTACAGATGAAACAAATAGAAGGTATGCGTAAATGAGATTATTATTGCCCATATTTGGGCTTTCAGTGACATCACAAATCTAGTTTAGGATTCATTTGACCAATACATGTCGTAAAAATATTATAATATATTTAATTTTTGCTTATCATACCGGAGAAGTTAAACGACCGTAGGGTATCATGTGTGACGTTGTCCTTAACCTTTTTACCTCCAGACTTTCTCGCTCGAATTTTTCTGGACTTTTTCTTATATTCTTCAACATTTCTTGAAATGAACTTGAATTTTGGAGCCGACAGACAATTTTTTTTTTAAATTTTCAGTTATTACTCAAAAAAATTGCCTATTTCACCTCCAGACTTTCTCGCCCGAATTTTTCGGCACTTTTTCTTATATTCTTCAACATTTCTTGAAATGAACTTGGATTTTGGAGCCGACAGACAAAATTTTATTCAATTTTCAGTTCTTACTCAAAAAATTGTCTATTTTTGTCCCAATCTTCTGAAGGAAAGTGCAAGACTATAAATACGACTATTTTATGAATTTTGATGAAAAGAGGGAATTGGTGTTGAAAAAGTTAGCTTGTGGCCTACCATGTTGTGTATTAGCATATATCACTAATGTATCCAACACACCACACCGTTTAGCAACAGAGGGCTTCTGTAACTTATTGGTGTATTTACAAACACCGTTCACTGTGCATCAATATTGTTTCAATCAGTGATAAATAAAAATATTTACTTTTTAGACATTTTCTAAATTCTAAATGATAAACAACTTATTTCATCCAATCTACGTCATTTTGATGGTACAGTAGAAATTTATCAATCACAAGTCATTGGAAAGGTGAATTGAGTGTCATTCCTTTATGACACCTTACCCCCCGAACACCATGTCCTAGAAACAAAACACCATGGCCCTCGGACGGCATACTCTATGATGCCATATACCTCATGGACACCTTGCCCTGGTATGTCATATTTCCCAGGAATGTCATTCCCAAGATGTCATGCTTGTTTTAACTTTGTAACATCAGTAATCGTCAATATTTTTGTTCCGTTTTTTTTTTCTTCCAGAGGGCGTACGTCAGAACTTAGATGACGATGTGTTTAATTTATTGGACAAAATGGAGGCATTACAAAACACAGTAAGTGGTAAAAGTTGTAAAACATATTAAACTGACATTCCTCAATCCCTGGGATTGCAGCATGGAATTATGGGAATACAAGTTCAAAGTTCATTAATTCATTAGATGTATTTACTATGAAATGAAGGTCATTACAGTTTAAATTTATTCACTGTTACTGAAAACTATCGTAATCTGAATTGAACAACAACACATTTAAAGGGCGACATGTTTTGCTGAATGTCGAAAAGGCCGGTGGTCATCGTGCCACGTCCTGTTCGATATGGGACTCAAAGCGACGGATACAACGCGTGTAAAATACATTGTATGTTTACATGAAATTCGAACGTGCGCTGGGCGACGACCACCGCGCTTTAACCTTTTAAAAGCATTGGTCAACTTTTGCCATAGAATGGATCAAAATCGGCAGACGATGGGAAATAATATGTACAAATAGCTCAAAATTAAAACATAAATTAAGGCAGGGAAAAAAAATCCTCTGCTCTTGTTTCATGGAAATGTTAAAATGAGGTGGCAAGACGTTTCTTTTTTCTTTTTGATTACTGAGCTAAAATGGGGAAATTTGTGTCAAGTGCGAGTACAAGCGCATTTTGGAATGTTTTAGAAGGAAAAAAAAAACGTCTGAGGCGCATAGTTCAAAATGATGTGCATGGAAACTAGAAACAGAGATATTTTTTTTTCTCAACCTTACAAAAAAATACAAAAATAATTGAAAATGTCTTTAATCCCTATCTATTGGTACTGCATTACATATTTTCGATTTGTCTATTTAACTTTTTGTTGTTAAAATCTACACATATACAACGTATATTTGTAACTGTGGCATGCAATATCTGCTGTAATATTTGTAGTCCTGCTATCTAATTTGGGACGTAAAAACCAATAAAAACAACTGTACCAGAACTTGTTGAGAGCCGTTGACAGCAACACTTGAAAAAAAACAATATTCTTTTACACAGGCCTTTCAATGTCCATTATTCTCACTGCTAGATATATTGTTGATTTAAAAAATGAAAATGAAATAACAATAACAAAATTATATGTCCCTGAAAATATGATAAAAATTTTTGTTGCATAAATATTGCCTTTTCTTAATCTGACCGCCATTTTGTTTTCACCAGAGAGCACAGCGATGGAACGACAGAATGGATGAAATGGGAGAAGAAAGATTACGACTAGCGCACATACTTATGGATACGCTCTCAATGATAGAGGAAGAATCCGGAATATTTCTAATCAAACCTATTTATTAATGGAAAGGAAAGTAAGTTGACTTTTCCTCACTTTATTTTAGCTCCACTGTTGACTTTGTCGAGCGGAGCTTATCATATGAGTGATTGTCCCTCGTTGTCCATGACAATGTTTTACTTTTTCAACTTCTTCTTGAAAACTACAAGCCTGAATGCTTTGATACTTGGTGTATATGTACCTTGGGTAGACCTCTCTCAGATTTGTTTGTTTCATGATGATATCTTCAATTTTCTAATTTTGGTGAATATTTTTGGTAAAAAGTGATATTTTCAACTTCTTTTAAAAAAACACAAGTCTGATTGATTTTATATTACATATATAGGTACTACATGTGGACTTCTTTCAGATTTGTTAATTTTGTGGTGATATCTTCAATTATTATTTTTGTAATTTTTGGTAAAAAGTGATATTTTTGAATTCTTGTTGAAAACAGCAAGCTGGTTGCTTTGATACTATACATATTGTTCATTTTCTAATGTTCTTTAATTGAAATGTGCATTGCTAACAGCGGAGCTATCTCAGCTGACAGGCTGCTTGTTATTATTATGTAAACAGTGATCATAGCGTTTAGGAGCATTTGTCGTATTGCTGTGTCTAGTGCCCTCTAGAGTTACATAATTTGCTGTTTCACAATATTCTTGGATAAACTGTAAAATACTTTATTTTCGCTCTTTTTGGTGAATGAGTTATTCAGTAAAAATAAAATCCAGAGAATATACCTTTTTTCTATATTTTACATTCAACTCATCAAAAATCAGTGAAATTAATTTTCATACAAAACACCCATAAAAATATTTTAGCAAAAATTAATTCCAGCTAAAATATTTTATAGTAATCATAAAGGGCTGTTTAGTGTATGAAAGATTCAATTTCAATTCAATTTTTGCTGAAAAGACTTTTTGGGTGTTATGTATGGAGTTTGTTTTCACTGATTTTTTTCCACAAATTTAAAAGAACAGCAAAAAATGACATATCTAGATGCCTTGTTGAAAATTTAATGAGTGGAAAAAAAAAATCAGATCTATCGTCACTGTTTTGAATTGATATATTCTGTCGTTCAATATTTACAGTGCTCGCTTTGATCGTTGTCACTGCAAGTTAAAATTTGAAAGACTTACGTAATTTTCATTTTTGCTTTATTTTCAGGGGTTATCTTTCCAAGTATACTGGTAAAATAAGTAACAATTACAGACCCCCTAAAATGATTAGTAGGACAATGACCCCACTACGTGAGGGCACACCTATGAATACGGTACCAGCACCAACGCCAGCGTCCATCCATGCTAGCAAGTCTACTCAGAGACCATCCACTCGGGTACGAAGATGTTTTTCTTTAATTTTTGCAAACTTTTATGATATTATGGTAAATTATTTTTTAAAAAACGATAAAAGTTCCATCACAAGAGGGCGGTCTTCGACGGCCCCATGCCAAGTCAAGTGCTAGCAGCGGACGGAGTAAGTCAGTCTCCATTACTCCTTCCCTTATCGGTAAGTACAATGAATAATAACTATTTGAATACTCAGAATAATTTTTAACATCATAATTCTTCCTCCTTTCCTCCGCTGGTGTTGTGACTCTACAAATATTATTTAATTGGCTATAGTTCTCGGTCAGAATTTTCAAAAAATGTACATCTTGATTCAAAAATTTTGAAAAATTCTGAATAAAATTATGCATTTTGATTTTGTGAAATGAGAAGGAGGCTGACATTGTTGTTCTTCAAAGAATGAATTATACTATAAACAGTTATTAAAAAATTCGTTGCTAGAAATGTTCATAATTTAACACCTCAAGTGTGTGTTAAGACAAAGACCTAAATAAAATGTTGAATTTACCAAAGTCACAATTCATAAAAATAACCCGCATAATGTTTATCATAATTTATAATAATTTATCATAATTGAAAAGAAAAAAAATATTTTGATCAGGATCAGTGGATGATTGGAAATTATGCTCATTAAGAAATTTTTGTTAAAATACATGAAAATACAGTTCCTGCAAATTGCGCCCTCTAGTGTTCTGTTCTGAGATGTCAAATTGGTGAATATGCCTTTCATGCAGTGCTAATTTCGTTATCATTCACAAAATAAAACCTGCATATTTTTTCAAAAATTTAAATCAATACCTGTCATCAATGGGGAATTATGTCCGTTTGGTCCCAAATTAATGTGAAAAAGTAATCAAAATGCAAAATGTTGCAACCAATTTTGATGGTCAATGGATAAATTTTCTCATCTTTGTTCTTTCTCATCAGAAACCCCAATTACACCGGTACATCAAGCATCATCACCGAACACTCCTCCTGGATCTTCCGTAGAACCGACACCGTTGCCAACGGATACACCAATAGGTCACATCACGAAGGTCGTTGCAAGGTCACCATTGCAGTCAACTACTCACAGTTTTACAGCGGTGGAAGCCGAATCATAAAACGTCTGCAATTTCTCTTAAATACTGTGAACTGCTTTAATTTCACACAAGAAAAATTTCGAGAATTACTGAAAATTTACAAATTTCGTAGATGTGAAAATTAAAGCCGTGGAGTTGTCACCTGCGCATGCGGCAAACGGCCATAGCGTGTTGTTGTTTACAACAAGCATCTTCCCATGAGCCTTTGCATTTTCCCATCGTTGCTTGGAACTCGATTCTCGCACAAGCGCAGGTGACGATCCTCTCGCTTTAAGCTGTTAACAATGCAGTTGAAGTGCCATACTGTGTCATGTCTGGAATGGGTCACAAGACAAATATGTGGTTTGTTTTATACAACATTCAAACTTGAGCTATGTATGTAGCACTTTATTTTATTAACGTGCGAACATTTTGTTAACTTTTTCAGTGTTCACCAGAACAGACACTTTAATTAAAATGAGATCACAGATTTTTGACCTAAAATGCTTAATTTTTATTTCCAGCATTTCAATTTCTTTTTTGCAAAAATCTGAATGTGCTGAAATAAAACCAGGGAAGGTTAAACCAGATAATTTTTTACCTCTAGAAATTGTTTGCATCGATGATCCCTGGATGATTGTGAGAAAAATTTTTACTGAAAGTCACTATGACTTAGGGGGCCTTAAGTCCCTACAGTCAAATATTCATTGTGACTTAGGGGGTCTTAAGTTTCTCACTTTTTTGATGGTAACTTAAGGGGTCTAAAGCCCTTCAGTAAAATGTTCACTGTGGGTTTGGGAGTATTAATTCCCCTCCATAAAATATTCACTTTCTCATTAAATTTTGTTTCTAGCAAGTAAATTCAGTTTAAATCTTAAAGAAAGTTAGTGACTGCCATGAGTGTTAACAGAGAATATCACTATTGGGCCATCCAAGCAAAACAATGAAGGAAATATAAACATTTGCATGCATTTGCTGGTATTGGAATTACCATCGAAAGTCAAATCATCGAAAGTCAAAGTATTTTTCTTCCCTCTTCTTGAGTTGCTTTATTTTTGTTTCATTGTGTAAGAAATGTGTGAATTACAGTGACAATTTCTTTTTTTTTAAGTAAGTATTTTCTTGTTTTTCATTAACCCCCAATTAATTAGTTGGTTCGTCCCTTGCTAAAAGTTGGTTTGTTTCTATAGATACAAATGAAGCAGTCCTATGGATAAACCAGGGGGGGCGACCAATCAAGGTTGTGACACTGAATACTGCAAAGATTGATATATTTGGCATTGGATTTCTGGAGAATTCTAACCAATTTTGACCACACCTTCTGGTGAGTCTGATGACAGTGTGCAAACAGGTTTTCCAATTGTTGCCTGTGATGGCAGTGATAGTAGTATGGTTCCAGCCTTCTCACCACTAAAGTGTGTCAATATAATTGGCTGCCTACCACTGGCACCTAACATTCAGACCAATCATAGAGCTGCTTGTTTTTCTACATGTTTTTATCAATGTATCAAAATTCTGCCTTATCTATATGCTACTTACAAGACTGTGTCTGATTGGCTACCCAGCCCCAACACCTTACAGTCAGATCAATCAGAGAGCAGCTTGTTTTTCGACAGGTTTTTTTTTATTGTATCAAATTCAGCCTTGTATATATATTCTCAACTCAACAAAAATCATTACTCTGATAACCTTTGACCTCAATAGTGACACTCATAATTTTTTGCTAAACCTGTTATTGCAGTTTTCTCTAAAATTTTGCACAAATCATGTAAATTGTAGCAAATTCTGTTCATTGCATCCAAACAATGCTATTAAAGTTAAAATATACACTAAAGGTGGAAACAGTAATGTATATATTGTTTATATAATAATATTGTCATTTTTTTTACTCGCTAAATTATTAGTTGCGCTTCGAAAATATGCCGATTTCTTTTTAACATGAATTATACTTTCACTATATCGCGTTCTTCATCCGTCTGTCACTCCACTTCGGAGAGCCAAGCGGAGAAACAGACAGAGGAAGCTAGGATAATTAATTATGCTTTTAACAATTTTGATTTTGAATAACCAATTTCCTCTGCAAAAACCTACAGAATAAAAATAGATTTTAATTTGTATAGTTTTGAATGTAAATTTGATCATTTTTAAGACCGTCCAATGTCGCAGCACCACCTAGTGGTGGAATTTATTTACCTTTTGTTTTTAAGTGTTATTTAATGGTATTATTGAAACTTTGTCATGTGAAACTTTTTGTATTGTTTTTTTTTTAATTAATTTTAATATCATGGCACTCTATCAATAAAAATCCTTTCTATCAATCTTCATTGTTGCATTTTCTTTTTCAATGGAAAAAAAAATGTTTTTTAAAATGTAATTTATTATATACTCTCACTCCTGATGTAAGTGTCTGAAAAAAATGACACTCAGTAATCACCGCTAACTTGCGATCCGCAGTTACAACGTTGAAAACAAGTTGTAATATTAACCGGGTAATGTATTCAACTCTCTTAATTTATCTTTGGGTGCGAGATATAAATGAGTGCAGTAGACTGCAGACCTTTTTTCATAAGTCTGGCGCCCTCACAGTTTCATGTGGGAGAGTCCTTTCAGTTGAACTCTGTATTTGCTGCATGCATAGGCAAAGAAATTTAGCTGGAGACAAAATTTTGGTGAAGGATCGAAAACGTTCGTTTCCAAAGTTGCACAAATTTGCTAGAGAGTCAGAGATGTTGGTTGAATTGCGAAAATTCAGAACAGTTGGTTGCAAAGTTGAAAATATAAGCCAGGAAATCAAGAAAGTGGAAAGTCAAAAAATTTGCAAAACCCAACAAGAAAGTCAGTTTGAAAGCTGGGATGTTGAAAATGTTGGTTTACAAAGTTGCAGAAGTAAGGTAAAAAGTCAACAAAAATTGAATGTCAAATTACAAAGGTTTGCTGAAAGTAGAAAAATAGGACAGAAAATTGTCTTGGAATGTTGCAAAAGTTAATTGGAAAGTTGAAAATGCTGGTTGCAAATTTGCCACAGTTAGATAGAATTAGAAACGGTTAGTTCGATCGCAAAATTGAAAATGTGGGTTGAGTTCACTCTGATCAAACTAACTTAATATGTGATATTGGAATGTGCCAAATTGTGTTCCCTACAACACCGTGCAAGCATATTTTTTTCCTTGGTGTCTAGCTTGAATTGATTTTAAATATACCCCCCCCCCATGATTTTTAATGGTTTAATGGGGGGGGGGACTGGAGGCGCCCAAGCTTGCAAGGTCGTGTAAGCAATACAACCAAGGCTGAGGACAGCAAAAGCTGTATCCAGTCAATAAAAATTTTATTATATACCGGGGTACCTTATGGGTGTAATTACCATGGCATGACTTTAAACACATGATGCATTTTGTTGACATTTCAGTTGAACAAACATAGAATGTACACTTATACACTCATGTGACTGCACTCAAGTCACTGAGTAAACTCTCATTTTGTGCTTGAAACAGTCACATTAAGGTTGAACACTTAAATCAGTTTAAAGTAGAAGCCTATAAACTTGTAAACGCAAATACCCAGAATTTATTCTTTTTGCAATATAGTGTACCTACCAGTAAATATAAGGATATTTATTAAAAAAAAAAAAGTCGCCAGCCTAATTTTTAAGAAAATATTGCGGCCATATTGTCAGTACATTTGTATTACAATGTATAATGTTTTTGCTATGGCTTCCTATGGCAGAGATATTATGCCATATCTCAGATTGTAGGCCAGTAAAAATCATATATTGTTAATGATTGGCCACTTTGTTGATCTAAATTAAATCTAGGTGTCAAAAAAACCTGTTTTCTTCAACA
This sequence comes from Saccoglossus kowalevskii, assembly GCF_978046115.1. Taxonomy (NCBI): domain Eukaryota; kingdom Metazoa; phylum Hemichordata; class Enteropneusta; family Harrimaniidae; genus Saccoglossus; species Saccoglossus kowalevskii. The sequence continues at coordinate 4,462,358 of NC_140660.1, read as the reverse complement.
TTGAGAAGTCATCAGCCTTATAGCACCACAGAAATACAGGTTAGGTTTCTGATAATGATACAATCACAACCTGTATACCATTTATTTCAAAAACTCCTCCAGTAAAAATACAGCGGTAAAAAACAGAAATTTAATTGCACACGAGCAGAAGTTAAAAAAACACTGATTGGTCAATAACAACCATGTGCGAATGTAGATCGACCCTAATTAACATAATTTATGCATTACATTTGGATAACAGCTGTATTACTGTAATGTTGAATATAGCGATAAAAACCCAAAATTAATAACAATATTAATGTTCGTGACAAGCCTAATTTACAAGAAAATGATGGTTGTATTTTAGTGCTGGCCATTTTGTCAGTATTTTGCCTTTTACCAAAGGTTCCTATGGCAGAGATATTATGCCATATCTCAAATTGTAGGCCAGTAGAAATCATATATTGTGAATGATGGGCCATTTTGTTGACCTAAATTATTTCGAAAATCTGGGTTTTAAATCTGGGTGTCAAAAAAAGCATGTTTCCTTCAACATTGAGTTTTATGGAGTCGTTCTAAAATAGCAATTATTATAAAATATTAGGAAAAGTTTCTCAAAATACATAACAGTAACACACAAATAATGCTATTTCATAGGAGCAAGGAACAATAGCTCGAGTGCATAATATTACATAATAAACCAATTCACATTGTCATGTGATTTATGACCAACTTTCTCAAAAATTAAGAGTTCGCTTCTACCTTTTCCAGTGTTTTGCTATTTTTCCAGTGGGGGGGGGGGATTGTTGACAATGGGTGATTCATAGTAAGTAGACACAGCCCTAGGAGACGACGGTGGAATGCAGTGCTTTCTGCTTAACAAATACCTACATTTCAATTCTTTTAATTGAGCACGCATAATTAGATAATAAAATTTAAAATGTCAGTTCATTTCCTGGTCACTGACCTATGTTAGGAGAATGCGGTTGTTGCATCTTTCAATTTAAAAGTTTTGTGTCATATTTCTTTCAAACGAAATGACGGCCCAACATTTTGCCTATACCGTATTTGTTCCATTTTGCACTTGGATAAATAACCTTTTCACCACCAGACTTTCTCGTCCCAATTATTCTGCCTTTTTTTTTTATATTCTTTAAATTTTCCTCGAAATGAATCCTAATTTTGGATCCAACAGACAAAATTTGAGTAAATTTTCAGTTTTTACTAAAACAAATTTGGCTATTTTTTGTCCCAATCTTCTGAAGGAAAGTGCAGACTACAAACAGGATTATTTTTGTGAATTTGTGATGAAAAAAAGAAACTGGTGGCGAAAAGATTAAAGTATGACTTATTTTGACCAAAGATATACTTCTGTCATTTCCATAAGTTTATGCTAATGGTTCAAATATGGTATTTTTTTGTAAAATTTTTGACATTTTTTTGACATAATTTCCTTTTGGCTACAGCTCTTGATATATATTTTAGAAAAAATGTGAAAACAATTTATGCAGGTTTTGTTTTGTGAATGAAGACAACAGTTGACATCGATGCTCAGTGGATTCATGTTATTTGGACACAGAGAAGTAAGAAGTGACTTTAGGGTAGTGTCAGGTTTTGGTGGTGGTGGGAGGTGGGGTCCAGGTCTTGTAAAAGTAAAATCAACGAATGTCCTACACCAGCCCTTAATTGATAAACAGGAAAAACCATTTTGACTATTAAATGAACAATTTAACGAGATTACAGTAGAAACTGATTGATTAGTTTAGAGTACATCCTGGAATGTGCAAACTTTTTATGAATATAAATTGTAATACTGTAAAATACTTTATTTTCTCTTTGAATTAATTTGCGCTATTTTCTCTGAAGGAATGATTCAGTGAAAATAAAATCCAGCAAGTATAACTTATATATTTTACATTCCACTCATTGAAAATCAGTGAAAATAAATTCCATACAAAACACCCCAAAACACTTTTCAGCGAAAATTAATTCCAGCTAAAATAATGTATTTCGCAGTACCTCAGGTCACTTTCTTGACCTTTGAATGTCACATCCTGGTACATTCATTAGTATCAAAATCAAAAATGATTTTTTTTATTGATATTTCAGCAAAATTTCATGGACTTGATTTCTTTTTTGTCTACTTGAGTAAAATACTTCTGTTAGGAGCAAAAAAAAACATTAAAATGACCTACTGTGAAATACTTTATTTTGGCTGGAATTAATTTTCCCTGTAAAGACTTTATGGGTGTTTTGTATGGAATTTATTTTCACTGATTTTTGACAAGTTGAATATAAAGTATAGGAAAAAAGGTATAATCGCTGGATTTTATTTTCACTGAATCATTCCTTCAGCGAAAATAGCGAAAATTGATTCCAAGCGAAAATAAAGTATTTTACAGTAATTGTCCAAGTTTGCGATGATGTCATACTAACAAAAGCACCAGGATGTGTGACCTTTAGGGGGTCATGAAAGTGGACTATAAAAATGAAATAAATAGGATAATTTTCACGTATTATCTTATATGGATACCGAAAAGTATGCACGAAGACAGTACAGTGAGAGTATCCACCAACGCGCAGCAGAGGTTGATGCAGTGGCGTACTGTGCGAGTGCGTTTATGTTTACCCAATCAAACTTTTACAAGTTTTGTGTGACGCCATTGATCAGAGCAGGTTCCAATTATGGAATAAACTCCTTAACACAGATCACTGTACAGCCTTACATGCTACAATCTTTTCACCACCAGTTCTCTCTTTATCTCACAAATTGACAAAATAGTCTCGTTTGTCTGCACTATCTTTCAAAAGATTTGGACAAAAATACCAAATCTTTTGAGTAAAAAATAAAAATTGATTCAAATTTTGTCTTCTGGCTCCAAAATTAGGGCTCATTTCCAGAAGTATTACAGAATTTTAGAAAAAAGTACAGAATAATTTGGGCAAGAAAGTCTGGTGGTGAAAATGTTAAATCAATACACAGACAATATAATCCCGTTTATATATTCTGTTTATTTACAAATCATACTTCACACATTACAGATGATACACTCACTAAAAATCTGGAAATCTCAAATCAAATAGATTTGGAAGTCAGAACAATCATATAAGTTTACATAACATTAGGATAAAATAAAATACTAGTATCGAAGAAAAAAAAATAAACGCAAATGAATATATATCATCCTACTGTAAACTGCTTTATTTTCACGAGCGAAAAATTTTCATGAATTCAGAGTACGTGAAAATCATGAAATTTGTAGCAATGACAATTTCTTTTGGGTCCTGTGACCTGAGTGCTATGACTTTCGCATCATTTCGTTGTCACAAAAGACAAAATATCCGGTAAGCGTCAAAATTACAAGCAGTGAAACATAAGCAGTTTACAGTACACAGCGTTGGAACCAATGGCTTTACAGCGACTTAAAAGTGTATTTTTCATCATTTTTTTCAATTCATGTAATTACGAGGTAAAATGACCTTTGTGTTATCAAGTACATACATTGTGAACATAGTTTAAAAGCATGAAAATGAATTCAAAAAAAACAAAAACATTTCAAGTTATTGGCATGCCATTATTACAACTATAATCTATGTGACCTGATACCAAATGTGCGTTCAATGAAGACACATTTTGTGAGCGCTTCATACAATTTTTGACCAAACGTTTCGTCATTTGCGATAGTTGTGTTATGACTCACGAACATACCAAAATGGCGGAAAGGTTTACTCATCTGGTATTAAAACAAAGGTCAGTTTGGCTTGATATTATATGTCTAAATGCTAGCCATCAATTAGGCTACCCATTTTTGTATTCTAAGAGACACAATACATGTGAATTCACAAAGATTTCATTCTGATCTGAATTACTACCATCAACAGTAATTCAAATCCTTGTTTTTTTCTACATGTGAATTCACAAAGATTTGATTCAGACCTGAATTACTGCCATCAACAGTAATTCAAATCCTTGTTTTTTTCTACATGTGAATTCACAAAGATTTGATTCTGTTTTGAATTACTGCCATCAGCAGTAATTCAGATATTTGTTTTTTCTACATGTGAATTCACAAAGATTTGATTCTGTTTTGAATTACTGCCATCAGCAGTAATTCAGATATTTGTTTTTTCTACATGTGAATTCACAAAGATTTGATTCTGATCTGAATTACTGCCATCAGCAATAAGTCAGATATTTGTCTTTTCTACATGTGAATTCACAAAGATTTGATTCTGATTTGAATTACTGCCACCAGTAGTAATTTAGATGTTTTCTTTTTTCTACATGTGAATTCAAAGATTTGATTCTGATCTGAATTACTACCATCAACAGTAATTCAAATCCTTGTTTTTTTTCTACATTTGAATTCACAAAGATTTGATTCTGATCTGAATTACTACCATCAACAGTAATTCAAATCCTTGTTTTTTTCTACATGTGAATTCACAAAGATTTGATTCTGATCTGAATTACTACCATCAACAGTAATTCAAATCCTTGTTTTTTTCTACATGTGAATTTACAAAGATTTGATTCTGATTTGAATTACTGCCATCAACAGTAATTCAAATCCTTGTTTTTTTTTCTACATGTGAATTCACAAAGATTTGATTCTGATTTGAATTACTGCCATCAACAGTAATTCAGATATTTGTTTTCTCTTTTCTACATACGAGTTCACAAAGATTTGATTCTGATTTGAATTACTTTCACCAGCAGTAATTCAAATCCTTCTTTTCTTTTCTCTGGCAATGCTCACAAATTCAGACTATCCCATACTTCACATAATAGTCCAAAGAACCCAATAAGTGCAACTTTAAAACAACAAAGTCAAAATGACTTTGATCTAATTTCATTCTTATGAAAGCCCGAAACTCATATAGGTAAATTTATATCAGCAAAATAGTTTACAATATTATTCGACACAGGTCTTCCCAGAATGCCACAGAACATCATCAATAACGAAAAAGAATAACATTTTACAGGGAAACACTGAGTCATGTGCCATTGGATCCAAACATCAATTCTCACTTCAAATCACTAAAATTAAAATATATAAAATAACTCACCCTGGCGATGTTACTCCACTACTCACTTGTAAATAGTATAATCATGTCTGAAGAAATAACTGGTCAAACCATTTGGGGAGAGGTGAGGTGGAGTGGGGTGAGGTGAGGTGCAAGAAAAAATAAACATAATTGTAAAACCATAATCCAAGTATTTATGAACATTACTGGAAAACAGAAAAAATAATATTTATTAGTTATAGATAATTTAATAAAAATCTAAAAAGATATGCAAATTTTGCGATTCAACGCATTCCCAAAAATTATGCATAAAACAAAGTATGTAGACAACAACGTATTCTTGGGGGCGGAGCTACATCATAGAATGTTCTACGTTTCTATCACATGCACCACTGTACCATGTATTTCTATGGGCTCTGCACGAGCTGTTGTGGAACGCCGGTCGAAGAGCCGGTAAAACAGCACAAACTGAAGTTCAATTTAAACGCGAACAACAAAATATATAAATATATGTTGCACACGTAGGGGTTATCTCAAATCCAGTTTTCTGAGTTTTTCGACCTCTCAAGATGGTTGCCATACGGTGAAAATGCCTGGATGTTCGCTCCCGAGAATACAACGAAAGTTTTTGAAAAATATTGTTATGCATATAAATTATACATATTACCACTAGTGACATTTGTTGACAGTTGTCAATATCTGAAACCTGATATTTTGCAGGTTATTGAATATCATAAACACTATGTAAATTATTATACATAATATGTAGCATTTGATGCTTCTCTGTTCGAGAATACAGCACTACCACACCATGAGGCATTATCAAACGAATAGGAGATAAATCTGATATTAAAGGTCAGTACATTACAATTTATGCGTAAATTAATTAACATCCAAGCTGACATTGCCTTTGCATAAAAACTTAAAGCAGTCTTAAAGCAGGTATAATTGTCAACTTATTCTTAGTAGTATTTACCAATGTTATTAATATAGGATAAATTTAGACGATTACTCTGCACAGCAATCTAAGTTAGTTCAAGCCAAGCTTGCTAAATGTTAAACTATAATCAAACCAAACTCTATTCACTCAAATATAACACTTAATTAACAATCAATATTGGCAAAATTAATAAAATATGTAAATATGAAGTAACATGACATAAGCAATACAACTAAAGAATAAACCAATAAAAACAAAAAGTTTTGATTAATAAAGTTGATTTCTTCATATATGTGGTTAGTTTTACTATTTGTAAATTTTGTAAAAACCAAATCATTTTAATTTGTAACAATTTTTAGAAGACCCATAACAGGAGGAAACTGTGGATAATATATTCGTAATCCATTCCTTTGATTAAATGGTTTAAAGAGCCTTATCAAATTTTAATTTTTACTTCTGAAAAACTGTAATTAATGTTTCACCATTTTCAAAAAAGTGATAAATTGAAAATAGATATTGGAACATGCAAAAGCTGAAGATAAACATTGACTGAATATTACTTTTTCATAATTTTTGACATTTATTGTAGGTTTATAACTGTATATGGCCACCAAAAGAAAGAAAATATGAATTTAGTTCAATGCTGAATTAAAACAAAAACAAAAAACCATAAATTCAGTTGCTATATTTTCTTGATATAGGCACAAAATTGATTAAAATTGATTATAATAATTTTTCTGGATGTTGAAATGATTAACTGATTCGCAAATGTTAAGTCATGAATAAAAGCAAATTCAAATAAAGATATAATAGAATTCAGACATGTTTTGAATTCCAATTCAATTCCATTGGTTGTCCTATCAATAATGAGATAAATTTAGTGGAAAATAACAATTGGCACACTCTCCCTGGTCAAACTAGTGGGGGCGCTCCATGGCGACTACCTAGCTTAGTGATAAAAGACTGTGAAGGAGAACGGCAAAAGCATGGTGACTACCTAGCTTAGTGACAACAGACTGTGAAGGAGAATAGCAAAAGAAATAATTTATGTTGAGGTGAACATTTCACTAGAAATCACATTTTTTTAAAGTCTGCACGAAAAAAAAAAAATCGAGAAGAGAAAATAAGTTGCATGTCAAAAGCAAAAATCTAGAGTAAGCTGCGAAAACGAATTTTTTTTTCACGAGTCATCAAATTATATACGAGTTGGAAACGTTTCCAAAGTGAAGAAAATTTAAATTTAAAAAAAATTAAATTTAAATTTTCTTCACTTTGATTTATTCTCGTTCAAAATGAGTCTGCACGTGGTCTTCAAACGCGTCCTGATCACACGAGTCTTTCGGGAACTGTTTGCGACACATCGGACATACTCATCCAAAGTGACCCTGTACGTGCTGCTCAAATGTATCAGAAGGACACGAAGGAGGAAAGAGAAGATTGCATTCTGGGCACCATATAGCAACCCTGTCAGCGGAAAATTCTTGCGCATCGTGGAATTCAGTAGCAACGTCATCTCTAAAAGATAATAAAGACAATAATTAATGGATCAGTCAGACATCTTGGTGGCAACTAGATTTCTCAAGTTCATCTGATTTTTTTGAAATTTGAAACTTCACAATATTATACAAATAGCACTAACAACAATAAAATTTGCCGAAACGTATCAACACTCGTTCAAATGTTCAAAAGCCAAATTTTCCCCTAAACGTCGTAAGCTATGTCACCAACATTGCCATGTTCAAGGTTTGGACGTTACATGTGAACACTTTTCAATGTTTTTCTTGGCTGCAGAAGCACTACAGAGCATGACAAAAATAGAAACCTGTCAATATAATTTCATGATTATAGTATAATTAATGTGCCAAACAATGGTAAACATGGTAAAAGCACACATGTACATGTACGTTGAAATTGACAACTCATTGCACGGTAACGTAGAAATCGACAACCCCCTGCACATGTTAAGGCTGTACAAGGGCAATGGGACGAAACCTTTTTAAAACGAATGAGAATTAGGATGAAAATAAATTGGGACGAATGTGTTTGGATGAATATAAATTGGGAGAAATTGACTGTGAATTCTCGGATATCCTCATAATAAACTGAAGCCAAACAAAATAAGAGAGGTCAGAAATACTTTTTTATAAAATTAGAAGTTTAGAACTGTTTCAGATTTACCAATTTTTTGACTCCACCACTTTTGTGTTTGGGTCTATGGCAGTAATATGTAAAAGTTTGATAACCACTTTTCTTATTTACGAAGTAAGTTACAAGTAAGTTTTAAATCTCCAAGGATTACTAATGCATCTTACTGATGAGTTAGAAATTTGTACCTTTCTTCTGGAACGTGCCCGTCAACTTGTATTGTGACCGTTTCTTGTGGAGTCACAGCGTCGGGTTCATCATACACATCACTGTCACTCTGATCAGCTGCATCAGCAGCGGTACGTGTTTCGTTCTTGACAGCAGCTAGTTTGGCTTGTGGTAATACAGTCGGACGCATTGGTGGCAGTAAGGGAGCGGATGTCGCTGCAGCTCCAAAGCACTCTGGTAGCAGGTCTGGTGTTGTTGGTGGCACCATTGGCATCACGTAACCAGGGCGTGGGCGCGGTGGTGGGATTGGTGGTGGGATCGATCGGGGACTGTGCATATTGTAGTGGATTCCCCTAGTTACTACTTCGTGTTGTCTACCTAACTCTCTTGCTTCGTCAACATACGGGTTTATAAACATGTTTTCAAAAGGATTGGCTGCTGGGGCGTTGTTGTTATTGATGCTTTCTGGCATTCTCAGTGACATGTTAGAATTCTCAACCTGTTTTAGCAGACTCACATATGCTTCATCTTTGTCTTGTTTTTCTTTAATTTCTCTCTTCAATTCTTCTCTCAGAAGCATTGTCTCTTCCTGATGAAATACAAGAAAGTAACAAAAATGTATTAATTAACAACAAAATAATTAAGCTGCACCATTCAGTCTCACCAGTCAGATCAGAGGGGTCCTTGCCCTTATGACTTCGCTGTGTGGTGTGGATCAGCTTGAACGGGCTTTATGCTCTCTGTACATAATAAGTTTGGTTACTAAGCATACATGTCAGGTGGCCAAGGGGAACCCATGCTGTGACGTGAAGCTAGGTGATTAGGTGCTGTATATGAGTATCAGTTGGAGTCACATAGTATTAACCCTTCCATATAGATGATGTCATTTACTAATGCCACACATTGCTGTCTGGTGATATTTCAAGGGGTAACCTGGAAAACCCACGGATTGCACCAATGAATTATGGGACACTATTGTTTATGTTGTTTACTATGTTAATCTATCTTTTGTTATCCATTGTAATTTTAATCCAGAAAGCAAATTTGGTGTGAGCTTAGGCTTAAATGGAGAAGCCCAAGATGTATATTGCTTTTTGGCCCAGATTGGTGTGTCCTGTGGGTCCAGATTGGTGTGTCCTCTGGGTCCAGAGTGGTGTGTCCTCTGGTCCAGAGTGGTGTGTCCTCTGGGTTCAGAGTGGTGTGTCCTCTGGGTCAAGAGTGGTGTGTCCTCTGGGTCAAGAGTGGTGTGTCCTCTGGGTCAAGAGTGGTGTGTTCTTTGGGTCAAGAGTGGTGTGTCCTCTGGGTCAAGAGTGGTGTGTCCTCTGCGTCCAGAGTGGTGTGTCCTCTGGGTGCAGAGTGGTGTGTCCTCTGAGTGCAGAGTGGTGTGTCCTCTGGGTGCAGAGTGGTGTGTCCTCTGGGTGTAGGGTGGTGAGTCCTCTGGGTCCAGAGTGGTGTGTCCTCTGGGTCCAGAGGTGGTGTGTCCTCTGGGTCCAGAGTGGTGTGTCCTCTGGGTCCAGAGTGGTGTGTCCTCTGGGTCCAGAGTGGTGTGTCCTCTGGGTCCAGAGTGGTGTGTCCTCTGGGTCCAGAGTGGTGTGTCCTCTGGGTCCAGAGTGGTGTGTCCTCTGCGTTCAGAGTGGTGTGTCCTCTGGGTCCAGAGTGGTGTGTCCTCTGGGTCCAGAGTGGTGTGTCCTCTGGGTCCAGAGTGGTGTGTCCTCTGGGTCCAGAGTGGTGTGTCCTCTGGGTCCAGAGTGGTGTGTCCTCTGGGTCCAGAGTGGTGTGTCCTCTGGGTCCAGAGTGGTGTGTCCTCTGGGTCCAGAGTGGTGTGTCCTCTGGGTCCAGAGTGGTGTGTCCTCTGGGTCCAGAGTGGCGTGCGATGCAACTAATTATGCTAATTTCCATGATGCAACAGGTGATCTTACTAAAGGTTTTGAAAATAAAATTTGATAAAATGAAATTCACTTTATAAACAAAGAAAGCCTCAAAATAAGAAATCAGGTGCTACAACAGTTCAGTTTGTGATTTCAGAGGTCACAGCCACATAGAATCTTGAATTTGTCTTGAATACTGGATAATACTTTATTTTAGCTGGAATTATTTTTGGCTGAAAAGACTTTTTGGGTGTTTTGTATGGAATTTATTTTCACTGATTTTTGATGAGCTGAATGGAAAATAAGGAAAAGATGTATATTCGCTGGAATTTACTTTCGCTGAAAATTGCAAAAAAATTCCAAGCGAAAATAAAGTATTTTACAGTACTTCTCCCTTCAGCAGTCACCGAGGTAACCCAACTTGACTTTGGGGATTCCATTTTGACCAATGTCCTAACAAAATCAGTCCTATAGAGAATGCACTATAAGAACCCCAACCCGGTTGAATACTTGTGTCTTACCTCCTGTGCTTCATTTTGTCTCTTAGCCTCCTTAATTTTCTTTTTCAGTTCATTCAATTCCTTCTCAGCATCTGCAAATCGCTTCACCGAATCCTGGTATTTTCCATCCAATTCCAAGACTTTCATTGGCAGAGCTCCAGAAGGAGTACCTACACTTTATGCAATTTTTTTAAAAATTATGTTAATTTATTCATGACGTAGCAGTTTCTGTGCTCATGAATATTCATTAATTTGTGGGTCAATACATTTTAAAAGGGGCGATATATTATTTTTGGGGGAAGAGTTAGAAAGGGGGATTAGCAATCCTTAGGGGGTCAATACAAAAGAAGGGACCCATTTGGAGAGCAGCCATGCTCCTCGTGTCTGTTGTTGCACGTGACCTACAGCTGTCAACTGTGTTCGTTCTTCGACTGTGTTCGTTCTTTGACGACTTCGACTGGCTTCCATGTGGGGTAGTATTCTTGTGTTCTGATTTTAACGTCTTTCATGTCTTTTGTAGGAGTGTCCAATCCGTGATTCGAACTTGCGATCTTTGAGTTCCCAGCGCACTGTCTTGTCCTCTGTACCACGAGTGTCTTCACACAGGAGTTAGGATTTAAGTCCTATTCATAGGAGCACTGTCTTCACTAGCATTCAAAAATCTAACTAAACATACTGGATTCGAACCAGCGATCGCTCACATTGCTGACATAGTACAAATCAACTGAGCTATGTGGGTAGTCATGCAGATTAAATAATTTGTTGTCATATTTAGCTTTATTACCAAATGGCGTTTGCGAGAAAAAGATGGGCAAGCAAGGGAATTGAACCCGGGTCCTCCTGATCACTATGCAGAAAACTGACCCACAAGACCACATTGGATTGACTGGATGTGTTTGCATTTGATAAGACTATATAGTGTGTATATATATAGAAATACAACATATTTCTATTATTGAGTTACAATTGTCCAAAAAATTGCCAATTTTGTGTTTTTACTTGTGTAAACTATATGCATGCCATAACCCGTTAGTGTACATCTTGCCAATTGGGTGTTTGCCATTTGCGTTGCCCATACCTGACCCGACCCTAACCCTAATGTCAAGACACATTCCTGTTAATAATTCCGTTGCCCATACCTGACCCGACCCTAACCCTAATGCCAAGACACGTTCTTGTTTATAATTGCTCAATAATGATACTCTGTTGTGCACTGTCTGCGGGTAAGTTGCATTGATGTCAACTGATTAAACAAGTCGCATTTAAGTAATTTCCACTATTAACAAGTGGTTAAATTGTGACAATAAATGTGTGGACAAATATTTGAGATTAATTTTGGTGTAGACAACTCTGGTTTAATTATTTTACACCATTACAAGTTGTTAAATTGAGAGAATAAATGTCTCAACAAATATTAAATACTTAGTTTGATGTAAACAACTCACATTTGATTAATTCCCACAATTACAGGTTGTTAAATTGAAAGAATAAATGTGCGGACAAATATTTTAGACTTATTTTTGTGTAGACATCTCTCGTTTGATTAATTCCCACAATTACATGTTGTTAAATTGAGAAAATAAATGTGCGGACAAATATTTTAGACTTATTTTGGTGTAGACAGCTCTCGTTTAATTATTTTACACCATTCCAAGTTGTTAAATTGAGAGAATAAATGTATGGACAAATATTTTAGACTTATTTTGGTGTAGACAGCTCTCGTTTGATTAATTCCCACAATTACAGGTTAAATTAAGAGAATAAATGTGCGGACAAATATTTTAGACTTATTTTGGTGTAGACAGTTCTCGTTTAATTATTTTACACCATTACAAGTTGTTAAATTGAGAGAATAAATGTCTCAACAAATATTAAATACTTAGTTTGATGTAAACAACTCACATTTGATTAATTCCCACAATTACAGGTTGTTAAATTGAAAGAATAAATGTGCGGACAAATATTTTAGACTTATTTTTGTGTAGACATCTCTCGTTTGATTAATTCCCACAATTACATGTTGTTAAATTGAGAAAATAAATGTGCGGACAAATATTTTAGACTTATTTTGGTGTAGACAGCTCTCGTTTAATTATTTTACACCATTCCAAGTTGTTAAATTGAGAGAATAAATGTATGGACAAATATTTTAGACTTATTTTGGTGTAGACAGCTCTCGTTTGATTAATTCCCACAATTACAGGTTAAATTAAGAGAATAAATGTGCGGACAAATATTTTAGACTTATTTTGGTGTAGACAGTTCTCGTTTAATTATTTTACACCATTACAAGTTGTTAAATTGAGAGAATAAATGTGCGAACAAATATTTTAGACTTATTTTGGTGTAGACAACTCTCGTTTAATTATTTTACACCATTACAAGTTGTTAAATTGAGAGAATAAATGTATGGACAAATATTTTAGACTTATTTTGGTGTAGACAGCTCTCGTTTAATTATTTTACACCATTACAAGTTGTTAAATTGAGAGAATAAATATGCGGACAAATATTTTAGACTTATTTTGGTGTAGACAGCTCTCGTTTAATTATTTTACACCATTACAAGTTGTTAAATTGAGAGAATAAATGTGCGGACAAATATTTTAGACTTATTTTGGTGTAGACAACTCTCGTTTAATTATTTTACACCATTACAAGTTCTTAAATTGACAGAATGAATGTATGGACAAATATTGACCATTATATTTGTGAGTAAATACCTGTTGTTTAATTAATTTCCACCTCTACAAGGTTGAGAGAATAAATGTGTCGACAAATATTTGATACTTATTTAGGTGTAAGAACTCGTGTTTGACCAACTTCCACCATTGCAAGTTGTTAAAATAATGAAATAAATATACTGGTATCATTGGATATTTGATTTAATTGTGAAACTTTCTAACAAAATGTTAACTGCTGGCTTCGAACCCTCAATCAACAATTCCGCAGACACGGTATAAATTCAACAACACCACGGAAGATATTCGTCTGTTGCCTGAATTGTTTTCGTAATATAGGGAACGCCATCGACACTTTAACAAAACTTACCTTGACTTGGGTCTTGTTTATCTCTTGTCACAATCTGGAAACTGTTGAACAAATTGCGCGTCGTCCAGTTTAAGACGTTAGTTATTTTATTATTTATTCATTCAGTTTTGTATGGTGGAGTTTTGTGAGGTTTATTATTTTTTTGCGACGTTCTTTGTTTACTTGTTTACGGTTTGAGAGATTTCAGTTTATTTGATTTACGTTTTTACGGTAGATCTGAGCGGGACTCGAACCCACTGTCTTTTCAAGCTAATTTTGTTTTATTTTGATGGCACGCTTGTGTACCACGCCACGACGTTGGTCGTTAGGTGGTGTTCATTTTTCTAACTACTCCAGTGTTCCAATGAGTTGAACGGAAAAGCCAAAACGATTGCTGGTTTCTGATTGCTTCGGTTCTGGTGAGTGTGTATCTAGTGTGATTCGAACCCATGTCGTTTGTATTGGGCGTTTTTTTATTTCCCATGTTAGCTACGCCGTAATATGCAACCACTTCCCCGTTTTATTGTGATTTTGAGTGTTTAATGATGTCTTCCTCACGCGTCATGCCATGACCCAGTTTCAACCACACGGCCATTTTGCAACACAGTTCGTGACCCTCGGCGTCACCCGACTGACTATATGAGCGTTCTCTTCAACTGTTAAGCTAGTAGGATTTATTACCGTTATTATCATTATATTGTCACGTGATTTGTTTTACCTTATGTGTAATGTCTTAAGTATCTTTATTGTAATTTGTATATACCAATTCGTATATACCGAGGAAACGACCCCGATTGAAGGTCATGTATTTTATGACGTCACCAATTCGTGTGTAGGTACTGCTTCTAGATCTGTGCCCTTTCATTTCTGTTTTTTCCATATTTGTCTTCTCACTCTGAAAATAAAATTATTCCATGTAAAACCGTGCACATTCTTCTTTCATAGTACTTTTTGGAGTCAGAAGTTGCCCATCAGAAACATTGAGGATGAAGAGGAGGGAGTAGGTAGATTTACTATGCAAAATGTGTTTCTTTCACTTTGTTTTGAACTGGATTTTTTTTTATGATGTTACTGTAATTTGTTTTTGGTACTTTTATCCAACGAGTTGTATTTTCTTTTTATAAATATTGGTTTTTTTTGTAATATTGGGAAAATATAGTAGTGACGTAGCATTACCATGAGGACACACGTTAACATGTGCGAATGAGACGAATTTTGGATGTATATAGCGGACACACTAGCATCATCATCCGAATTGTGCGGTTAGGTTTGGTAAATGAAAACATGCTCTCCATGTGGCAATGGCCGAATAAATGAACCTTGGCTGGTGAAGATGCACTAGCATTAAACTGCACCACAATTGTACATTGCTTGATAATATAACCAAGTTAAAGTTATCACAACGCAAACCTGAAATTCATAAACCGAGAGGGTCATCACCTGCGCACACGCAAGAATTGAGTCGCAAGCAATGATAACAACACACGCTAAAAACGCAAAGGCTCATGGGTAGACGCTTGTTTGTAAACAATGACACGCTATGGCCATCTGACGCATGAGGAGGTGACGACTCCCTGGCTTTAATGATAAATCAAAGAAAGCTTAGAAAGAACTCCCGTGTGCTGAGAGTATTGAAGACACATTAAAAATTAATTCAAAATTACTTGTACATGAGATATTGATAGAAAAGCTGAAAACTAATTATGTACATCAGGTAACTAATATGAACAGAACAGAACAAAAAAATTATGAATTATTATGCTAATTAGAGAATTAATATGAACAAATTTTAACCCAAAATTAATCAGGCCTGTCTATTGTCCTAGAGCATTTATGTACCAAATTTTATTCAAATGTGATGATCAGTAATTGAGATATCAGTGTTAATTAATTATGTTAATTAGGAGATTAATAAGCATAAATATTTACCAAAAACTAATTGGGTTTCTGCATAGTTCTCTTTAAAAGTTTCATTAAAATCCAATTTGTGGTTCTTTATATATCAGTGGAACATTATGCAAATTAGGTAATTAATATCCAATTAAAACTAATTAGGTCTCTGCATAATTCGAGAAGATCTATGTAGCAAGTCTCATTGAAATATGATGATTACTACTTGATATATCAAAAGCTGAAAATTAATTAATTATGCAAATTAGATAATTAATATGTACTCGTATTACCCTAAAAACTATCAGGTTTGTGCAGTGTCCTATGACATCTATGTACCAAATGTCATTGAAATGTGATGATTACTACTTGAAATATCAAAAGCTGAAAATTAATTAATTATGCAAATTAGCTAATTAATATATACTGATATTAGCCTAAAACTATCAGGTCTGTGCAGTGTCCTATGATGTCTATGTACCAAATTTCATTGAAATGCGATGATTACTACTGTAAAATACTTTATTTTCACTGGAATTTATTTTCACTGAAATGACTTTTTAGGTGTGTTATATGGAATTTATTTTTACTGATTTTTGGCGAGTTGAATGTAAAAGATAGAAAAAAAGGTATATTCGCTGAATTTTATTTTCACTGAATCATTCCTTCAGCGAAAATAGCGGAAATTAATTCCAAGCGAAACTAAAGTATTCCACAGTACTTGAAATATCAGAAGCTGAAAATTAATTAATTATGCAAATTAGGTAATTAATATGTACTCGTATTACCTTAAAAACTATCAGGTCTGTGCAGTGTCCTATGACATCTATGTACCAAGTGTCATTGAAATGTGATGATTACTACTTGAAATATCAAAAGCTGAAAATTAATTAATTATGCAAATTAGGTAATTAATATGTACTCATATTACCCTAAAAACTATCAGGTCTGTGCAGTGTCCTATGACATCTATGTACCAAGTTTCATTGAAATGTGATGATTACTACTTGAAATATCAAAAGCTGAAAATTAATTAATTATGCTAATTAGGTAATTAATATCTACTGATATTACCCAAAAAACTATCAGGTCTGTGCAATGACCTATGACATCTATGTACCAAATTTTATTGAAATGTGATGATTACTACTTGAAATATCAAAAGCTGAAATATAATTAATTATGCTAATTAGGTAATTAATATGTACTCGTATTACCCTAAAAACTATCAGGTCTGTGCAGTGTCCTATGACATCTATGTACCAAGTGTCATTGAAATGTGATGATTAGTACTTGAAATATCAAAAGCTGAAAATTAATTAATTATGCAAATTAGGTAACTAATATGTACTCATATTACCCTAAAAACTATCAGGTCTGTGCAGTGTCCTATGACATCTACATGTATGTACCAAGTTTCATTGAAATGTGGCAATTAATACTTGAAATATCAAAAGCTGAAAATTAATTAATTATGCTAATTAGGTAATTAATATCTACTGATATTACCCTAAAAACTTTCAGGTTTGTGCAGTGTCCTATGACATCTATGTACCAAGTTTTATTGAAATGTGATGATTAGTACTTGAGATATCAGTGGAAAAGCCGAAAATTGATTAATCATTATGCAAATTAGGTAATTAATATTGCACAGATTTTTACCCAAAACTAATCAAATCTGCGCATTAGTTTGGAGCATCTGTGTGCCAAGTTTCATCAAAATCCAATGAGTGGTTCTTTAGATATCAGTGAAACAGTCATGAAACAGCCAAAAATCAGCTAATTATCATGAAAATTAGGTAATTAATATGCATGGGATTTTTACCAAAACCTAATCAAATCTGCGCATTGGTCCAGAGCAACTATGCACCAAGTTTCATCAAAAACTGATGTATGGTTCTTGAGATATCAGTGGAACAGACGGACACACATACACACACACACACACACACACACACAGAAAGACACTCTAACTGCAAAGACTCCCATTATGTGCGTTTCCTGTAAATGCTGGAAAGCGAAATAACGAAATAGCGAAATAACGAAATAGCGAAATAACGAAATAACGAAATAGCGAAATAGTGAAATAACGAAATAGCGAAATAAATAAAAAAGGAAAATATTTACAGTATGTGGACCATTGTATTAATATACGTCATAATGCAAAACACTAGTCACGGTGAGTTATTTAAAACATACGACTCATGATCGGAAAATATGACTACAGTTCAGAATTGCAGACGGATATTAAGTAACTTAAGAGCATATCAGAAGCAATTAATATAAAATATTTGAAAAAAAAAACAGCAGTCAAAAGTCAAGAATGCCAACAAGTGCATTTACGCCATGCCAACCGATTGTGTCCATTGACCGACGTTGGCGGCGCCACAGTATGTAAAGCTATGTAGGGCTCATTCCACTAATTTGAACTCGACAATGCAAACATATGAGATTGCTATATGAAAATGGTAAACAAAGTTGAAAACTGGGAAATCAACATGCCAGTAATAAACCACATGGAAACGCACATGTTGGCCAGTTAAAACTCTTGCAAAACTTTGGAAAACAAGACCACCAACTGTATTTGGATTGCACCTAGAGAAATCACTGAAAAAACACCAAGATTAGAACATCCAAGTAGACACAGAATAAATCCACAGCTGCTATAAAGGGAACATGTTGTCTCGCCTTTAACACAGAGGATGCACGTCCTCAAACAGGTCGCACATGAAAAAAACATTTTTTTAAATTTCATTGATTCTTGCAAGCATTTAAATTGATGAACCTTGATGGCCACTAATAAAACCGTTTTGTGCATGTGTGCGTTTTGTGAATTGTGATGGCTATAAAGAAATCAAATCATCATAATTACCTAAAGTCCATTTGCATTCAGCTCAAGTTCTTGCTTCATATATATAATTTTATCTCTCCTCCCATCATTATTTTATGTGATCTGATCACACATTCGCTATCCTTGTGGTTAGTTGATGGTTACAGGTTTTTAGCTATCAGTTACGTGTGCATTGTAGTATTTCATGTTATCCCATTTATTGCAAACTTTTTAACAGTCCTCTTTTATCAGAACTATTCTTGATCTTCTCTTTTTATATAAAATTGTTAATTCTTCTTATGACTGCCCTGCTATTCTTGCCAATATTTACTTTTGTTCCAAATAGGTGTTTGAGACGCAAACCATTCGTTTTTTAAACCTGACTGTGGATCAGTCAACTGCAGGAAGCATTCGTCACTTTTAAGGTGTATGACATTATTAAATGACATTTCATTTAAATGTAATATTGATATTTTTTCATCTTTATATAGTTTTAAAACTGTACTGTATAATTATTTTTAATTTTATTGTGTTACTTTGTCATGTTGATGTTTATCTGCTTATATTTGTATTTTCTTTATGTATTGTTTATTTTTTCCAGTTCTGTTAATGGTTTTGCTCGAACTGTATAATGAATAAATAAATAAATATCTAGGTCAAAAATCGTTCAAGCGACATTGTGTTATTATGAGTCAGTTGAAGTGCTATTTAAATGTGAAAAAAGGGAATAATTTTGAACTGATTAAAAATCTTCAGTACATGGGGAAAATTTTTATTGGAAGGGGTAGACAAAATAGGTGGGAGAACAGTTATTGACATGCCTTTTAAAAAAAAATACGCAGAAAGAATGCTTTGGCTAACACGACTCTTTAATGATAATAAACAATAATAAACAAGCCATGCATGGCACAGTCTCAGTTATTAACATGTCAGACCTTCAGTGAGTTTTGAAAATGAGATTACATTAAGTACTGGTTGCAGACATTTCAAAATGCCCGATTGTAGTACATTTTAAAAACCATAATGGGACCACAAGCAATTTGTTTTGACAAAATGACTGCATGCCATGATATACAAGTATGAATGTTGAAATGTTACTCTAGGCATGTCTGAAGTAATATGCATGGAAATGTATTCTTCAAACTATTACAAAGTTGCCCATTGAGACTCTAGATTAAATAAATATAGATGAATGGATACAAACCAACAACACAATATCTTTGCATATTAGCAAAAGTGAGTATAAGAGTCCAGAAACAATGCAATAATACATCTAAACATTTTGGGCAGAAAATACTGGCTGAAATCATAATTCCATAACAAAAATTAATGTTCATTGTATGATACTACATGTACTGCATTTATCAAAATGTCCCTTAAAAATAATAGAACTAAATTTGTATACATGTAAAAGTTAGTAGTACAGCAACATATCTAAGCAAAACTTGACAAGATAAGTACTAAGCGTTCCCCAATTAATACTACATGTACTGTATTAATGTTCCCAAATAATAGTGCAGTGATATATATATATAATCAAAATAAAAAAATGGTCAGATTTGAAAAGGCGAGACACAGAATAGCAATTCAATCAGACAAAATGCTAAAAATGTTTAAAGAACATAGAATTATCAGTTAATCTGCAAACTCTCATTGGTAAAATAGCCTTCTATTATGGATATGCAAGAAAAAAAATTGCTACCAGTCCATCATGTGTATCAGTAATCCTGCAGGTTAAACCATCATACCAAAAGCACAAAAATTATGACTACTGTAGAATACTTTATTTTCGCTTGCAATTTATTTTTGCTATAGGGATGATTCCGTGAAAATAAAATCTAGCGAATATACTTTTTTTCCTATATTTCACATTAAACTCATCAAAAATCAGTGAAAATAAATTCCATACAAAACGGCCAAAAAGCCTTTTCAGCGAAAATTGATTCCAGCGAAAATAAAGTATTCCACAGTATTTGTTATATTAACTTCAGCCATTTGTCAAAAACAATCAAACCGGAAATACACATGTCAACCATTATGCCCTGTCACTATACCAACTCTGAACCAAATCAGTCAAAGCATGTCTGAAAATGACAAAACCTTGAACAAAATAGCCACAAATCGACCGTTATGAATCAAAATGCAAAAAAAAGTGAAAAATGAAAAAAAAACAAAAAAAAACATCAGGTAACCAAATAATAAAAGCCTCACATCAAGTTAAAATAAATCAGTCTAAGTATGTCCAGACAAAAAACCAGTTTAGTGCATTTTCAGTGCAATTGGCCATCTTTGATCAGATTACAAAATCGATGCACATGCATGTCCCAGATAAGGTCCTAGCTATGTGTAAAATTTGGAGAGAATCTATCCAAGGATTACAGAGATACAGAGATGAATGCAGGAAACTAAACCTGTTGTCTGAAAAGATAAATCTATTATTTAACTTTATTTTCCGCTTTTGAATGCTTCTAAAACACTTTCATATTCAGGAGTCTGAATATGGTCTTTGACCTCACTGTGTATTAAAAGCTGCCTAGCCTGAAAAAATGGATAGACACGACGTACACAGTTCAAATTTAAATGATAATACGTATTTTGAAAGTTAGTGGTAGTCATTTTCTCACCAACCTTGTTGTAGTATTCTCGATGATCAAGGTGACGGATAATTAAATCATATGGTGGGTTTTGATATTTTTTTGCAAATGGCAGTTGACATCCATAACACTTTTTAATTATCCCATGCATGAAGGTTAATACAAATGGATTATCAGGAGTCCAACTGTCTGGGTTACTAAAACTATTCAGAAAATCAACATTCTCTGTAGAAGATGACGGATTTACTCTCCTTACTGTATTCCCTTTTCTTCCGGCTCTCTGTCTTTTCTTTTCATGACCTTCATTCGCTAGTAAAGTTAAGTTCACTCTGTCCTGTTTTTTGTGCCACTGTAGATA
This sequence comes from Saccoglossus kowalevskii, assembly GCF_978046115.1. Taxonomy (NCBI): domain Eukaryota; kingdom Metazoa; phylum Hemichordata; class Enteropneusta; family Harrimaniidae; genus Saccoglossus; species Saccoglossus kowalevskii. Next base: position 4,441,028 of record NC_140660.1, on the reverse strand, counting down.
CAAATTTAGTGTACCATGCTTCTCAGAAGCAGCAACAGCATGAGAACAAATGCACTTTGACTTATAACTTGGACACTCACACGTGACTTTTCCATTGTGAAAAATAAGTACATAATTTGGCTCTTTTCTATTACTTTTAACACTAAAAGCTGCAATGGCATTGTCTTTTAATATTGGAGCTTCACATATGTTCTTTTCATCCATCAGTAGCGCCTCCGCTTTTTTTTCAATAAAATTTATCCCCGGAACTGACAAATCATCACTTAAGCTACATGACAAGACATTTCCAATATTTGCTGCAGAAGGGAATGCACATGTGATTCCACTGTCTTGAGTTTCCTTTTCACCATACATTTGCAGCATAGTCATACTCCGCAGCTTGTTTATATATGAATGTTTTTGTTGTTTATTCCAACTGTGCCATATATCACAGTCTATTCCATGGTGCACAAATTCACTTCTCAATTTGTACTGTCTTGATACTCCTATGATAGCCTGTACGTATTCTTCTTCCTGTGATTTGGCAAGTCTTTCAAGTGCTTTTATGAATCGTAATTCACCAGACATACGATGGTCCATTTCATCTTTAATACGACGGTTATTAATCTCACAATCGTTTGTGAAAAACTTTCGAGGTGGAAAACCTAAGCCTGCTCTTGAACGGACACCTGCCAGTAGACTTTCTTTAATAATTTCATCTCTATCTTTCAACCATTTCATTACTTCTTGAACATGAGGGGCATCCTTCCATTTATTACACAATTCAAAGTAAGCATGATCATACAAGTCACTGTCTTCAGTATCCAGCAATCCACTGTGATAGGTGGTTCCCCTTGTATACCCAAATATATCATTGCTATATACAGTTTTCTCACTCTGTGTCAATCCTAAACTCCTCAGGTGATCTTGAAAGTTGTTTTCAAAGTGCCGAAAACATCTTAACATCATAGACTTAGGAAATATATTTTTCATGGCATTAATAAGAGCTTTTTCACCATCAGTACCACAAGCCAGAACATTCCTTAATGCTGGTCTAAGTGCAACAAGTTGACTGAAGAAAAGGGAGAATATTTTTACATCAGAAGTGAGATGAATTAGAGTTGGCCCAATGAAGACTGGATTCTCGCTGTTTTTCTCTAAATTTTGCAAGCATTTCTTTCTATAGGTTGTTGGCGTTACACTAAATTTACCATTGTTGAATGTTGGGTCTGCACATAGAATACTGAAATCTGCAGGATCTGTGCAGTATTTAACCAAATCGTCCAGCTGCTCCTTAGTCCCGACAATAATTAGAGGCTCTGGTACACAAGCAATGTGCAAAACTGAATCTAAATTTCCCTCCTTGACATCTGAGATTATGGAAAACAGTTCATCTTTTTCTTTACCATACTTTCTGTTAACACCTCTAGTAATTCGGTTTAAATTATAAATCTGCTCCCGCCCACGTGGATAGTCAGATAAACTTGCGGCACAGAACACTCCACCTCTTCTCTCAGAAACAAGTTGGATAGTCTCTTTAGGTCTTCTGTTTTCACTTTCTTGTCTTAGTTCTTTAACTAATGAAGGTTTTGTTTTTGTATAAACAGTCAAACATTTTTTTGCATTGCCATGTGTTTTTCTTGGAATAGAATGTGACTCACCATCAAAACGATATTGTACAATAGCAATGTTGTTTACAATTTCATCACTTGAGTTCTTAAGGTAATACATTATCCTATGAAAATCAGGAAAGCTCTGGTGTGTATAATAGTGCCTATGTAGGTTAAATATCTTACGACTTGAAGCACCTGTGTTCTTAGGACCCAAAAATCTGAAATCTGTAGCTGAATTAATAAAGTAGGAGAGAACTGGATTACCTTGACATACAAAAACACCATTATCATCAGCAGTAAGATCTGAAAATTTTACATGTTCAAGACTAATAACAAAAGATACATTTCTTTGAACGCGCATAGGCTGTTTGAAACAAATTTTTTCCTTTTCTATGTCAGAAAATACAATATTTATAACATCAGCTGCGGTATAGGAAGTGGGCCGTGTCTCAAAATCAGGACACAAAAGTGGCTTCTGTGTAATGGAGCCATTGTTGTTGGCCCCTACAGTAATTTTAGTTGGAGCTCCAGTCATTGGATTATTCAATACATTATCTTCATTGGATGAGTCTGATGTTTCACAGATTTTGGGATTTGGTTTATGTTTTCTGTTTCCATGGATAGACTCCTGTACAGTTGTTATTTCACCATCTTTGAAATAGTACTGAATTACAACATACGGCAACATAATGTGCTTTTCTGTATCAAACACTTTGTGAATAATTCTTTTAAAGGAGGATGTTGCATGTGTGCTATACTGCCTTTTATACATGAAAATATTAAAGCCCTGTCTTGGTGTCACTGTCTTCACCCTTTGTATTTTGCCATTAACTTTTTTAATTTTAACATGCTGCCTAGGACATGCATGACCGCCTTTCCAAACACAAAATTTAATATCCGATTTCACTAAATCTTTGCTACTAATTTCCGAAGTGTTGATGACAAATGTAGCATTTTTGCGAATATTGCATGGCATAGTGTTACAGACTAGGTTTTTATCTACGTTTTGACATATAATTATGTCAAGCACCTCTTCTCTCGCCAATCCTCTTGCATTACTACAATACACAGGCCACTGACATGCTTGAGGACGATGTGTCTGTACAGAGTGGTCATCACTGTCCATGTCACTCAGCTCACTATAAGAAAACAAAGTACTTATAGGTAACATTCAATGTATATACCAGTAATGCATATGTATAGCATGAAATAAAGAATGTTTTGTGGCAGTCAAAAAATAAAATTGACTTATATTGAACCAAGAACCTTTTGCATGAGAGTGGACACTTTTCCCACTAGACAAGGTAACAATTATAAACTCCAGGCTAAGTCATATGGCTTTCCATCTATTATTTATGTGCTAAAAAGGAAGATACTGGTATATGCAAATTATACTTTGAGGCAAACATTATTAAAAGAAATTTGAAAAAAAGGTGAGTGCACAGACACTCTGACACATACAAAAAACATAGCCCTGCATACAGTGCTGTGTGTACAGGGACGCGTTCGGTTGATAGATAGATGTCTGCGTACCTCCATAGACAAAGTCCGGGAGTGCACGGTAGTTGATGCGAAAGTTAAAAATAAGTAGTTTCTATTCTATTCTATTGCTATTGGTGTTAATTCCATAAAATAACAAGCAGTCTGTAACTTAAATTTAAAATATTCTTCAAAATTAGAAAACTGATACAAGTATCTTTATGAAACAAGCAAATATGACAATTTTGTACATGGCTACGAAATATTCCAGTTGAACACCAAAAATTCAAACTTGGTTGCCAATGGCAACCAGAAAAAAAAATCAAACTTTGAGGGCTGCTAAAAATATCTAAATAAAGATATCGTCAAAAAATGAAGCACCTGAGATCCTTCAACTATCAAATGTTCTAGAAAGTTTCAAAGCCATATCATTTATCATTTTTGCAGAAATCAAAACCATAGCAACGGACAGTCAGCAATACAGATGTTTTCATTCTTCATCTTGATTTATTACTGTACTGTAAGAATATTGAAGATAACTAGAGTACAAGTACATAAATAATACATAATGCCTTCTAAGACACTGTTGCAGCAAAACAGCAATGATGCACGAAGGGCTCCTGAATGTGTAATAAAGTATTATTATTAAATTAATAACAAGTCTGTCTTTTTTCAGGATGACCTCCCCCAACTATTGATTGGTCTAAGCCCTTGCTCCAAGACATGTAAATTAGTTCACTCATGTAGTGCCATAGTAGCATAGAAGAAATTTGAACAAATTACCATCTATACTCATCAAGGCATCCACACACCAAAAATCGAGTCAAACGGTTCGGCAGTTTTTGAGAAGAAGTCATGCACAGACAGATAGATAGATAGATAGACGTACGACAGATGCAGGACAGAAACCCATCCCATAGGCTCAGCGAACCTATGGTCAGTTGAGCCAAAAACGACTAGTAAAGACAGAAAAATTGTAAACGCGTAGGTACTAAGGAATCATCCACCAAACGCCATTTTTGATTTAATTCATGTGAGAGAATGCAATTGTTTTTAAGGCCAAGTAGCCATTTCATCCACAATTGAACTCCGAACTGGGAGTGCTGGATATATATGTTAAACGATCACCATTTTTGGTTCCTTGGGCATGCTATTTCATTAAGCAAGCAGCTCCGCTGTTAGCAATGCACATTGCAATTAAAATCATTAGAAAATGAACAATATGTATAGTATCAAAGCAATCGAAAATATCACTTTTCACCAAAAATTACAAATTAAAATATTCACCAAAATTAGAGAATTTAAGAAATCATCATGAAATGAACAAATTCAATAGAGGTCTACCCAAGGTACATATACACCAAGTATCAAAGCATTCAGGCTTGTAGTTTTCAAGAAGAGGTCAAAAAAGTAAAACATTGACACGGACAATGGGCGATGACGGACAATCACTCATATGATAAGTCAACAGCAGAGCTAAAAAGTTATATTTTTCAAAGTCATGGACTTTGTCCATGGAGGTATGCAGGGCTGTGGTGTCTATCAACCGAATGTATCCCTGTGCACAGCACTGTACGCAGGGCTAACAAAAAAAACGTTTCAAACTTTGTTTCAAATGAAAATATCATAAAATACTGAACTATCACATGACACTAGCATGGTGATGATCGATATACCATATAAACTCTAGCTCTACTGACACTGTGGAATACAGTTTTTTCATTCAGGATTCATGCAAGTATTTTAAATATACAAGGTGATAAATCTATACCTTAGATCTATTTTCTTTGTTTGATAAGGTTCATCATTATCTTCCATGTACAGATCATCATCACTTGAAATTATGATGGGAGAATCTTCAGTTTGCATGGTCATTCCAATACCACTACCTTCATAATTTATACCAGTATCGTGACTTTTTGATCTAGTGTTGTCATAATTTGATAGCAGATCAATTGATGCAGTGTTTTGCACACTGTAAAAAGGACAAGACCATAATATGTTTAAAATATGACTGCAGAAATATTTGAAATATTTTTAAAAACAGTGATGGAAAAAAAAAATGGATACTAAATAATGAGCAACCAGAAAAACAGTTGCATCACACAAAACATGTTTATACGGAAGTGGTGAAAAAATAAATCAAAAAAAGTTTTCGTTAGAAAGAACTCCTGTGTGCTGAGAGTATTGGAGACACAGTAAAAATTAATTTGAAATTACTTGTACTTGAGATATTAATGGAAAAGCTGAAAACTAATTATGCAAATCAGGAAATTAATATGAACAGATTTGAGTGTAAAACTAATAAGGTCTGTGCAATGTAACAGACCATCTATGTACCAAGCTTCTTCAAAAACTGATGTATGGTACTTGAGATATCAGTGGAACAGACGGTCACACACACATACATACATACAGACACACCAACTACAAAGACTCCCATTGTGTGCTTTGCACACAGAAGTCAAAAATTGGCTTTTCTGATGTGTTTTGTCAGAATCAAAAAGTTTCAAACAAACTACTATTACTATTGTATAATATTTCTGAAGTAATGAATCAACTATCATTCAACTATTATATTATAATTTCAAGTATCAAATAACAGAAAACACATGTGCCTGCAGCATCATAACTCATACATGACAGTAGAAGATCAGCAGTCATGCATGCCACACTTTAATTTAAACATGGCTTTTACAATTCATTGTAGATGAGAATGAATACAGGCACTGAAATTGAGTAAAATTCCATACCTCTGATTTGTGTTCAGTGTTTTTTCATCACATCCTGCAACAGCAGATGATTCCTAACAAATGAACAATCAATGAAAGCTTAGCATTGTTGCACATGGCTATCTTTGTGATTAGAGGTGGACATAGGGGCTATATGACACAGACTGTATCTGCCATCAGAAAAATGCTTAAGATATTGGTAATAATGTCCAAAAAATGGTAAAGTATTATACAAATAAGCTAATTTTTATTTATGACCAGGCATCATAATATTATTGCACAGCCTCAATCATATAATGATACAATAACAAACTTGCCAAACTGCCTATTTGGCTCAAAGCATACAGTCACTGAAAAAAATTCTACCCGGAAATATTTGAGCCTATACTTGTCCCATCAATACTTTCACTTACTTCACTCATTGCTTCATCACTTGAACTGATGATGATATGTTCTTCAACTCTGGCAGTCGTGTGAAAACTATAAAAAAAATCACAATTAAATATAGTGTAACTATCATCAAAAAGCTAAAATATGTCGTGTAATAGAGCGGGAAGCAACCAAAAAGCATAATGAATCAAGTAGACCAATTGCTCTGCTGGAAATATTAGCATCAGAAGCACATCCAGCATAGAAACTCAAGTGAACCAACAATTGCATGTATTGTATACTTGATTATACAAATTTTGACCATAGACACACTTCTGTGATCTAAGTTTATGTGTGATACAGCAAATGCTCCTTTTTGTTTAGTACATGTTCCAGTTCTGACCTGTTAACTAAATGTCCTAGACTGCAAGTCACCTTAATATGTGAGAGTATAATATTGGTCCAGGCATGTCCGACGAACATATAAGGCACTGTTTGCACTACGTCTGACAGTGACACACAAGTCAGACAATTTCAAACAAATCTGGAACATATTCTAACAGGTTAAAATCCAAGTTAAATTTGAAGAGAATCAGTCTGTGTACAACTCAAACATAATAATGTACATACACAAAATGTAGGTTTTTTGTCCATTTTGGGCATTCTAAATCTGATTGAAAAATTCTGGAGCAAATGTATACCATCATGTATTAACTATGTACCAAGTTGGAAAAAATAGGTCATTGAACCATCAAGAAAATGTGATATACATATTTGCTAAAATTTGCAAATTAATACCTGTTTGCAAAAAGATGCTTTGCACAACCTTCAGCTTTGTTGGGTGATAAAGAAGAAGCTATATTTGCTTTTGATGGTGATTCAATTTCTTGTACTTTACACAATAGATGTAAATCAATGTAATGGCTCTGGACCTCTTGTAAGGTTGGGAAATGTTGATGACAGTCTTTGCACAAGTATCTACAAGTTAATATGAAAATTAAGACTTTCAACATGTGATCATTTGTAAGCAAAATCCAATTCCAGAGAACAATCAGAAATTGGGTGGAACCTTAATTTCACAGTGAAATATGCTTAAAGATGTTTAATACAGTTTCACAAATACATTGATAATTTTTCATTTTGCATATTGTGAGAGAAGAGTATTACAATCAATTTATGAAAAAACAAAATGACTGCCATTTTGAATTGAATCACTGAAGCACTATATGTACCTATGTCCCACACAAATTAACATATCGTTGAAACCATAATAAGCCATAGGTGTTGACTGACATTCTATTATTGATTCAGAACGCAGTCACTGATTAATTCGGTTAATCTCCGTCGGCGTGGAAAACGCCGTAATGTTCTATTTCACTTTTAAAGTTAAACGGTAGTTGTGTTCCAGTTTGTTACAGTCCGTGCTCAACTGTGGGTCAGTTCTACAAGTTTATGTATTCATCAGTTCGTTGAAGAGTTTCGTTCGCAAATAAATGCAGTTCATGTTATCAATTGATTTGTGAGAGTTTAAGTTCAAGTTCCACTGAAATCCTACTCAAGTTGGAATGTGGCCAACCGAACCCAACCACATAACAAGCACATGCGAAAAATAAACAAATACGACTTAAATTTGGCTAATTATTATGCAAATTAAATAATTATTATCGATGTATATAAACCCAAAACATTGCAATGTTTTTATGTACCAAGATTCATTAAAATCAGAGAAAGCTTAGAAAGAACTCTTGTGTGCTAAGAGTATTGGAGACAAGTTTCATCAAAAACCAACATATGGTTCTTGATATATCAGTGGAGCAGACAGACACATGCACATATATAGATACAGTGTCCACCCATACATAAACACACACACATACAGACGCACTAGCTGCTTTGCACACAGGAGTCAACAATTAAAAAAAATTACAATCTTCTGTGTAGCATTCAACCTTAAACATGCAAGAAGCCTGTTGATTAACGTAGTTCAGCTCTGATGCACCATGTAATAGCAATCCACAGTATTGAAGTTTATAATTCTAACAGAAAACTAATTATTAGTTATTGTTATACATCTGTCACTGTAACACCATAAGTTCCACTGTGCCGTAATTTTGCGGTATTGCACTGGGTATTTTCATCCCACTATATTAGGGAATCCAAATTCCAAATATGGAACAATTACGTGTTACATTGTCTTCTAATAATAAAAACAAACATGGCAGCCCACAGGGTTTGACAGGACCCCACACAAAGTTAGCTCTGTTTTAAACTTTTTGTATTTTGGCATTTCCATGATGTATCCTTTGAAGGAAAAGATTGATGTATAAAAATAAACTAAAGGTTATTACGAGGATACCAAAAAGTATGCACTAGACAGTATGCTGTCGCATCGACCTCCACTGTGCATCGGCCGATACTCCCGCTGTGCATACTTTTCGGTATCCTCGTAATAATCTCATATTATTAAAACAAAATAAATAGATTGGGTTGTAAATTTGTAAGTTGGCAAATTGACTAATTAAAATGCAACACTGAGTTTTTCTATCATTTTGCATAGATTTACGGAGTTTGAATAAAACAAAATATAACATTTTTGGGATATAAATTTAACATTATGCTTGCACACAGCACAAAAGTGAAACTATATCGCAAATCATTAAATGTTAACTACTGGAAATGTTAACCAGGTAGCTACAGTTTGTTCTGGGTATTGATGTCATCAAACAGGGAGACTCAAATAACATGATTGTCGAATGACAATAGATATCATTATTTCATCCACAACTGATCTGTTAAAGTTAAACTCTGAATATAGAAGATAAGCAATTATAGGTGTTTTGTAACATCAAACTTTGTAACAGTCAGGGGGTGACAGGAACGGTCGTAAAGTAATCTAGTCGGTGCATTACTAAAGGGAGGTGCTACCTAAGTACTAAATTTACACACACACACACAGACAAGACAGACATGTGCTTCACACACAAGAGCTATTTTTTAAATACCTTTTTCTGTTTTCATTGTTGCTTTTCTTACGAACTTTTCTTGTACCATGTACAAAAGATTTTTCAAGATATTGTTTCTTTGGCGTTGGGAATTTTGCAGTGTTTTTCTTAATTTTCCTTCCAGAAAAATTTAACAGTGCATCTTTTGTGCTTTCCCATTCCCTACATGTAAAACAAGTCAAATTATTAAAGAATATCTAAATAATTTCAAAAATATGGAAAAATCATACAACACTAATTTATTCATGGTAAACAGGCTTTGCTTAACATTTCATTAGTTCAATATTGTAAATATATAAATATGAGTGATGAAATGAAGCCAAACAAACTTAGTGTAATAAATTCTAAAATGATATCACTTTCCATAAGAGGGGGTATTTTAATACTTGTAATACAAAATGCTTACCACCGTTGTCTCAAGTAGCTTTTGTAATTTAGAACTGATGTGTTGTACCCGGGTAACCCCTGTAATAAAATGAAATTTTGATCATCACATTAAATTTTACAATACATTACAATACACTGAATATAAAATAAAATAATGTAGTTAAGGAGGCAGTGAGAATACTAGTTATTTGCATCAGGATATTCATATCACATCACACATTTTTTTAGTTTAATAAATGTTTTGGACAAGCATATGCAAATGTTCGATGCATCACAGTTCCTCAAAAAGTGGATGCATTAAAATAAATAAATTGTCAGCCATGATTCCCTTATTATGGTGAATGTTAATCGCTGAATCTGTTGCAAACAAATTTCCAAATTCTGGACACTGCAAAACAAAGAATAGAAAAAGCCCTTCTGGAATGTATGGTTATATGTGGTCTCTCTTTAGGGAACTGACATCATTCCTACTATGGTAAACATTGTTCTCAATTAATTTTACCAACACATACAAACACTGCCACTGCAAAGAAAACCAGCATAACAGGTTTCAAACACAAACATGCCGGGATGCGTTCACGAAAATGGCGCCATTACAAAACGTGCTAAATGTCTGACAAAGTGAGCAGACAGCACTACTTACTCATTTCAGAAAGTCATGTAAACTAATTGGTAACCAACTTGAAAATAACTAAAAATACATATTACCTTATGTTGAATATAAAATAACACTTTTGTGAATATTGTTTGCACAAATCAAGCGATGGCACTGCGTTGTCAACCATCTTATGTTGCATTAGTTTGCTGTCACCAGAAAATATTGTCAGAAAACGGTCAACATTCAATCTTTGGAAATACCCTGTGACTGACAAACGTTCTTACACGTTATATATATCAATTCACTTACCACGTGTCGATCCGCCATTGCGTGTTGTACTTCTGAAACACACTCAACTGTCCCGCCACGACAATGAAGTTAGCTTTCTGATTTGACACGCGTGGTACAGTTTTTTTGCGCGTGTTCGTAATAACACGCACAAAGGATTGTGGGACAGAATCCTTAATTTGCTGGCATTCTTGACTTTTGACTGCTGTTTTTTTTCAAATATTTTATATTAATTGCTTCTGATATGCTCTTAAGTTACTTAATATCCGTCTGCAATTCTGAACTGTAGTCATATTTTCCGACCATGAGTCGTATGTTTTAAATAACTCACCGTGACTAGTGTTTTGCATTATGACGTATATTAATACAATGGTCAACATACTGTAAATATTTACCTTTTTTATTATTTCGCTATTTCGTTATTTCGCTATTTCGCTATTTCGTTATTTCGCTTTCCAGCATTTACAGGAAACGCATTACGTGCTTGGCACATGGGAGTCAAAAATTGTCAAATCGAAATGGAAATGCTGCAGACTATTAAGAACAAACAAACAAATAAATTGTAAAAGGCTAAATGAAACGCGATTGAAACGTTTCAGCCAGGAATATGTTCTCGACTTCCATGATCTTATTTACTACAAAAACATTCTCCTTCAAAACATTGTTCATTATTCGTACCGTCAGCTTCTACAACGTTTACATTTACAGTAATGAACGAACAAATAAAACTTCCAAACGATCATCAAAGTTACGACGTGACTTAACTTACTTCGCGATGTTATACACCGGTTATACCAATAATTCCTCATACTCAGTCATGCCATGAAAAAATGTTACTTATTTTTTTATACGAAATAGACGTAAAATTTGAGCGATTATTTTGATCACTCGATCGCTTGGGTGAAAAACAAAGACCGCCATGATAATTGTGACGTATTAATTGACCGGCATGTGTCTTTTGACCCGATGGGTCAAAAACTCCATTAACCAATCAGAATACCGCATGGTAATGCCGGCAGAACCCGAAGTTTTCCGAATGGTAGTGATCATAATAATTACAGTGCGGAAGTAAAGCGACGTTGTAGCACGATGTGTTGGTATGGATTTCAGATGAAAACTGCATGATGGTTTTCGAAATAGGTGATAAGCAATTTTTAAAAGGTAAAAGAAGTCTTGCCATAAACAGTAAAATTGCAACTAACATTTTTGCAAACTCCACATTGTTTCAAACCGTTATTTTGTTTTTGAAACGGTTGATTGAAATGAACACACGTTATTTACGCAATATTGGACAATGCTGTGTACGCTGCTGGGGAATCCGTTGTGACGTCACAGGAAGCGCTGTCCCAGCTCAGGTGCAGCGTCAACGGGAAAAATCCCACACACCAAACATTTCGAACGAGGGAAACGAAAGCGAGGGCGCCGCCAGTGTTTGGAGTGTGGGGGAATCCCAATCTCCCAGGCAAAGTTCTATTTCTACGAAAATATACTTTTGGTGTTCTAGCCGAAAGGATCTTTGGGGAGAAGAATGGTGGAATTCCTCACCGCATTACGTAATGACAACAACGTGACGTCACATTGATCACATGACACCGACCGCGTCCGGTGTGAGATGGCGACATGACCCTTCAAGAATACTCGGATGAATGGGCTTTATTTCGAATAATTACGTCTCAGTGGTTACTGTGGTGAGTATTTAATAAATAGACAATCTATCGACCTTAGTTGAGAGTCGTGTTTCACAGAACATTGCATGATTTTTAATCGTTTATTGCGCATTGGTCTCATTGCTGCGTCAACATGGACGGTACTCTATGACTGTCACCATAGCATTATGCTCCAGTCAATGTCAACCCCCACCCTCCCCACCTCGGGGTTTAGTGGGGGATTTGGAAATTATTGTTGTAAAATTTGCGAAATGCCCCACCTTCTGGGGCAAGATGGATAGGCAAATCCCCACTCAAAACAAACCCCCACATTTCTCCCACCGATCGCCGCTGTCTGCCATGCTTGCTATCTGCAGAGTACTAGCGATGCTAGCGTCGATGACGTAACACGAAACACGGCTATCCCCCCCCCCTCCACGGGCACGGTTTGGCGGTAAACCCTGTCTAATGCCCCACATTTGTCCCGCATCGCCCAAAGTGGGAGGGGTTGGGGTTTACATTGACTGGAGCATTACTGTGTTGACAAATATCATGTACGTTTATTATACCATGAGATGAACACAAACACTGCTATGGACCTACAGCTATGTTAAATGTACTATATTACAAATATTGAGCTTACAGATACTCCAAGATAGTTAAATGTTTTTGTTAAGCTGACCTCTTTGTTTTCAAAAAATAATAAATCATCATTCAAAAGTCTGTTACTTTTATTGAAGCTAGGGGGAGTCGTCACCTGCATTTTTTTTTCTATATTTACAGTTAGTTTGCTTTGTTTTGTGTATTTGTCCAGATTATCTAAACAGAACTGTAATTTATTTTTAATTTCAGATAGCATGACAATGCCATCTGCATATAACAGACAACTAACTGGTCTTCAAAAAAATCTGGTAAGTCGTTAATAAAAATATTAAATAATGTTGAGACTGGAATTCTTTGGTCAAACACCCGTTAGTTTTAATTGTATAGGTAACATTGCTGTACATATTTTAATAATTTCTTAAATACATCACATGTAGGCCATCATGGCAAACATTATCAAAGGCCTTTCTTAGGTCAACAAAACATGCATAAACTCTTTTCGTGTTTTTGTTTTGATTTACTTCCTAGTTTGTTTCAGTTTTTTCTAAGTAATCTGTTAGGCCAGTCTTTTTTTATTCCTTGTTTCGCAAGTTTTTATAAGGCAATTTTTTTGAGGAGGGCAGAAAAAAAAAAATAATTCTTTTTTTTCATTAGATTTGTGTGATTCTCATAGAATTGTAAGTGAGATCATTGATCGGAGAAAAGAAATGAAATAAAATTTTATTCCATGTATAACCTTGTTTCTCATCTGCGTGAGACTTCGGTACTTTGATCATGATACTCCCACGAAAATGCAACTTGGATTTGTTATGCAACGGTGGTAAAAAAATGAAGATAAAAATAATATTTTTTTAGCATTTTTTTGCGCTTACAAGTCGGCGGGCGCGAAAAATTACGCTGAAATAAAATCATATTTTTATTTCATTTTCGGCTCCTGTTCATTCGGCGGGTTCGCGAAACAAGGGATAATAAAAGTCTGTCTGGCCTTAATCTTTTATTTAGTACACTTGTAAATAACTTGATATGGTAATTTCCTTATAGTTGGAGGGATTGGATTTTAATCTTGATTTATGGATTAGTACTATTAAACTTGAACTCCAGGATTTAGGATAAGTATTTGATAAGTAAACCATATTAATTAAAAAATTTATGTATGGCATCTTTTAAATAGAATTTATCACTTTTGAACTTTTCATTTCACATGAAATGAATTACCAAACAAACAAACTCTAATTGTACACATGTCTACAATAACAAAGTATATTGATATAGTGTTATTTTCTTCTCCATTTTGACATGTTTTTCTGTAAATCCTCAAAGACAGAGCCAAATTACTTGTACTAAAAATTTACATTTCCTGTTGAAATGGTTACAACATACAGACTCTTACATTTGGTTTAGATGTATTCATAGCAAGAATTGCTCCATTTAGTCATTCACACTGCAGAACTTTTTTGTTGTTGCCAGAAATTATCGTGTCTTCGATGACAAAATATAAGTCATTGACCTCAAAAAATTTCACTGTCTTACAATAATTTGGCTTTTCTCAAAATTAAACTGGTATTATATGCAGTGAAAAGGGGTACTGTAGAAAACTTTATTTTCAATCAGAATTAATTTTTGCTGAAAATAAAACCAGCAAATACACTGTTCCTATATTTCACATTCAACGCGTCAAAAATCAGTGAAAATAAACTTAATACAAAATATCCAAAAAATCTTTTAGGATATCATGCACTGTTGAATGCAATACAATAGAAACTGGAGTTATAGAGATATTATGAGTATATATAATGAACCACCTCCTGGTATGTGTGTGTGGTACCAGATAAAGACGACATCACTAAGGTATGTACTAATAAACCACCTCCTGGTATGTGTGTGGTACCAGATAAAGACGACATCACTAAGGTATGTACTAATGAACCACCTCCTGCTGTGTGTGTGGTACCAGATAAAAACGACATCACTAAGGTATGTACTAATGAACCACCTCCTGGTATGTGTGTGGTACCAGATACAGACAACATCACTAATGTATGTACTAATGAACCACCTCCTGGTATGTGTGTGGTACTGGATAAAGACGACATCACTACGGTATGTACTAATGAACCACTTCCTGGTATGTGTGTGGTACCAGATAAAGACGACATCACTAAGGTATGTACTAATGAGTCACCTCCTGGTATGTGTGTGGTACTGGATAAAGATGACATCACTAAGGTATGTACAACTAAACCACCTCCTGGTTTGTGTGTGGTACCGGATAAAGATGACATCACTAAGGTATGTACAACTAAACCACCTCCTGGTATGTGTGTGGTACCGGATAAAGATGACATCACTAAGGTATGTACAACTAAACCACCTCCTGGTATGTGTGTGGTACCGGATAAAGATGACATCACTAAGGTATGTACTAATGAACCACCTCCTGGTATGTGTGTGGTACCAGATATAGACAACATCACTAAGGTATGTACTAATGAACCACCTCCTGGTATGTGTGTGGTACTGGATAAAGATGACATCACTAAGGTATGTACAACTAAACCACCTCCTGGTATGTGTGTGGTACCGGATAAAGATGACATCACTAAGGTATGTACAACTAAACCACCTCCTGGTATGTGTGTGGTACCGGATAAAGATGACATCACTAAGGTATGTACTAATGAACCACCTCCTGGTATGTGTGTGGTACTGAATAAAGACAAAATCACTAAGGTGTGCACTCCTAAACCACCTCCTGGTATGTGTGTGGTACCGGATAAAGATGACATTACTAAAGTATGTACTAATGAACCACCTCCTGGTATGTGTGTGGTACTGGATAAAGATCACATCACTGAGGTATGTACTAATGAACCACCTCCTGGTATGTGTGTGGTACCGGATAAAGATGACATAACTAAGGTATGTACTACTAAACCATCTCCTGGTATGTGTGTGGTACCGGATAAAGATGACATCACTAAGATATGTACTAATTAACCACCTTCTGCTATGTGTGTGGTACCGGATAAAGATGACATTACTAAAGTATGTACTAATGAACCACCTCCTGGTATGTGTGTGGTACTGGATAAAGACAACATCACTGAGGTATGTACTAATGAACCACCACCTTGTATGTGTGTGGTACCAGATAAAGATGACATCACTAAGGTATGCACTACTAAACCACCTCCTGGTATATGTGTGGTACCGGATAAAAATCACATAACTAAGGTATGTACTAATAAACCACCTCCTGGTATGTGTGTGGTACCGGATAAAGATGACATCACTAAAGTATGTACTAATTAACCACCTCCTGGTATGTGTGTGGTACCGGATAAAGACGACATCACTAAAGTATGTACTAATGAACCACCTCCTGGTATATGTGTGGTACTGGAAAAAGATCAACTGCACTCTTTAGCTTTCTGTTAATGTGGAGTCGTAGTTGCCCTGGGACAAAGAATTGATAGTCTGTGCCCCTTAGGCTAATGTTAATTTTGAGTCCTAGTACACTTGAGATCAGAATTGATATGTCTATGCCCCTTAGGCTGCTGATATTTTAATGTTTTGTCTTTTTGTCTTGTAGGTTCATGCGTTGATAACCGGACCATTTGATACTCCATATGAAGGCGGCTTCTTCCATTTTTTAATCCGATTCTCACCAAACTATCCAATCAGACCAACTCGAGTTATATTAATAACAACAGGAGATGGTTAAGTTCGATTTAATGCAAATCTATATCGTAATGGTAAAGTGTGTCTATATTGGGGTGAGTAATGCTCGTTTATATCTTTATAGTTAACTTTTCACCACTAT
Source organism: Saccoglossus kowalevskii (assembly GCF_978046115.1). Lineage (NCBI taxonomy): Eukaryota > Metazoa > Hemichordata > Enteropneusta > Harrimaniidae > Saccoglossus > Saccoglossus kowalevskii. The sequence continues at coordinate 4,424,509 of NC_140660.1, read as the reverse complement.
GTCCCTCATTTCATCACAAATTCACAAAATAGTTCTGTTTATAGTCTGCACTTTACTTCAGAAGATTGGGACAAAAATAGTCAAATTTTTTGAATAAAAACTGAAAATTGACTGAAATTGTGTCTGTTGACTCCAAAATTAAAAATTTTGGTTCATTTCCAGAAATATTTAAGAATATTAAATAAATAGTGCAGAACAATTTTGGTGAGAAAGTCTGGTGGTGAAAAGGTTAAACACAATTTTATAAAGAGTGTAAAAAGTATATCATTACATTTAATTTGCTTACTGGTAACTTAGCTTACTTTTTGAAAATTTAAATTGTGCCCTGGAATGTAAACTGATAGTCTGTGCCCCTTAGGTCACTCTTAATTTGGAGTCTTAGTTGCCCTGGGACAAGAATTCATAGTCTGTGCCCCTTAGACTAATGTTAATTTTAAGTTTTAGGACACCTGGGACAAGAATTGATCAACTGCGCCCTTTAGCTTGCTGTTAATTTTGAGTCCTAGTACACTTGAGACCAGAATTGATATGTCTATGCCCCTTAGGCTAATGTTAATTTTAAGTTTTAGGACACCTGGGACAAGAATAGATCAACTGCGCCCTTTAGCTTGCTGTTAATTTTGAGTCCTAGTACACTTGAGACCAGAATTGATATGTCTATGCCCCTTAGGCTAATGTTAATTTTAAGTTTTAGGACACCTGGGACAAGAATAGATCAACTGCGCCCTTTAGCTTGCTGTTAATTTTGAGTCCTAGTACACTTGAGACCAGAATTGATATGTCTATGCCCTTTAGGCTAATGTTAATTTTAAGTTTTAGGACACCTGGGACAAGAATAGACCAACTGCGCCCTTTAGCTTGCTGTTAATTTTGAGTCCTAGTACACTTGAGACCAGAATTGATATGTCTATGCCCCTTAGGCTAATGTTAATTTTAAGTTTTAGGACACCTGGCACAAGAATAGATCAACTGTGCCCTTTAGCTTGTTGTTAATTTTGAGTCCTAGTACACTTGAGACCAGAATTGATATGTCTATGCCCTTTAGGCTAATGTTAATTTTAAGTTTTAGGACACCTGGGACAAGAATAGATCAACTGCGCCCTTTAGCTTGCTGTTAATTTTGAGTCCTAGTACACTTGAGACCAGAATTAATATGTCTGTGCCCCTTATGCTAATGTTAATTTTAAGCTTTAGGACACCTGGGACAAGAATTGATCAACTGGGGGGATTATAATCAAATAAATGACTTGTTGTGAAATGCTGTAAATTTGGAGGGGGGGGGGGGTCATACTCGAGCACGGGTTTATACTCAGACAACTATGGTAGGTAGTTGCCAAGGGACAAGAACTGATAGTATGTGCCCCTTAGGCTAATGTTAATTTTAAGTTTTAGGACACCTGGGACAAGAATAGATCAACTGCGCCCTTTAGCTTGCTGTTAATTTTGAGTCCCAGTACACTTGAGACCAGAATTGATATGTCTATGCCCTTTAGGCTAATGTTAATTTTAAGTTTTAGGACACCTGGGACAAGAATAGATCAACTGCGCCCTTTAGCTTGCTGTTAATTTTGAGTCCTAGTACACTTGACACCAGAATTGATATGTCTATGCCCCTTAGGCTAATGTTAATTTTAAGTTTTAGGACACCTGGGACAAGAATAGATCAACTGCGCCCTTTAGCTTGCTGTTAATTTTGAGTCCTAGTACACTTGAGACCAGAATTGATATGTCTATGCCCCTTAGGCTAATGTTAATTTTAAGTTTTAGGACACCTGGGACAAGAATAGATCAACTGCGCCCTTTAGCTTACTGTTAATTTTGAGTCCTAGTACACTTGAGGCCAGAATTGATATGTCTATGCCCTTTAGGCTAATGTTAATTTTAAGTTTTAGGACACCTGGGACAAGAATAGATCAACTGCGCCCTTTAGCTTGCTGTTAATTTTGAGTCCTAGTACACTTGAGACCAGAATTAATATGTCTGTGCCCCTTATGCTAATGTTAATTTTAAGCTTTAGGACACCTGGGACAAGAATTGATCAACTGGGGGGATTATAATCAAATAAATGACTTGTTGTGAAATGCTGTAAATTTGGAGGGGGGGGGTCATATTCGAGCACGGGTTTATACTCAGACAACTATGGTAGATAGTTGCCAAGGGACAAGAATTGATAGTCTGTGCCCCCTAGGCTAATGTTAATTTTAATTTTTAGGACACCTGGGACAAGAATAGATCAACTGCGCCCTTTAGCTTGCTGTTAATTTTGAGTCCTAGTACACTTGAAATCAGAATTGATATGTCTATGCCCTTTAGGCTAATGTTAATTTTAAGTTTTAGGACACCTGGGACAAGAATAGATCAACTGCGCCCTTTAGCTTGCTGTTAATTTTGAGTCCTAGTACACTTGAGACCAGAATTGATATGTCTATGCCCCTTAGGCTAATGTTAATTTTAAGTTTCAGGACACCTGGGACAAGAATAGATCAACTGCGCCCTTTAGCTTGCTGTTAATTTTGAGTCCCAGTACACTTGAGACCAGAATTGATATGTCTATGCCCTTTAGGCTAATGTTAATTTTAAGTTTTAGGACACCTGGGACAAGAATAGATCAACTGCGCCCTTTAGCTTGCTGTTAATTTTGAGTCCCAGTACACTTGAGACCAGAATTGATATGTCTATGCCCCTTAGGCTAATGTTAATTTTAAGTTTTAGGACACCTGGGACAAGAATAGATCAACTGTGCCCTTTAGCTTGCTGTTAATTTTGAGTCCTAGTACACTTGAGACCAGAATTGATATGTCTATGCCCCTTAGGCTAATGTTAATTTTAAGTTTTAGGACACCTGGGACAAGAATAGATCAACTGCACCCTTTAGCTTGCTGTTAATTTTGAGTCCTAGTACACTTGAGATCAGAATTAATATGTCTATGCCCTTTAGGCTAATGTTAATTTTAAGTTTTAGGACACCTGGGACAAGAATTGATAGTCTGTGCCCCTTAGGCTAATGTTAATTTTAAGTTTTAGGACACCTGGGACAAGAATAGATCAACTGCGCCCTTTAGCTTGCTGTTAATTTTGAGTCCTAGTACACTTGAGACCAGAATTGATATGTCTATGCCCTTTAGGCTAATGTTAATTTTAAGTTTTAGGACACCTGGGACAAGAATAGATCAACTGCGCCCTTTAGCTTGCTGTTAATTTTTTAGTCCTAGTACACTTGAGACCAGAATTGATATGTCTATGCCCCTTAGGCTAATGTTAATTTTAAGTTTTAGAACACCTGGCACAAGAATAGATCAACTGTGCCCTTTAGCATGCTGTTAATTTTGAGTCCTAGTACACTTGAGACCAGAATTGATATGTCTATGCCCCTTAGGCTACTGATATTTCATTGTTTTGTATTTTTGTCTTTTAGGTTCATGCGTTGATAACCGGACCATTTGATACTCCATATGAAGGCGGCTTCTTCCATTTTTTAATCCGATTTTCACCAGACTATCCAATCAGACCACCAAGAGTTATATTAATAAGGACGGGAGATGGTAAAGTTCGATTTAATCCAAATCTAAATCGTAATGGTAAAGTGTGTCTCAGTATATTGGGGTGAGTAATCCTGGTTTGTACCTTTTCAGTAACCTTTTTACCACCAGGTCCCTCTTTTCATCACATATTCACAAAATAGTCCTCTTTATAGTCTTTATTTTCTTCAAATATTGGAACAAAAATAGTCAAATTTTTTGAGTAAAAACTGAAATTTTGTATATTTGCTCCAAAATTGGGGTTCATTTCCCAAAATATTGATTAATGTAAAAAAAGGTACAGAAAAATGTGGGTGAAAAAGTCTGGTGGTGAAGAGGTTAATGGTCTCATTGCTTGTTTTTATACTTCACGTTGTTAGTACTTTATTCCACATTGTTATTGCTGGGAAAGGATTAGTCGAGTAGGAAATATGGGTCCCCATGCACCCTTATGATATATTTTTTTAACTTATATTTTTGGAATCGTCAGGTTGTCTAGTACACAAATTTTGATGTTCCCATTGCGAAATTTTGTCCCATGACGTCACTAAGCGGCCATTTTGGCAGCCATCTTGGATTTTTTTACGGAAATCAATAATCGGTAAAACTTTTGAACCAAACATCCTAGAGAGACAAACAAATACATTTATCCATATAATTTGGTCATGGGAAGTTCAATGAGAATGTTATGTTTAATATTGAAGCAGCATAAATGCCCGAAAGCCAAAATATTGTTGGAAAATTAGTATCTTTTTTGGTCAATTAGCATGAGTAGTAAACATAAGTATACAATATTATGCATACAAAACAATATTTATTCACCAATAGATCTGTAAACGTTAGTGAAACTCACAAAAGCGTAGTTTAGTTAACATAAACGTTGACAGAAAAATTATATGATATTTTTTTTGCTACAGATTGTGGTAATGTGTTACGTTGCATTTAGTCGTCATCACTTAAAAAATCTTCATAATCAATCTCTTGCTCCTCTTCTTCTTCCTCCTGATCATCATCTACAGTTTTCACCAGCAAGTCAATGAGAGAAGAAGGGAGGATTGGACCACATGACCACAATGGCTCCAAGATACCTTTCTCATTTTTTGTCCAGCCCTGTTCTGGATCATATGGTTTGGGGGACCAGTAGACAGACTTGTCCGCTCGCTTGAAGATGGCAAGCCGATAATTTACACGTGCAACATGTGGAACAAGATTGTCCCTACAAGGTGGAAGCCTGGAAAGATCTACTTTCGATTTATTTGTCAGCTTTTCATCCTTCCTTACCATCTTCTTTAGCATGATACTACGTACTACATTAATATCTTTCTCTCGTTGGTGACCATATATCAGGCACGTGAAGGCTTCAATGTCATTCATAACCTCTGGCGCTACAGACCACTCATCACCGAGTTTCCTAGAAAATATAAATATGACACATTATGTTGCTATACGTTCACCAATTCCTGGTTGATATGAACCACAATGCACATATGTATACTCGAAAACCACTGACCTAAAGGCGGTTTGGTACTTGGGGTTACTTTGTAGCTTCTTCATGGGTCCCACCTTGCCTTTGCCTTTAAATGCGCTCGTTACATCCTCCCCTGTAAACACATACACGCCAAGCATCATGGTAAAGTAGTTAGGTCCTTTCAATTCTGCTAATTCACTGACATTCACTATCTGGCGATGCTTCCCAGTGCCAATATCAAGGTAGATTGTGAGAGGGATTGAATGGGCATGGTGAAGCAGAATGACGAAAATGTCAGTATCTGGTGTCCTTACTATTGCTGATTTGTACCCCAACTTGGCTGCATACTTCAAGTAGAGCACGACCCGTGTATCAGTCTCTTCCTGGTTTGAGTTTAGCTCACCTATTTCACATACTGTTACCTGAAAAAACATCAATTTTACAAAATATATTTTCAAATATTGATATTATAGTTGCAATTGTAATGTAATTATAGTGCTGTCATTTAAGTAACATATGCATTGTTTGAATTTCAATATTACTCACATCACCATCTTTTGAATTCAATTGATATGCTATGCCTTCTACAACTACCACTGCCATGCCACTTTTCTCTAGGCGAGTTGCTGCTGCTTTGCTACTCCACACGCGTAGCAGGAGTTTACAGAGTTGTTGTTTATTCTCTTCATTTGCTAGAAAGACTTTGAAATCACTGGGCTTTCTTGTTGCTGGGCCTTCTATGATGTATCGCTATGAAAAGCCACGGCGCAATCTCTCCTGAGCTTTGATGGAGTCAGCATGATATGAATCAGTTGAGAAGACAAAATTCTTTTTACCCACCATTTGATCCAGAACTTTGAGGCAAATTTCTCCAATTGTTGGAGGAATGTTTGTCAATGCATGAAACAATGCATTTCCATCGTGGATATAGAAGACATCATTTGGATAGGACAACTCGCTAACATCGTCTTCTATCATAAAATGAAGTGCTGCAGCCTTGTTAGTCTTATTGACGAATCCATCAGCTGTGCCTAGGCTGTGAGGAACAGGCGTTAGTGAGTACCGCATCAACTCATCAAGGTCAATAGGCTCATCCATCTGCTGTGACTTAATGAGTAGGACAAATGCAAGGTCACTTTGCTCACGGTACTGGATCAGCTGGAAAGTTGAAAACAGAAACAATGTCACATGTCACATAGTAAACAATATGTAATATAACATACTGTCTAATAATTGACTATTTATATTGTACATTGTTAGAGCTATGGGGTGACATACCTTTCCTTGTGAAGCAGTTAGCTTTACAGTTTTATTTGATGCTTCCATTGTCTTCAGTTTACATCTCTTAATGGGATCAAAAAATTGTGTTTCAGAGGAACCATTCACAAAACGGTCTTGAATGAAAGATTGCTTGGCCTTCCTACCAATCAGCTCGGCATGAAGAACATCATATTTGACTTCTGAGGAAGCAGGAGCGCCTGATGCTAGGCTATAGAGATGGTCTTTGTCAATCAAAGTGAAAGGATTAGTGAAGTTGTGAATAGCAGCGATAGTACGCTGAACTGCTTCTTCAGACTTCTTGATTTCAGCTCTCTCCAGCTCACGATGTTTCCCAGCCTTTGGACAATCAGGGTCACTGATCAGGCCACACATCTCTAGCATTTTCTCAAAATACTGAGACCTTGTTGATGTTGTACGGCACCATCGTTGATAAGCACCAAACATCACCAGTGATTATTTTTGGAGTGAGGGAAGTGGAAACCTCATCAATAGCATGAGTTAGTGCAGTCTCGAGTTCCAAGCTGAAGTCATATGTCTCACAGTGACCTAGTCTGTTGAAAATGGTAGTGAGCTGTCTACTGCGGTACATGTGTCGTATGGTGGTGCCAAGAAGGATGTGTTTTGATAACTTCTACTCTCCTTTTGTTACAGCTCGACAGATGTCCTGAAAAATAAAACAAAAATAAGAGAAACTGCAATGACATAAAATCATTTTAAAATTATGGAGAACATTATCATTAAGACGTATCAGACTTAATATTACACACCTGGCCAATGGAAAGCACTATACGTCTAGTCTTCTCACATATACTCATGTCAGCATCACCAGAGATCATGATATTAAGAAACTTGACTAACTCAGCGGGAAGAAGTGCATCTGGTGAGTGCAACTCAAGATCATCTGCTGTAGGAGGCTAAGGAAGTGGTTGTGACTGATTGAATGCTTGATTGATTTTAGTACGAAGAAGCTCGGCCACTTCATGGTACTTGTCTTTTGATCCAAGCTTATATGCATATGTCACTGCATCTGCAACAGACATGTTGGTACTGTACACCAGGTTATAGGTGATACAGCCTTTGTCACCTGGATTGACCTTTGCAAAGGCGATTGATTTATGAATGTCATGGTTCTCAAGACGAGCCTTTAGCTACTCACTCCTATAAGCTGGATTATCAAACCCATGTGAATGGTGTGAAATATCCATGATGAATGCCTCTTACATGCAAAATGCATCTTACATGAGGACGCTTGCGTACATCTTCAGACACACTACCATTATCTCTCTTACGTTTACTTGATTTAGGCATGTTTGCCTACCACTACACTATTGTTCTATACTAGCTACGACTGTTCACAAGCACCACCACCAATTACTATATGTTTTACACCACACTAAACTCTGATGACAGAAAAAAAATATTGCTTTGATCACTACAAAATATGAAATACCATGCAATTTGATATAAAAATATTACTAATTTGGTTATAGAGTCCAATCTATTTATATCTATATTACCTGATTTTATCACAACCAGCACCAGACTTGTTGTGTGCCTGTGGATTAATATCCTCTGTATTACTGAAACAAATTGAATATACAAATGGTTACTGCAATAGAGGTGACTATTCAGTTTTGTTGACCCATTGAAAGGGGCTATGATTTCCTTGGTTGACAATGCAAAATCATGCCACTTTAAATAAATGGAAAGGTTTATTAATGTACTGAGAACACAAACATACCTCATTTCAACAAAAACTCACTGAACTTTGGACGTATATCCAAAAATAACAAAATTGTCATCTTACAGCATGGACACGCGATAATACATGTGTACATCGATGCGTGTATATACGCGCACTCTACACGTGGCTGTCATTCGGTTGCATATACTAAAATGACATGTTTATCATTGTTAATGGTCAAACTGAATATACGTTACCGTGCAGGCATTTATTGAAAATTATACAGTGTTTGAAATAGTTATTGCAGGTTTAAATGGTTTTATTTTTTTTAAATCATACAAATAACATTCTCATTGAATTCTTCATGACCAAATTAAATGGAAAAATGTATTTGTTTGTTTCTGTAGGATGACTAGTTCAATAGTTGAACCGATTATTGTTTTCTGTAAAAATCCAAGATGGCCGTCAAAATGACCGCCCGGTGACGTCATGGGACACAATTTGGCAATGGGAACATCAAAATTCGTGTACTAGACTTTCTGAGGATTCAAAAAATATAAGTTAAAAAAATATATCATTGGGGTGCATGGGGACCCCTATTTCCTACTAGACTAGATTGACCAGCTTTGTTATTAGTCCAAGAAAAGTGTTCCGCTTGGAATGTGCCTCAACCCCTCATTTAATATGCAAGAATGTAGAAATGTACCAAGAAAATTGTTTTTCTGGAGTAAATTGTAGTGTATTTTACTTATGAATTGTCGAAAAGTGCATGGAGATTTTATAAAAATGTGTGGATGTTAACAGTTGCGCAATACATAATGGACTATTTTGAGCGTAGCTATAAAATATGTCACCGAAGTACTCACATGTGTGCATGATTCCAAGATTTTGTGCTGTGAAGAGACGCCATTGAAAAATAAGTATTGTGTTATTTGTAGTGAGAATGTATTCAAATAGATTTATATTTATGAATCATGTTTCTTTTCAAAGTGTATTTATATAATAAAAATTGTTTATGAAAATGTTTTTTATACTTTTTTGATGGATTGAATTTACAAATGATGAGTTATTTTGTTAAACCATCACTCGAATTATGTGTTACGAATTTCTGATAGTTTAGGCTTTGTGTTTATGGGCTGTTCTTGCAGTTATCGATAAAAGCGAACATATTTCGAAAGTTGTGAAATCATGGTACTGTTTTGGCATTATACGACTTGCAGTTCCCTTTTTGATAGATTTTGTGTGACTGGCCGTGGTGTTGGTAAACTTATTGAACTGTAGTATTATGTAAATCTATTCCAGGAAATCTGCAAGCAAAGTTTTAAATTGCAATTTTCACGCTGCATCATAACGTGGAATTGTCATCTAAGTATGCACAATTGTTTGTCTCGTGTTCCCCAGCGCATTTAAAAATCCCTTTTGAATTTGGGTGACTTTGGGTGACTGACCATGGTGTTTGTAAACTTTAGTCGAACTGTAGTAGTGTGTAAATCTGCCACAACGTGGAGTTGCCATCGTCTCTTGTTTACTAACTCTTTTAAATTCGTATGTGCATCAATGAGGACTGAAAAGTGATTTCCATTTACTTCATCTGTTATAAATCAACTGTATTAGCTTCCTTCGAACTTCCTATTGCCATCGGAAGTATGTCTACTGCACTCAGCGGTGTAGTGCGTATCGATCTTCTTGTATATATATATATTAAATGAAACGCACGTTGTTAGTTTACTTGACTTTATTCCAACAATTCAGCTCTACTGAGATGATAAGTTTGTACAGTAAGTTGTAAGAACATGTCACTTATATTTAATACTTTGTATTCCTGTAGTACATGGTCTGGTCCAGCCTGGAGTCCGGCACAAAGTTTATCCAGTGTGTTAATATCTATACAATCATTATTAAATTAGAAACCATATCACAATGAACCAGGGTTTGAACAGGTAAGTAACAATGTACCAGTCATATCACAATGAACCAGAGTTTGAACAGGTAAGTAACAATGTACCAGTCATATCACAATGAACCAGGGTTTGAACAGGTAAGTAACAATGTAGCAGTCATATCACAATGAACCAGGGTTTGAACAGGTAAGTAACAATGTACCAGTCATATCACAATGAACCAGGGTTTGAACAGGTAAGTAACAATGTACCAGTCATAACACAATGAACCAGGGTTTGAACAGGTAAGTAACAATGTACCAGTCATATCACAATGAACCAGGGTTTGAACAGGTAAGTGACAATGTACCAGTCATATCACAATGAACCAAGGTTTGAACAGGTAAGTAACAATGTACCAGTCATATCACAATAAACCAGAGTTTGAACAGGTAAGTAACAATGTACCAGTCATATCACAATGAACCACGGTTTGAACAGGTAAGTAACAATGTACCAGTCATATCACAATGAACCAGGGTTTGAACAGGTAAGTAACAATGTACCAGTCATATCACAATGAACCAGGATTTGAACAGGTAAGTAACAATGTACCAGTCATATCACAATGAACCAAGGTTTGAACAGGTAAGTAACAATGTACCAGTCATATCACAATGAACCAGAGTTTGAACAGGTAAGTAACAATGTACCAGTCATATCACAATGAACCATGGTTTGAACAGGTAAGTAACAATGTACCAGTCATATCACAATGAACCAAGGTTTGAACAGGTAAGTAACAATGTACCAGTCATATCACAATGAACCAGGGTTTGAACAGGTAAGTAACAATGTACCAGTCATATCACAATGAACCAGGGTTTGAACAGGTAAGTAACAATGTACCAGTCATATCACAATGAACCAAGGTTTGAACAGGTAAGTAACAATGTACCAGTCATATCACAATGAACCAGGGTTTGAACAGGTAAGTAACAATGTACCAGTCATATCACAATGAACCAGGGTTTGAACAGGTAAGTAACAATGTACCAGTCATATCACAATGAACCAAGGTTTGAACAGGTAAGTAACAATGTACCAGTCATATCACAATGAACCAGGGTTTGAACAGGTAAGTAACAATGTAGCATTTCAATCAAACCTGTTATGTCTATTGATATAAATATCTACTTAATGTACATCTTATTATTTTCAGGTCAGATTGAAAATGGCTGACTAGTGGCCATTGTGTTCTAAAAAATGTTGTTTCGAAGCTATAACTTTAGCTGTCAATTATATTCAAACTTAACACATACATCATGTGACACATAATAACATGCATTGGTTTCCAATTTTGATTCAAAATGGCGGACTCGTTTCAGTTTTGTTTACAAGTAAACACATCTAATCATGGTTACCAAGGGATGCTGCACACGGTTGCCAAGGGATGCTGCACACGGTTGCCAAGGGATGTTTTGTTCCCGGTTGCCAAGGCACAGTCAATGTTCTTATTACAATTTGCATTTTATTGACAGGAAAGACAAAGTGGTGATGCACAACGATATAATGACTGTATACGACATGAGACAATCAGAGTAGCGGTTTGTAATATGTTAGAAAGCACCAGTGATCTTATTCCAGAAGAACTCAGGTAAACAACTCTACAACAATCCATCAATTTAATTGTTTCACTTTCACCAAATTTTATAGGTTTTCAGATAAAGTTTGTTTGCATGACGCTGAACCGATGATGTAATCCTGGCTTATACCACAGCTGTACTGTATATCACCTTTTTTGTACCAGGTGTCAGTTCTGGTCATTTAATGCCACTGTTGTCACTGTTTGGTTTCGACAAATTCGCATTTGTTAGTGAATGACATCATGAGTCTGATGTAACAACCACTATGCTATCAGTGATTGGTCTACTGTATGTCACTTTGTTGTTATCATGAGTCTGATGTGACAACCACTATGCTATCAGTGATTGGTCTACTGTATGTCACTTTGTTGTTATCATGAGTCTGATGTGACAACCACTATGCTATCAGTGATTGGTCTACTGTATGTCACTTTGTTGTTATCATGAGTCTGATGTGACAACCACTATGCTATCAGTGATTGGTCTACTGTATGTCACTTTGTTGTTATCATGAGTCTGATGTGACAACCACTATGCTATCAGTGATTGGTCTACTGTATGTCACTTTGTTGTTATCATGAGTCTGATGTGACAACCACTATGCTATCAGTGATTGGTCTACTGTATGTCACTTTGTTATTTGTTTCAGAGATGTAATGGAAAAATCATTTCCTGAATGTTATGATTATTATATAGCCACAGTGAATGATGGTGCACATCTCTCATCTCAAGCCATGCAGGTAGGTGATCAGTATGGTACAGAATATACACAACTTTGTACGCTATTTCTTAACATAAGTCCGAAAATGAGGACTTATAACTGGTCTCTGTTCGTCCGTACATCTGTCCAGAGTCATATCTCAGAATCCTTTGGACCGATTCCATTCATTCTTTGCATGTGCCTAGTACTTTATGTGTGACATATGCACATGCAGTGGTTTAGCGATTCGATTCAAAATGGCCGACTGGCAGCCATCTTGTTTTTTTTGGAAATGTTGTATTTTGTACATGCTTTGTCAGTTTTCATTCAAATTTGGTACATAGATTATACATGTTAGGATACATGTCCATGACAATTTCTTTCGCAATTGGATCAAAGATGGCCGACTGGTAGGCATCTTGTCGACAGCGGAGCTTATCATATGAGTGATTGTCCGTCGTCGTCGTCGTCGTCCGTGTCAATGTTTTACTTTTTCGACTTCTTCTTGAAAACTACAAGCCTGAATGCTTTGATACTTGGTGTATATGTACCTTGGGTAGACCTCTCTTAGGTTTGTTCATTTCATGTTGATATCTTCAATTCTCTAATTTTGGTGAATATTTTTGTCATTTTTGGTAAAAAGTGATATTTTCGACTTCTTGTTAAAAACCGCAAGTCCAATTGCTTTGATATTACATATATAGGTACTACATGTGGACCTCTCTCAGATTTGTTCATTTTGTAATGATATCTTTAATTCTCTAATTTTGGTGAATATTTTTATCATTTTTGGTAAAAAGTGATATTTTTGACTTCTTGTTAAAAACCGCAAGTCCAATTGCTTTGATACTACATATATAGGTACTACATGTGGACCTCTCTCAGATTTGTTCATTTTGTGATGATATCTTCAATTCTCTAATTTTGGTGAATATTTTTGTAATTTTTGGTAAAAAGTGATATTTTCGACTTCTTGTTAAAAACCACAAGTCCGATTGCTTTGATATTACATATATAGGTACTACATGTGGACCTCTCTCAGATTTGTTCATTTTGTGATGATGTCTTCAATTCTCTAATTTTGGTGAATATTTTGGTCATTTTTGATAGAAAGTGATATTTTCGACTTCTTGTTAAAAACTGTAAGTTTGATTGCTTTGATACTATACATATTGTTAGCTCCGCTGTCGACTTTGTCGAGCGGAGCTTATCATATGAGTGATTGTCCGTCGTCGCCGTCGTCCGTGTCAATGTTTTACTTTTTCGACTTCTTCTTGAAAACTACAAGCCTGAATGCTTTGATACTTGGTGTATATGTACCTTGGGTAGACCTCTCTTAGGTTTGTTCATTTCATGTTGATATCTTCAATTCTCTAATTTTGGTGAATATTTTTGTCATTTTTGGTAAAAAGTGATATTTTCGACTTCTTGTTAAAAACCGCAAGTGCAAATGCTTTGATAATACATATATAGGTACTACAAGTGGACCTCTCTCAGATTTGTTCATTTTGTAATGATATCTTTAATTCTCTAATTTTGGTGAATATTTTTGTCATTTTTGGTAAAAAGTGATATTTTCGACTTCTTGTTGAAAACTGTAAGTCCGATTGCTTTGATATTACATATATAGGTACTACATGTGGACCTCTCAGATTTGTTCATTTTGTGATGATATCTTCAATTCTCTAATTAATTTATTTTGGTGAATATTTTTGTAATTTTCGGTAAAAAGTGATATTTTCGACTTCTTGTTAAAAACCGCAAGTGCAAATGCTTTGATAATACATATATAGGTACTACATGTGGACCTCTCTCAGATTTGTTCATTTTGTAATGATATCTTTAATTCTCTAATTTTGGTGAATATTTTTGTCATTTTTGATAGAAAGTGATATTTTCGACTTCTTGTTAAAAACCGCAAGTCCAATTGCTTTGATACTACATATAAAGGTACTACATGTGGACCTCTCTCAGATTTGTTCATTTCGTGATGATATCTTCAATTCTCTAATTTTGGTGAATATTTTTATCATTTTTGGTAAAAAGTGATATTTTTGACTTCTTGTTAAAAACCGCAAGTCCAATTGCTTTGATACTACATATATAGGTACTACATGTGGACCTCTCTCAGATTTGTTCATTTTGTGATGATATCTTCAATTCTCTAATTTTGGTGAATATTTTTGTAATTTTTGGTAAAAAGTGATATTTTCGACTTCTTGTTAAAAACCACAAGTCCGATTGCTTTGATATTACATATATAGGTACTACATGTGGACCTCTCTCAGATTTGTTCATTTTGTGATGATGTCTTCAATTCTCTAATTTTGGTGAATATTTTGGTCATTTTTGATAGAAAGTGATATTTTCGACTTCTTGTTAAAAACTGTAAGTTTGATTGCTTTGATACTATACATATTGTTAGCTCCGCTGTCGACTTTGTCGAGCGGAGCTTATCATATGAGTGATTGTCCGTCGTCGCCGTCGTCCGTGTCAATGTTTTACTTTTTCGACTTCTTCTTGAAAACTACAAGCCTGAATGCTTTGATACTTGGTGTATATGTACCTTGGGTAGACCTCTCTTAGGTTTGTTCATTTCATGTTGATATCTTCAATTCTCTAATTTTGGTGAATATTTTTGTCATTTTTGGTAAAAAGTGATATTTTCGACTTCTTGTTAAAAACCGCAAGTGCAAATGCTTTGATAATACATATATAGGTACTACATGTGGACCTCTCTCAGATTTGTTCATTTTGTAATGATATCTTTAATTCTCTAATTTTGGTGAATATTTTTGTCATTTTTGATAGAAAGTGATATTTTCGACTTCTTGTTAAAAACCGCAAGTCCAATTGCTTTGATACTACATATAAAGGTACTACATGTGGACCTCTCTCAGATTTGTTCATTTCGTGATGATATCTTCAATTCTCTAATTTTGGTGAATATTTTTGTCATTTTTGGTAAAAAGTGATATTTTCGACTTCTTGTTAAAAACCGCAAGTCCGATTGCTTTGATATTACATATATAGGTACTACATGTAGACCTCTCTCAGATTTGTTTATTTTGTGATGATATCTTCAATTCTCTAATTTTGGTGAAGATTTTTGTAATTTTTAGTAAAAAGTGATATTTTCGACTTCTTGTTAAAAACCAATAGTTCAATTGCTTTGATATTACATATATAGATACTACATGTAACCCTTTCTCAGATTTGTTCATTTTGTGATGATATCTTCAGTTCTCTAATTTTGGTGAATATTTTTGTCATTTTTGGTAAAAAGTGATATTTTCGACTTCTTGTTGAAAACTGTAAGTCCGATTGCTTTGATATTACATATATAGGTACTACATGTGGACCTCTCTCAGATTTGTTCGTTTTGTGATGATATCTTCAATTCTCTAATTAATTTATTTTGGTGAATATTTTTGTAATTTTTTGGTAAAAAGTGATATTTTCGACTTCTTGTTAAAAACTGTAAGTCTGATTGCTTTGATACTATTCATATTGTTCATTTTCTAATCATGTCTTCAGTTCTTTAATTGAAATGTGCATTGCTAACAGCGGAGCTATCTCAGCCGATAGGCTGCTTGTTTATATAAGGTATCTTGGACATGCTTTGTCAGTTTTCATTCAAATTTGGCACATACTTTATACATGTTAGGATACATGTTAGGACAATTTGTTTCACAATTTGATCAAATATGGCCGACTGGCGGCCAACTTGTTTGTTTAAAATGTGATAACTTGGAAATGCTTTCAATTGTGATCTATGTTTTTCTTTGCTATGTCTTAAACCGGAGGGGTCGTCACGCAACACATGTTTGAATTTGATGTAAATAAACAATCCATTGTATACGCCACTTGGGACGCAAGTTTCAAGGAGACGCTCGCGACAACCTCTCTGCTTTAATATGACGAGCACAAAGAGAACTTTCAAAAATTTTACAGACTGTGTCATTTTTAATGACTTGTATGTTTAGTCAGTGCTGTCTGTTTATAATTTTAGCTCCGCTGTCGGCGAAGTCGAGCAGAGCTTATAGTATTACTGATTGTCCGTTGTCGTCGCCGTCGTTAACTTTACATTTTCGACTTCTTCTTAAAAACCACAAACTGTATAGCTGTGAAACTTTCTAGGAAGGTACCTTGGATGCTTCTCTCTCAGATTTGTTCATTTCGTGTGAATATGTTCAATTGTCTTATTTATAGCGAAAATTTTTGTCATTTTTGGTCAAAAATGCTATTTTCTACTTCTTCTTGAAAACCGCTTGCCCGAATGCTTTGATACTTGGTATGTACGGTAGGTACCTTGGGTGGACCCCTCTGAGATTTGTTCATTTTGTGATGATATCTTTAATTCTCTAATTTTCATGAATATTTTTGTCATTTTTGGTAAAAAGTGATATTTTCGACTTCTTGTTGAAAACTGTAAGTCCGATTGCTTTGATATTACATATATAGGTACTACATGTGGACCTCTCTCAGATTTGTTCGTTTTGTGATGATATCTTCAATTCTCTAATTAATTTATTTTGGTGAATATTTTTGTAATTTTTTGGTAAAAAGTGATATTTTCGACTTCTTGTTAAAAACTGTAAGTCTGATTGCTTTGATACTATTCATATTGTTCATTTTCTAATCATGTCTTCAGTTCTTTAATTGAAATGTGCATTGCTAACAGCGGAGCTATCTCAGCCGATAGGCTGCTTGTTTATATAAGGTATCTTGGACATGCTTTGTCAGTTTTCATTCAAATTTGGCACATACTTTATACATGTTAGGATACATGTTAGGACAATTTGTTTCACAATTTGATCAAATATGGCCGACTGGCGGCCAACTTGTTTGTTTAAAATGTGATAACTTGGAAATGCTTTCAATTGTGATCTATGTTTTTCTTTGCTATGTCTTAAACCGGAGGGGTCGTCACGCAACACATGTTTGAATTTGATGTAAATAAACAATCCATTGTATACGCCACTTGGGACGCAAGTTTCAAGGACACGCTCGCGACAACCTCTCTGCTTTAATATGACGAGCACAAAGAGAACTTTCAAAAATTTTACAGACTGTGTCATTTTTAATGACTTGTATGTTTAGTCAGTGCTGTCTGTTTATAATTTTAGCTCCGCTGTCGGCGAAGTCGAGCAGAGCTTATAGTATTACTGATTGTCCGTTGTCGTCGCCGTCGTTAACTTTACATTTTCGACTTCTTCTTAAAAACCACAAACTGTATAGCTGTGAAACTTTCTAGGAAGGTACCTTGGATGCTTCTCTCTCAGATTTGTTCATTTCGTGTGAATATGTTCAATTGTCTTATTTATAGCGAAAATTTTTGTCATTTTTGGTCAAAAATGCTATTTTCTACTTCTTCTTGAAAACCGCTTGCCCGAATGCTTTGATACTTGGTATGTACGGTAGGTACCTTGGGTGGACCCCTCTGAGATTTGTTCATTTTGTGATGATATCTTTAATTCTCTAATTTTCATGAATATTTTTGTCATTTTTGGTAAAAAGTGATATTTTCGACTTCTTGTTAAAACCAATTGTTATGATATTACATATCTAGGTACTACATGTGGACCTCTCTCAGATTTGTTTATTTCGTGATGATATCTTCAATTCTCTAATTTTCATGAATATTTTTGTCATTTTTGGTAAAAAGTGATATTTTCGACTTCTCGTTAAAAACTGCATGTCCAATTGCTTTGATACTACATATCTAGGTACTACATGTGTTCCTCTCTCATGTTTGTTCATTTTGTGATGATATCTTTAATTCTCTAATTTTGGTGAATATTTTTGTCATTATTGGTAAAAAGTGATATTTTCGACTTCTTGTTAAAAACTGTATGTTCAATTGCTTTGATACTACATATCTAGGTACTACATGTGGACCTCTCTCAGATTTGTTTATTTCGTGATGATATATTTAATTCTCTAATTTTGGTGAATATTTTTGTCATTTTTGGTAAAAAGTGATATTTTCGTTTTTTTGTTAAAAACCGCAAGTCTGATTTCTTTGATATTATATAAACTACATAGGTACTACAGTTAGACCTCTCTCAGATTTGTTCATTTCGATATGATTTTGTTCTTTAATTATCTAATCTTAATGAATATTTTTGATAAAAAGTTAAATTTTCAAATTTTTGTTGAAAACAGCAAGTCCGATTGCTTTAATACTATACATATTGTTTATTTTCTAATGATATCTTCAGTTCTTTAATTGTAATGTTCATTGCTAACAGCGGAACTATTTCAGCCGACAGGCTGCTTGTTTAACATTATACGTATTACAGTCTAGCTTTCATTCAAATTTTGATTAATTTTTCTAACATTTAACTGCAGTATTTGGTTGAACAACCGCTTAGGTCAAATTTGCAAACAAATCTACCAATTTTCCAATCACTTTTCACAACTTGACATGATCTTTTCAACAGATTAGAGCCACCATTTCCAACTGCAATATTTATACTGAAATTACGTGCTGTGTTTGGTTGAACAACCACTTAGGTCAAATTTGCAAACAAATCTACCAATTTTCCAATCACTTTTCACAACTTGATATGATCTTTTCAATAGATTAGAGCCACCATTTCTAACTGCAATATTTATACTGAAATTACGTGCAGTGTTTGATAGAACAACCACTTAAATCAAATTTGCAAACAAATCTACCAATTTTCCAATTACTTTTCAAAACTTGACATGATATTTTCAATAGATTAGAGCCACCATTTCCAACTGCAATATTTATACTGAAATTACGTGCAGTGTTTGGTAGAACAACCACTTAGGTCAAATTTGCAAACAAATCTACCAATTTTCCAATTACTTTTCACAACTTGACATGATATTTTCAATAGATTAGAGTCACCATTTCCGATTACAAATAGCAATATTTTAATAAAATTATGTGCAAATTTTCATCAAAAATTTGGTTTGCTTTCACAAAATGTCATTATTTAATCCATATTGATGACCAATTCATCTTCCATAATGTTAAAGTTATTTCCTTATTCATATTGATGACTAATTCTTCTTTCATGATGTTAAAGTTATTTCCTTATTCATATTGATGTGTAATTCATCTTCCATAATGTTAAAGTTATTTCCTTATTTATATTGATGACTAATTCTTCTTTCATGATGTTAAAGTTATTTCCTTATTCATATTGATGTGTAATTCATCTTCCATAATGTTAAAGTTATTTCCTTATTCATATTGATGACTAATTCTTCTTTCATGATGTTAAAGTTATTTCCTTATTCATATTGATGTGTAATTCATCTTCCATGATGTTAAAGTTATTTCCTTATTCATTTCAGGATCCTTTTGGTGAGAAGCGAGGACGATTTGAGTATGCTGCATTAAAGCTGAGATTAGATAAAATCAAGAGGCGACTAGATGAAAAATTAGGCGACAAATTATCTGACTTAGACAGCGATATGAGTACATCAGATACATTTACAAATAACGAACAATCAAACAGCTGATTTTCATATTCATGAGTTATATTTTCATTTGCCTTTGGCCAAAAAAGAGTTTTGCTTCTCGTCTCGTCACGATGGGGTGATGTAGTTCAGTTATTGTATTTTTTTGGTATTTAGAATATTTAATACTATGACAACAGGATTATATGTTCCAACATTTGATATTTAATAAATAATGCTTTTGAATACTTTTTATTAAAGGTTGACAACACATCCACTGAAACAAAAACATTTTCCCCATTCTACTATAGGTGGTGCACTTTACTAATATGCAAATTGACAACAGAAACGTGAGGCTAACCTTTTCATCACAAATTCACAAAATAGTCCTGTTTTTAATCTGCACTTTCCTTCAGAGGATTTTTTTGAGTAAAAACTAAAAATTGACTCAAATTGTGTCTGTTGGCTCCAATATTAGAATTCATTTCCAAAAATATTGAAGAATTTAAGAAAAAGTGTAGAACAATTTTGGCAAGGAAGTCTGCTGGTGAAAAGTTTAAGTTTCAAACTGACTTCTTGATGACGAGAAGCAAAATCCTTTTCCAGTGTAACCTCGTTGGCACACATTACAATAATGTTAATGAGTTCCTTTTATGGTGTTTACTGAGATGTATTGTCTTACCTTATATGTACATGAATTTGCATACTCATTATAATAATGTTAATGAGTTCCTTCTATGGTATTTATTGAGAGGTCTTATCTTTCCTTATATTTACATGAATTTGCATACATTACAATAATGTTAATGAGTTCCTTTTATGGTGTTTACTGAGAGGTCTTGTCTTACCTTATATGTACATGAATTTGCATACTCATTATAATAATGTTAATGAGTTCCTTTTATGGTATTTACTGAGAGGTCTTGTCTTGCCTTATATGTACATGAATTTGCATACTCATAATAATGTTAATGAGTTTCTTCTATGATATTTACTGAGAGGTCTTGTCTTACCTTATATGTACATGAATTTGCATACTCATAATAATGTTAATGAGTTCATTTTATGGTGTTTACTGAGAGGTCTTGTCTTACCTTATATGTACATGAATTTGCATACTCATAATGTTAATGCATTTTTTTGTCTTATTTAGAAATTATGCAGTGGATTCCCACCTCTCCTTATATGGAAACTTTATTTGCATTAAGGTTATACTTATGGTAGTGAGCTACCATATATAGTCTTAGCTTTAGAAAGGAATATCACATGACCGTAGAGCTGGCTGACATGAGTAACCTCATAGGTTAGTATTTTCCATAAATCGAAGGTGATTGGTTAATACAACCGATGATGTCATGGTTATCAACCAGCTCTATGATAAAGTGATATCAAGTGATAACCTTTCGATCACATGACCAAATCCAAGTGAACTATGATTACGAATCATACAAACTGTATGTTAATTACGTGTGACATCCGTGCAATTGCAGTTATGGTCGCACTGGTTTTCAAAATCGACAAAAATGTTACTTTTCTTTTGAAATATTTTTTTCAAAATAAACTTTCATTATTATGAGTTATTTCACCACCCAAGAGATTGTTGTCATCTAGTGTGAAATTCTCTCAGTGATAAAGACTGACACACAATTTGGTTTTCTCTCCGTACAGTTCAATCACACACTTTCACCACCCAAGTGATTGTTGTCATCTAGTGTGAAATTCTCACAGTGATAAAGACTGTCACACAATTTGGTTTTCTCTCTGTACAGTTCAAACACAGAGACTGGTCACGTCTATCATCTCATCTCCATGTTTAGTGTGAACTATCAGCTAGTTATATTTTACGCTAAACGAGAGTATTGTGAATGTTAAGCACGATGGTCATGTGATAAGCATGCGTGTAGATAAGTTTTTTGGGCCATTCTCTGTACCATGCTGTTGCCAGAAATGAATGCTGGGTAATTGATTTGCTACCCAACCTAACACCCAATCAGCAAGAAGCTTGTTTGTTGACAGATTCTTTCAACCAATCAAATCATATCTTATATGAATGCTTCAACTCTTGTTCAGTTCTTGTCAGCCAGTCACTGCGTATATACATGCACACAACACATATACAAAAATGTAGATGGCCTATAGAAATGAATAGGGTCCATTTGCCAGCCAGTCACTGCGTATGTACATGCATAAAACGTATAGATAGCCTGTAGAAATGAATAGGGTGCATAGTCCAGTTCAGTCAAATCATACTCTTGTACACAAAAAATTGATCTGTCAACAAACTCGCTGTTCTCTGATTGGTCTGTCTGTTAGATGTTAGGGTTGGGTGACCAATCGGGCACAGTGTATAAGAGCAGGTAACTTTTAACAGCCTTGCAAAAAAGATTATTCCAAACACCTTCCACTCTGTGTGTGTGTGGGGGGGGGCACCTTTCACTCTGTATAGGGGGGGTTCTGTAGGGCCTTTAACTCTACCCAGGGGTTCGGTAGTACCTGCAACTCTACCCAGGGGGTCGGTAGTACCTGCAACTCTACCCAGAGGGTCGGTAGTACCTGCAACTCTACCCAGAGGGTCGGTAGTACCTGCAACTCTACCCAGGGGGTCGGTAGTACCTGCAACTCTACCCAGGGGGTCGGTAGTACCTGCAACTCTACCCAGTGGGTCGGTAGTACCTGCAACTCTACCCAGGGGGTCGGTAGTACCTGCAACTCTACCCAGGGGGTCGGTAGTACTTGCAACTCTACCTAGGGGGTCGGTAGTACCTGCAACTCTACCCAGGGGTCGGTAGTACCTGCAACTCTACCCAGTGGGTCGGTAGTACTTGCAACTCTACTCAGGGGGTCGGTAGTACCTGCAACTCTACCCAGGGGGGGTCGGTAGTACCTGCAACTCTACCGCGGGGGTCCGTAGTATCTGCAACTCTACCGCGGGGGTCCGTAGTATCTGCAACTCTACCGCGGGGGTCCGTAGTATCTGCAACTCTACCGCGGGGGTCCGTAGTATCTGCAACTCTACCGCGGGGGTCCGTAGTATCTGCAACTCTGTACTGGGAGGTTTATTACCTGCAACTCTGTACTGGGAGGTTTATTACCTGCAACTCTGTACTGGGAGGCTTATTATCTGCAACTCTACCGCGGGGGTCCGTAGTATCTGCAACTCTACCCAGGGGGTTGGTAGTATCTGCAACTCTACCCAGGGGGTCGATAGTATCTGCAACTCCACCCAGGGGGTCATTAGTACCTGCAACTCAACCCAGGGGGTCAGTAGTACCTGCAACTCCACCCAGGGGGTCGGTAGTATCTGTAACTCCACCCAGGGGGTCGGTAGTACCTGCTACTCTACCCAGGGGATCGATAGTACCTGCAACTCTGTACTGGGAGGTTTATTACCTGCAACTCTGTACTGGGAGGTTTATTACCTGCAACTCTGTACTGGGAGGTTTATTACCTGCAACTCTGTACTGGGAGGTTTATTACCTGCAACTCTGTACTGGGAGGTTTATTACCTGCAACTCTGTACTGGGAGGTTTATTACCTGCAACTCTGTACTGGGAGGTTTATTACCTGCAACTCTGTACTGGGAGGTTTATTACCTGCAACTCTGTACTGGGAGGTTTATTACCTGCAACTCTGTACTGGGAGGTTTATTACCTGCAACTCTGTACTGGGAGGTTTATTACCTGCTATTCTGTACTGGGAGGTTTATTACCTGCTACTCTGTACTGGGAGGTTTATTACCTGCAACTCTGTACTGGGAGGTTTATTACCTGCAACTCTGTACTGGGAGGTTTATTACCTGCAACTCTGTACTGGGAGGTTTATTACCTGCAACTCTGTACTGGGAGGTTTATTACTGGGAGGTTTATTACCTGCAACTCTGTACTGGGAGGTTTATTACCTGCAACTCTGTACTGGGAGGTTTATTACCTGCAACTCTGTACTGGGAGGTTTATTACCTGGGGGAGGGGGGTAGCACCTGCAGCTCAGTATGGACGGGATAGTATATGTAACCACCGGGGGAGGGGGGGGGGTTAGTACTTGCAACTCTGTACCTAGAGAGGATCAGTAGTTCCTGAAACTCTGCATTCTGAATAAATTGCAATACGACCTAGATAGTTTGTTCCTTTATTTACTACGAAATCATGCATACAAATTATCTAATTTACATATCATTTGCATATTCTTTTTCATTACCAATCAAGACATGCGAACAGTCTGCAATAACTGCACAAAATATCAAATAAAATGTTAGAAAGTGATTTATTTGTGTGACTGAGAACGTTATTTGACTGAATGTGGTGTACTGTCGTGTTAATGAGATTATGACTTTACTAATTCTATTCCTGTGTGAAAATTAAAATATAAGAATAAAAATATTGACAATAGAAAATTATGTTTAGTTCAAAGTTACAAAACAAAAATACATAACAGGCAAAATGTTGCATCGAGATTTTGGAATAAAAATGCACTCAAAATATGTACGCTGTGTTTGACACACAGTTCACGCGACAATGTAAAAAAAAAATTCTTTGTCAAAGTAGACAACTTTCACAAATCAAAATTTACAGGAATTCGTTTGGCTATTACGGTAGAACACAATTATAAAGTTTTTAAAAAATACTAATTTTAAACAAACTTCAAAAACAGACAATTCTGGATGAGGGACTCTTCCACTGATCCACAAGTGTCCTACGGGTGTCTGTTTACAAAAGGTGAAATTGTAACGAAGAAACACTATATATGGATACATCTACAGCTGTAAGTGTGTCCCTCTTGATAACTTCATAAGTGTAGATCTATGACAAGGTACACTCAGTATGGCTATATCTATAATTTCAACTGGAGATCTATTGGTACCACTTCCATAAATCTGAAACACCAGAAACAAATAGAAATCAGTGTTCAATAAATAGTTATTAATTTATTACAATCTAATAGTAGTTAATTAACAGTTTCAGATAAATATATTCACCTCTGTCATGTCATCAGTGATATTCCTGGACTTTTTTCGCCAGATCTTTCCTGTTTATACTCCTTAATAATTGTTCCAAAAACTCTGTGTTGTCAATTCTGATTTTACACTGTTGACGTAACCAATCAAACACATCATATGCTTTTGTCTTCTTCTCCAGAATCCCTTTTGGTATCAGTCGACCACCACAGTGCTGTTTTAATAATGTCAAGTCCTCTGTGAAGAATCATTTAATTATTCATCAAATTACTGGTACACACCACTGTGAAGTACAAATACTACTCATTTGTTGTGATGAATGAAATGGTGACTTCAATAAAATCTACTTAATATATGATGAATCTATTCATAATTTAATTTTAGATCATGTGCAAAATCTGAAATGATAACAAAATGTGATTTATAAATTACCTTCTCCCATTTCAGAAGAAACTTCAATAAGCATTTGATTGAACCTGTCCTCACAAGAAACTCCTTCATTCTTGGATGAGTCAATGTCTCCTGTCAAACAATATAATACAGAGACAATAAGAAAAATACATCGGATTACTCAGCTTGGGTCAATGACACATACATATTATAAATACATGTACCACACTGCATCATCACATGACTCAATTTATATTCATGGTACTAACACCACAATAAAAGGTCATGGTCATATGATGAGAGAAACCAGACAATTTGAAGTTATCACATGCAATCCTGAAATTGATATGGAGAATCTGAAACTGACAATGTTCAAGTCATACTACAAGCAGTAGTAGTATAAGAGTGTAGTGTAATACATATATACCTTCAGTATTTATAGAGACGGTATAACCATCAGATGTGTCATCTTCAACTTGTATCCTATAATAGTATGTAGTCTGGGATTGTAATCCAGGATCCTTGTAAGAACCAGTCTTAGCCTTCACAGCTTTGATTTCAGTCCAGTTAAGTTTATCTACAGATCTCTCAATACACCCTGATGTCGCTTTACCCAGGTCCCACTCAACAGATACACAACCAGATTTCACATCTAATTTGGTGATGACAGGTTGGCAATCTTCTCCTGAAAAAAGACAAATACAGAAAATTACAGCAAATAAGATGGATGGTAGGTTTAAGTAAGCAAGTTTATTCTTTACTTACCAAAAATTATATATATATAGTTGTTAAAATATAAACAATTATTTAAATTTATTCTTTATATAGATAAACATAACTATTGATGAAATGAGCAGAATTCACCATATCATAACTGCCTTTTAATTATAAATATCAATCAAAACAAAATACTAACCTGAAGATTCCCAGAAGGACCAATCAGACATGATAACTTTGCTTTTATACATGCATCTATCTTTACTACAGCCAACACAACCATCATCCATATCCTTCCCATCAGGTGTAATCTTTGATTCATCATGTTTACCACATGGACACTTCAAACATGGTGTGTATGATAGACCAGGGTTGTATCGCTTGATAAGGATATTCAGGCTATCCTCCACATACTCTCTTACTTCTGGACCATAGGATGACTGTAACTTCACAGCTCTTCTTCCTGCTGGTTCTGTCTTCACTGTAAGCGTGATGTCAGATTCTCTCTTAGACACGATGAGGATATGGTTGTTTCCAATATCAAACCAGGCATCATTATAGAATAACTCGACTGTTGGCCACTTCTTGGTGCATCTAATAACTAGCTGGTGGAAAAACCCATCAGGTAAATATTTACGAGGAAAGTGGTAGTATAGAGTAGGACCTGATGTACTATGTAAAGGAGACAGTAGACGATTTTCTGGTTCTGATTTAAGAAGGCATGCCATGTAGTATTCGGTGACCTTTGACCCTGATTGTGGAGGACATGGGTAAATGATATCATACTGTTGAAATAGTCGAAGTAGTATGTCTTTGTCTTCTAGTCTGTTTTTCTCATTTAGGACCCATTCTACCAATTCGACATCAAGCTTCCCGTGAGTGGTTAACTTGTCATACAGATCGCTAATCAATTTGTGGAGAGCCTCCTTCTTCTTATCAGGGAGTTTTGGTATGTGAGTGATGAAAAGTCTCAACAAGTCAATGAACCACTGTGGACTGATGATGACATCATTGCGAAGGTCAGGATCATCTGCAAAGTGTAGGATATCGCGAATGCTGTGGAAAAATTTCAGCACGTCATCCACTTCCTGTTTAGATAAAGACATAGATTCACCAACCTCATAGACGTCATTCAATTTCATTACTGGGCGGAGACTTTCTTCAACCACCTTTTGATTCAGTAGAAGCTCGAACTGCAACCAGTTAAATGAAACTTCATGACTGAGTTGACAAACAAGCTCCTTTATCTTATCTTTGAGAGACTGCAAAGCATCATTTGGGTTACCAGCTGGTGAAGGTAACTGCAAAGCATCACTTGGGTTACCACCTGGTGAAGGTGACTGCAAAAGATCACTTGGGTTACCAGTAGGTGAAGGTGACTGCTTAGGTTTGTTGCTGATAGGAATTATTGGCCATGCAATGTGTACAGCAGCTTCCATACTCCTCAAGAAATCTTCTAGTTCCCTTTTTCGTTGCTCCATCGTTTTCTGAAACATATCATTTGAAAACAAATCATAAATTCATGATATTGTAATTTGTAACACCAGGAACAATTCATGTTTGATTACAAAGAAATGACAATTAAATGGACACTGAGATCATGTCAACAGTGCTGTTAGGATAATGTGAAGTGTCTGGGCAGACAGATTAGATCCACCCAACAATATGATTCTTCTATTTGTTACTTACAAGAAATTTGTTCACAAACATAAACAAGAATAAAAGAGAAGTATTAAATCAGAGTAGATGGTGTACTCATGTGATTATACAAAAATGCAGAAGTACACATTAGATTTGGCGATGAATTGATGCTGTAGGTCTCATTGTGTACAGGGGTGAGTACTTAGTCAAGCACACCACTCAAAAAATTGGGCAAAAAACAATTTGTGTTTTACCAAGTGCTAGTATGTCTTCTTTGACTGTTTTTGATTGTGCGCAAATTCTTGTTGCAAGAAACTTTTTAGGAATTCCAAAAAACATTCTGGTAACACAATGTGGAAGTGATTTATTTTCGACACAAAAATGGCACAAATTCTTCATAAAAACTGGTAATTGTCATTTTTTGTAAGGTGAACAGGAAATGGAATGAAGTATTTACCATGGTTCGTGGCTGTAACAGTCACTGTTGATGTGTAGGTTTATGAACAGTTACCATGGTCTATGTATTCAAACGATATTCATGGTGATCAATATCAACACTGTATTATATATATTTGAATGCCGGTATTCAGAAAAGTGAAACAATAGTCAAAGACCAGTTTTTATGACAGTCAAATTTGGAGCATTTTGGAAGTGATGGGTGCTTAGCAAAACATGAACACGAAAATACCTAAAAGGATTTGGACTGTTAGTCAAGCAGGGACGGTATGTACTGTAAATCACTCGCCAAAACAAAGTTTCTACATATGATAAGAAAATTGTGAAAGAAGTCATTTTAAATAACAGATAATACACATTACCTTTGATATTAAATCAATCTTTGTTCCAATAACAATGACATTTTGTATTATACTTTTCAGATCTTGACCTTCTTTAGTTGTATGTGAATGTATTGAATTCATCCATCCATGAGTATACTCTGAGAAATTAGACAATTTATAAATATGTGATTGAAGCTAATAAGTTGATGAATTTAAGGTTACAAATGTCACAGAAAATAATTAATACTAAATTAACCAACATCATGCATGTTATGTTCGTGTGTAATTATGAAGCATATACAAGAACATGAAATAATACAGTTAATTTTGATAAGAAAAAACAAAGGAAAGACAAGTAACAACAATTATAATAAAAATATTTCTTTTTTGCTTCTTTATATTTAGACAGTAAAAACCGTGTAAAATATTTGAAACACATTAAAAATGAGGTGCATTGTTTCCATTTTGGTTTATCAGTTGGTGAGAGATTCATCCTTGAATGGCTTTAAGAGTTTTTATTCTGTTGATGTGAAATATTCACACTAGATATGTGTAGTCCACCTTAGAAATCTCAATTATTAACAATATATTAAATATTTATGAACAAGTTATTTCATCCAAAATATGCATAATATTTGATAGACATGCATACAAATTACACTCACATAAAAAAAGTTTATTGTTCACTTGAACATGTGCTATAATGAAAGCAAGCTTTGATCTATGTAGAACAGACTTTCACTTTGCATATCTGTTCAACAACAAGTGGATAGAGTTCTGAAAATGTGCTATATTGAAAGCAAGCTTTGATCTATGTAGAACAGACTTTCACTTTGCCCATCTGTTCAACAACAAGTGGATAGAGTTCTGAAAATGTGCTATAATGAAAGCAAGCTTTGATCTATGTAGGTCAGACTTTCACTTTGCCAATCTGTTCAACAACAAGAGGATTGAGTTCTGGAAATGTGCTATAATGAAAGCAAGCTTTGATCATTGTAGAACAGACTTTCACTTTGCCCATCTGTTCAACAACAAGTGGATTGAGTTCTGAAAATGTGCTATAATAAAAGCAAGCTTTGATCTATGTAGGTCAGACTTTCTCTTTGCCAATCTGTTTCACAACAAGTGGATAGAGTTCTGAAAATGTGCTATAATGAAAGGAAGCTTTGATCTATGTAGGTCAGACTTTCACTTTGCCAATCTGTTCAACAACAAGTGGATAGAGTTCTGAAAATGTGCTATAATGAAAGCAAGCTTTGATCTATGTAGGTCAGACTTTAACTTTGCCCATCTGTTCAAAAAGTGGATAGAGTTCTGAAAATCTTGACTGCTTCAACCTAGTGCGTATTGAACATTGTCACTCCAGTAAACATCCAATTTGCCCATGTTTGGAAAACCAAGAGAAGTACTGAAGAGCAATTAACACAACTAGAAGAACTCCAAGTTTTCAGATTGTGGTTTCAAACCGATTTTATTTGTTTTTGTCGGCGTGCTAGCCGCCATTCACTGCCATCTTGAAATGAATGCTTCACCCACCAAATCTGGTAATATCTAAATTATGCCAATTTGTGATGTCAGTGACAAGTTTCAACAAGTTTATTGTTTATTTCCTGGCTTTCGCTATTTATACACTCCCATATTATATTGTATGCAAGCCTAGGTTCATGGTAGTGAACTAGTGTTTAAGAAGATGTGACAAGGAGTGGTAGGACAATTCCTGGAGCATTTTCATTTATCCGAGACAGATGGTTTTTTCATCATAATCAATACCAAAGTGATCCAGCAACACTCACTTGCAATCCTGTTGTCATTGGGCAACAAAGTGAAATTTTGATGTCTAACTAACTCGGAGATGGAAGCAGACATGCACATGCTGTGACAAGCTAAGGTGCAACATAACTTGTTACACAGTCAACAACAACACTGCACAACTTATTCATGAGTGCAGTGGGCATACTATCAGCTGTGAAGGGTCTGGTGCGTAACACAATGCAGGAGACATATTCTGTGACGTAGGGACCAACAGAGAGGTTCGTTTCTACAGAGACCATAAACAGCTCAATGCGTGCTTGAAAGCCCTGCTGTGATGGACCATCCCCTAAAAATGTCTGTCAGGATGCCCTTCATTTTACCATGTATCACTGCAGATACAAGGACTTTGATTGAAACCACTCATTAACAGATCAAATGATCAGAAAACACTATTTGTCTTGTTTAGAACCTTCTATACAATACACATTAATGTAAGTGATTGATTAATACACAACGGAACTTGTGAGATTGCATTTTTTTTCCAAATTCTGAGATATATTCTGATCAATATCTCACCACAGGCAATGATGAGTGAGTACCTAAATTCGTACCTCTCAAAGTCTTCTTTTTCCCACCAAAATCATAAGGAACTACATCATCAAGTTTAAGAGACAAATCAACTACGAGGATATAAATTCCCAGCATAGCCATGAACATCTAGAAAGTAATTCAAAATATATTATATAAATATATAAAGACATCAGTAAAAAGATTGTATTGAAATGAAATTTAACCATTTTGAAGTCTCATTTAATAAGAACCACGTCATTCATGAAATATATTGAAATACCAGAATTGTTGTCACCTGAGTGTGCATGCTAATCAGGAGTGGAGTACTGTTTGATTATAAAATTAAAAAAAAATGCTATAATGGTAGACTATATACACTACATGATATGATGTCAGATATATGTATCTTAATGTGTAATTGGGATAATACAAAGGATACAGCTGTTGTCTGACAGAAGGGTAAATATTTTTGTAAAAATAATTAAAGAAAAATATAATGACAGACCTGATGAGACATTTCATAGACTTGTTGTCCTGCAAAATCTAGTAGGGTGACATCAAAGTCTACTGCATCTGTGTTTTCTACTCGTCTTATACGTTCACCAATACGTCTTAGCTTTTCAGTTCTTGATCTATCAGCAGATGCTTGCTGACTCTCTTTCCTATCTAAAGAAGCCGTAATCGTACGTGATATGCTTCGAGTAGTATGAATACCTTTATTTCCGGATTGATCACTTCGTGCTAGATTGATAACAAAAATATAAAAACATGCAGATGGTGTGATAAGTGATGATCAGAGCTCAAGCAAATTGAAGAAAACATTTTTAGTAAATTAAATGCAAATTAGTGAGTGAGTCTGTGAAGGAACTAATTGGTGTACATCTCAGACCATTTTGCTAGTATTCTTTCTTATCACAAAGCTTGCATTTTGTTGGTTTTGCATTTTTTCTCAATTCAGTTTTTACAATCAAGTCTTGAGCATCCACTCATTCTGTAAATGCTGATTATATACTTACATTCCTATCATGGTATCTTCACTATAACAATTAGATTAATTAGCAAATATGCCAGGGTAGTCTGATCATACACTAAAATAGCCACAATTCAGCCATTTTCGTGTCTGCACAATGAAATTAAATGTGCCTATCATGTGAGGTATATGTGTAAATTGTAAATGTGATTGAAATATACATGTCTATGTGCTTATATGTACACACACTTATTACTGTTATCTCTGTCAAATATAACAGTTATGTACAATTGCATATAACTGGTAGCATTATAGAGTATTATCCATTTCCCGATGCTACTATGATTTGTTCTAATGTGTGTAATGTTGTATTGATATGTAAACATACAATATTAGCATAATATCAGTAGGTACTTAATTGTGTCATGAATAAGTGAAATGTACAGATGCAATATACAGTAAACATACACAAATAAGTACCTGTATGTTCAATTGACCAGTTGTCTAGATCTAAAACAAACATATCACCGCCAACAGTAGTTTTGTATATCTCATCAAATGGCTTGCCAACTAAGTTTGATAGTGTCGAAGTTTTCCCTGAATAATAAGCTCCAGCCATAGCCACATAAGCACGGACCACTACAAAATAAACATGGTAGATTATATGGTTGTTGCTATGGCAACTGCAATTGTTATCAACTTGATACAAACCATATATATACCTAAAAATGGCACTAGTCGAAATGACTAGATCAATTGTGGAACAACAACAACAAAACACAAAATGGCGATTGGAAAATGTAAGCACTGGACGCATTCACCGTTCACGTACTTTGTGTCTTTTACATGATTTCATCAGAAGATCATAAAACTGAAAATTGCATTTTTAAAAAAAACTGATGTGAGTTGCCTAGCTGGTCACGATGTTCAAACTCTGTGCCTGAATCGTCACGGTCATTTTAGGGAGGTACACGGTCACCCACATCACCTACTTTTTTCGCAGATTCAAACCTGTATGGGCCAATTTGTCTCTGACACTCTAAAACAAAATTGTGACGTCTCTCATTGTCATCATATTCCTCGATCTCAGAACTCTTGTCAGATGATAAGATAGATTCGGTGTCGCCACAGTTACTTTTTAGTAACCGTGGTGTCGCTTCCCGAGCACTGCATGCATATAGTGGCTATTGTGAAACGATGACAAATTCCCCTCGTGACGTCACAAATCACCCTTGTATGCTAATTAGGTTCTCTAGCTGGAGCCTCGTTCTGAGTCGGTCAAGAAATTGAACGTGGGCATTTCCTTATCCAGAACATTTGATCAATTATTTAATTTATGTACATTTTTCACTTGATTTTTTTTCATAATATTGTTTATAAATAAATTTTGCACGAAATGAACAAATCTGACAGAGATTCACACAAGGTACATACACATACCAAGTATCAAAATAATCATGATGGCAGTTTTCAAGAACAAGTCAAAAGTAACAATTTTACCACAAATAACAAAAATATCAGCCCAAAATAGTGAATTGATGATATTGTTATAAATGCACAAATCTGACACAAATCCATCCAAGTTACCTGCATACCAAGTATTAAACCAATTGAGATTGTAGTTTTCAAGTAGAAGTCGAAAATGCAAATGTTGACAGACAAGCGACAGGCAATCATCTATATAAACAGCTCACCCTGCCATCTACCAATGACAGCAGAGCTAAAAATTGAGAAATGAAGATATTACGATAAAATGACACAACTCCACCCAAGATACGTGGCTGGTAGTTTTCAAAAAGAAGACAAAAAAATTGTATTTTTATCAAAAATTAAAAAAAAAAATACACGCCAAGCTGGTAGTTTTCAAAAGAAGTCAAAAAGTTTTTTTTTTATTTCACAAAATGTAGTCAACAATAAGGGATTGAAGATATCGCCATGAAATGAAAAAGATTTGAGGGGTTTTCGCATATAAAAAAATTCTACACAAAATTCTTCCAGAGCATGAATGCACTAAGTTTCATACAAATTTTATATTTGTAGAAAACCAAAAATCCACCATTCTACAGTGGACTACAACTACAAACAGTCTGCTACTTTTAAATCAATCCACTACTTGAAAAAAACAGTTGGCGATTTGAAAATTGACATGACAAAAATGGCCCGCTACTTGAAAATTTTCGCAATATAAACCATGTACATGCAGTAGGTTGAGGTAACTGGTGATGCAAAGCTACTATCTGTTGGTTAAAAAAATGAAGATAACCAACCTGTCTACTTGAAACACAGTGTGTCGGGGCATTGAACCAAACAGTATTTTGTACATGTATGAGTGTTGTATGTATTGACATGACGGCTGTGAACTTTGTAGGTAAACAGTTACAAGTGCCCCTTCCTAACTCTATACCACTACAAATTTCATAGTACATACATCTACAAAGTACTGCTAATATTAAACAGTCATATATTTACTAGTAGCACTATCATCACCAAAATCTACTGTACCCTCGGTACCTCACTGAAAAATATGACAATGGGCCTGACACTCATCGATAATTATAACATTAGCCAAGCAACAAATTTGTATAATATACAATACTTGCTCAAGTGTATCAAGGCCATGATTGATCTGTAGGTGTTAAATTTTGTAAATGAAATTAGAAAATTTCACAAGAAATTTGTATTGCTTTAAGTATGTAATGTATAGTTAAGCAATGCTGTATGTGGGTGATCACTGTATGAATTGTCAATGTATAGTTAAGCAATGCTGTATGTGGGTGATCACTGTATGAATTGTCAATGTATAGTTAAGCAATGCTGTATGTGGGTGATCACTGTATGAATTGTCAATGTATAGTTAAGCAATGCTGTATGTGGGTGATCACTGTATGAATTGTCAATGTATAGTTAAGCAATGCTGTATGTGGGTGATCACTGTATGAATTGTCAATGTATAGTTAAGCAATGCTGTATGTGGGTGATCACTGTATGAATTGTCAATGTGTAGTTAAGCAATGCTGTATGTGGGTGATCACTGTATGAATTGTCAATGTATAGTTAAGCAATGCTGTATGTGGGTGATCACTGTATGAATTGTCAATGTATAGTTAAGCAATGCTGTATGTGGGTGATCACTGTATGAATTGTCAATGTGTAGTTAAGCAATGCTGTATGTGGGTGATCACTGTATGAATTGTCAATGTATAGTTAAGCAATGCTGTATGTGGGTGATCACTGTATGAATTGTCAATGTATAGTTAAGCAATGCTCTATGTGGGTGATCACTGTATGAATTGTCAATGTACAGTTAAGCAATGCTGTATGTGGGTGATCACTGTATGAATTGTCAATGTATAGTTAAGCAATGCTGTATGTGGGTGATCACTGTATGAATTGTCAATGTATAGTTAAGCAATGCTGTATGTGGGTGATCACTGTATGAATTGTCAATGTATAGTTAAGCAATGCTGTATGTGGGTGATCACTGTATGAATTGTCAATGTATAGTTAAGCAACGCTGTATGTGGCTGATCACTGTATGAATTGTCAATGTATAGTTAAGCAATGCTGTATGTGGGTGATCACTGTATGAATTGACAATGTGTAGTGAAGCAATGCTGTATGTGGGTGATCACTGTATGAATTGTCAATGTATAGTTAAGCAATGCTGTATGTGGGTGATCACTGTATGAATTGTCAATGTGTAGTGAAGCAATGTTGTATGTGGGTGATCACTGTATGAATTGTCAATGTATAGTTAAGCAATGCTGTATGTGGATGATCACTGTATGAATTGTCAATGTATAGTTAAGCAATGCTGTATGTGGGTGATCACTGTATGAATTGTCAATGTATAGTTAAGCAATGCTGTATGTGGTTGATCACTGTATGAATTGTCAATGTATAGTTAAGCAATGCTGTATGTGGGTGATCACTGTATGAATTGTCAATGTATAGTTAAGCAATGCTGTATGTGGGTGATCACTGTATGAATTGTCAATGTATAGTTAAGCAACGCTGTATGTGGGTGATCACTGTATGAATTGTCAATGTATAGTTAAGCAACGCTGTATGTGGGTGATCACTGTATGAATTGTCAATGTATAGTTAAGCAATGCTGTATGTGGGTGATCACTGTATGAATTGTCAATGTATAGTTAAGCAATGCTGTATGTGGGTGATCACTGTATGAATTGTCAATGTATAGTTAAGCAATGCTGTATGTGGGTGATCACTGTATGAATTGTCAATGTATAGTTAAGCAATGCTGTATGTGGGTGATCACTGTATGAATTGTCAATGTATAGTTAAGCAATGCTGTATGTGGCTGATCACTGTATGAATTGTCAATGTATAGTTAAGCAATGCTGTATGTGGGTGATCACTGTATGAATTGTCAATGTATAGTTAAGCAATGCTGTATGTGGGTGATCACTGTATGAATTGTCAATGTATAGTTAAGCAATGCTGTATGTGGGTGATCACTGTATGAATTGTCAATGTATAGTTAAGCAATGCTGTATGTGGGTGATCACTGTATGAATTGTCAATGTATAGTTAAGCAATGCTGTATGTGGGTGATCACTGTATGAATTGTCAATGTATAGTTAAGCAACGCTGTATGTGGGTGATCACTGTATGAATTGTCAATGTATAGTTAAGCAACGCTGTATGTGGGTGATCACTGTATGAATTGTCAATGTATAGTTAAGCAATGCTGTATGTGGGTGATCACTGTATGAATTGTCAATGTATAGTTAAGCAACGCTGTATGTGGGTGATCACTGTATGAATTGTCAATGTATAGTTAAGCAACGCTGTATGTGGGTGATCACTGTATGAATTGTCAATGTATAGTTAAGCAATGCTGTATGTGGGTGATCACTGTATGAATTGTCAATGTATAGTTAAGCAATGCTGTATGTGGGTGATCACTGTATGAATTGTCAATGTATAGTTAAGCAATGCTGTATGTGGGTGATCACTGTATGAATTGTCAATGTATAGTTAAGCAATGCTGTATGTGGGTGATCACTGTATGAATTGTCAATGTATAGTTAAGCAATGCTGTATGTGGGTGATCACTGTATGAATTGTCAATGTATAGTTAAGCAATGCTGTATGTGGGTGATCACTGTATGAATTGTCAATGTATAGTTAAGCAATGCTGTATGTGGGTGATCACTGTATGAATTGTCAATGTATAGTTAAGCAATGTTGTATGTGGGTGATCACTGTATGAATTGTCAATGTATAGTTAAGCAATGCTGTATGTGGGTGATCACTATATGAATTGTCTACTCCTTGGCACGATGCATTGCCAAATGCTATCTGTTGAAAATAAGACAGGGATATTGTCCAGTTTTTAAAAAAGCAGCTTCATGAGAGGGCACTTCAGATCCTAGAGATTGTCTATAATAGTAATTGTTGAAAAAAAAAATTGAGATGTTTTCGCATTTCTGATCCAATTTGCAGATTTATTATTCAATCTACATTTCTTAAACAAATCACCATCTTCACCAATAAGGAACCTTTACACCGAAAATAAAAAAATAATCAAAGAAAGCTTAAAAAGAACTCACATGTGCTGAGAGTATTGGAGACACATTAAATATAATTCGAAATTACTTAGCTGAAAACTAATTATGCAAATCAGAAAATTAATATGAACAGATTTGAGTGTAAAACTAATGAGGTCTGCGCAATGTAACAGAAAATCTATGTTTCCAAGTTTAATTGAAATGTGATTAGAACCAAAAAATTATGAATTATTATGCTAATTAGGGAATTAATATGACCAGATTTTTACTCCAAACTAATTAGGTTTGTACATTGTCCTAGAGCATCTTTGTACTAAGTTTCATTGAAATGGCATAATTAGTACTTTAGATATCAGTGTGAAAGCTTAAAATTGGTTAATTATGCAAATTAGGTAATTAATATGTACAGATTTTAACCCACAATTATCCAGGTCTGTCTATTGTCCTACAGCATCCATGTACAAACATTCATTGATATGTGATGATTAGGTCCTGAGATATCAGTGTGAAAGTTGGTTAATTATGCAAATTAGGTGATTAATATGCACAATTATTTACCCTAAAACTAATCAGGTCTATGCATAGTCCTAAAGAATCTATGTACCAAGTGTCATTGAAATGCGATGATTAGTACTTGAGATACCCGTGGAAAAGCTGAAAATTAACTAATTATGCAAATTAGGTGATTAATATGCACAAATATTTATCGGAAACAATCAATCTCTGCATAGTCCTTGAGTATGTAAGTACCAAGTTTCATTGAAATGTAATGCTCACTACTTATATCAAATGCTGAAAAATAATTAATTATGCAAATTAGGTAATTAATATGTACTGATATTACCATAAAAACTATTAGGTCTGTGCAGTGTCATATGACATCTATGTACCAAGTTTCATTGAAATGTGATGATTAGTACTTGAGATATCAGTGGGAAAACCGAAAAATGACTAATCATTATGCAAATTAGGTAATTAGTATCAACGGATTATTACAAAAAACTAATCAAAACCTAGCATTAGTTCAAAGCATGTATGTACAAAGTTTCATAAAAATCCAATGAGTGGTTGTTTAGATATCAGTGGAACAATCATGGAACAGCTAAAAATCAGCTAATTATCATGCAAATTAGGTAATTAATATGCACGGATTTTTACCAAAACCTAGTCAAATCTGCGCATTGGCCCAGAGCATCTATGCACCAAGTTTCATCAAAAACCGATGAATGGTTCTTGAGATAGCAGTGGAAGAGTCGGACACACATACACACATACACACACACACACAGACACACACACAGACACACTAACTGCAAAGACTCCCATTATGTGCTTCGCAAAAATCCAGCAGTTTGAAAAAATTAGTGTAATTAGAATTTCTGCCAAAAAAATTCAACAAAATAAAGCTCTAAAATAATCACTAAAAATACAAGATTAAAAGAAAACTCCATCACATGACAAAATGGACAAAACTTTATGGTTGACATGAAAGCAATCTGTATGATGGTTGGAGAGAATTTTTAAAAAAAATATGATTTGAAGAAAACAAGTTAAAAATAATGATAAAAAAATCACTAAAAATAGAAAATTGAAGAAAATGGTACCACATCAACAAGCTACACAGATGACCGGCGTACGTACTTATAAGCTAAATATTAAGTCATCAGACTGAAGGTTTTTGAGAAATGTCAATTTTTAGCTTTTTTTGACCCAATTTGCAGAATTAAAGACTGATCTATGAACAAATTTCAATTTCTATCCCACAGGGTACCTTCATACCAAAAATCAGACCAGTGGTTTTGGACGTAATGCTTAATGCATTAAAAGGAAATTCATGATGACTCCAGACCAAATGCTCACTCAAAAAATAAACTTAGAACAATAGAATATTTAAAACAGAGTTTAAATTAGAAAACTACCTAACTGAACTCCAAAATATTGAACTGTGACTAATTCTGACAAAATTCAGATGGGGAACCATTGCCTCAAAATAGAAACAGGCAGACATACTCACACTGCAGTGGAAAAGAGAAGTTGTAATTTCTGTACCAATAACCAGATTGAAAATGAATATCATTTCATAATGACATGTTCAAGATACCAGACACAAAAGAATAGCTTATTTGACAGTAGAGAAAAAAGTGCCATACTTTAAAAAAATTGAAAATGAAAACAAATTCATAATGTTATTAAACAACAAATAAATGCCTATCCTTTTGGCACAATATATTAAATTATGTATGGAAATAAGGCAGCAACACCTCCCCTAAATTTATCGCAACAACATTATTATCATTATCTCATTTTTTTTATATTCTTGTTTTCACCATTTAATGTAGATTAATATACACATTTTTATTTGGCTTTTGTTGCAGTCTTTGTTATTATTTTAGTTCTAAACCATTTTATAGTTGTAATTTTGTTATCGTTGATATTTTGAATTAATCCATGACGTTTAATTTTGACATTACGGTAACTCTTTTACATACATGTACTAGCCCCATGGTTATTCTGAGAACTGCAACTTGTAAGCTTTGACTATTATAGCTATATCAAGTTTCTATATATGTGCCACTGTAACAATCATCATATGTGTAGATGCTAAAATACAAGCCACATCCACAGTTGTAGCCTGACATGTAAGTATGGGTGGCGCCCTCACCGGCCGAGTAGCGTCAGACCCCACTTATGCCTGACAGAATAGTGTACGTCTCGTCAATCAATCAAGATCAATACTGCGAATTTGCAAATTTTAAGTCTTCTTGCAATGAGTTTCAATGAATATTCATATTGGTAGCCATGGTAACACTGTACAGACGGCGCAACTCACACGACCTTGTCAGGGTACAACTACAGACTGTGTCTTTCCTGTGAAGACACTCACTTTTAATCAGGGAGACAAATTGTGTTTACATTGTCGAAAAAAATCACAAATTTGCCAGCACCTTATCACGCATTATGTTAACAAACAAAGAAACTTACTCACTGTCACTATCTGACATTCCTGCAATTTGACCGGTACTGACAACAAATCGATGGGGGAAGTGAAAAACTACATCATTCTGTCAGGCATATGTTGGCTTTGGAGCAATGTGGTTGTTGCATTGTATCATTTGTATCATTGTATCTAATACAGATTTTACAGTAATATGCCCAACATTAAATCAACACAAACCAGGTCTGTGTCAGAGCACAAACAATTGTGTGTGTATGAAAACAGTTTTGAACGGTTTTATCAGACTATCTATTAAAAATACGTTTAAAATCGCCTTACTGTATGCAGATTACCCATGAAAAATGAGCTTAAAATTGGTTATTTGATGCAGATATTTATGTAAGGATTTCAATTAAGAACTACAATTAGGTTCCATAAGACTCCAAAATGTAGCCATTCTAAAACTACAATTTCATATTAATTATTTGATGAATTTTCATAATTTATACCGGTTTAAAAAATTTGATTGCTAGCATCATTCTTTGGTTCTCCAAAATTACATTCATCACAGATTTCTTTTCTTGGACCAATGGTTCAGGACTTATTTAAGCTAATTTTTGTGTTTTATTTAAGTTTGATCAGTTAAGATTTCACCATCATATGGTATTCTAATTTTAAAACTAATTATTTTAATTCTGTGTTTTATAGCTGTAAAACATTGTGAAAACCTGAGGGATTGTGTTTCAATAGAAATTTTGGTTTTCTATCAACAAATGATTTGTGATTTAATCAAGAATTCACTGTAATTTGTGATTCTATTTTTTTTTTAATTTAAGGTATGTGGTTATGAAACACCTATGTACCAAGCTATTTCTTATTTTCATTTATTTTTTTATTTTTATTTATTTGTTGTAACTCCCATTTGAAAGGAATGGAAATTAAAAAAAAATATTCATAGCAAAAAATTATAAGCATAGCTTAGTTGGTGAGTTACATCACCATTTTATGAATGATTGGTAAGATATTAAAAAAAAAAAAAATTGTAAATATGATGTAAATTTGATAATTAATGGCTATTCTGAACCATGTATACTCCCAGAGAAATTATGTCATAAGTTTCATTGCAATCAGAGAGTGGTTCTATATCAGCGAGTGGAACAGATAATAAAACAAATGTGATATCCTGGTACCAGTAGATTT
Organism: Saccoglossus kowalevskii; assembly: GCF_978046115.1. Lineage (NCBI taxonomy): Eukaryota > Metazoa > Hemichordata > Enteropneusta > Harrimaniidae > Saccoglossus > Saccoglossus kowalevskii. The sequence goes on along the minus strand of NC_140660.1, from coordinate 4,383,450 downwards.
TTGTTAGCTTATTCTTTCCGATAAACTAATTTCTTCGGATATTACAAGAACATAACAAAAAAGTTCTCAATCTCAATAAATACCATTCACTAAACAGAGGAAAATACAAAAAGTGACCATGGCTAATTTGCAAGGAAAGAAAAGTGGAAATAACCTACCAATCTGTTGACCTTTGTTGAAACATCACTTCATTCATGTTCAAGTTCAAGAACACAAATCAAACATGATGACAATCAAAAAAAAACATTCCACAGGAACAAATGAAAACAACTGATGGGTACATTATACTAGAGTCAAATCATTAAGAGAAACTATGATATACAAAAACACAACTGTTTAGGGATGTGACATGAAGAATAATTTTTGATTTAAATACAATTTTTGATTTCACTTACAAATATTGGTAGGTATAAAAGGTTGCTGGCAACACAGGATATGTTTTACTTGGCCCTAATTCTAAATCAGAGTTAGACTTTCAACTACAAAAACACTATGCATGTATCAAGTTTTGAGCAAACTGTTGTTATAAAAACATAAAATTCCCTAAGAATTATGTATCAAAATCTAATCAATACTGTAAAATGATTTAACAAGTTTCTAATAAGACTTTGATCGGTAAAGGCACTAACAATTGTTATATTTTATCTTGTGTGACTGGGGTCATGAGAGCTGACCTGAATTGTGTAAATTATAAACATGTCAAATTATTAGAATTAAATTAAAAATATATATTTTTCTCATTTTTAGATAACTGTTACATCCTAAATAAATAATAATACTTTACTAAAAAGGGCATAATTAATCTTTTGTCATTTTTGTTTTTAATATACAGTATGTGCATATGTGAACAGCACCGAGATAGTTGTAACATGAATTGTGGGTCATCCATGTGTTTACATTACTTGGTATTTAAAATAATAGAATATGATTTAATTCATAAATTAATATTATCTAATATTCTTTTTTCAAATTTGTTCCCATTCAGATACAATTCACATAAACTATGCATGCTTACAAGATTAGCAGATTTCAAAAATACTGTCATTTTATCTCAACATTGACTGTGGATCATTTGATGTGGGAATTATTTTTGAGTTTTGAGAGGACTGAAAGAAAAACGGAATTATATTTGATTCTATTGTCAATTTCGTTCCCTGTTTTGAAAATAAATTATTACACAATATCTGTTTCAGTGTTATAAATTACTTGATGTCTGTAACAACATTTCCCCTGTACTGTGCTGGAATTCTCTAAACTCCGATTACAAACTGTAACGTGTCATGATCAGTTGGCACTGATACATGCATATAGTGTTTTTGAACTGGCACATGTCAATATTGTCATCATCAGTTGTTTGACCGAGTTCAAGCCACATTGTGAGCACAGAACTTCTGATCAATGAAATAAAGGTTTGACACTGACCTCATAGTCTCTGTTTTAGGATAATGGTTGCAATTCTTGGATTTAAATTGATAAATCTCAGCAACTATAATCCACTCGCCAACGAACGAGTCTAACGCAAACACGTTGATTACACATGCTATATTTTTAGCCCAACATTCGATTCACAATTTTATAAAAAACACATTGTAAAATTCAAAATAACTTTCACTGATATTCAGACTGCCTGTGCATTTCATTTTTGACAATGGCAATAGCTAAAACCAATCCTTGATTAAAATAAAAATTCGGGTTTTCGGTTGGTCACGTGACCATTCGAGACCCCCCCCCCCCCAACGGGTCTTAATTTTTTAAATCTCACTTTTAATTTTTTTTTCGCATTTTGAAAAAAATATTCTAATTTGGTCACGTGCTAAAATTTTATTTATTTGTTTTACCAGGATTTGTTTACCAGGATTTGTTTATCTATTTGTGCTTACCTTTTCTTTTAAACACTTTATCAAATAGTTTTCTGATTTCCGTCTTGTCGTCAATAATCCTCACACGTTCTTCTAAAATACCGTCTATGACGTCACAGGAGAAGTACTTCAGATTCTTTAGTCTTCTCAAAGACACGGGTAGATCTATCAATGGGTTGCCATTCAGGAACAGTATTTTTAGTTGTGAAAGGTTTCCAATGTTATCTGGAATTGTTCTCAGATTGTTGTTATTTAACTCCAGTCCTTCCAGGTGACGTAAACAAGAAATATTTTCTGGAATTTCTGAAATATTGTTTCCACGCAGCCATATCCACGCAACATTTCTACGACTTTCATCAAAGACTTCACTCGGAAATTTACTCAATCCACGGTTCACAGCATTGTAACACAAACGACCATCTGGCCACTCCACCCACCGTGGTGTTCTTGAAGTCATGATATATCAGTGTTGCTATAACAACGACCACAACAACACTAATCACCAATTTCACACATTCCACCTAAAAATAGAACATAATGACGTCATTACTTGCACGTGACCATCACACTGTAGTCTGCCGTTTTGAAGACAACACAACCTGTCAGCTCCGTTCGCAAATACTCTCAAAATCGCGTGTATAAGTTGATATCTGACGTCATTCATACATTATTAGGTAAAGTAGAGTTTTCTGATATTTATTAAGCACTCACAATTTATGAATAAAACATATTTTATAAAAAAATTGGAAATTTAGTGTCTAAATATTTCCTGTTCATTTTTTGTGTTTTTTGCGCATGCGCAGTAGGGTGGTAGGTCCGCTGTGTTGAGAGAACTTCGCCGAATTTCACGAAATTCTCACTATTATCAGATTCAATTTTGTATTTCATAAATACAGAAGCATCTCTGCTAACACTACTTGTAAAGTTTGTTTTCATTTTCACTGAATTCGTTTTATATTCTGCGCTGTTTGAGTTTTATATTACCGTGAGTGCGAACAAGATTTCGCGATGTAAATCTGACAGTGAATTTCATTCCAAAAACGTGGAATATTGTGGTTTGACTGACTTCTTGTTACAATGTATTTACAACAACATAACCTTCGAAACAGCTGTGTCATGACCTAGTCAGTTAAATTTACAAAATAAACGTATTTGCGTTGAAAACATCACTGACAGTTTGACAAGCATTCCAAATATGGTGTCAATAAACACTCACTGATTTATGTACATAGTAGTATCAACTCTGACATGTTTGTGAATATAGTGGTTGTATTTAGAGTAGATCTCTGAGTTTGAAATGTGAATAGGTAATATTGTGAGAGTCAGAATATGTTTACAATATTTTCACACAGATCTATTCATGGGGACACGTCAAATTAACGGCGTTCCAAAACATAGCAATGGAATCTAGAACTTACAACCAAAACTAAGATTGGATAACGTCCTTCATCGGGAATGCCCGGTGGGGTTATATTTCATCTGTTGTGGTGGTGATTACTGTCAATAAAAGTGGACTACAGTGTACAGTCCTGAGTGGAAACTGTACACATATGTACATATTTAATATTAGTAAATGTGATAGTATTTACCAAAAAGTTAACATTGAATAATCACACGACGCAATTTGTTGTTTATTTGTATCTCACAGTCCCTGTGTACAATCACAGAGCCCCATGTTTTATTATACGAATGGTTTGCCGTAGCAAGTAAAGAAAAGTATATTCTGATATTTTAACAATAAAAACATACGACACTGGTTTGTTCTGAGAGTACGAGTGTTGAGTACACGTCAAAAACTCAACACACCAAACGAGTCGGAGTAACTCGTTTCAAATTGTTGTATTTTTACGATCTTGGCACGATACAACCACCAGAGGCAAACAGCGTTCAACTTGTTATTAGGAAAATCGTGGAAACACGTTACCAGGCAACATGTTGATACATTTTATCTTTTCGAAAATGATTGGCAGGCCACCTTTCGAGGTCAAATGTCACCAGGTCACGAGTTGACCTAGAAATATCCACTACGTATGGTGAGTTTTAGAACACGCAAATAATTTGACTGGTACTATTTTCAAATTTTGAAATAAAATTGAATAGCATAATACATATGCGTGAAACAATCACCATTCATATATTTACAAAAATTACGTTTCCTGCAACCAACCTCAGTTAATAATGTACATATCCAATTCAGATCTTGAGATGAGTGTTGTCATCAAATTCTATTTTAGTGGTTAGTTCTTTTTTTGTTGTAAAAACAAATAAACGAAAACTGAATACATTTAAACTCAGACAACCAAACAGACTGGTAACGTGGCGTTTTTGTATTGTAGTAATGCGTACCACGTTTGTTTAGGCATGGGGGTAAAATACATGGTTTAGGTTATCTTTTCTTTTCATATCTAGTAAACGAGATTACGCTGATAGGCTGAGAGATATCATGTTTATGCTCACACTAGTATACTAGTCTGAGATTTATGTAATTACTGAGTTGATGATGTAAGTGATATCATGGAGCTAATAAGAAATGATATGCTGTGAGCTATTTTTCCGGTCACTTCAGGGCGTCGCGTCGGCGCTCCACAAAGTGGTCTGGCCCGAGGTAGTACGGATGGCACCGTGACAAGCTGGGTGTGCACAAGAGGGGAGGATTGTGCGTAAACATTATAATAACTTCTTTGGTGTTTTTGCGGTTACAGGGCATGTAAACTTGCTCAATCCTTATTTTTCCTGCAGCAAACGAGAAGGAAAAAAATAGTTTTCACCCCTTTGTTGATGAAAATAAGAACCAATATGTGGGTACTGGCCCCGAAAATAAATTTAAAGAGCGGCAGTCCTCGCGCCACGCATGCACGAGATATATGGATCTCATATAAACAAAGATTGTGACCCTGGCTGTTGTGCAGATCAACGAGTACAAACTGAAACGTTACCAAGCTTTAAATAGGTATTTTTAGGTGATTGTGAAGTATCGAAATAGTGCAAGTCGCGCCAAAATCAAACCTCATACATGTATTTGTGACTTTATCAGAATAGCGCATTTGCAAGTGTGTTTCAGCGCCGACATTCATTACGTCACTGAGGTTTGTCAATCAAACCTCTTTGATGATGCTGAACGTCGATTCGAAGCCCACACATAAGTGACACTACAAGCCACACCAACACAGCGACTACTCAGATGGCAAAATATTTGTACACAGTCCCACTATGTCATACGCTGTAATACGCAATTACAATTCTGGTTCCCTCATAGCCTACAACCTCAATTGTACACAATATGGTTGTCGGGTGGTTGATCTGATTTCCACGGTGACTAAGTAACGTACTTTCCATTTTCCATTCGCAGATGGGGTTCGAAGGTCCATTTTTAAAGCACAATATTGTTTAAAAGGCGGACTAATTGTTATCACTAGCGGGGCTGGAAGTCCTAGGAAAAATGCTCTCTTTATCGTAGAATAAAGACGAATCCTGCGGTTTACAGTTAGATAATTCCTGAGTCCGCATTATACCGGTAAAGGCTCGGGCGCGGCGCGGCACGAGTTAAAAAAACAACTTTCACGCAGTAAAAGCGGTAGACGGCTGTGAGCCGCTCCTCGGCACGCTACAGTGTGGGTGGTCGGGCGTCGCCCCCGCTAAAATCGAGCTGAAACCTTTTGGGTCAGCAACATTTGACCCTCAAAATGCAGGAAATAGAGTTTCAGAGGGTCTAGATTTCAACATTTTTAAGGGGGCATGCCCCTAGACCCCCCAGTAAAGTTGCGCCTTCGGCAAGGAGGGGATATTTTTGTTTTCATGATGCCTGAATCTTGTTATTATGTTATTTTTTACCCATTGTGCTCGTTTTTTATTTGTTATTGTTCTCTGCCTTGCAATTTTCCCAATGTATGTGAAACTTCTGAACGTCATTCCCCAGTCTCACCGATGAGAAAAAACTTATATAAACAACACGCAGCTAGACGAGTCACTTTGCCGTTTCTGAGACATTGAATCCATAGGCATACGAGATGACCCAGTGTGTTATGATAAAACTACTAACAATCACGAACAAAATAAACAATATTGTGCTACTCATCTACGCAGTGAAGGTAACAAATGTATTGCCAAGTTACCTTGGAAAAGTTATCATGTTCCACTATATACTAATTATACAGTGTCTTGCAACAGAACACGTGCCATGTAAAGTCGCCAATTCAGACTGTTTTTGAAGATTTAGTGTGAGCGCCACCTATAGTTCAGAGTTGTTAATCGTTTGTTTAAGTTCGAAGCCATTTGAACCGCGGAGGGAACTGTCTCATTGTATACGTTGCTATAAGTCCCGTATCGAACTCGACGCGTCTCAAATTGATGAATGTCCTTCACATCAAAAAACTGTGGGTGTGTTTCTGTTTACGCCTACCGGTATCTGTGGGCCGCGAATAAACACGGTGATGTTGACATCGACGGACGCGTCGATGTTGACGTAAGAACGTAGATCGAGGTAATCCCCGGTACATAGTTCGTTGACCTCGTGCGTGACGTCATCGGTGTGCAGATTCGTGTCACGTCCAACGTCACCGAAGAGAGAAGACTCGAATAGCGTGCCGATTGACAATTTTCTTGCACAGGAAGCCATCGTGGACCGTTCTACCAAAGATTTGAATTGTTCAATTCATTTACGGTAATTCCTCGAGTCAGGAGGTCGACTAGATTGTCAGCTGTGGGACAATATTTACACATGTATTCGTAGCCGTTAATTTCCTTCACTTTGTTAGCAATGAATAAAGACACTTTCCTATCACTTGTGATCCAATGTAATGTTATTTGACTTTCACACCACAATACGCGTTCAGTAATGTTCAGTTTCGGAGATAACGCATTGTCAAAATAAACAATATTGTGCTACTCATCTACGCAGATAAGGTAACAAATTTATTGCCAAATTGCCTTGGAAAAGTTATCATGTTCCACTATATACTAATAATACAGTGTCTTGCAACAGAACACGTACCATGTAAAGTCGGAATGTTTTTGAAGATTTAGTGTGAGCGCCACCTAGAGTTCAGAGTTGTTAATCGTTTGTTTAAGTTCGAAGCCATTTGAACCGCGGAGGAGGGAACTGTCTCATTGTATACGTTGCTATCGAACTCCGCACAGTTCGATGCGCGTTACTTATCATCACTGCACAAAGCAGCTTTGCATAGAACTTATTTGCATATTCGAATATGTTCGAACTACAAGACCCTGTCGGTTACTTTAATCACTTTATTAAGAGGTTTCACGCCCTGACTCTAAATAAAATGTTCAGTTATTTATACAAAATATACATGACTTGCGTTAGAAAATTACAATCCTTTCCTACATGCCAAAGCACTAGTTTCTACTATAAATGACTAACTTTATAAACTTACTAGAACCTGTGTGTTCTATTGCTGTTATTAGACGCGCAAAATCGAACCCGTTCAAGCCAGAAATAGTATTGATATATTCACCAGAATACAAGATGAACGGAAATGTTAGGAAACTCTTTTCAGTGAAATTAGTCTTTAACGTTTCTTTTCCAACTATATACGATAACAAAACGTTTTTTCTTCCAAGTTTTAGTGTATCACGTGCGCCATTTCATTACAGTAACATTACCTTGCAAAACATAGTCCGCGATAAAATGGTTCGTATTTGCGTTTTTACTGAGATCTGACATTAATAAATAGTTCGGATGTCACACACGTTTTTTCCCCACTTTTTGTAGTACGTTTTCAGATCTAACAGGTACAAGAAAATGGCCGTGCGTAGTGAGGTGATTGACCACAAAATTGAAGGCTGCCTGTGGCAGAGGCACTATTGCATAAAGCGCAAAGGCCTCTGGGAAGGAGATTGCGTTGCTATAAGTCCCGTATCGAACACGACGCGTCTCAAATTGATGAATGTCCTCCACATCAAAAAACTGTGGGTGTGTTTCTGTTTACGCCTACCAGTATGTGTGGGCCGCGAATAAACACGATGATGTTGACATCGGCGGACGCGTCGATGTTGACGTAAGAATGTAGATCGAGGGAATCCCCGGTACATAGTTCGTTGACCTCTGCGTGACGTCATCGGTGCGCGGATTCGTGTCACGTTCAACCGAACTCCGCACAGTTCGATACGCATTACTTATCATCACTGCACAAGGCAGCTTTGCATAGAACTCATTTGCATATTCGAATGTCTTCGAACTACAAGACCCCGTCGGTTAACACAGTTACGCTTAAGCCACCGTGTTACTTCAATCACTTTAATAAAACGTTTTACGTCCTAAATCTGAAAGAACTGTTCGGTAAATTAAATTAAAACATACGTGTTTTACGCTTGGAAAATGCAGTCCTTTCAAAGTTATCAAGACATGAGATTATACAATAAATTACTAACTTTATAAACTTATTAGAACCTGTGTGTTCTATAACTGTTAGACGCGGAGAATCGAATCCGTTCAAGCGAGAAATAGTATTGAAATATTCACCAGAAAACAAAACGAACGGGGTTGTTAGGAAATCCCATCGAGTAAAATTAGTGTTTAATATTTCTTTGCCCATCTTATGTACATAAACAGAACGCTGTTTTCCCTAGTTTTAGTTTATCACGCGCGCCATTTCACTACAATAACATTACCTTGCAAAACATAGTCCGTGATAAAATGGTTCGTATTTACGTTTTTACTGAAGTCTGACATTAATAAATAGTTCGGATGTCACATACGTTTTTTCCCACTTTTTGTAGTTCGGTTTCGAATGAAACACCCGCGGAAAAATGGCCGTGCGTAGTGAGGTGATTGACCACAAAATTGAAGGCTGCCTGTGGCAGAGGCACTATTGCGTAAAGCGCAAAGGCATCTGGGAAGGAGATTGACGTTCAACGTCACCAAGAGAGACGAATCGAATAGCGTGCAGATTGACAGTTATCTTGCACAAGAATAATATATTGAAGATAATATTTGGTAATCGTAGTCCTAAATAACTATTAAAAATAGCTAGACGTTTCGAGCAATGGCTCTTTATCGATAGCATAGAAGCAAGTGTGATAAACGTACAGGTAGAACATAGGAACGTAAGAACGCGCATGAACTATAAGTTAGAATCACAAAAAATTCCACAATAGAACAAATAACGCGCCTTAGGTAGTGAGCTCAACAAATGAGTTGAACTGTTTGTTAATACCATGGGGTTCTTTAGTTCCAAGGCGGAATATAGTTTCCTCCTCGACACGCCTGAGCTGATTTTCGTTGCCATTGACAACACATACACCAGAAATAGACATATCTGTAATATTATGTCCACTAGAATTAAAATGAAGTGAAACCGGATAATAACGATTACCTACTGATTCACATTGTTATTTACAGTATGAATCATCACATCCTACTAGAATGAAGGACTCCATACCTTACTCGCAGTTACTCCGGGTACGTCGTATTTGCAGCGATGATACTGATTTCCGTAACCAGGCGAGGATTTTATGTGATTATTTCAGAAAACGGGGTTATCCTCGTAATGTCACTGGGAAAGCATTGGCCAAGGTTGTGTCAATGTCAAGAACTGATTGTATTGGTTCTACGGTTTCCCGTGACAATCAGGATCGTGTAATTTTGGCACTTACGTACCATCCTTTAAATGTCAGGATTAAAAACATTATGTACAAACATTTTCACATTTTACAGACCAGTGAGGAGACAAGTTCTACGTTTCCACTAATGCCTACTACTGCCTGGCGCCGTGACACTAATTTAAGGAGGTTATTGGTGCATACGGGTGAAAGGGGAGACCCCGAGAAATATGGTTCTGTCCCGTGTAATCGTCCTAGGTGTAATACTTGTCCTTTTATTACAGACACTAATCGTATATTTGGTCCCAAGGGAGATGTTGAGGTCAAATATCCGTTCAGTTGTATCACTATGAATGTTGTATATTGCATTTCATGTATTAGATGCGGGAAACTTTATATTGGTTCTACAGTTCGTCGACTGGGTGATCGGTTTGCTGAGCATCTACGGCAAACTAGACAGAAAAATCGTTATTATCCGGTTTCACTTCTTTTTAATTCTAGTGGACATAATATTACAGATATGTCTATTTCTGGTGTATGTGTTGTCAATGGCAACGAAAATCAGCTCAGGCGTGTCGAGGAGGAAACTATATTCCGCCTTGGAACTAAAGAACCCCATGGTATTAACAAACAGTTCAACTCATTTGTTGAGCTCACTACCTAAGGCGCGTTATTTGTTCTATTGTGGAATTTTTTGTGATTCTAACTTATAGTTCATGCGCGTTCTTACGTTCCTATGTTCTACCTGTACGTTTATCACACTTGCTTCTATGCTATCGATAAAGAGCCATTGCTCGAAACGTCTAGCTATTTTTAATAGTTATTTAGGACTACGATTACCAAATATTATCTTCAATATATCATACTTATCAGTCCGAGCAGCGTTTATTTATTTATTGCACAAGAATACATGTTCAATAGACCATTTTCCGTACACTGCGAGAATCACGCGTTATGCGTGAAATCGAACGTAAAAACAGGACAAACAAAGGTCATAGCGTCGTAGTGGCGTCAAACATCACGTGGGATTCGACAAACGCGAAAGTATTTTGGGGACATTTCCATGCTTAATAATGTGCTGTCCACATTTGATGATAGGCAATTTCGATTAAGTAAGGGTATTCGGAAGCAATATTCCGCTGTTGAAGATCGGCCGGTCGATGTGAGCTATGAAATAAAGAAATTCGAGTTCAAAATCAAATCGTTCGATTTTTGCAGCAGACGTTCAACGCGCGTCTTTCATGCATCTCGCGAGATCTCGCAATTGTACGGAAAATCACCTATTCATTTACAGTAATTCCTCGAGTCAGTAGGTCGGCTAGATTGTCAGCTGTGAAACAATATTTACACATGTATTTAAAGCCGTTAATTTCCTTCACTCTGTTAGCAATGAATAAAGACACTTTCCTATCACTATTAATCCAATATAATGTTATTTGACTTTCACATCACAATACGCGTTCAGTAATGTTCAGTTTCGGAGATAACGCATTGTCAACAAACTTGCTCAATCACGTGACAACTAAGGCTGCCATCAACTCTACTGAGACGAGGTAAAGTCATTGTTTTGCAGTTGATCGTCGCGACTCGGATTTTTGCCATAAAAATAGCCGTTTTGTTGGTTTTCCTGAAGAAAACAACGGCACTATATGCTTTCATGGAAGTATCAGAAAAAACGTTCAGTTCACAGTCGTTTGTGTTGTTGTGTGAGTCATCTGTTGTTTCACTCATGTAGTATTTGTGATCTCATTTAGATCGTCAGTTAAAGATTCCCAATTGTTAGATATAGTCGGGCGCGGTCTTCAGTTTATTATCATTTCCGGCAAATTAGCGAATCTCATTAATGTTCGAGGATCACGAGCGAAGTGTCATGAATTAGTTTTCGCGTATCTGTTAATCGACTTAATTAGCTGATTACGAGTGAATAGACCATTTTCCGTTCACTGCGAGAATCACGCGTTATGCGTGAAATCGAACTTAAAAACAGGACAAACAAAGGTCATAGCGTCGTAGTCGCGTCAAACATCGCGTGGGATTCGACAAACGCGAAAGTATTTCGGGGACATTTTCATGCTAAATAATGTGCTGTCCACATTTGATGATAGGCAATTTCGATTAAGTAAGGGTATTCGGAAGCAATATTCCTCTGTCGAAGATCGGCCGGTCAATGTAAGCTGCGAAATAAAGAAATTCTAGTTCAAAATCAAATCGTTCGATTTTTGCGGCAGACGTTCGACGCGCGTCTTTCATGCATCTCGCGAGATCTCGCAATTGTACGGAAAATCACCTATTGCTCTGTTATGTCTGTCACCGTTTAGGCCCTAGAGTCTTTTTACTGATTTGTAATTGGTTAAGGTTTTGAAAATGAATAAAGTTGTTTTTTAGTTGGTCTTGGCGAGCACACAAGAACAGACGCAGTCCTGGAGAGTCTTGGAGAGTCTTGGGCGAGTCTTGCGATAGTCTTGGGGACTTTTCCCCAGGGCGCTGTGTCTTATAGAGTGCTCGAATGATCGACTTGAAACGTATTTCGTTGTGTGTGTCTTATTTGACTGTAAAGCTAAAGTGACTTTCCCGGTCCCGTACCTCAAGGGGACGAGATATAGAAACGAGACGAGATTCCCCCATGACACGTGTGGAGAACCCCGTGGAGAAGAATTTACCCCCTGATAGAAGGTTGAAACCACAAGAACTCATTAGTTGATTGGATTACTTGTAATATTGTATAGCGTCAGATTCAGACATACAACCGGCTATGACGTCATTCACATATACGTTCTATTTCAAATCGGAGGAGGTCGGAATGTCAGAATTTGCTTCCATCTGCGTTTTTACTACGGCATTCAAAATGAAAGGTGAACACACAGCGCCGAATTAAATCGATTTGAATTGATACCTGACGAATTCGCTCTCATATCTCTTGGATCAGAAAGCCTCACAATTACTTACCAAATATTCTAACAGTCATCGGAATGTTGGCACAGTTAGAGTCGTGGCCTATTCAGAATGTGTCAAGACTCGGTTAGCCACGCTCAACTGGTTCATAACCAGTCTTGTGATTGGTTCTTGACAAATTCTGAACAGACCACGCTTCCAACTGTACCGTGTTTTCTATGTAACCGTTAATTGTCTGTAAATACAGTCACTTGCGTAGTTTTCTTGATTTATTCTAGTGATATCGGTAAAATAAAGGCAAGTCTTTGGATAAATTCGAACTAATATTTTTCAAGCTGCTATTTTTATAAGTTTTATATTTAATTTCGTGTCAATAGGTTTTAGTGTCGAAAGTCGTTTTTGATACCAATCGATTCCAAATCCCAGTTGATTTGAAGTTGATTTTCTTCTTCACATGTGCTAATGGCGGCGTGTAACATAGTGGCATTAATGTCAGACATATACTGACTATAATGTGTGTATCTAAAACATTGAGTACGTGGTATTCTATGTCATCGTCTACCACACTGACTATAATGTGTGTATCTAAAACATTGAGTACCTGGTATTCTATGTCATCGTCTATCACACTGACTATAATGTGTGTATCTAAAACATTGAGTACGTCGTATTTTTAGGTTATCCCCTCTCTATAAATAATGAGAATCTTAAACTTGTCGGTTTTTTCGACATCAAATTATGAGATGATTGCGAGTAATACTGTCCTCTTTCCACGATGTACGGCCTGCGTTCCCTTCCAATTAGAACTTAAGGCGGTGTCTGTATTTGCGACCTGGTATTGACACTCAGCACAGAGAGGGTGGTCGCCCCTCTAAAATCAAGCTGAAACCCTTTGTGTCAGCAAAATTTGCCCCACAAAATGCAGAAAATATCCTTTCAGATGGTCTAGATTTCAAAATTGTTAAGGGGGAGCATGCCCGGACCCCCTAATAAGGTCGCGCCTTCCAGTAAAAAAAGATCTACATTAACTAATAAACTAATAACTATTAACTAATTAGCTAATAAACTTGTGTCTACTGGTAACGTCAACCTACGTTCTTGGTCGACAAATTAGATGATGTTGTGCAGAACGACAACAACATACACGCTACAAAAACAACTGGTTTACTTGGTATGTTATGGGACACTGAAACTGACACGTTAACATACAGATCTATTTTTGATCAGGAACACTCGCAAAAAAAAGCTACTATAAATAGTATATCACGTGGCCCCGTTACTAAGCGACGAGTAGTCTACGACACTCAGTTGTATGATATATTAGGGTTCCCTTGCCCATAACTGTTAAAGCGAAATTGTTTGTGCAAGAACTGTGGAACCAAAAACTTGAATGACATTATGTCCACCGAAATGACAAATAGGTGGTACGAAACCCGTGATGATCTACAAGCCACAACTGGGAAGATTTACTTGAATAAATATTGTGAATTACATATTTTCACAGACACCAACTTACGTCCGTACGGTGCCAACTGTCTATATCAAAAAAGACAATGTCACTTCTCTCGTCATGGCAATAAACAGAATTGCGCCCACCAACCGAACTACTATGACTAAAACCAAGATTAGAAGTGATGGTTTTAATTAATGCTACTCGACTAAGTTAAATTCGTGAAAGCCGCATTCCGTGATAAGTATATTATTGACATTATCATATACCTCGTATTGCCCGACCTCGTAACGCTATGGGAATCCCGATGCGCGAGCCGTGCAATAATTTTCCATATCACGCCCGGGCCCAATCTCATTCCCAGAGGCCTTTGCGCTTTACGCAATACTGCCTCTGCCACAGGCAGCCTTCAATTTTGTGGTCAATCACCTCACTAGGCACGGCCATTTTCTTGTACCTGTTACATCTGAAAACGTACTACAAAAAGTGGGAAAAAAACGTATGTCACATCCGAACTATTTATTAATGTCAGACTTCAGTAAAAACGTAAATACGAACCATTTTATCGCGGACTATGTTGTGCAAGGTAATGTTACTGTAGTGAAATAGCGCACGTGATACACTAAAACTTGGAGGAAAGAAACATTCTGTTAACGAATATAGTTGGGAAAGAAACATTAAAGACTAATTTCACTGAAAGGGGTTTCCTAACATTTCCGTTCATCTTGTATTCTGGTGAATATTTCAATACTAGTATTTCTGGCTTGAACGGGTTCGATTTTCCGCGTCTAACAGTTATAGAACACAAAGGTTCTAGTAAGTTTATAAAGTTATTTATTTATTGTACATTATAATGCCTCGGCATCTAGGAAATTATTGCAGTTTTCTAAAGCAAGTCTTGTAAATTTTGTTCTAATCACTAAACATTTTATTCGGATTCAGGGCGTGAAACGTCTTATTAAAGTGATTAAAGTAACCAAGTGACTTTCGCATAACTTTGTTAACCGACAGGGTCTTGTAGTTCGAACATATTCGAATATGCAAATGAGTTCTATGCAATCTGCTTTGTGCAGTGATGATAAGTAACGCGTATCGAACTGTGCGGAGTTAGTGATGATAAGTAACGCGTATCGAACTGTGCGGAGTTCGGCCCAGGCCACGTTTACCATATTTGGTAAACGCGAGAATGTTAGCATCTCTGTGGCTAAGATACCCCCTAGGCATGGAATGTTAGCGCCTCTGTGGCTAAGATACACACGTATTGTATGTCACTCTGTAAGCCAGTCACATATATTTATGTACAGGCCGCAATGACGTCACTTTCGCTACCGTGTTTTTGTTTATGGTATGCTAATTGCAACCAGTCTCCCAAACCCAAACCCAATACCACGTGTTCACTAGTAGACGATAGGATAATAAAATACTATTTTGAGCATTTTTTTTTAATTTGTGTTGAATTATTTATTTATAATAATCAATTAACTTAATTTATACTTCGTTTTAGTCTATTTATATGAAGTTCCGGCAGTAGAGACATTTGTGGGGGATAGAGTAGTACGTTTTGGTAGTGACTGATGACAGAATAAACAACGGTCAAATGTAGCTGCAAAAAAACACGGTATAGAGTAGTACGTTTTGGTAGTGACTGATGACAGAATAAACAACGGTCAAATGTAGATGCAAAAAAACACGGTATAGAGTAGTACGTTTTGGTAGTGACTGATGACAGAATAAACAACGGTCAAATGTAGATGCAAAAAAAAAACACGGTATAGAGTAGTACGTTTTGGTAGTGACTGATGACAGAATAAATAACGGTCAAATGTAGATGCAAAAAAACACGGTATAGAGTAGTACGTTTTGGTAGTGACTGATGACAGAATAAACAACGGTCAAATGTAGATGCAAAAAAACACGGTATAGAGTAGTACGTTTTGGTAGTGACTGATGACAGAATAAACAACGGTCAAATGTAATGCAAAAAAACACGGTATAGAGTAGTACGTTTTGGTAGTGACTGATGACAGAATAAACAACGGTCAAATGCAGATGCAAAAAAACACGGTATGGTTTATTGCTTAACAAACTGGCACAGACACATGTAACACATGAACAAGGAACCCCGAAACTCCAAAACTCGCCCTTTATATAGGTGCGTATCGAACGTGAGAGAAAACAAGTAAGCGGGAAATACAAATGTAAATTAGGCCAGACTTTTATTATCCCTTGTTTCGCGAAGCTGCCGAATGATCAGGAGCCGAACATGAAATAAAAATATTACTTTATTTCAGCGTAATTTCTCGAGTTCTATGCAATCTGCTTTGTGCAGTGATGATAAGTAACGCGTATCGAACTGTGCGGAGTTCGGCCCGGGCCACGTTTACCATATTTGGTAAACGCGTCTATTTCCTGGAACTACTTTCTGTTTACAAACCAAACTGCTTCTTGTCAAGCAATTGTTTCTCGTTCACCGACTACAGTTTTTAACAACTGTGAAATCAACGTGTCTATACCTGCGGCTACAACATCAGCTCCAAGAAAACGCCCGTTGTCGGACAGTCAGTAAATGACCAACTTAGCTGGACTGTAGTGTTCATTCTTAAGAAAGAAAGTTTATGAGTTCGTATTTACTACCGTTAAAATATTGTTATAAATTTACGTTCATTTGCTGTTTCATTAAAACGTAATTTGTGGATATATTTGGTGACATTCGTTTGTCTATTGTGTGAGAGTTGTTCACGCGTTTGCATCGTTTAGAATCCCCCGTATAAATCCGCGCAAGTAAAACGGCCCTTATAGAAACCCGGATTAAATAGAATAGGTTTTCCTTTGGGCCAGACGAGCGAAAAATAACATACCTAAAGACTTTTTTTTCATATAAGATATATGATAAAACATTTATGGACTGGATACGGCTTTTGCTGCCTTCGATCGTACGGCTTACGCGCCCTCACAAGCTTGGGCGCTTCCGCCGCACGACCTCGGGCCGCAAAAGCCGTATCCAGTCCATTAAAAATATTATATCATTTTGATCTGATTTTTAGATTGTGCTGTATTGGTTAAAGGGCGGTGGTCGTCGCGCAGCGCGTGCACCAATTTCATGTAAACAAACAATGTATTTTACATGCGTTGTATACGTTGCTATGAGTCCTATATCGAACACGACGCGGCGCGACGACCACCGCCTTTTAAAGTTTGACAAGAAATTACAAGCATTTATTTCTAATCAATGAATGATGACGTCAGCTTCAACATATTACATTAAGCCAATCAATGACTAGATGAACTGATTCCTCCGTGGTCAATCAATGCGACTTGTGACACGTGACCGCGCAAGGATTTGTTGATAAATAATGCAGGTGACGAACCAAATGAAACATACATCAATCTTGAGAATATAGTCGA
The DNA here is from genome assembly GCF_978046115.1 of Saccoglossus kowalevskii. Classification (NCBI taxonomy): domain Eukaryota; kingdom Metazoa; phylum Hemichordata; class Enteropneusta; family Harrimaniidae; genus Saccoglossus; species Saccoglossus kowalevskii. The sequence continues at coordinate 4,366,287 of NC_140660.1, read as the reverse complement.
CTTAACTCGCTTCAGCACACTACAACGATCACTACGATTTAATGTCTTTATTCGTCGTTTTGTCGATAAACATGGCCGACGTATTTCTACCGCTAATACGCCGATTTCCGTTGAAGAAATCACCAAAGCTGAAGCTGACCTTCATCACCGACACTTCGACGATTCATTCACCGCCATCCGCCATAACAACACAGTTTTGGTGTGCTCGTTAGACAAGTGCGTTTATTCATGAACGACAGTGGAATTTTGCGGTGTGGCAGCAGACTACACAGCGCAGATAAGAACTTTACTACTAAAATATTAATGAATCTCCTGCATTGTTACCAAGCAAACACTATTCCACTACGCTACGTGTTCGTCGAGAAGACGAACGCCTACACCGCCGTGGCACACAGGCTGAATGCTATTCGTCAACACTATTGGATTACGAACATCAGACAGACTGTTAATTACATTATTCGGCGCGTTGGTACCTGTAGGCGAGTCGACGGTAAATCCTACAATGGGCCGCTTACTGCACCGTTTCCGAAGTACCGCGTGACTGCCAAAGCCCCGTTTACAGTCACCGTGATTGATTTTACCGGTGCATTGTACGTACGTACAGCCGATTAGCCAAAGCATGTGTACATTTGTTCACGTGTGCTGTAACCCGCGGTGGACACTTAGAACTTGTACCCGATCTGTCGACGCATTCCTTCATGTTAGCTTTTTTACGATTTGCAGCGAGGCGATCGCTACCATTAACATTTCTATCCGATAACGCAACGGCTTATTTGGTGGCGTCTAAAGTAAAATAAAGTAACGTGGACATTCACCGCAAACGAGCTCCCTGACAAGGACGGAGGTTTTTTGGAACGCCTGACCGGCATGTCAAAAACTGCACTCCAGAAAACTCTTGGTAAAACCCAAGCCACCTTCTATCATCTCCGTACAATTCTAAACGAGATTGAAGCACTGGTCGACGGAATATCTCTCGGCATTGCAAGGACAAGCTTTCACAGCTGATGGAATAAACACAACGCCATTAAGGTTGGTGACATAGTAATCGTACATGATGACACCAAGCGCCGATTCATATATAACGCGACGGATCTACCAAACGCCCGATACATAAACTGTACATAAATTGTTTACAAGGATTTAACATACAATCAGATGTCGGAATTAATTCCTGTACAGATGTCAGATTATCCGCCGACACATCGCTAACTACAGTTGTTGGATTAAACACACAACGTGAATGCGATAAGACACAACGCGAACAGACGGATCTCACCACCCAGAAAGCGGATGACACCACCCAGAAATGATTTGCTTATTTATATTCTGCGATAATCTACTGGGATATCACCCCAGGGAGTTAAGTTCCACATACTACATACCCCATATAGTGTGTTTGTGCACGAGTTAGTACGGGTGGTGGTATCACCTCTTGAACATGAACGGAACTGACCTCATTTCTAGACCTACCTCAAACAATTTCTTGAGTTCAAACGCAATGAAATCGTGCAACTTATAGTTGTAATCTAAGACTCGCCGACTGTATGTACACTGTGCTGTGTTCGAACTCTGGTGTTACATGGCTGGTAAAATGATCTACTCCTAATTAGTTAATTAAACTAAAAAAACTCACCGTTTGTGTGTTTGGTGTGTTTGGATTCAGTGGCTGGCAAACATGGAGATGACAGGTGTTATACGGATCTACGATGACACAACGTTGACGAGGAAGCGGTAAAGCGTTGAGATGTGGCTTAGTCAGGTGGCTGTGGTCTCTATGTAAACTTATTTCAATGTATGTAGTATTTATAGCAACACTGTAAGAATTGGTTAATGATTGACGAATATAATCTTGTCTTATCAGACAGGTATTCAGGACATTATAAATACACCACAACGTTCTGTATCCCAGGGTGGTTCACAAACAACAGTATTTTAATTAAAATGACGTCGATATTACGGCGTTTAGATTGGTGGCATTGCACTTGGTAGTTTTATTGGGTTATATCGCCCTCTATGGTAGGAATAGACATAATAATCAACAGGTGTCTATAATTCGAGATAATAAAGTCTCACTACTAGAAGTAAAACCTACTCTCAAACAATAATCAAAATAGAAGAAACAGAAATGTCGCTTATTTTTCTATTTTTTATCAGACTTTATACAACTTACTCAATGTATGAGTCACGTGACATCAATCAATCAAGATATATTTGTCATATATTGTCTCCGTCCTCTCAGTGACCTTTCTCTTTGTGGGATTCGTGTCAAGAGGTACCAGTAGTTATGGTCACAGGGACTTGTAAACTTACTTGATAATAATCTCAACATAACAAACTTCTCCACGGCAGCTACACAATTTTCATATCTTCCTATTTTGAACGCCTTTCAACCAATCAACGTTGACATACTACAAACAGAGCAAGGCATGGAATGTTAGCGTCTCTGTGGCTAAGATACCCCCTAGGCATGGAATGTTAGCGTCTCTGTGGCTAAGATACCCCCTAGGCATGGAATGTTAGCGTCTCTGTAGCTAAGATACCACCTAGGCATGGAATGTTAGCGTCTCTGTGGCTAAGATACCCCCTAGGCATGGAATGTTAGCGCCTCTGTGGCTAAAATACCCCCTAGGCATGGAATGTTAGCGCCTTTTTGGCTAAGATACCCCCTAGACATGGAATGTTAGTGCCTCTGTGGCTAAGATACCCCCTAGGCATGGAATGTTAGCGTCTCTGTGATTAAGATACCCCCTAGGCATGGAATGTTAGTGCCTCTGTGGCTAAAATACCCCCTAGGCATGGAATGTTAGCGCCTTTTTGGCTAAGATACCCCCTAGACATGGAATGTTAGTGCCTCTGTGGCTAAGATACCCCCTAGGCATGGAATGTTAGCGTCTCTGTGATTAAGATACCCCCTAGGCATGGAATGTTAGCGTCTCTGTGGCTAAGATACCCCCTAGGCATGGAATGTTAGCGTCTCTGTGGTTAAGATACCCCCTAGGCATGGAATGTTAGCGCCTCTGTGGCTAAGATACTCCCTAGAATGGAATGTTAGCGTCTCTGTGGCTAAGATACCCCCTAGGCATGGAATGTTAGCGTCTCTGTGGCTAAGATACCCCCTAGGCATGGAATGTTAGCGTCTCTGTGGCTACGATACCCCCTAGGCATGGAATGTTAGCGTCTCTGTGGCTAAGATACACCCTAGGCATGGAATGTTAGCGTCTCTGTGGCTAAGATACCCCCTATGCATGTAATGTTAGCGTCTCTGTGGCTAAGATACCCCCTAGGCATGGAATGTTAGCGTCTCTGTGGCTAAGATACCCCCTAGGCATGAAATGTTAGCGCCTCTGTGGCTAAAATTCCATGCATGTAATGTAATGTTAGCGTCTCTGTGGCTAAGATACCCCTAGGCATGGAATGTTAGCGTCTCTGTGGCTAAGATACCCCCTAGGCATGGAATGTTAGCGTCTCTGTGGCTAAGATACCCCCTAGGCATGGAATGTTAGCGTCTCTGTGGCTAAGATACCCCTAGGCATGGAATGTTAGCGTCTCTGTGGTTAAGATACCCACTAGGCATGGAATGTTAGCGCCTTTGTGGCTAAGATACCCCCCAGGCATGGAATGTTGGCGCCTCTGTGGCTAAAATACCTCCTAGGCATGGAATGTTAGCGTCTCTGTGGCTAAGATACCCCCTAGGCATGGAATGTTAGCGTCTCTGTGGCTAAGATACCCCCTAGACATGGAATGTTAGCGCCTCTGTGGCGAAGATACACACGTAATGTATGTCACTCTGTAAGCCAGTCACATATATTTATGTACAGGCCACAATGACGTCACTTCCGCTACCATTTTTTGTTTGTTTATGGTATGCTAATTGCAACCAGTCTCCCAAACCCAATACCACGTGTTCACTAGTAGACGATAGGATAATAAAATACTATTTTGAGCATTTTTTTTAATTTGTGTTGAATTATTTATTTATAATAATCAATTAACTTAATTTATACTTCATTTTATTCTATTTATATGAAGTTCCGGCAGAGACATTTGTGGGGGATAGAGTAGTACGTTTTGGTAGTGACTGATGACAGAATAAACAACGGTCAAATGTAGATGCAAAAAACACGGTATGGTTTATTGCTTGACAAACTTATATAGAAACATGTAACACATGAACAAGGAACCCCGAAACTCCGAAACTAGCCCTTTATATAGGTGCGTATCGAACGTGAGAGAAAACACGTAAGCGAGAAATACAAATGTAAATTAGGCCAGACTTTTATTGTCCCTTGTTTTGCGAACCCGCCGAATGATCAGGAGCCGAAAATGAAATAAAAATATTACTTTATTTCAGCGTAATTTCTCGCGCCCGCCGACTTGTAAAGGCAAACAAATGCTAAAAAATATTTTATTTACCGCCCGCCGCATAACAAATCCAAGTTGCATTTTCGTGGGAGTATCATGATCAAAGTACCGAAGTCTCGCGCAGATGAGAAACAAGGTTAAACATGGAATAAAATTTTATTTCATTTCTTCTTTCCGATCAATGATCTCACTTTCAATTCTTTGAGAATCACACAAATCTAATGGAAAAAAAGAATTAATTTTATTTTATTTTTCCGCCCTCCTCAAAAAAAATTGCCTTACAAAAACTCGCGAAACAATAATAAAAAAAGTCTGGCCTTACGCAGGAGAAAAAAGATACTGAGTAAAATGATTGGCTGAAATTAAATGATTCTAATTGGTCGAGATTTACTCAGTGGAATCCTTCATGCGAAATGTGAAAGAATAACTACTATATATAACAGAATATTTAAACGAATACAAATATATATTATGAATCTCCGACAAAATGCGCGAGATATATGGGTCTCATAAAACAAAGATGGCGACTTTGACTGTTTCGTAGATCAACGAGTACAAACTGAGACGTTCCTAAAAGTTAATTAGGTATTTTCGTGTGATTGGAAGGTATCGAAGTCACCGGCGGTAATTAGTGCAAGGCGCGCCCAGGTCAAACCTCGTACTGATTTTATTAGAGATGCGCATCGTATTGTGGTTTAAATCAATTTTTATTAACGAAAATGTTGAACACGCGCAGCGCGACGACTTTCGCCCTTCAAGGAATATTAAAATATAATTAAGTTTTCTGCTCCCTGTCCAATAGTTAAACTAATACGAACTAAGATGGGTGTAATAATAATCACAAAATAGAGTACACAAATTTAGGATATATCGAGTTAAAAATTGCATGCATACATCAGAATTAAATCAGATTGAATCTGACCTCTGAACTATGCGGCTAAGTAAACAGTCGGTTTTGTAACCACTGTACCGCCACTCAGGTACTCTAGTGAGACATATTCTGTAGTCGCATTTATTATTGGCTGGTTTTCAATTTCGCTACTTTTGTTGAGAAGTAAAATCCGCTGAGTTAAATTCACGTGAACGCGTTAACTCATTTCCTCCAAGTTCATGAACCTAAAAACAGTGAAATTGCGTTGATTTTCGGATTGTTTAAATAAATTATTTGGCAAATCTTTACCACATCCGTCACCACACAAACATGTACGTATAATTTCAGTTTATGGACAGTTTACAGAGGGACTATGATCTGAAAACTTTCATCACACTGAACATTTCATTATTTCGTATTTTTAAAGGCTATTTATTTTAAAAGAACACTAAGACTTGAAATCAAGTCTAGTTGATAATGATCTGTTCATTCATTTCTATTAATTTCATAAACGTATGAATTTCTTATATAAAACATATTTAAAATGTTTTACTAATTTCAAATAACGGTTGAAAACAACCAGACCAATCACAAGGCGTTTAGGGATGGAGGTAATGTTTTAACAATATTTTATAAATTTCCATAAAAGCCGTTATTGCCTTGATGAAATTTACATCATTTACAATTTTGTCGTTTTTTTTTTAATTTTTAATATATTTCGACAAAACAAAAAACTAACATGCACACTGCATTTTTCACATATTCGTCAACTTGCCGTTATCATTGGATTATATCTTGTTGCTGGGCAACAGCGAATACGCCATCTACGACAACACCTCCCAGGTTTACTTCCGGTTGAAATGTAAACGAACCATCGTGTTGTAAGAATATTGAAACCGATAATATACTGCATGTTAGTCTTAGATAACTACCAATATCTTGAAATGACATATATATGAAGCTGCATTGCAATCGAGGAAATCGACATTACTTGAAAGTGGCGTGGCAGCTGATATCATCCAGTTGTCTGTACAGGAAGTGGAACACATCGGTGAGTTCTCATGTCATTTACCCAGTCCAGATCTGACAATTGTTTTACTGTAAGTCCAAAAAACTTATGTTGCCCTCAAGTCTGAAAATTGAAATTAGGTCGGTCAGATGTTTTTTTTAAATTCGTGAAAACTAAGGGTATCGTAAATAGCCGAGATATATGGGTAAAAAAAACGCGATCCGATATTTCATATTTTTCGGTCGTTCGTGAGGGCAACAAAACATTTTTGTTTGGCCTAATTATGGTTGGAGCTTTGATCGAATGTATTAAACTTCAACTGTATTACATGTGTAATTAATGAAAGCCCTGAACACACTGCCATTTTACTAGCTCTACGTATATCACTGTGTTAATCAGGGCGAACTAATGTACACCGTCACATTCACAGAACATTCCAGATACACTTTTAGAACATGCTGTGAACATTTTAAGAACACGTTTTCAGATCATGTAAAGAACATTCTAGGAACAAGTTCTCAGATCATGTTGAGAACATTCTAAGAACACACTCACAGAACATTCCGGATACAATTTTAGAACATGCTGTGTACATTTTAATAACATGTTTTCTGATCATATTGAGAACATTCTAAAAACACATTCACAGAACATTCCAGATACACTTTTAGAACATGTTGAGAACATTTTAAGAACACGTTTTCAAATCATGTTGAGAACATTCTAAAAACACATTCACAGAACATTCCAGATACACTTTGAGATCATATTGAGAACATTTTAAGAACATGTTTTCAGATCATGTTGAGAACATTTTAAGAACACATTCTCAGATCATGTGGAAAACATTTTAAGAACATGTTCTCAGATCATGTTGAGAACATTTTAAGAACACGTTCTCAGATCATGTTGAGAACATTTTAAGAACACATTCACAGAACAATCCAGATACACTTTTAGAACATGTTGAGAACATTTCAGAAACATGTACATAATGTTCCATAAACACATTCAAAACACTGGTGGTATAATTGAAAATTGTTATTACTTTCAGCCTTAACCACTCTTTGATAAAATAGAGCCTTCATGAATGGCAGAACTAAGGAAGCAGTTTGCTGGCAGTGGTAAATCCTAGAAATCATCTACCATAAATCCATTCAAATGTGGAGATTCACAGCAAACTGCTATGAATGATGGGAAAATAGTGGAAGAACTGACAGCTCAAGTCACTGAACATATAAGTCATATGAGAATGGAAGAACCAATCACATTGATTGACATGGATCACATGTTAAATCATGTGACACAGGAACATAGTAGGAACCAATCACAATTATTTGAATTGATCACATGATATTATTCAGTCACATGATGTGTCACATTTAGTAATCCTTGATTGGAAGATACCTACTTAGACCAAGACATGTTTTCTATCCCACGGACACAATGCTTACTCCTAACTAAGCACAAAATCTTATTTTAAGTCATCTACTGAAGCATTTTGCAATGTTTTGTTTAATTTGCTTATTTTTTTATTTCCATGTCAACAGCCTTTATCGTTGCATCCGGCTACATAGAATACTTTCACAACAGATTCAGTTCCCCCTCCAGGTTTTAATAGTGTGATAGGTTTTTGCTTGAATTCTGACATGTTTTTTGTATATATATTTGCACAGTTCTGATGACAGTCACTTTTAAGTGGAATTCATTATGCAATAAGTAAACATTTGCTATTTCAGCCTTCCCAGCATGCACTGTTCTGATGACAGTCACTTTTAGTGGAATTCATTATGAAATAAGTAAACATTTGTTGTTATGTAAGCCTTCCCAGCATGCACTGTTCTGATGACAGTCACTTTTAAGTGGAATTCTTTATGAAATAAGTAAACATTTGTTGTTATGTCAGCCTTCCCAGCATGCACAGTTCTGATGACAGTCACTTTTAAGTGGAATTCATTATGAAATAAGTAAATATTTGTTGTTATGTGAGCCTTCCCAGCATGCACAGTTCTGATGACAGTCACTTTTAAGTGGAATTCTTTATGAAATAAGTAAACATTTGTTGTTATGTCAGCCTTCCCAGCATGCACAGTTCTGATGACAATCACTTTTAAGTGGAATTCATTATGAAATAAGTAAACATTTGTTGTTATGTGAGCCTTCCCAGCATGCACTGTTCTGATGACAGTCACTTTTAAGTGGAATTCTTCAAAGCTTACTATTTACACCAGATGTATTTTTGTGAGAAACTTTTCAAGCCTTGCTTAAATACGATATGAAAAAAAAGACAATAATATCTTTGTGAAGGTTGACACTTTTTCTGAAAAGGAAACTAGAAATTCCTGTTTTTCCAACAGTCCAATTTTGTTGCATTTTCTTCATTAAACTTGACTAAACCGCAACCAATCTGGAGTTACATTTTAATTCAAACATAATGCACTTATATTAATTGAACTATATTTAAACAATAATAAATGACCCACCAAACCATTATTGGTTCTCAGGGAGTTCATTATTGTTATTATTTTGTACCGTTGTAAATGCTAGTCGATTTGTTGCCACTAAAAATCGGAAAATTTGGAGAAAAATCCACATTGAATAACTGGCCAGTGAATCTGAATAATTTGAAATGTCTTTCTGGATTTGTTTTTCACAATCTTATATGGCAAATAAGAAACTAAGAAAGAAACTAGTTTTAATTCATCAAATATTATTGTATATTCATTTACATTGCGAGTGAACGAGTGACTTACGTGTAGTGTGGAATAGCATAGTAGTGATTGCCTGAGCGAACAGCACACCGTGACCCGTATGCCGTATCAGGCTTCGTCGCAGTCTTGCATTTCTGGCTTGCACAACGCTATGCTAGATCGCCGCCGTTGACCGACTTGATCGACTGTGCGTAGGGGTGGGCACACAGGGTTCATGTACGTAGTCTAATCATTGCCCCATCTCATGAGTGTTTTCCAACCATCAATGTAGATGTTATTGACAACTGTACAGGAGGCGGGGGATTTGACAAATACTTTGAAGGCAAACGAAACTTACAGGCGTAGAGCGCGAATGAACATGACCGGGAAGCTAGTGGGTGTTAGCCATCCGAGAAGGAGAACCAACAGTGATTTTAATCTCACTGTATAAATAAACAGATACACACCTGAGAACACGGATACTTCCATTTATTTATGCAAACTGTGCCGGACCGTTACATTTACTGTGAGTCAACACCGAGAAAATACAATTCACGTCGGTCTTTTGTCGATCTCGTTTCGCAAATTGTGTAGTACTACTCACTACAAAAGAGAACAAATTCATCTCTCTTCTCGTAGACATGCCCTAACTTCGTTTATCGCATTTGCTAGAATAAATCACCCTTGCTTAAGCTCACTTCATCAACACGATAGGGCGAACTAGTTGGGAGGCCACCAGGACAGCAGCATGACCAGTTGAGGAATCTAGAAGCGCGCGTACTGGATGGAACGCTTCTATCGAACGCGTTTTAGCGTACTTAGCAGACGACGATGACCTCACAAAACTGTCTGATTTCGATGTTGAAATCCGCTGTTATACGCAATGGACCGTTTTATTTGATGCCGATTTTAGTACTAAATATCCAACGATTTCTCTTCTTTTTCAATAGTTTCTCCTTTATTCATTTTTGAAAACAACATTGTATTCATATCCATGGCACAGGGTCTTGATGCGCAATAATGAGATACATTATCGCGAATAATCTGTTGCAATGACGTCATAAAATCCACTTGTCTTGATAATGCTAAGTTAATCCAATGCATGTTGTCTCTTTGTTTATGAATGGTCACGTGGTTTGAACATTATTTCTTTGAAACAGAAAATAGTCTCATATTAATGGTCAAATTTGTCCTTGTTGCATTTCTGCTAGAAAATAATTCTGACCAGTCACGTGATATTTTGCACCTAGGGTATATGAAAAATATAGAATAATTTTGATCAGTCACGTGGTTTGGCCTTCATCTGGCTCCTGGCAAAATTACTACAAACACAGATGTTTTTCCTGATCAACTTTCTTGTATACTAAAAAAAAAATTTGATCAGTCAGGATTTGAACTGTAATTTTGCTTTCCTTTGAATATGACATGGATTGGTTACGTGGTTTGGGCCCATGGCAGAGGTCATCTGATAACATCAATACATGTAACATTGTAGAGAGATGCAATTTGTGATATTGTTTAAAAATGAAAAAGAGGTGTGCATAGCTGTAATATCTGAAACACTGTTACAGATCAGTCCATGCAAACACAAATCTCAGGTGGGAAAAACAATTATATTTTACAAATAACTATAAAATATTTTTGCGCTATTCTGACATTTAACTCCTTTCTTTGTGTATTTGATGTCTTCACTTGAATAAAGTTCTACAGTTAATACCACCACCACCTCAGCCCTTATTCAGTATTTTCTATGCGAAATACAGCTACCCAAATAAAGTATATATATTCTGAAAGCTTGAATATCGGGGGAATACAATTGACCATATTGCGTGCCCAATGTTACCGAATTGGTCCCGTAACACTGTTTTTAGCTAAACCGCCGAAATATTGATAATCCCGCGCTATCTTGAAAACTCTGTGAAATATCCGTGTGAACTGTTTTCTAAAAGTGCGACTAGAAATTTGTATCGGGTATTATCTTTTTACCATATGTCCATGCTATTTCCCGAGCAATTATTGAATCTTGTCTTGACACCTTTCAGGAATTCTTTTTCATGCAAAAAAAGAAAGATGTGACTAAATCTAGACACACTTCTTTAGATTATGTCCTCAAATATCCGGTGTAGAAATTTCAAAACGCTGACGCGAACGCAGAAGATTTGAGGGCGGGACAAAGGAGTTGTCTCAGGTCGCACTACCAAGTGGAAAAAAATGACAAAAACATGTTTGTGATCGGGCTTTATAGTGCTACTGTAAAAAAATAATTTAGCTGGAATTGATATTCGCTGAAAAGATTTTTTGTTGTTGTATGGAATTTAGTTTTCACTGATTTCTGACCAGTTGAATGCAAAATATAGGAAAAAGGGTATATTCACTGGATTTTATTTTCACTTTCCTTCAGCGAAAATTAATTCCAAGCGAAAAGTATTTTTCAGCGTATGAAAGGGGACCGGCCGAGAAGTACGTACCGGTAAAGTCGCGACTTGACACACCATCGTTCCCTAGAGTCAGGCCGCCGTCACCCTCTCCATCGCAATACTGTAAAGGGGGTAATTATTCACTGGGTTTTAATTTAGCTTATTTCGCTGACTGGAAAAATGCGCTAAATTAAAACCCAGTGAATATGTAAAATTTAGCATAGAACACATTATCTAAATGACGAAACTGTGAATTTAAAACCCACTGAATATGCCTGAAATGGTAAATCAGTGAAATTTAAACCCAGTGAAAATTAGTCATTTTACAGTAATTGACGGACAGTAGGTGTTGTCTCCTCTAGCCATTTAACGGCCAATTAAATACACAATTCAACGTTATTTTAGTTCTTTTACTTCAGAACTGACAGCAAAATACAACCGAATTTTTGGGAGCCATCAAAATACCCGCTTCGCCAAAATCGCGACTCACTGACGTGCGACTTAGCGAGAGGACACTGTTTATGCGTTACTGGTGGTGCACATGTGCGTGGGACTGCAGTTTGCAAGATAGCCATCACATTTGCATAATCTAAATTGCCAAAAAGCTAACTGACAAGTTTCAACAAACTTTAGGAACACAAGTGGTTCGCGCCATTTTTCAGACAATACGTATTTGGTTTCAGCATTCATGAAATTATTGGCCTTGATTTAGTTAATAGTGAAATATGAAAAATGTATGCTACGTTTGGTATAGCCGTAGTTTGTTCCGGATAGGGCTTCGTACCACAGTCCCTCTAAAGTCGTCCAGTCGTCTAAAATAATAGACGTATCGTCCTATTAGGAACCCCTTAAGCTCATTGACTGTCGTTGAACTGGTATTGGTAGCAGTGTGGTGACCTTGACATTCAGAACACCCGTACGTATATTTATTTGCAGTACAGTACATCAAAGGGGACCGACCGAGAAGTAGTAATGTCACGACTTGACATCCCCGTAGGGCCAACGTCACTCTTGGTATCTCAGTAAGTCATCCAAATACTAACAACTTAGCTGATTAATATTAATTATTAATAGGAGTTCATCACATCCCTCACCTTTGGCTCGCCGAAAATATCGCTTTAAAGTTTATACTCAAACAAAAGTAAAAAAAAAAATTACAGAAATTACATCTAAATTGACAGTTATTATTTACTTTGGCAATTAGTCCAAACACAAGTAATTCTTATATTTACGTGCGTTTTCCAACCATATGTTATAAATGGTATGTCCGTTTCCTGTACAGCACGAAACTGAACAAACTTTAGGAACGCATGAATATACATTTGGTTTCATCCTTTACGAAATTATTGGCTTGATTCAGTTTATAGTGAAATATGAAAAGGGCAGGGAGCTGTAAAAAGGTATGCTACGTTTGGTATAGCCGTAGTTCTGTGACGCTTTGTTCTGGGTAGGGCTTCGTCCGACAGTCACTCTAAAGAGAAACTGTGGTCTTACTCGGTAGCGTCGATGTACAGACTGGACCCTAACGCCATTGGCTCGACAGAAAGTTGTACTTGTTAGGTATTCCACTCAAGAATGATGAAATGGCACTGTCTCCTGTTTTTAGCCCCGCTGTCGACTTTGTCGAGCGGAGCTTATCATATGAGGTGTATGAGTGATTGTCCGTCGAAGTCCGTCTTCCGTCGGCGTCCGTCGTTCATCGTCGTCCGTGTCAATGTTTTACGTTTTCGACTTCTCCTTGAAAACCACAAGCCTGAATGCTTTGATACTTGGTGTATATGTACCTTGGGTATGCCTCGCTCAAATTTGTTCATTTCATGATGATATCTTCAATTCTCTAATTTTGATGAATACTTTTGTCATTTTCAGTAAAAAGTGATATTTTCGACTTCTTGTTAAAAACCGCAAGTGCAATTGCTTTGATATTACATATATGGGTATTACATGTGAACCTCTCTCAGATTTGTTCATTTCGTGATGATATCTTCAATTCTTTAATTTTGGTGAATATTTTTGTCATTTTTGGCAAAAAGTGATATTTTCTACTTCTTGTTGAAAACTGTAATTCTGATTGCTTTGATATTACATATATAGGTACTACATGTGGACCTCTCTCAGATTTGGTTATTTCGTGATGATATCCTCAATTCTCTAATTTTGATGAATATTTTTGTAATTTTTGCTAAAAGTGATATTTTCGACTTCTTGTTGTAAACGGCATGTACGATTGCTTTGATACTATACATATTGTTCATTTTCTAATGATATTTTCAGTTCTTTAATTGTAATGTTCATTGCTAACAGCGGAGCTATCTCAGTCGACAGGCTGCTTGTCTAGCATTCACATACCAATTCTTACTGATTTGTTAAAAGCTAGAAGCATGGCGACTAGTGGAACTATTGAATAGATGTTTATCTTTTAAATTCCGGGGTTTCCAAAACAGTCCTTGTGATAGTGGACTCTTCCATTTTCACAGGGAGCACAAGTTTATGAATCTCGCGATTTGTATTTTAACAACAACTTGACATACAAATCCTTTTTATTTAATAAAATAGATTGTTTATTATGTGGATAAATACGTTGATGGCGTGTATTATAAAGACACATTATGTATTACGTGTGTTCTCACCCCTCTCAGATAATGATACGGTCCAAATCGCATGCACATTCAAGCCATTCCTCCCAAGAGTACGTGCTAAGATTATTGTAAATCAGTTAGCCAGAAATTTGATAGCAGTCTTGTAAAAACTGTAGTTCCGTGCTCATGTGCCCCAACAGTAACAGGTTTGAGTTGTCACAAGTAACAGCGTTTATTTGAGTGTTTGTTCATCTTCCATTTGTGACCATTGCTTTGACTTTGAAATATTTATGACATGACGGGTGCTATAGCCATAACATTACCCGGGACTATCAGGGTTATGTAACAATCACTAATAACAGTTGAGGAGATGAAACTGACAGAACGTCATGCTCGCTAAGCAGCGAGTTTGGTGATTATTTTGCGTAGTGAACTCTAATTTGTAATTCTGACTGGACAGTCGTTTGGATCACGTGATCAAACCCACAGTCTCTCGTATGAGAACATGCTACCCAATGATCGATGCCCGTGTACATTTTCCATAAGATCTGAAAAACTGGTGTACTAGTATAATGTAAATTGTTAAAACATTAAAACCATAATGACGATGTGTTTCTTTTATCTGTATAAAGGTTAATTGACAACATTGCAACGTTTCTGTGCGGTGTATTCGGTGTCGACAGAGCCGTATCATAAACAATAAGTTGTCAATGATTTCAGTTATCTAATCAACTTATCAGTTAAGATAAACGGCAAAGTAACCATGGGAACAAAATATTGTGTCAATTGTTGTGTTGATCTTTGGTGACACTGGGTAAAAATAAAATGAAGGACTAAGGAATAATTGTCTTCAGTGAAAATACCAGCGTCCTTGTAAACTTTGAGTGACTGAGTGAATATATGTATGTACAGCGTCCGAATAAGAAGACTCGGTCAAACTGTCACTTCCCGATGTTTATATGGTCTCTCACCATGGTGGATATTGCTTTAATACCCCCCCCCGTCTTTGACAAGGCTTCAATACCATCCCCATCGTTGGTGTGTTTATTTCCAAAGACAGTTCGGTTGGTACAGCATAAATGAAAACTTAAAAACCCTGTATGTTCCCGTATGTGAAAATGGAATATCTCAAACAGTGTAGTGACGTGTATTTGGAATGTGACTGAGAATGTGCTGAGTAAAGCATGTTAGTTAAATAACATATGACGTCATTGAACTGTGTTAACCACTTATTTTAGATTGTTCATATTTCCAAAAAGTGGGTTATTCCACTACCAAAAATAAAAGTAGCCTCCCACAGAAGGTGAAAACAAAAACTTCGTCAGAAAGCCGATCTGACATGACCCTGCATTACGCTAAATGCTAATCTTCTCTCGTGTGAGCTGTGCCATAGATTCGTGTTGTTGGAAGTGATCTCTGCTGAATGCTGTGCAGTGCACAACCAGTCGTCTAGAATAACAGACGTATTGTCCTATTAGGAACCCCTTAAGCTCATTGACTGCCGTTGAACTGGTACTGGTAGCAGTGTGGTAGCCTTTACATTCAGAACATCCGTACGTATATTTATTTGCAATACAGCACATCAAAAGGGACCGGCCGAGAAGTACGTAGTGTCGCGACTAGACATCCCCGTCGGGCTGCCGTCACTTTTTGTATCTCAGTAAGTCATCCGAATACTCACAACATAGCCGATTAATATTAATTATTAATAGGAGTTCATTTGGGCTCGCCAAAAATATCGCTTTAAAGTTTATATTTATCAAACAAAAGTAAGAAAAAAAATGTACAGAAATTTCGTCTAAGTCGACTGTCATTAATTACTCTGACAATAAGTCCAAACACAAGTAATTCTTATATTTAAATGCGTTTTTCAACCCCATGTTATAAATGGTACGTCTATTTCCTGTACAGCACGAAACTGGAAACATTTTAAGAACACATGAATATACATTTGGTTTCATCCTTCACGAAATTATTGGCTTTGATTCAGTTTATAGTGAAATATGAAAAGGGCATGCATGTTTGGTACTGCTGTTGTTCTGTGACGCTTTGTTCTGAGTAGGGCTTCTTCTGACTCGGTAGCGCCGGTGTACAGACTGGACCCTAACGCCACGGTGCCATCTTGTTGCACAGCGGTAGAAGTGTAGGAAGTGTATAATTCTCTACATACACCCGTGTAACTGACCGGAAGTACACAATTAATTCTTTTATTTCAGGAAAACAAAATACTATCAAGGAACGATTGCTCGACAGCAAGTTGGACTTGTTAGATCTTCCACTCAATGAGATGACACAATTCCGGGGTTTCCCAAACTCGCCTTGTGATAGTGGACTGTTCCATTTCCACAGTGAGCACAAGTTTATGAATCTCGCGATTTGTATTTTAACTACAACTTGACATACTTTTATCCCTTTAAATTTAATTTAATTAAATAAATAGTTTATTAAGTGAACTACTACGTTGATTGCGTGCATTAATACGTCACAATATGCAGTTACTAGTATTACGTTTTACGCGCGTTCTCACCCCTTTCAGATAATGATACGGTCCAAATCGCGCGCACTCTCAAATCATTCGTTCCATGCGTATATGCCGAGATTGCTGTAATTCAGTTAGCTAGTTTGCTGACTAGACAGCAAATTTGATAGCAGTCTTGTAAACCGGTAACAGGTTTGAGTTTTCACAAGTAACAAAACGTTTATTTTAGTGTTAGTTCACTTTCTATTTGTGATGATCACTAATAACAGTTGAGAAGATGAAACTGACAGAACGTCATGCTCGCTAAGCAGCGAGTTTGGTGATTATTTTGTGTGGTCTAATCTAATTTATGATTCTGACTGAACAGTCGTTTGGGTGACCAAACCAACAGCCTCTCGTATGGTAACATGCCTACCTCTGTCCTTTGTTCGTGTACATTTTACCTAAGATATGAAAAATTAGTGTATTTTGTAAATTGTTAAAACATTAAAACCATAATGACGATGTGTTTCCTTTATCTGTATAAAGGTTAATTGACAACATTGAAACTTGCGTTTCTGTGCGATGTATTCAGAGTCGACAGAGCCGTGTCGTAAACAGTGATTTTAGTTATCTAATCAAGTTATCAGTTAACTAAACACGTATAGTAAGGTAAAGGTGAGTTAACTAATAAACAGAGAAGTAACCATGGGGACAAAATAGTGTGTCAATAGTTGTACTGACCTTTGTGACACTGGGAAAAAATAAAATGAAAAACTAAGGAATAATTGTCTTCAGTGAAAATACCAGGTGGCGAGACGATATCAAAAACAATTTTCATTTAAGGTTGTATTTTGAAGGACATTCGCAATTTTCCGTGAATCAAATAAGTTGATTAAAACAGGAATGGAAATGTGGAAGCTGTGTTCTTGTACATCAAAGTAAATAAATGACGAAACATGGCAAAAAGGAAATTATTTCACATCATTCTTGTAAAGTTAGAGTGACTGGCTGACTGAATGTATGTACAAACAAGGCCGTAAGAAGGAAACATTAGTTTGTCCGACCATCCATCGATGGCCGTATGCCAGAGGCGTATGATGACGTGGGCCGAAGGACCATGTCTCCTGGGGGGGGGGGGGGCGTGCAGAAGCGGTCCGGACATAGCCGGTACGGCCGGCACGGTTCCTACGGCCTTGACAAATTAGGAAACTCGGTCAAAAGATTTTTCACAGCATGTTCAGTCTTGTACAAACACTACAGACATCGCTGACGTGATTAGTTGCATGCCAAATACCATGCTGCCAATTCTTATTGATTATCTAACAAGTTATCAGTTAAATTAAACAAGTACCGCCTGTCATTCGTTTTTTCATCTTCTCCGACAAAAATATCTAATCTAAATGACACTTGACAGACATTGTGGTATACAGTAACCCATTGATTGGTGTATACTATCACGTGACATGCTGAGCTTTGCCCTAGATATGTGTTTTGTATTGTCTAACAGTAGCGGCAATCAAATTACCTGCAATATGTCCGCTCTCCCAAATGACCTTCGAATAACCTTCATATGCTTTCAAAGTCACTTTTCAGCTGCACATAAATGTGAAAATTCTGAAAAATAATATAACACAATCGTAGCCTAGTTCATCCCAGATTTAACGTAATTAGGTTTTCTAATCCGTATAAAAAAATGCAAAACTCAATCACATTGTGAAGCGTGCCTGGCATTTCCCTACATTTATATTTCTGTGTAGGTTTTATTGATATTGTTTTCCTAGTCGTTGATATGGCTTCAATACTGCAATCCTCGTTGATATGGTTCTTACCCATAAAACACATCAACGATGGGAGGGTATTAAAACCTGGTCATTGATAAAAGCCATATTTGCATATCAACTTCATATCAACGATGAGGAGGGGTACTAAAGCCATATCAACGACGGGGACAACATATCGGTAAAACCTACATAGAAATTATGATGTTGGGAGATACCAGACATGCTTCAGAAAAAACTTGATCAGAAAGCCGAGGTAACATGATCCTGCATTACGCCAAATGCTACTCTTTTTCGTGTGAGCTGTGCCATAGATTCGTGTTGTTGGAAGTGATCTCTGCTGAATGATGTTAACACACAACCGGTCGTCTAAAATTCTGTGAGTATTAGGGACCCCGTAAGCTCATTGACTGCCTTTATTCTGTACATCCGTACGTAATTTTAATTTCCAATACAGTATATCAAAGGGGTGGTGCGAGAAGTACGTGACGTCACGACTAGACACTCCCGTCAGGCCGTCGTTGCCCTTTGTGTCTCAGTAATTGACGACCAGACAGTAGGTTTTGTCTCTTCTAGCCATTTAACGGCCAATGAAATACACGATTCAACGAAATATTGTTTTTTTTCTAACAAAACTGACTGCAAAACAGAACATAATTTGTGGAAGCCAAAATCAAATACTCGCAATCGTGACTTACTGAGGCATGACTTAGTGAGGTGGGTTGGAGGGCTACACTGTATTTGCGTTACTGGTGATGCACATGTGCGTGGGACTGCAGTTTGCAAGATAGTGACCACATTTGCAATCTCAATTGCAAAAAAAGCTAACTGATATCAAAGGAACGAAAATACAGAAGCGTGACAACCGGGACCGTTAACTAAACAACTTGGGGTGTGCCATTTATTTGCAGTTCATCCAACCCCTCATCAAACAAACGTAAGAAAACATGTACAGAAGTGTTATCAAAGTCGACAGTTATTAATTGATTTGGCAATAAGTCCAAACAAATGTAATTCTCATATTTACATGTAATCGCATCTTCCAACCCTGTGCTATAAATGTTATGCTCAATTTAGACTTTCTGTACAGCGCCATTTTTTCAGAGAAGTTTCATGAATACGCATTTTGGTTTCAGCATTCAAATAAACATCTTTGCTGGCAGAATATTCAGATCTATCTTTGGAATATCTTCATCATATATTTCACAGCACAGGCAACTTAAAGGGGAACCTTCCAAACCCAGGGATTGCACCAAAGAATCATGGGCACTATTGTTTACGTTTTTTACAATGTTAATCTATCTTTTATTATCCATTGTAATTTTAATCCAGAAAGTAAATTTATTGTGAGATTAGGCTTAAGAGGAGTTGCCCCTTTAATTCATCTCGACATATCTAAGTAGGTATATATGGTATTATTTCGGTGGTTTGACAATCAATTAGGATGTCATCTTTTAACTACTAAACGACGTTACGGTGAACCTGTTTAAACATTATGTACAACTCAATTTACTGCATGATAAATCAATTAAAACTCAGTACATTCACTCGACTTTATTCCTGTGATTTAATAAGTTTATAAATTCGCACATTCCAACCCGTGAATGGGAGTTTAGTTGGTGATTCACCGGCAATGTGAGCTGTGTAGCAATTAATACTTCGTACAAATGCATCTCATGTTGTATGATTTGAAAAATAAAGATACAAACATTATATACCCAAGGAAAATCCAATTACGTCACCGATTGTTAGTTTCATTATCTTTTATACAAAGCCATCCTTATATCAGCTTTTCTAACATTTACGAATTTCACTTGAGGTACGTGTACTAATGATCAAGTGCTTTGCTACCTGTGTTCATCTCATTACACACCCCTTATGCTTCACATACTTCACCTATTCTAAATTGTTACGTGTGAAAATTTCTGCTTACAACTCTACCAAGGTTGATTTTGATTATAATACATTCTAAATACTACTTTTAGTTCCGTAGTATTTAGTGCTAAGCTCCTTTGTTTAGTAAATCAACACATATTTCGTTGGTGTTTATAGGCTCTCCTGTGATCGGTCAATTCATGAGCAGTTTTTCCAAAACTGTGTTTTACTCCCTGTTTATTTGGGGCCTGTAGAGAGAAGTTTTATCTCGGGATTACGTCAAAATGATTGTATAGAGTGATGAAAGCACGGACAAACATCCCAGCATTTTTTAAACACAATTGATTAAGATGTTTCGATTACAGTCACATGTTTTCTGTACAGATCATTGAACGCCAGGAATTACCATACCCAATTTACTTTGGCGCCGGGAGAAAGTAGGATGGGAAGTTTGTTTCAGTTCAACGAATTACTAATATTTAAATATATAAATATGAAATCCATTACAAACTCACAACAATTTCGAATTACTGTTCATAGTACTCATAGTGAACTTTACTGATTTGCTCCGATGACTGAGTCATGAATGATTGATGTTATTGTCGAATTCGATAAAAATATGAAATAAATAAATAAAACAGCGGCGAGATACAAACATGATAAATAAACTGCAGATACTTCCGCTTTATAAAACAGTTTTCCACACTTTGTTGTTCAAACAGTGTCAGTACCTAATGCCGCATTCTCGGCTGAAGATCTGTGTTGAAAAGTTGTTGCAGTGTACGCAAGACGATGTTTTTTCAACCTCACTTCACCCATCAACAATCCATCCCTCGAAGTGATACTTTTATCTCAAATGTGAAAATCCGTCGTCAAAACTCCGTCGTCACCCCCCCATTGGTACCCATTTTTCATTCTTACTCACCTGCCATTAATCAAAACGAGTAGTCTGGGGTATACTATGCCATGTCATGGTCTACCTGTTTGTAATGCTAAATTCTAATGTTAGACTAACTGTCACGTGAAATCAAATATAAAATCACGTGAAACCATTCTAAAATAACGTACTAATGCCTAATTGATTCTGGAGTCATTGACCCGGGAGAAAAAAATGACTTTTGTTATATTAATCGTCGAGCAGGTCCGGGTTGTAACGTTCAGTTGACCATGGAAGGTACCTTCCATGGGTGAACGAAATGGATGATACAGTATTACTGATTGAATTTACATGAATACTAACGAATTTCACATAACCAACTGTTGTTGTTTATATATTCAAAACTATTCGAAGCATTTTTTCTATCTTTCGCGTACTTCGCAATAATATCTTCAAACTTTACCATTAAAACAACAATTTCGACAACTCATGTGCCAGTGATCAGTGTTTTGGCGAGCAGACAGTGTTTTAAATAAGCGAGCGAGAAAAGAAAGCGATACAAATTAAGACATAATCAGTCGATTAAATAGCGATATATAAGGGAGTTTGGGCGCAATAAACACTGTGGCCCGCTTATAGCTTGACAAACGTCGCCAAGTGTGGACACAGTTGGTAGTTCGACCAGGGAAGAATACACAGAGGGAACAGCCATCACCCTTTTCCGAGGAAAACGTGAAATCTCGACGGTTTTTTCGTTCTTACATGTAATATTAAGTTTGGAGGGCTGCCGAGTTCAAAAAAGATCAGATACTAAAACGTCATGGCTTTGAAAAGTATCCGGATGTTAAATATGTTCGTTCGTTATTTATTCCCCTCCATGAATGGCCTCCATGGTGTTTAATTGCAAGCACTTCAAATGCCTATCCAAGCTACAGTTATAATTAAAACAAAAAAAAAACCACTGCAATATCATTTCGAGTACAGTTTAGATTATACACAACTCTAAATTAAGGCCGCATTTAGGTTCGCTTTAAATGAACCAAAAAGCACGTCCAAAGTCATACCTATGCAGAATTGCCAGAACTTAATCCATTTTAAACACCTTGGCTGTTCTATTGACATTGGCTGTTTATTCTATGGTACTTGAGGTGACTGATAACAGTGTCGACAATGTTTTGCGCACAGATTAAAAATCATTTGTAAACTGAAATGTTCATATGTATTAATCATTTATGTTTCCGCAGCTATTTTCAAATTAATGCGCGGCTCCGCAATCTCAGGGATTGCACCAGTGCGTCATGGGAAATGTAATTTGCATGGTACCCCCAGTTGTTTACTTGGTATACAGCTGTTATCGTTTCAACCGAAGGTGTTAATTCTGTAAGCTAACATCATGCTTTACGCTATTACCCGATTTGAAACGATTTACTATTTATTGATCTTTCAATTTATTTATTTATTTCGAAACACATTTGTACTACAGGCATTGAGATCGCCGACAAGAGTGATTTTGCGAAGCACTTTGAAGCGATGTTTCACGCTTGAGTGTCATTTGCATACTGAAAACTAGTGGTCATCTTTTCTTTTATATATCCGGACCCGCGGTTTAACAGAAGCCTTATAATGCGAGTGTGATTTTGAAGGTAGTGTCATTATTTAGGCAGGGTGCACATGTCCTCTCATCAGTTGACTCATTTGTGGAATAGGCATAACATATCAATATTTTACTTCCCACTTCTTCAATGCAAACATATTCATGTTCTATGTAATATATCCTTATGCTCAGTGACGTGTTTTAGCTATTTTTGCAAAGACGAGTTGTGTTTCTTGTGAATTCGAGAAGGGACATAACAAGATTATAAGGCGAGATTTTTTTGCGAACATAATCCCATATATTGGATATGGTATATCCTGTGTACAGGATCACGTGGAACGAAGTATCGTTTGCTACTCACATTATAAAATATTCGAAAGAATGGTGCAAGCTGCAACCATTTACTTTGACATGAATAGTATTATTAATGGATTGGCATATGTTACCGTGCATAATGTTACCGTGCATATGTTACCGTGCATAATGTTACCGTGCATAATGTATTTACGGTGCATAATGTTACCGTGCATAATGTATTTACCGTGCACAGTGTTACCGTGCATAATGTTACCGTGCATAATGTTACCGTGCATGATGTTCCCGTGCATAATGTTACCGTACATAATGTTCCCGTGCACAGTGTTACCGTGCATAATGTTACCGTGCTTAATGTTCCCGTGCATAATGTTACCGTACATAATGTTCCCGTGCACAGTGTTACCGTGCATAATGTTACCGTGAGTAATGTTACCATGCATAATGTTACCGTACATAGTGTTACCGTGCATAATGTTACCGTGCATAATGTTACCGTGCATATGTTACCGTGCATAATGTCACCTAATGTTACCGTGCATATGTTACCGTGCATAATTTTACCGTGCATATGTTACCGTGCATAATGTTACCGTGCATATGTTACCGTGCATAGTGTTACCGTGCATAATGTTACCGTGCATATGTTACCGTGCATAATGTTACCGTGCATATGTTACCGTGCATAATGTTACCGTGCATAGTGTTACCGTGCATATGTTACCGTGCATAATGTTACCGTGCATGTGTTACCGTGCATATGTTACCGTGCATAATGTTACCGTGCATAATGTTACCGCGCATAATGTTACCGTGCATGATGTTACCGTCATAATAATACCGTGCATAATGTTACCGTGCATAATGTTACCGTGCATGATGTTACCGTGCATAATGTTACCGTACATAATGTTCCCGTGCACAGTGTTACCGTGCACAGTGTTACCGTGCATAATGTTACCGTGCTTAATGTTACCGTGCATAATGTTACCGTGCATAATGTTACCGTGCATAATGTTACCGTGAGTAATGTTACCATGCATAATGTTACCGTACATAGTGCTACCGTGCATAATGTTACCGTGCATATGTTACCGTGCATAATGTTACCGTGCATATGTTACCGTGCATAATTTTACCGTGCATATGTTACCGTGCATAATGTTACCGTGCATAATGTTACCGTGCATAGTGTTACCGTGCATAATGTTACCGTGCATAATGTTACCGTGCATAATGTTACCGTGCATATGTTACCGTGCATAATGTTACCGTGCATATGTTACCGTGCATATGTTACCGTGCATAATGTTACCGCGCATAATGTTACCGCGCATAATGTTACCGCGCATATGTTACCGCGCATAATGTTACCGTGCTTAATGTTACCGTGCATATGTTACCGTGCATAATGTTACCGTGCATAATGTTACCGTGCACAGTGTTACCGTGCATAATGTTACCGTGCACAATGTTACCGCGCATAATGTTATCGTGCATAATGTTACCGTGCATAATGTTACCGTGCACAGTGTTACCGTGCATAATGTTACCGTGCATAATGTTACCGTGCATAATGTTACCGTGCACAATGTTACCGTGCACAATGTTACCGTGCATAATGTTACCGTGCATAATGTTACCGTGAATAATGTTACCGTGCATAATGTTACCGTGCATAATGTTACCGTGCACAGTGTTACCGTGCATAATGTTACCGTGCACAATGTTACCGCGCATAATGTTATCGTGCATATGTTACCGTGCATAATGTTACCGTGCATAATGTTACCGTGCATAATGTTACCGTGCATAATGTTACCGTGCACAATGTTACCGTGCATAATGTTACCGTGAATAATGTTACCGTGCATAATGTTACCGTACATAATGTTACCGTGCACAGTGTTACCGCGCATAATGTTACCGTGCTCAATGTTACCGTGCATAATGTTACCGTGCATAATGTTACCGTGCATAATGTTACCGTGCATAATGTTACCTAATGCTACCGTGCATAATGTTACCGTGCTCAATGTTACCGTGCTCAATGTTACCGTGCATAATGTTACCGTGCATAATGTTACCGTACATAATGTTACCGTGCATAATGTTACCTAATGCTACCGTGCATAATGTTACCGTGCATAATGTTACCGTGCATAATGTTACCGTGCATAATGTTACCGTGCATATGTTACCGTGCATAATGTTACCGTGCATATGTTAACGTGCATATGTTAACGTGCATAATATAACCGTGCATAATGTTACCGTGCATAATGTTACCGTGCATAATGTTACCGTGCATAATGTCACCTAATGTTACCGTGCATATTGTTACCGTGCATAATGTTACCGTGCATATGTTACCGTACATAATGTTACCGTGCATATTGTTACCGTGCATATGTTGCCGTGCATAATGTTACCGTGCATATGTTACCGTGCATATGTTACCGTGCATAATATAACCGTGCATAATATAACCGTGCATAATATAACCGTGCATAATATAACCGTGCATAATATAACCGTGCATAATGTTACCGTGCATAATGTTACCGTGCATAATGTTACCGTGCATATGTTACCGTGCATAATGTTACCATGCATAATGTTACCGTGCATATGTTACAGTGCATAATGTTACCGTACATGTTACCGTACATAATGTTACCGTGCATAATGTTACCGTGCATATGTTACCGTGCACAATGTTACAGTGCATAATGTTACCGTGCATAATGTTACCGTGCATATGTTACCGTGCATAATGTTACCATGCATAATGTTACCGTGCATAATGTTACCGTGCATATGTTGCCGTGCATATGTTACCGTACATAATGTTACCGTACATAATGTTACCGTGCATAATGTTACCGTGCATAATGTTACCGTGCATAATGTTACCGTGCATTATGTTACCGTTCATAATGTTACCGTGCATAATGTTACAGTGCATAATGTTACCGTGCATAATGTTACCGTGCATAATGTTACCGTGCATATGTTACCGTACATAGTGTCACTGTGCATATGTTACCGTGCATAATGTTACCGTGCATAATGTTACCGTGCATAATGTTACCGTGCATACTGTTACGGTGGATAATGTTACCGTGCATAATGTTACCGTGCATAATGTTACCGTGCATATGTTACCGTGCATAATGTTACTGTGCATAATGTTACAGTGCATAATGTTACCGTGCATATGTTACCGTACATAATGTTACCGTGCATAATGTTACCGTGCATATGTTACCGTACATAATGTTACCGTGCATAATGTTACCATGCATAATGTTACCGAGCATAATGTTACCGTGCATATGTTACCGTTCATAATGTTACCGTTCATAATGTTACCGTGCACTGTGTTACCGTGCATAATGTTACCGTGCATAATGTTACCGTGCATAATGTTACCGTGCATAGTGTTACCGTGCATAGTGTTACCGTGCATAGTGTTACCGTGCATAATGTTACCGTGCATAATGTTACCGTGCATAATGTTACCGTGCATATGTTACCGTACACAGTGTCACCGTACACAGTGTCACCGTGCATATGTTACCGTGCATAATGTTACCGTGCATAATGTTACCGTGCATACTGTTACGGTGGATAATGTTACGGTGGATAATGTTACCGTGCATAATGTTACCGTGCATAATGTTACCGTGCATAATGTTACCGTACATAGTGTTACCGTGCATAATGTTACCGTGCATATGTTACCGTGCATAATGTTACCGTGCATAATGTTACCGTGCATAATGTTACCGTGTATGCACCAATATGATATTAAACAGACATTATCTTGCAATGATTTTTCACGCTTGGTATTTGAATGGCCTTTACATTGCTGAACACCAGAAACTTTGCCAACAGAGAGAACCCAAATGCCAAGGTCCCAACTCTTTCGCCCCTAGAAGTAGTCCGGAGCAAATGCATCAACATCACCAACTCCGTGTCATAGGCCCTAAATCAATACTAAAAAAACACTCTAGCTTAGGTAAAAATAACAATATCTGTCGCACAGCAAATGAATGCGTACAATACATGTACATCTCTATAATACTTTTAAACAAGAGCATTTCAAGCACAACGCAACACTCCAGTTACTATTGTCTTTCAAATATGATGAAATTAGATTCAAATATTTATCATTCTTTTCCGAATGTATTCAATATTTTCTATGTTTACCGTAGCACACATGAGTATCCTTAGGTCATTGACCTCATTATGTCTTACTATCTGCTAAATGGTATGTTAATATGTGTACACTGTATCACCTTTATGACTTTACTCAAACACTTGACTACATTTGAATGAATGATATCATCGATATGTTTGTTCGTAGTGAATTCACTCCAATACTTGACTACTTTGAACGAATCATGGTATCACAATCTGCTTTGCTCTTTATATTTGAATAAATGAGACCACAATGTGTTAGTTCGTAGGGACTTTCCTCAAATACTTAACTACACTCGAATTAACCTATTATTATATTTCCATCTCTCAGTAAATGCACATTGACTTGATGTACACTGAGATGACAAGTATTCGAAAACACTTGAAATACACAAAACAATACAACGTATGTTATATCAGCATAACCATACACATAAGTATTGTACCAAACTATTGTGTTTTCTGTCAAACGACTCACGTGTGTGTTGCTAAATATGATCTGCAATTCATATAATAGTGAACAGTAGTGAAATAATCTTGTTTCTTAAATGTTACAGTCAGCAAGTTCAAGTATTCAATAAAAAGTACAATTTCAAACAAACAAGACGCACATCACCAGCCAGAAAATGTGACAAAAATTGTTTTAAATAAACTATATAGACTTGTATTGTGTACTTGTCTCTGGAAATGTTCTAAACATTGTTCATATGGCCGACATTGTAAGATTGTCAACAAAGCGTTTGTGTTGACATTTGGAAACTTTATTAAGTAATATGTAAGTAAGCGATGGCGTTCTATAAGCTGTCGCCATACACGGCCACCCCTACATCAGATTTTCTATATTATATCAATTTCACTGAAAGTGCGTATGCTACTCGTAAAGATTTTTGCTACACCTGTTTGCTACATTCCATTATTCACTTCTTAAGTTTAAATGTGAGACACGGATTTCCGACTTAAATGGGAAGTGTCAGCAAAAATAATAAATTCTAGATCCAGGTTGTGCTTATGTATAACTTATGTATAACACAGTACAGCGTGTAGCATGTAGTGACGATGACGTCATGACTTCTAAATTAACGATTAAATGATAGAAACTGAACAGAAATTATTACAATCTCGTCAAATCGATTCCTTAATACATACTGTACAAATACTAAATTACAGATACGAATAAAATCGAAACTAAAACAGTTTATGAACGGCCATAGTGTAACACCAACCTGAGTTTCACGCCGTCGAGCAGGAACAGGCCCGATTAGGGGGGATTTCCCTGACCACGTGACTCAGGTCAATCACCTCCGGCCGCATGGCATTGCAGGCGTATCGAAAATAGAACAGGATGGGAATTATTCTGTCCCGTTGAAGTACGCTCAATTCTTGAGTTTTTGGTATTGTATAAATAATAAATAACATTAAAGCGGGTATCCCAAACAGCTCGTCACAGCCTGTTTTAATCAAGCCTTCGTTCTGTCATAAACTTACGAGTACTCATTGTTGCTGTTACCACTGTGTCTTGTCATACCTTCCTATCTGAGTGTACCAAAAAAACTTATGTGTAATTTACATATTAGCTATATGAATATTCAAATGCAGTATCATTATTGATGTAAATTTAAATATAACAGGATGTGAATTAGCATAAACCTTTAATAAAGCTCGTGTGATTTTGGGGCAGCATCTATCTTAAAGGGGCACCTTCCAGTTAAGATTAATTTCACAACAAATTTGCTTTCTGGATTAAAATAACAATGGATAACAAAAGATAGATTAACACTGTAAACAACATAAACAATAGTGTCCCATGATTCTTTGGTGCAATCCATGGGATTGAGCGGTTCCCCTTTAAGGCGAGTGTACAAGTCTTCTTATCAGTTGAAACATTAGCGGCCCGGGCATGACGTATCAATATTTTCATACGCAATTCTTCAATGCATTCCCTACTCACTTCTTAAATATTCATGTTATATGTAATGGATCTCAATGCTTAGTTCATTTCAAGTTCTGTCTATTTTTTTGTCGTCTTTAAGAAAATAGTTTGAGTTTTTTCCAGAGTAATATTAATGTCTCACATCAAGTGAGTTGATATTTATTATTTTCACTCAATTACCTTAAAAACGTTGTGGTAAAATAATACATCATATTCATCTCCATTAAGAGTGGGAGGTACAGTGAGAATACATATGGGGAGACAAAATAAAAACAAATATTCATCATTCTTTTCTGAATGTTCACTTATGGTTTTCAAATTCCCGTATATGTTGAGTGATGATACCACGTTCATTAGAAATAGAACAAACATACAAAATGTAAAAGTATTTCAAATAATATTCAAAATATTCACTATAGGAAGTAGATGTTTATGAGTTTGTGTCAACTCGTTGTGTAAACAAAGCAGACGACACTGAACTAATTAAATTGTTCTTTATCATTTCAGAATGACACTCCCCTGAAGACATATGCATTCAGGTGGATGGTAACGCATGACATTGATCCGCTGTAAGAGGTTGCGGCAAACAGACCTGAGACTGCTGTGGGCGCTTATACTTAAGGCGGGGGGGGGGGGGGGGTCGTCACCTGCGCACGCGCGGGAATTGAGTTTCAAGTGACGATATTAACACACGCTAAAAACGCAAACGCTCATGAGTGGGCGCTTGCTTGTAGACAATGGCACGCTATGACCATCTGACGCATGCGCAGGTGACGACTACCCCGCTTTAATCGTTTACAGACTCCTGAATACATAACGCAAACAAAATTAGAACAACACATTACGTTTCCGCTATGTAACCAAATATTAAACTCTATAATAACAGTTTGAATAAATATGTTTAAATATCGAATAAAATATGCGGTTTTACGCAAAATAAAAACAAAAACATTGCAAATTCCATGCAAGATTAAATAAAAATGGCAGTCTGAAAGAAAACAGTGAAAAAAACGTTCGAATTCTCTATTGGGAATACCGTGTAAACGCAACGCAACCGCTACAGTCAACAATGCGTGTCTTCGCTGGGCGACGTCTCTGAGTCGTTTTGGCATCGTATCGACAAGTTTCCGACACATGCTCACTTGGAACTGTTCGCAGGCTTCTATTTTATTCGCATATAAATGTCCGATGTTAGCGATTAGTCGGGAATGCCCCTCTTCTTCGATCAACTAACAAATGTCCTCAATAGGATTCAAATAGGGAGACTGTGCTGACCATTTCAAAGTGGTATAGTTGCCAAAAAGATATATATAGTCTTTATTAAATCCTTTACTGTCAATGCTTATTGAACATGGTCATTATCTTTTTGGAAATGGAAATTGAGTTCAACGAGTTTTAGTGCCGATGGTACAATT
The DNA here is from genome assembly GCF_978046115.1 of Saccoglossus kowalevskii. Lineage (NCBI taxonomy): Eukaryota > Metazoa > Hemichordata > Enteropneusta > Harrimaniidae > Saccoglossus > Saccoglossus kowalevskii. The sequence goes on along the minus strand of NC_140660.1, from coordinate 4,335,908 downwards.
TCGTGTTACAGGATATCCAAATATTTCCATTTATTAATGCTTGTTGGTACACGGACTAACGATCCTAACCCGGTAGACGAAATACACCCCAACTCTATGACGCTTCCACCACTAAATGTTATCTTGGGTTTAATACTTTTCAACTCGTACTCTTCACCTGGACTCAGACATAGAAATAATCTTTAATGGCTACGAAATCACGGGCAGTGCGAAACCAATTCGCTAAACTACGGACCGGTCTTCGCGTCCGTTGTACGCTTTGGTCGATCTGATCGAAGACGATTGCCAATACTACCTCGTACACGAAGGTTGAAACGCATGAAGTCTTAAGAAAATAATTTCAACTTCCCAATTGGTTCAAATTTACACGAGAAAGGATAATAATGTAGCACATGTTTTATGTACCGCCACTATATACACTGGCATTTACACAAACACGTCATTCAACTCATTGTGTATGTGTACTAGTACTTTACTGAAGGTATGTTAATATGTGTACACAACGTCACCTTTGTGACTTTACACAGACACTTTTACGGTTGATATCAGATATTTATTCAATAGGGATAGATTTACTTGTGTAAATATGTGGAATCATCTCACTACGTATTGTGAATAGCGCCCACCTTGTACTCCTGTATTGTTCCTGTTATTGAATAAGGTTAGAATTTTTGTACATATTTGTCTGTGTGCATTTCTTGCCAACTCAGGTTAAAACAATTTGTGTATTATTGTGTCTCCAACACCAGACTGGACTGCTGCAGACACACCCCTGAGTGAAAACTATATATAGTAAATGAGTCGACATACGTTACAACACACCCACTGGACACGTGGGGTTACCATTCTTTGCAATCACGACTGATTTAACTTCTCCCTAAATATTTGTTTTTGCCTAATAAAAATAAAAATATAAGAATCATAAAATTTAACATCTGAACGTCGATCGTTTCATAGCTCGTTAAACCTGAGAAACCCCGCAAATGCTGTAATACACATAGCAAGGAAACGAATGTTTGTTAATTCCACCATAAGTATTAACTAATAAAGAAATAATTTCAGGTGTAATTGGTTCTTCCGGTTTGAAGTCTCTCCTCTTTGCCGCTTAACCACGGGATTTTGGTAACTGAGCCAGTGAGCCCACTGGATAGCCTAAAATGCAGATGCTACCTTGTGTGTAGAACCAAATATGTTTGAAAGGTACTGCAACTAAAAGGTTACGTAAACAGGGTTTACCGGAAGTGTGGTTACAAACTGTTTTGACGTAGCCCATTGCTTCCAATTCAAAAAGTATTGTCTGTACTTCATAACTGTTGATGGTTGTCTGGCACCCAGTAGAAAGCTTGGCAGGTCACGGCATTTTTCTTGCAGAGATGGATCGAGTGTTTTACCAAATTCTCTGTGAAGTGAAGTTAAGCCTAAACGCTATAAAACTTGTCCTTATAGATACTGGTGAAAACTATGCATGTCCGCAATGGCTATTTCGCTAGACAAAATACGAAAACAATTTTCCATGCCAATTCAGTACATTCTGACCAAGGATTCTGAAATCTAGAATTAAATCTGGGGAGTTGGATGTTATAGTAAGTGACAAAACTATCGATTGTATGTAGACCCCAAGCTGCGCCAGGTTGAAAAATGAACCAGTCCTCATAATCAATAATTTTAATGATAGTATCTGCAACTTCGTTTTCTTTTCTTGAGACCTACTGTAGCGATATTGTTATGGCATTTTGCCTACAAAACGCATCAACTTCTATAGCTAATCGATGTAAATGTGGTTTAAACCTGCCAATTTTGACAACAGCACAATTCGCCTGGTTGTCTGTAACCCATTCAATGTCTTTGCCTACTAACTGGCAACTTTGTGTAACCTCATGTGTGGTCCAAATGCCATGGGATGCTTGACAGTCAATTGATACAATATATCCACCTGCTGCTTTATCGCTAGCACTAGTATATACTATCGAGTCGGATAGATAGGGGAACCATGATATAATGAAAGATACCCTAATTAAATTCTAATTTTCTCGTGCTTTATTTGGTAAAATTATACTACTGTCCCAAGAAGACTTTTCCGTAATAATATGAAATACTTTTCTCGTTTTAAGGTGAGCGATCATACCGAATGCCGATGAAATTGCTACAACCTGACCAACCACTGCTGCAACTGCCTGATGGAAATATTGGTACTATGCAATTGATCTAAAATGTTAGATTTGACTTTTGTAACTTTCTCGGGAGGTGGCAGAATTGGGCCACATTATGAATCTATAATCATATGGAGCTATGTAAGTTTTTTGCATGGCGACCAATGACTCTTAGCCTTATTTGGAACAAAACCCGCTGCTAATATATCGTTTCTCACGCACTTACTGACATGCTTACACGAGTCGTATGATTTTTCACTACCGAATAATGTACATCGTCTAAGTAGATTACTATAGATATAATTTGCGCCTTCCACATCTTGACCACGTGATGAACAACTTTGGTAAAAATGCGAGGAGCAGAGACCAAATGGTAAAACTTTGAAACAGAAATACTGGCCAGGCAAATGCAAAGTAGAGACGATGTTCGGAGAATATGTCAATATTATGATAACCAGATTTAAATCTTATGAAAACATGCGAGTGCTATGTTGTAAAAAAATGAGAGCAGTAACCAAATCTTCCATTTCAAATGTTTGTTTCCAGACATGGATAATCACATAACGTAAATCTAGTATAAGACTTTTTTTACCAGATGACTGTATTGCTATACTATAAGGACTGACCACCTGTGGGTTGGTAATACGAGAAATGCACCCGTTCATAAGCAAAGTAGTGATTTCGTTAGTAACAAATTTGCGATTTATGCGAGTTATTCTGAAAGTGTTTTTCCTGTAGGGTAGAAATAAAAAGCTATTTTCTAGCCGAAACTAATAACGCACAGCACTTTAGAGGGTGCTCCAATTTTTTTGTCAAAAACTTATGCGTTTTAAAAGTCTACCTCGAACAGAATGAAACTGTACCTCACAAGGTGATATTATGTCTAGTTCCCAAAAAAGACAGCGACTTTACAAATGCTATAAAGTGAACAGGATAGAATAGTTGAATTCCTTGAACTGTGCCATCAAAAGTCGGGTTGACAGATCCGTAACATTGACTGATATCATAGAGCTTGTCAAATATGAGAGATAAAGGTAGTTGTGTATAATATACGAAGCTCAACACGTCTCTGACTTCAAACAATGGTTTATTTTAAGACGTTTCGGGGTGATGTAAAACCCCCTTTATCAAACAACAAACTTAAATGGATAACAAACAAACAAATATCAGGGTTGCTGTACTATAAACGTCACAATGCATACATTTACAGTGCAGTAAAAGCAAATTGATCAAAAAAATATATGGATGAAGCTAGGTAAAGTACTAGTAATAAAAACTAATAAAATTACCTGCTACTGGTGTGTACAAAGGATGTCATTAAAGTACTAAAAAATAGTGTGAAACTGAATAACAATAGATCATGAATATATTAAGAACACAAGGTGTGAAAGCATGAATGTTGCGCCCTCAATGGTTAAATAAAGAATTACAAAATATGTTCTTATCTTCTATTCAGTCCGTTTGGAGAAATAGTGCCTAATTTTTCCATCCAAAATGCCTTCTTGAATTTACGGTAGTGAATGTTTTTGAAGCCAGCATCAATACCTGTAACTTTAAGATTAACAATACTGTGGTTTGTGGAATTAAAATGAGCTGGGATGGGTAAAAAGTTCTTCTTGGAAATAATGGATGAACGATGCTGTAATAGTTTGTCACTAGTTTCACCAACATATTGTACGTTACATATATTGCATTGAATTAGATAGATAACATCAGTGGTATTACATGTAATGTGTTTTGAAATAACAAATGATTTGTGGATATTCTCAGGCTGGTGACAATGAAAGGAATTGGTTTGAATATGTGTAATAATATGTGAACATGTAATACATCTCTTGTCATGGCATTGTACACATCCGGGTGTTTTTCTAGTGCCATTGTCAGTAAACTTGGATCTAATGAGAATGTCACCCAAGTTAGGACACCGCCTATATGATACTATAGGTGGAGATGTGAAAATATTGCACAGTCTCTCGTCAGCCTGTAAAAGGGGAAGTATTTGCATAATATTTTTCGCAAACTGGTGTACATTCCATCGCCCTAAATCTACTCGATGCGTTCAACCAAAGACAATAGAAATGTCTTTGGTTTAACCGTGGAAGGTACTATGGTTTAACCATGCGTTCTTGAGTCATTTCTTGTTGCACAGCATTCCCATGCTTTAGTGATGCAATGTTTTGCACAGCCCGGGCAAAAGACTGCTGTATGTCTTGCATGATATCTTGCGAGGACTTTGTGCCAGACACTTTCAGATAAGCTCAGTTGATTACATGTACACTCAGTGGCGGCAGCACGGGGTGAGGGGTCGCTCTTAAAAAAAGCGGGACCACGTGCGTCTATGGGGCACAAAAGATAGTGAGCAGATCTCTCCCCCGCCCATGCACTGATGTGTGATGTTGAAGAAAAGTGATTTTTATGCAATAGATTCGCCAGTTTCGCCGTTTTGTTACCGGTCAATTCATGACAACCTGACTTTTAAAAACACACTGTGTATGTGATCTATGGTGCTAGGAGCCTGATAAGATCATGAAAACTTGTTATTTGGTTAGAATATTATGTTACAAAGATCTGACTTAATTTAAGTGCTGTCATGTGAGAATTTCTTTTAAACCAACCTAGGCCAGAAGTCATCACACCACAGATATTTCGTGTTGAACTTGCCCAATGAGTCCTGTATTATGACATCAGTGAAAAGCTGAGAGTTGTGATTTTTTGTTGTATTCACTTTGTACAGAGTTGAAGTAATCCTGGGTGAAATGAACTCACTTTATAGATTACTTGGTCGTAAAGTAGTCTATTGACACCCATACACTAATAAATCCAACTGTTACTACAATCAATACTTCACAAACAATGCTGCTATTATGGTTCGTCAAATGGTTTTGTGGCTAACAATTCAATGTAGATATACAATATTATATTATACCATTGATTTTATGACGTCATTGCCACAGATTATTCGCGATAATGTATTGCATTATTGAGCAACAAGGCCCCGTACCATGTATAGGAATAGAAAGTTGAGTTTGGAAAACAAATAAAGAGACGGGCATTTAATAATAAGGAAAATTATGTGGTGAAAACGATTAAAATCAAAACTGAAAATGAAAAAATCTGAGCCCCATAAAAAATAATTATTTGTTCTTAGTTTACATGAAAAATGTTGTTCCCGACCTAACGAAAAACACAAATCGTCGTCTGGCCAATCCCAACTTCGCGAGAAACACCCGGTGCCGACGCTCAACGTTTAAATAAACGTAGCTCACCAAAGGCAAACACGATGGCCCGTTTTATCGATGTCGACGAATCCAAGTTAAATGTGCTCAAAAATGCAAGAAATAAAAAAAATACTTCACAACAGACTAAATACGTATTAACGCCACCAATTTTGAAAACCTACCTGTCGTTGAGCTCGCCGATTTGCTGCGGGAATGTTACGCTTCTATACGTTGTCTAATTGTATCTATCCCTTGTCAAATATTTTGCAAAATTTTCCGTGGAATCAGACAGTTTCGTTGATGGAACCATTCTGCGTTTACAAATTTATCGGAACTGAGAGTTCTTTCATGACCAAAGTAGAGAGTCTAATCTTCAATTGACTTAATAATTCTCCCTGGTCAGTAGAATTACCTGTAAAGTTAGACACCAAATAATACAGAATGAATTTCTCACAGAAACGCGATTTATTTATTGCAACAAAAATGTGAGAATGAGAGTACACAGATAGCGGTATGAAAATGAATAAACACAACAACCGTATCTTACAGTTACGTGAATCAATGCCAAATAATGAAGGTTAAACAATATTCAAAAACATTTGTTTGATAAATATATTTATGTTCTATGACCATTCCTGTATATTTTCTTGATTAAAATGTTCTTTTTGCAGGTTTACTTTTCAAATGGCATCATCCCCTCAAAACTCAAAACAATATTCAGTGGTATATTTATAATTGTACACCATGCTTTCTACCCACCACATGCTACTGTGGGTTTATACATTTGAACACGTTTGTGATTTAGAGGTACACTATTCTCATCACAGTCATGTACAGTATAAAGTTCATGTACACTAGAATTCCTGAGATAAACAATGTTCACATCGGGTAACAAAGTCAATTCAATTTTTCTGAAAAAAACTTCGTCATATACAAAATCATTAAACGCGCGTTAGAATTCTAATATTGGCGGCAGGCATTATTAATACAACACGGTGAATTAGGATATGAACATGATACTATATTACTAGAAAACCTACACTAAATACGATGGCATTACAAAAACACGTCATTCAACTCAATGTGTATGTGCACTTTGTTGAAGGTATGTTAATATGTGTACACAGCGTCACCTTTGTCACTTTACTCAAACACGTGCACGATTGATATCAGGTATTTATCAGTCAAAGCGTGTCCGAGTTATATACCCACGATGTATTGCTGAATGAAAATAGTGGAGGCGGGCATTATTAATATAACACGGTGAATTAGGATATGAACATGATACTATATTACTAGAAAACCGTGTAACCGTGAAGTTTCTACTCAGCTCAGAATTAAAAAAAAAACTATGCTAGATCATTTTAGTACTTCTTAACATTGTCATGGTATTTCATCAAAACTAATGTCATTTAGTCAACTAGTCGTAGTGAATCTTATTTCAAGTACCATGCACAAATTATGTAATTAAACCATGCGATAGTTTCGATACTACACTTCAATATTACACACTTTATCGGCATTTTGATTGGTCTTTGCACACAATTTGAGACAATGACACCACGAGGCCAATCCGGATAAATAAGTTAGAACTCAACATGCTACGTGGAGGAATCTATAATATAATACCTGGCTAAAGATCACTACAGAAACCCCAGTCTTAATGACTGCCTGGATATCGGTCCATCGCTGCTCAATGACATAACAACGATATTACTCCGATTTTGTACCAACCCTATCGTGCAAATGGCTAATATTAAATTGACTAGCATTTAAATAAATGAAATTCTCTCTCGGGTTGAACCACGTAACGTCTTCTCTGAATTTAAACAAAAAAAAAATACTCCAGATTCACAAATCTTAAATTATTAAATAGCTAGGCCTTCTTCAATTGTAAGAAAATATATTGGCAATGTATTTGTCACAAGACAGACTGTTAATGTGAGCTGGAATAGCATGGTGTTTACACAATAGTTAATAAATTGTAAAAATGATGGTCTTGAAATTTAATCGAGGCATGTTCAAATTGAAAAACCAACAAATTTGAATAAATATAATCTCCATATTTACTTTTTCAACTCTTCAAATAAACTAATTCATATCTGTGTAAATAACGGATCAGAGTGACAAAGAGTGCGGTAAACAATACATGTGAGGGCGCTGTTCACAATGTTTGTCAAATAATCCGTTATGAAGCAAGGAACATTTCTGATTATAAAAACCTTCAATAAGTGTAATGAGATGCATTATCTGAGGTTTGTGTGTATGGAACACATTTTTATGGAAAAATTCAATTATTCAGAATGCCCTTGATCTTCATTTGTTTGTAATCACGACTTTACTATCTGGAACGTGGTTCTTTATTTTAGGAACAGTTACCATGGAGATATTAACTCAAAATGCTCAAGTGTGCTCGCTTGACATAATTTTGATTCTTAATACAGAATGTAAGGTAAACAATCTGCAAAAAACACATATTGTGGACATTTTATTGTAAGTTTATTTTGAGGCGGTAAATAGCAGTAAGCAACCGGCAAACTACCCATCAGTGGCATACACCTTACCTCGCTCCATGTCGAGCACCGTTCCCAGCCAAGTAACTTTGCGAACGGGAAAACACTGATATTTTTGCTAATTTTCTAAACACCTGAACGACTTAAAATCTGCTCACACCTCGGCAGCACGTATAGATGCGGAATAATGGGTATTTTCGTTCCTAGACCGTCGTCGAGATACATCTGGTATAATAGTGACCTGAACATAGACCGAATGGCAAAAATGCAAAGCAAATCTAAGGAAATTTCGTTGTTCGGGAAAAAATATCGATGGTTGAACTTGAATAAGAATTCACCTAGATTCAACATGTCATGGGCAGTATTCGTGTCTTTAGTAAAACTTGAGGCTGACGTGTCCATGATCTAAAAATAGACGCATCTTGCCTATCCTGCTCGTTGCTACCGAAAGCGGGTTACACGCGAAAGGAGGCACAATGCAATGATAGCAGTGGTAGCGAGCAAAATCTGCAATGAACTGCTGAACAAAACCGGCATTACGCTTTGCCGACAGATTATACCCGAAAATTGCAGACATGGTAGTTATACAAGAATATCTTCTACCCGAAGATGGAGCTCTAATCTGAGACGAGGCAGAAAAACAAGACAGTAACCGTTTTCTATTACTGTAAAATACTTTATTTTTCGTTGAATTAAAGTTTTGTGTGTTTTGTATGGAATTATTTTCACTGATTTGAGATGAGTCCAAAATATAGAAAAAAAGATATATTTTTAAAAAACAAATATTTTGTATTTTTTATGTTTTTTGTTACGTACTTGTGATTCGGTATATTTTAATCTATCGCCACATACATGTGAACCAATGCCGATGTAACGAGATTGCGACGAGACCTCGCTGATCATCAACCATTCACATACATGGATCCTTATAGAGCGCATCTGATGACGTCACCGGGCAGAGTCAGATCGCAAACACACTTAAATAAAATGGCGGATTATGACCAATGGTTGCGATGAAAACGATCGGGAAAAGACGCAGCTTTTCATTGTCATTGTCAAATACAACGAAAATCATCTGTTATTTTTATGCTAATGTTCCAGTCTCGGTGGTTATTTTGCGTAGTTTTTCCGGGAGTGACGATTCTATTCGACCAGTTCGACATACACCGGTATCTTTTTCCCAGTGATTGCCTAGATGCGGGTGATGTTTCTTGACCATCGGGCCGTAGTTGTAAATATTCATCAACATGTATGAACATTTTGTACATTATACAATAACTCTTTATTAAAGTAATTGAGCTCATTTGTACTGGATTAAACTAGTTTTTTATTGGGAACACAATTAATCAGGAACTATTTTTTGCTCCAACAATATTTTGCATCGATGCCGTAGGCCGGTGACCGTTATAAAATATAAAATCAGTTTATATTGTTTACTATAGCTGTTTACAGTGTTCTAATCATTAATATTTACTTATTTTTGCTGTTATTATTTTATGCTCAGTGCTTGGTGTAAAGTTGAAGCGATGACTAAGTAAACGAACTTTGGCTGGCGAAGATGCATCAGGAAGTGTACGGATTTCTTGGAATTATTCAATGTAATGATAAAAAATGTAAAATGATGTGAAATCTCTTTTGTAAATAAAAAATATACTAGTAATTTTATATTAATGGTTTATTCAAGTGGGCAAAATATAATGTACAGGAAGATTGCCCGTAGAGTATTGCTACACTGAAAATTATGAATTGTATAAAAGAGGCTTGTGGTTGGATGTTAATTACGCGAGATTTGAACGAGATTTACATTCTTGCTGGCTTTCACAATTACCAAAACTTCAAAAATCTTCAAAAAATTAATACTAGATCAATATAAAATAAATATACAAAAAAAACTTGAATCTTATTTTAATCAGATTTTTCTTCAGCAAACATTACTTCCAAGCGAAAATCGAATATTTTACAGTATACTGTATACCGAAAGAAATGTCATAGATAATGTTTAATACAAAATGGTGAAATTATTCAGTATTTTCCATATTCACGGGTGACCGATGAGAAACAGTCGCTTACTTAGGTCATTGAACTCATTGTGTCTTACTATCTGCTAAATGGTATGTTAATATGTGTACACTGTATCACCTTTATATGAAAGCTCATTGGGGACATTTTGTAAACGAAAAAAAAAATAATTATCTCGAGATCTCGAGATAGTAAGTCGAGATCTCGATATAATAAGTCGAGATCTCGAGATAATAAGTCGAGATCTCGAGATAATAAGTCGAGATCTCGAGATAGTAAGTCGAGATCTCGAGATAGTAAGTCGAGATCTCGAGATAGTAAGTCGAGATCTCGAGATAATAAGTCGAGATCTCGAGATATAATCTCCGATTAGACTGGACAAAGAAAACAACAAGTTGCGTGCCTATTTTTGAATCAGATGATTGTGTATTTTTTGTTTTAGGTAAGTATATGCGCTTTTAAGCTAATAGCAATATATTTAAACACTATTAAGCAGCTACTGCAAAGTATATCACACCTCTGCTTCCCATGTATATTAGTAAGGTGACGAAAACACTACACTAAAATGAAATGTGCTGAACATGTATGGAAAGCCATGACTGTCTTATCCTACTCATTTTCACTAGATGATAGGCATTTACCACAACGTGATAGTCATTCACCGCAACATGATAGGCATTCACCACAACGTGATAGGCATTCACTATAACATGGTAGGCATTTACCATTACACGATAGGCATTCACGATAATATGATAGGCATTAACCACAACGTGATAGGCATTCACCACAACGTGACAGGCTATCAAAAGTACATGATAAGCATTCGCCATTTAATGATAGGCATTATTCATGTGATAGGCATTTACCACAACGTGATATGTATTTACCATTGCATGATAGGCATTCACCATAACATGGTAGGCATTCACCATTACATGATAGGCATTCACCATAACATTGTAGACATTCACCATTACGTGATAGGCATTTACCACAACGTAATAGGCATTTACCACAACGTGATAGGCATTCGCCACAACGAGATAGGCATTCGTCATTACATGATGGGCATTCACTATAACATGGTAGGCATTTACCATTACACGATAGACATTCACGATAATATGATAGGCATTAACCACGTGATAGGCATTCGCCACAACGTGATAGTCATTCGCCATTACATGGTAGGCATTCACCATAACATGATAGGCATTCACCATTACATGATGAGCATTCACCATTACATGGTAGGCATTCGCCATTACATGGTAGGCCTTCACCATTACCTGATAGCCATTCACCATAACATGATAGGCATTCGCCAGTACATGGTAGGCATTCACCATAACATGATGGGCATTCACCATTACATGATGGGCATTTGCCATTACATGATAGGCATTCGCCATTACTCGGTAGGCATTCACCATAGCATGCAAGCCATTCACCATTAAATGATGGGCATTCAGTATAACATGGTAGGCATTCACCATCACATGATAGGCATTCAACATTATGTGATAGGCATTCACCATAAAATGGTAGGCATTCATCATAGTATGATAGAAATTCATGGAGGTCAGACAACTAGACGACATGGACGACAACTAGAAGTCAACCAGCGCAGACGACAACGAGTGGTTTTGTTAGCCAAGGAACACGTGACAAAGAAGCGTCTGGAAGCCAGGAGACGATGCACGGGGAAGAAGACTTCAGAGAGTTTCTAAGAGCGGCTATAGACCGCCTAGAAAAAAAGATAGATCAAATGGCTGGAGATCAGAGTGAAGCTCAAACACGGCTACAGAAAGTTGAAGAGAAACAGACAGAATTCGCAAACTCAATGGAGTATTCAACACGTGACATAGAGGAGATGGGCAACAACCACGAGGGGGCACTGCAACGCATTGCCGATTTGGAAAGCACAGTCGGTTGCCTTGAAACTCGACTGAATGAAGTTTGCGAGGAAAATCTACGTCTTCAGAGGTACTCACGTGGATATAACCTAAGAATTGGTGGGGTTAAAGAAGAGAAAGGTGAAGACTGCGTCCAAATAGTCGCAGATTTGCTGGAAAAGAAATTGGGTTTCAGCGACGCAGCAAACATGGTAGAAAACGCCCACCGCGCGGCCCCCTTGATCAAACGCAAACAAGTTGGTCCACCAAGTCACATAATAGTAAAATTTATGAGACGACCAGAGAGATTGAAAATACTTAGGAAGGCACAGTTGAAGGCGTGGCCTGTTCAGCATTTGTCTACAACCAATCACAAGACTAGTTACGAACCACATCGAGGTCACGACTCGGTTAGCCTTGCTCAACTGGTTCGTAACCAGTCTTGTGATTGGTTGTTTCCAAATGCTACAGGCCACGCCTCCAAACTTTGCCATGCGTTCGGGCAAACCGTTAGGAATTCCTAAATTGAGTCAATTTGTGTAGTTTTCTTGATTTATTCTGCAGATATAGGTAAAATGTAGGCAAGGCTTTGGCGAAATTTGAAGGAGCAACTAATATTCTTCAACCTGGTATTTTTTTTAGATTTTATTTTTCATTCTTTTCGTCTCTTTTTTCGAGTTTAAAAAATGTGAGCTGACTGGAGCCTTCATCCCTTGTCTATTTCTTACACGAGATACCAGCCGATACCCCCCCCCCCGCTCATAGAGACTGCGTACTACAGTTGATTATAGTTCCTGGGCTCCCTGTGGATTTACCAATGGAAAACTTTATATCGATGGCCTCTTGTACAATGGATAAACAAAATGAAAGAACTGAGCGTGATGAGCTGAACCGACGGACCAAGTACTAGTTGTAAACAAAATTTACGTTGTGACTTTTATTTAATAATCTCAGGAAAAATGCAGCTATAAGGTAACCAGTAGTCTATTGAAAACTGAAATATTTGATCACATCGTGATCACTAATATTATAGCACTTGTTACATAGTATTGTTTGTTTTAGTAGATTATGACTGTATTGAAACGGGTTAGAGCAGTTTTGCCCACCGAGTATACGTTTGGTACTTATACGTGTGGGAGTTGGGACGGGTTTGTTGATGTTTTGGGGAGAGTGTTTTGTTCTTTGTTTGGGTGTGGGGGAGTGTTTTTTCGGGCTCCCCCGGGTGGGTGGGGCGTTCAATGTTGAGTTTTTGTCCCGTCTTTGTCGGGATGGTTGTGTTTTCACTTATGTTGAAAAATGAGTTTACCAACACTAATCTGGATGATAACAGAAATAACAGGTAAAATGTCAGAAATTAATGTACTATCATTAAATGTAAGAGGCCTGGGTGGGTACAAAAAAAGAAAAAAAAATATTTAAATGGATAACTGAAACAAAAGCAAACATAATTATGCTACAGGAAACCCATAGCTCCAAAGATAAAATTTAGTACTGGTCTAATCAAATGAGAGGGAAAATGATATTTTCACATGGGACAAACCTAAGTAAAGGAGTAGTCACAATATTTAGAAATGTTGAGGTAGATATTTAAACAAGTGTTGCAGACCCACAAGGTAGATATCTTGTAATTGAAACATGTATTGGGGAAAAATCATTCATATTTTTTAATACATATGCACCAAATGATCAACATAATCATGTAGGATTTCTGAAAGAATTGATACCCGTCATAAAAGAATGTACAACAGAAGCAGATTCTAACATAGTTTGGGGGGAGATCATAACGTGGCCTTAAATACACAGATTGACAGAAGGGGGGGGGGGTAACCTAAACCCATGGAAACAGTCAGTTAAACTAATAAAAGAGATTATGGAATCATTTGAACTTATAGATAATACAGAGTAGGATAGACTACTTTTTGGTTAGTGGTGGTTTACAATCAGAAATTACAGGGTCAACAATTGAACCGTGTGTCTGCTCTGATCACTCAGCCGTGATATTAAAAATGAGCTGGGAAAATATTAAAAACGGGCCGTCATACTGGAAGTTTAACAACAGCCTACTAAGGGATCCAAAATATGTGAATCAAATGGAAGAAAAACTAATCCAATGGTTAGAAAACCCTAAAATTGAAGATGTCTTTATAGAATGGGATTGGGTCAAATACAAAATTAAAACATTTACAATGAAATTTAGTAAACAAAAGGCTAAACAAATGAAAGAGAAGATCACACAGCTAGAAACAAAGTTTATGAATTAGAAGAAAAACTGACTAACCAACCTGAAATAGATATAGCGGATCAGTGTCAAACTGCTAGGGATGATCTAGAAGCAGAGCTCAATTATATAACCAAGGGAAATATTGTAAGATCAAAGTGTAATTGGTATGAATACGGTGAGAAAAATAACAAATATTTCCTACAAGTAGAAAAGCTTAACCGGAAAAAATCACAAATCAATCAACTAATATCAACAGAAAATAATGTAATAATAAAAAATAAGAACAAGATTAACAAAGAAATAAAGCGATTCTATAGTAAAATATACTCTTCTAAATTTCACAATAAAAACCCCAGCCAAGAAAATGATGAATTTTTTATAGCAAACCCAAATATTCCAAAATTAACTGCAGATGAACTAGAAAGATGTGAAGGATAGATAACAGAAAAAGAAGCAGGAGAAGCTATGAGAAAACTACCTAAAAACAAAACGCCTGGAAATGACGGTATCACGGTAGAATTCTTTATTAAGTTTTGGTCAGTCCTCGGACCTGCTCTTGTAAAGTCACTAAATAGTGGATATGAAAAAGGAGAATTATCACCGTCACAGAAACAAGGAGTAATAACTTTACTGGAAAAAGGGAAAAGATCGCAAATTTATAAAAAACTGGAGACCAGTTTCATTACTTAATAACGATTACAAAATTGGTACAAAATGTTTGGCACTGCGTTTGGAGGAAGTACTTCCTAAAATAATACAAAAAACACAATCAGCATTTGTCAAACAGAGATATATAGGAGATGTAATTCGATTGACAGAAAACATTATGTCTTATACTGAAACTATGAACCTACCTGGTATTCTCCTGATTTTGAAAAAAGCATTCGATAGCCTTGAATGAGAATTTTTGTCAAAATCCCTGAAATCTTTTAATTTTGGGGAAAGCTTTATCAAGTGGATCAAGACTTTGTATAAAAATACATGCAGCTGCGTTATGAATGGGAGCACAACAACTGGCTATTTCCCGCTATCTAGGTGGGTAAGACAGGGAGATTGCATATCGCCAGGACTATTTATTATGAGTCTAGACATTTTTTGATAGCTCTTAGAAACACTAAGACAATAAAAGGAATAACAATAGAAGACAATGAGATAAAAAGTGCAGCCTTCGCAGATGATGTCACTTGCTTCCTCCAAGACGTAAAGTCTGCAATCTGGTCTAAAAATAAATTATGAAAAATCCGAAGCATTGTGGCTGGGCAGGAATAAACATAAAAAACAAACACCTCTAAAAGTAAAATGGCCGAGAGAACCGATTAAGATAGTAGGGATATATGTCTCATATGATCATGAGACCGCTAACAGATTAAACTTAGCAGGTCCTGTTGAATCATTTCGAAAATGTTTAAATTTCTGGAAAACTCGTGATCTTACCCTACTAGGAAGAATTCAGGTAATAAAAACAATGGGCGTATCCAGAGTCCAGTATGTCCTAAATAATGTAGAAGTTACAAAAAATAAGCTAAAAGAAATAAAAAAAGATGTTACATAATTTTTTGTGGAGGGGACCAGACAGGATAGCAAGAAATACAATAAAAGGAAGAAAGGAAAAGGGGGTCTGGGAATGCCCGACATTAATACTATCTATAAGGCAACTAGAATAAATTGGATTAGAAGATACTGTGATAAATCTATAGAACACCCATGGAAACTGTTTTTTGATAAAACTTTAAAACCAGTAGGAGGTAAAGAGCTGCTCTTAAAATGTAACTTTAAGGTGAATTTGCTGAATCAACAAATAACTGGATTTTTAAGCAGTATGCTAACTGTGTGGTCAAAACTCACGAAGGAAATTCCCCCAGTGATGAATAACAGAAGATATAGAAAACCAATAATATGGAACAATAAAGATATATTGATATCAGGCAAATCAGTGTATTTCCCAGAATTTGAAGCAGCAGGTTTTGTATATGTGGAGCAATTATTTAGGGATGGTCACAAAATTAACTGGAATGTGGTACATGGTAGAGGGGTTCCACAGTCTTCTATTTTAAAATGGTTTGGACTAATGAGTGCTATACCAAAGAACGAGATGGTTTAGAGTGTGATGCACAACAGACGTTCCTTACGTTTGGTAAGGAAGCAGTCAGACTGGAGGAGTGCACGACTAGAAACTTAACACAAAAAATAATCGAAAACTAGTTTATCAACCCTCGATCCGAAATTTACCATATACACCAATTTAATATCAACATGTTGGGAGCCTTTTTATAGAATACCACTAATAGCAACTATAGATACAAAACTAAGAGAATTTCAGTATAAGATATTGCATAACATTATTACCACAAATGTAAATTTATTCAAAATGAAACCACCAAGAGTGGAGAGTGCACAATGTACATTCTGTGAATCAGAAGAAGAAACAACGTTACATCTGTTTTACAAATGTCAACATGTAGAGATGTTCTGGGAAAACCTTTTTATGCTGTCGGGAAGGAAAATGAATCTACGGCACAGACTTAGGGACCGGCAGATTATATTAGGAGATGAATCACTCTCCTGTCTCACAAATTTTCTTGTACTGCTGGGAAAAAGACATATATATATATATATCTCGATGTAAAAAAACCAAACCAGATTTTCATGTTTACAAGCAGTATGTGAAAACAATACAAAAAATAGAGTTGTACATTGCTAAGAGAAAAAACAAAACCAGATCCCACAATAGAAAATGGAGACAATATGTAGATAACGTTCAAGATACAAATGAATGAACACAAAAAATAAAATAAAGGAACATTTGAATTAAAATGAAATCCAAAAGAAAAACACCCAGGTCAACAAACGGAGACAAGAATTTATCTGTAATTATACTTTATGTAAGTTATGTAATTGTTATGTAAGTTAAGCATCCAAGAAATGTATTTTTAAAAGGAAACTCCAATAAAAAGTGATAAATACAAAAAATGATAGAAATTCATCATTACATGATAGGCAAATGTATCATAGTGGTTAGCTCATTTAAATATTTCCCATGATTCCACTTCCTGTATATGTTCAGCCGACCATACTGGAATATTACTGTTTTCATCATGGCATCCATGGCAAGCGTTCTAACCAGAGTAAAATTTGACTATTTGGTTGATATATTCGAAAGCGAAAATTACACCTGATCTAGTTTGCAAATTGTCTAGTCTGTGTCTGATATGGAATATCTGGGAGTTGGTAGTCGTACAGACATGATGCTTTTGCGGACAGCATGTTCAACCCTTGGCATTTAAAATACGCATTTCAACTGTAGTAGACTGTCCAGATTCTCTGACAAATATTAAAAAACTGCAGTTGTTGAATACATTGGCAAATATCCAACAAATTCTGCGCCTCACGGGAACAGCAAAAACAATACTGCTGAATACGTACGAACATCCCGCAACGTGAAACAACGGCTCGACGACATGATTGAAGAAACAAAACCATCACAGGACATATACGAAGAAATGGCTCTTGATTGGTCAACTTGTGCCCCAAGAGATTTGAAACAAGTTCAAAATGCAAAGTACCTTGCTATGAGACGTAATCGACCAGATAACGGGCACTATAGAAAAAATGTAGCAGATGGCATCCAATCATTCTTGCCTGAAATTCATGAACATCCCTTCATCCAAGAAATTGTACAGACAAAAGGAAAGCCAGCATCCATAATACTTTACCTGGAAGAAAATCTTAAAGACATTCAACAATTTTGTACACCGACGACAGGAATTGACAGGACATTTAACCTCGGACCTTGTTTTGCAACCACCCTAGTCTATCATCACAATAATCTAATCAGGAATAGGAAAATAATTCTCCAATTATGCTGGTTGCTATTTACCTACACTGGGACAGACTTTATACGACATATCATCGATTTTTTTTTACATCTTCAATGCAAGCTATCAGAGGACATTAATGCGACACAGTTTTCGAATATTATTACCGGATCGGACAAAGAAGCGGCACTAACAAAAGCAGTGAAACAATGTTTTCCTGAATCAAATCAGGTACTTTGTACTAGACATTTAGAAGAAAATGCTCGGAGGTATTTATCGCGCAAAGTGGGTGCTAATATGAAAACACAGAAGAAAGTGTTGAGTGATATATTTGGCAAAAATGGATTGACATCATGCGACAAAGAACAGGAATTCGAACTCAGAGTAATTGAACTTACGGACCAATATACACAGTCATTGCCTGTGTTTAAACAACAATTTGTAAAAATTGCACAAAAGATTTGTTCTAGAGTTTTTCATCCGCGCCAAAATAACAAGTGGATTCCGATCGATTGGAAAAATAACTCGTGTGAATCCATGAACCACAATATAAAACTGCGAACAAACTGGGAAAATATGAAGATGTCTGATAGGTTGTATAAAATAGTGAAACTGCAGCAGATAGATTGTAGACGGGTTTTATATGGCCATGGAAATTATGAACTTGCACTTTGGATGTCAAAGTTTAAAGTTAAACGCGTATATTGGACCCAAACTGAAGTGGACAAAGAAACATTATACAGGAAATTCATGAAAGGCCGTCAACCAACCGAAAAAAAAGTAGTCTCGACAGATGGTCGTCTTGTGGTACCAAGAACTCCCAAACCTGCCAGAAAACCTGGGCAGAGAAAAAGAAAAAGACTACAAAAATAACAACTAGATCATAATATAAGGTTATTACGAAGATACCTCAAAGTATGCACGAAGACAGTACAGCCGGAGTAACGACCGACGCGCAGCGGAGGTCGATGCGACAGCGTACTGTCTGAGTGCATACTTTGGGGTATCTTCGTAATAACCTTACTAATTATACATCTTTTCCTTCCAAGGATACATCATGGGAATGCCGAAATCCAAAAAGTTTAGAACAGAATCAGCGAACTTCTTTGTGTGGAGTCCGGTCAAATCCTGGTGGCAGCCATGTTTGTTTTTATTTTTAGAAGACGTTTACGCGCGTAGTCATTCCATATTTGGAATTCGCATTTCATAATATGGTAGTATGAAAATACCCCGTAACATACCGCAAAATTACGGCACGCTGTAACATATGGCGTTACGGTGACTGATGTATAATAATAACCAGTTATTCAACAACTTTTCTCATAACCATTACCTGTACAAGAAAAAAAAATAGTTTAAAATTGTGTTGAGCTACTATAAAAATGCAAACTTTCTCTTAATGGTTGTATTTTGTAAGCAGTTCAAAATTGTTAATTATTCATTTGCATACTTGTCATTTGCATAAGCTTTGTTCGTTTGTTTTATTTCTCCACTGTGCATGATTATTACAATAACTTGCTTTGTTCTGTTTACATGCACTGTTTACATCGCACGCTGTTCGTGCCCAGTCATTTCTGTTCGGGTTATTTTCACCCACAAACCCACCCACCCATTTTGTTCTCGTGGTCATGCCAACTCGCTTTTCTATCGTTTAGTATTAGTATCACGCTTTGTTTTGTTTTGTTTGTTTTTAAGTGCTCTTTATCGATTTGTCACAGTTCTGTTTTAGGTTCGTTTATTTTGTTTTTTCCCTCAAGCCTTTTAGTGCTGTATTTTGCTGTTTGCCAGAAATGTATTTTTAGATTCAACAGAATAAAACTAACTTTTTATTTTCTTTTGCCGCCAATTCGCTTGTGTCGGGTTTGCTTTTTGCCATTGAATAATGCATGATGCAATAATTACAGATTTAAATAAAATAAAATGCTGTGTAGATAATGTTAAATTTTGTTGTATGTTTCATAAACAGAACTCATGCCCGATATCAACTGCTATAACAACTCTTAGACCCCCCTCCCCCCACAATAAATGGTCACGCCAGGGGAAACCGAAATGGCGTTTGAGTGACAGAGAGCGTGTCGAAGTTGCAGGGCGATCGAAGCTAAAGTCCCATTGTACGAAGCCTAATTCCTCAGCTCCTGAGAGAGAAGTTATTTGTAGTTATGTTGGCGCTCGCCACTGTGTCTGCGGAAGTACTATGGGAGATTGCATGATTGGAGTGAAAAGTCTTTTGATCAGTAAAATAATTTTAGAAAAGTGAAAACTAGAGTGACTGTGAAATAAAGGTTGGTTTAAATATTAAATATCGCGGAATCTGGATGAAATAATGAAAGGAAATTGAACTGGTATGAAAAGGCAGTAAATTTCGCCAAAATGCAAGGTCAGATTCCGGGGGTCAAAATACGTCACAATACATTCATCAAGGCGGTTGCAAAGTGTCAACAACCATGGTTGCGGTAAAAGACTTGATTTTCAATTTGCGTGAATTGCCGAGGGAAAAAAACATGCAAATTCTGTGCTTCAGTAACAGTATTTGCTGCTTTTTTGTGCAATGGAAATTAATACAAGAAATGCTGCCAAAAGACAAGTCCTTCTCGTAAACAAAACAACCTTGAGACATTTATCTTGAGGAATTGAGAAGACGAAAATCTCTTGGGACAGTCGTTGTGAAACGATAGACATGCTTTGCGGGTATCAAGGGTATTTGTATTATTTGAAGATGGAAACTGCTGCTTTATGGAAGAGCAAAGTTCAATGTCATTGGCCACAGTAATGACATTTTTAGAGGGATGACTCGCTAGAAGTATTCAATGTGACTCTGGACTTTTCATTGGGTTTATACAAGCTTTACATGCTACTGTCAGGAAGGTTTAATCATGTTTAATGTCTTGTTTGTATTTGTACAATGTGAATGAGGATTTTATTGTCAAAATATATACGGGTGCTTGAAACTATACAAAATTTGACATATGCACATCCGTTTCATGTGTTAAAAGAACATCGCGATGTTCTCATGGAATTGTCAAATCTTGGTATCATTCCCAAATGTCACCAAATTGTATGTTTTGACGACTCGTATGCAATTGTAAGATTATTTTTCAAGTATACTTGAAGTGAATCTCAGCACTGCGACTTTTATAAATGTCATGGTTTCGTTATAAGCAAGTCTCAGAAGTATTGGGGCAGCCTAACTGCTTGGGTTTTGACTAAGCAGTTGGCTTTTGAATCTCGCTGGCACCGACTTGTGGTTGCGTCTACTCTGGGTGAGTCTATATTGCTTAGGTGATATAGAATGCTTTTACTTGACCTGGTACGTGTCTGGATTCATTTGGACGATTTGCTTTGTTATGTGAGGGGGCGTGATAATGTCAAAGTAGTAATTTATAATTTATATGGGGGTAGCCATTTTGAACACGGCCTGAAACAAAATAAAGAGACAAGTTGTGAAACAGTTTTCTACAAACCATTTCCAGTTATTATGATTGTGTGCATGAGAGCTTTGCCCCACACACAATAAAACAGGATGATATGTACGGGTATGTGTGAGTATGTTTCATGGATTAATAGGCCATTCCTTTGCTTCAATTCCAACTATATCTCTGGAAATATCACTTGCTGTTTATCATCCATATTTCGATATCCCACAATGTGTCGAAACAACTATTTCGCAAAATTTGACCAGCCTTACTTCTACCATTCATTTAAGTCAACTCCCATATTGTCCTTCACAGTGAAAGTTAATTCAGATATATTGTAAATTACACAGAGGTAACACTATAATACACTTCCCTTTGCATTCCCTTGCATTACACAACAGTCGTTGTGCTGAGGCAGTGATGGTTCACATCCATCACCAGTTCTCTTGTCTACTATTATCTTTGTTGTTAGTGACATTCACGGTCCTTGCTATTTTAATATACCTGTATACGTGAGTATTTTCGCCTCGGGCAGTCCCATTCCGCCCCGAGCAGTCCCCGGGCAGTATCGGGCAGTAATTAGTAGGACCCATCGTCGCGGATTAAGAAGAAATTCGCGTTTATGCCGAATTATATTTACGCCAGCGGGAGCACTGGCCCGTGAAGAACTAGTACCGGTAGAAATAGAAGTTGAAGAACTGTTGCTCTTGCTTTCGGCATATCGAAGACAGGATTCCTTCAGACGAATAAGACCACCGAGCCGAGACACACCAAGTCGCATTAACTGCGCATCCGTCATGGTATATACAAGTGAAGGTTCGATTCTTTCTTCTCTGAAGTCTTTAACCAACGTTTCCAATGACAGTTCAGTTAAAATTTCATCCATGTTGTTATCACAATCTTGAGTCGATCACAATCAAAAACTGAACCTCGCGGCAAAAAGAAAAAATATAAACGCGCATGCGCAATAGATTAGAAAGAGACAATGCAGTCAGTGTGCCTATCACGTTATGGTGAATGCCTACCATGTTGAATGCCTATCATGTAATGGCGAATGCCTATCACGTTGTGGTAAATGCCTATCACGTTGTGGTAAATGCCTATCAAATTGTGGTAAATGCCTATCACGTTGTGGTAAATGTCTATCACGTTGTGGTAAATGTCTATCACGTTGTGACGAATGTCTATCATATGAAGGCGAATGCCTATCACATTGTGGCGAATGCCTATCATATAAAGGCGAGTGCCTATCACGTTGTGGCGAATGCCTATCACGTTGTGGTAAATGCCTATCACGTTGTGGCGAATGCCTATCATATAAAGGCGAATGCCTATCACGTTGTGGTAAATGCCTATCACTTTGTGGCGAATGCCTATGACGTTGTGGCGAATGCCTATCATGTAATGGTGAATGCCTATCATCTAATGGAAATGAGTAAGATAAAACAGTCATGGCTTTCCATAAACATGCGTAATGTTGGTGATACTGTCATCACGTAGCACGCCACTCATTTGGGTAAATTAATCAATAGTATGTAATATGACGAAGCAGAGTGTCACTCGGTGAGGAGTGAATAGATGTTTATTTCTGTCGGGGGCTGTTAAAGATTTAAATACCACCTATTTGTATCAGGATTTTTAAGTGCGTACACATTGAAACACCGTAATAAGTTTAAACTCGAATGACTGCTATGGTTGACGAAGGTTGTGCTGAACATTTTTCTGAACACGTTTTCCGGTGATTTATCAATTGCCTTATTATTGTCATATGCTTTCACAATTGCCAATGAATTTTTCGATATTAACTATAGATTTCTCTGAGAATGAATAGAAACGAAGCAATCAACTTGTACTTCAGATTGGGATTCAGCTACACAGAAATATTGGCTTCATTGGCGCACAACCATGGATTTGTTATGAGTATGAGACATTTGAAACGACTCCTGAAGCAAAACGGGTTATACAGAAGAAAACACCAGTCAGACATTAACGATGTGATTTTATTTATAAGAAGCCAAGTGGAGGGTTCTGGAAGATGCCATGGCTATAGATGGATGCATTTGAAATGCATCCAGGAAGGTTTAATAGTGAGTAGAGAAAGCGTTCGTCTTCTGTTAAAGATCATTGACCCACAAGGCGTACAAGCAAGGAAACGCCATTGTCTTCTTCGCCGAAAGTACGGATCACCCGGACCAAACTTTATGTGGCACCTAGACTCGTACGACAAACTTTCGCCATACGGAATTTGCGTTAATGGATGCATTGACGGCTACTCGAGAAATGTCTTATGGGCCGAAGCGTATCATACAAACAGCAATCCTAGAATAGTAGCAGGATACTTTATGAGTGCTGTTGAACTTTTAGGTGGTACGCCAGCTAAAATTAGAGCGGACATGGGCACTGAAAACGGTAATGTTGAAGAAATGCAAAGATTTATGAGAACTGATCAAAACTGCTTCTACTACGGAACAAGTCAAATGAACCAACGAATTGAAAGATGGTGGGGAATATTCCGAACGCAATGTGGCCAATTTTGGATGGATTTGTTTAAGGGCTTGAAAAATGATGGCTGTTTTACTGGTGATACTCTGGACAAAGATCTCGTCCGATTCTGTTTCATGAGAATGATTCAGGTATGATTGTGAACAAATACAATATTTGCATGCAAACTTTATCATACATGTGTATCTATACAGGAACAACGAAAAACGTCGAGGGACGTCACTTGCATCACCAATATGAATCTATTACAAAAATGCATGTGTGTAATGTTTCCTAAACCTTCTTAAGTAGGCCCAATAATAATGTTACTCTTTTTAACAGGACGAACTGGATAATATTGTTTTGGAATGGAACTGCCACAGACTCAGTCGTTCGCGAAACGCAATTAGTCCTACTGGTCGCCCCTGTATTATGTTCTCAGTTCCAGAAATTGACGGAAGCTGTAACTTTCTACAGTCTGTCACACAAGATGTTATTGAAGTATGCAAAGACGAATCTGTGAGCAAAGGGCCATATCCGTGTGATGAAGAACTGTTCGAGTTATGCTGTATGCATATGTTAGAAAATAACATTTCTTTTCCATCTGACTCATATGCGGCAGTTGATTTATACATTGTACTTCGAAACTATATACGTGAAAACTGATTTGTACATATATAGACTTGTATACTGATTTAGAGTGTTATTGGATTCTACAACCCATTATATTCTTTCATTGAGTTACGAAATAAACATTATTGTCATTTCATTTGTATTTTAAATATTCACAAAACGGACCGATGACACTATATATTCAATTCTACGACAACTTACTATAAAGGGTTATTGAATTATTTTTCTTTCATGTCTGACATTATTTAGCTAGAATTGAGACTCCCATGTATGACTCACTTTCGATTGTTTCAAACATGTTTATTATGTTATCTGTTAATAAAAAGATATTCTGTATGCAATACAATTAGCTCATAAATCTCAGTTTCCCTGAGATAAAGCCGTTCGATATTTTTTTAGGCTCACCCCCATGTGCCACCCAATCGACAATATGATTGGTCCACACATCCTATGTCATCATCAACAATCACCAGCGTTGCTGGGTTAGGTTTTGTAGAGATATTTGAATTTGAATCGTAATAAGTTGACAGTTATTGGCATAGCGAACCTGCTAGTTTGTTGTAAACTTACTGAGTACACATGGTGTGTTTTTAAATCTCAAAATGGAATTAATATTAAAAGACCATGTGACTGGCATAGCAACTGCAACTTGTTGCTTGAACTAGGGTATGTTTCTATTACAACATACACCTTGCAATACATTTACCAGTACCAAGTTAAGTTCCACTGCCACGTTACAAATTTGCCAGTTTTCTTCAACGACTTCTTTGTAAGTATACACACGTTACAAACATGCCTCTGCAACAAAAAATATTATTCTGACAGTCATGGACACATTCTGAATCACTGTTACTGGCGAATTAATTTTCTATCGGGACTAGACATCACGTTCAAAACCATCAACATGGTACTCGACTTAGTTGTGTGTTTTTTTCCGAAAAAGTTCTTAACATACTAGTATGCACGGGGTAAATAACATAACTATTTATGTTCCAAGCGCAGTCGGGGCCTTTTGTGACAATTACACTGCACTCCAAATATGATATTGCACTGTTATTCATTTGAGACACCAATATGTGTCTTGTTGCTTCAAGGTAGGAAAATGTACTTAGAAATCAGTGTAGAAATATGATGATATAAATGATAATTTTACTAAATGTTAATAGTGCAATGACCATTGCAACCAGGTATTCCCGATTCTCGAATTGATTGATTGCGTTTAAACGTTTATCGTTTGTGCGTTTACGCCTATTGCGTGATCCGAGGTCAACAAACCGGAAGGTAGGATAAATTTCGAATATTTCAAACGCTCATACGTGTTTCCAACTCGCAGCGAATACAATCCTCTCAAATAAAAGTGCCATTATCTTTCAATCAATTCTTATCCGCCTCACACATTTTGCACACTATTCTGCATAAGCATGAAAAACGAACACTCAAATTATGTTTGGCTATAGCGTAATACATTTGGGGGCAATTTGGGAGTTAAAAAAACAATGTCTAGGTCCTTTTTATTTATTCCAAAAAGTCATGTTTTTTCGACTGGTAATTCACTTTTCTCAGCAGCATTATATAGTTCATCTAGCTTCCCCTTTTATTACTCACCCATGCTCACACCGCTATCTTTTATACACTGTTTTGTTTTGAATATACCACTAACTTCTTTCAGGTTTGCAAGACTATTGTTCTTTTTGACTTTTTATTTCTGCCCTACCTTCACCCGTTGCCCGGTGGTTACGCATGCGCAAATAGAATTACATCTCGTCGGTCGGGAACCGGGAATTATTCATATTAATGTGAATTAATGAATGAATCGTATTCTCTCTGGGATATTCATGTGATAATTCAATAAAGTTACAATACTTGGACCACTTGGCCAATGAAATAAGGGACAAAGTTGCACCCTAAAACCCTCTTCTAGAAAATGATATTCAGCCGTAAACTATTTAGATGATGAATGTGTATCTCTGTACACTATGTCTTGCTAGACACTTACTTTAAAATATACGATATATTATAGCATTATCAATACCAGTGGATTTTATGACGTCATTGCAGCAGATTATTATTATATCCCATTATTGAGCATCAAGGCCCCGTATCGTGGATATGAATACAATGTTGTTTTCGAAACCAAATAAGAAAAAAACTATTGAAAAAGAAGCGTATTTGTTAGATAACAAGTAATTCATACTAAAATCATCATCAAATAAAATGTCCATTGCCAATAACAACGGATTTCAATATCTAAATCTGACAATTGTGTGAGGGCATCGTCGTCTGCTCTTTACGCTAAAGCATGTTCGGTCGCCATGTTCCATCTAGAATGCGCGCTTCTAGATGCCGCGACTGATGCCGTTGTCGTTGTCGTGGCCTCCTGACTGGGTGGCCCGATCGTGTCGATGAACTAAAGTTAGCCCGGAGTGATTTGTCCAAGCAAATGCGATAAACGAAGTGGGGGTATGTCCACAGAGCGCGAGTACAGAGAGATGAACGGCGTACCAATCACGGTGTGATGTTCGCTCGGGCGATCACTACAAAGCTACTCCACACCACACATTAGTTCTTCGTACACTCGCAATGTAAATGATTTAAATACATGTACAATAAAATTTGATAGATTAGTTCCTTTCTTAGTTTTTGTCATATGAGATTGTGAAAACAACTTCCAGAAAGACATTTTAATTATGCAGATTCACGGGCCAGTGCCTGTGAAGGTGAAAAACACCACCCTTTCCCGCTAAATTTGGAACGCACATGGGGTAGTAACGGCATATAGAGTGACCCCCCCGGGATTTGTATCCAAGTTTTCCGCTTGTTGGTGGCAGCAAAACCGCTAGTATTGACAACACTACAAAACTCAAGCACACTTGGTGCTCTATATATGTACTCGACTCACACCTGGCACATATATGTCGCACAAATTGAGCTTTTGCCCATTATGGGTTGGCTGGTCGTTCATTATTATTGTTTAAATATTTATAGTACTCTCAGAAATATGAACATAAAGCACAGGATGCACTGACAGAATGTTGATCAATGAAACGAGCAACCATCATACCATGAAGATATATGAAATCATCGAGAACTTATCTTATTTAGCGTTTACGCCCATATTTCTGCTTCAAGGCAATACATATTTGAATTTTTTTTTTAAATAATTTTATCATAAATAGGGTTTATCGTTTAAATAATGATTGAACTTTCTAGTTATAAATGAACAGTACAAGTAATAAAATGAATAAACAATATACAGGTCTTGTAACAAACACTTTATTAACATCATCATTTAATATATCAATCTAAATGATCTCCAAGAGAGTATTAAAATACAACTATAATAGTTAATGTGTACAACATAAAAACAACTAATACTCTTGTAATAGAAGACATAGCAGTTTGAAATATTTAACATTCACAACAAAAGGTTAGAACATAACACCATTGAATTCCATTGAAGCAAAATGTCATATAACGAACCAAACAACCATTTTAGCAAACAACGAATTATCAACGTCTAGTGAACAACAAATTGTTTTAAAATGAATAAAACATCAATCGAATAATTAGGAATACAAATGCAAACAACATATTCCTTTCAAAAGTCATTAAACTGTGCAATATATTGCAAACAACCAAAACACTTCTTAGTGCTAACAATGAACGATTATTATTCAAACGATATCCATTGCCCATACTCCACTCTGTAGAACGGAATTGAACTCGGCCCGAAATTCTGGATAGTTAGAATATGATATCGGAAGCTCAAGTGTATTGCCACATGTGTGATCTACAGGACGTCGGCCTAATCCTTCCAGCTGTACAAAGACCAATTTTAATGGTTCTGAAGGCATTAAGTCCGATCCTGTACAAAAACGGAGAAACCTCTCAAGAATCTTCACATCCATTTCTCTCACATATCGCTGCAGATGGTTGTGAACTACTTTCTCTTCCATGCTCATTACACTGGGACACTCTATTAACTTAATCACTTTTCTTACACATGGTTTTCTTTCTTTGTATATGTTGTCAAGATTCTTGATGCCAATATCTGTCGCAAGTGGTTTTAAAATCATTCTCCATGAATCAATAACAAACATCGGCTCCTGGATCATTTCCTTGTGCGCAATCTCATGCAGTATATCTGGAAAGCTTTCTGCTGTTGGGGATTTACGACAAGCATGGCAGTCAAGACTTTCGATAAGCTCTTCCTCGTCTACTGTACTGTAATCATTAAGAGCTCTTTGAAATATATCACGCTCTGTTTCTGAGACGAAAAGGCAATAGTCATCTTGTAAATTAGATGTGTCCTCAGTTCTATGGGCATCTCCGAACAGGACTTCATTCATGAATGACTTTGCAAGACTTATTGGAAAATACCTGATTTCTTGCCAGCCCTTCCAAATTATCCTTGCAATGCTCTCCCATTTCTCGCGAGAGTAATCATGTCGTAAGAATGGAACACGATATATGTTGCCAACTGTAGATCTTTCATAGAACTCGGCCCAAAAGCTAGTAAAACAATCTCGAGTTACTCCATCACCACAGGCAAGTTCAACATCTCCATTCGGCAAGATTAATTTTACATTGATATTATCATCGAGAATGCTTGAGTCGGAAAAGCTGTCTATCATTTCTTTCATCACATTACTCCTGTGAATCAATAGTAGTCTAGTGCTTGCTGGTCCTCGTACCTCAAGGTCATCATGATTAGGTGAGTTGTTGTCTGAATCAATATTGTAGGGAAGGGTTTCATCCATATTATTTCCAGTATAAACTACATTTCTGCCAAATTGTACAGTGTCTGAGTCATACTCTTGTTCTGCTGACACAAATACGGCGTCTTCTATACTGTAATCAGCATCAACAATGATATCGCCGCTTGCTTCTATTTCATCTGTAGTTCCTGACAATAGATCACCAGACGTAGCATACATGGTTTGTAGCTCGTTGTTAACATGATCACAATTAGAACCACTTGCCTCAGATGTTGTTGTTGGTTCATCTGTTAGGGCTTGGGGTTCTGTAACGTGCTCAGCTCCCTCCTCTGACAACTTCATCTTTGTTGCGAGATATAAACGTAACATTCTAAATCCAGTCGTACTATACAGGTCCCCAACAGTACTATGATCATCTACTGTATTGCCTTGCATGTCTTTGAGATCAAACTCAAACTCTTCCACACTTCCTTTGTTGGACACACCATTGGGAAAAAACAAGGATTTACCAATTTGTATCATTTCGTCTTTTCGACTGGATTTCCGTACAGGCACACATCTTGTGCCACCTCCTTTTCTTGAGCGGATCTGCTTGTAGGCATTCAAGGAGGGGTCATAATGAAGCCATCCTATTTCAACCTTTCGTTTAGATTTAGCGGCATTGTTGTTTCCAAACCTTCTTGTTGGGCACTCAGAGATGTTGTTGTCGTCATCGCTTTCCAATGAAGAATCCTGACTTGTCTGTCTTGCTTTGCGTAATTTAAATTTTCTCCTGATTTTGTTCAGTAGAGCATGCTTTCTGCTTTCCGATTTTGGAGCAGTCTGTACAAACCTTCGGCAAAAATCCACCACTGCAATTCTATCACCGTAAGAAGAGATATATTTAGACAACATTTCGTCATCCATAAGAAGGATAACTGTTGGGTCAATCTGAAAGAATACCATAGAAAACAAAATGTAACTATTAAATATGGTGGTTTCCTCTCACCATTGACTCAATGCATTCAGCTATATAAAATAAAAACTAACAAGAAATGTCAATATTTGTATATATTGCTGTGATCATTCCAATCTAATTTATTATGTATTTATTTGTATCAGTACATAAGGCCAATGACCACAGTACGAAATAAAAAGATATTATTATTATTATATAAATTCAGTCGGCATAATATTTTACGATGATGAAATAGAGTCTACAATAATATATTGAAATAATGAAACCATTTGATTGATTTTGGTCAATATTTGACGTCTTACCTTCTCTCTTTCCATTTTTTCAATGACGTCAGAAGACAAACCTCTTCGAGACAAGTATTCATACAGATCGTCAGCCATTTTTTATCTAAAATAAATATTCAAGTATTTTTTCATTCGACTGGTTAATGTGGTGATGGTGTGTGGAAGTGTATTTCGCTTATGTTACAAATATGCTTTGCTACATCAATGAGGTGTAAATGTTATTAACATTAGGGAAAATGAATACAAATATATAGAAATAATCTACAATCTAGTTGGAAAAGTGTGTCCAAAAATATGGCAAAATCGCTGGTATTAAACGTATAAGTTCAGTTCAGATTAATGGACGATTTATATCGTACAGACATATTTACCACATGTGTTATGTAATTATGTTCTATTGTTAATTAATTTATATATAAATTAAAAATAAATCACTAAGTATGCAAATTAGGTACATGTATTTAAGATACTAACCCAAAATCTATGAGGTATGTGCATTGCTCTGTGACATCCATGTATTAGCAAGTTTCATAGAAATTTGAAGATTAGTACTTGAGATATAAACGGAAAGCCAGGAGAGGGAGGGGTGCATGACACGATTGGTCGTAATAATTGTCTCATTTGCATAAATTAATACTCATGAGCAATGAAAAAATCGTCTTTTCGGTAAAATGCTTTCCGATAGCATACATGATAGTTTAAATTGACTGATTCTATTGTTACGAGCTGAAAAAAATAATCGAAAAACTGATGTAAAGGTGTTTTTGGAGACACGGTTTTGATCAGACTCGAGCAAAATGTTGAAAGTAACCACAGGTTTTTTCTTTACCCTGATCATAGCAAATTACGAAATTCATGGAGAATGCAGAAGCACGTTTATATTTCACTCTAGTAATATTGCTCGAAATTCCTCAAAATGTTTTCAGTGACTTTTGTCAGTGACAATTTAATTAGTATGAATTTTGAGAAACCACAATGTCTGTGCATGCGTAGTTTGAAATGGAACAATTTTGAACGCAATAAAATCACGCGTAGAACTCGGGCTCCAGCAAGATATTGTGGCGCCAAACTGGCTGTCGGTTGAATTGTATTGCAATAGACATACTTTTAGAGCCTGTATTTTTCTATGAAATGTTTCTAAGTTTTGTTGAGGATTATTCTGTAAAGAAATCGTAAAAAGGACGTTGTTGCTTCGACGGTGGCCTACAGACGACTGATTTCGAAACGTTTCATCCAGATCGGACTGCGCCCTCTCGTGCTAAACCCCCCCCCCACCACCTGCGGAAAGCCAAGAGTTGACCAATTATTATACAAATTAGATAATTTTTATGCAAAGATTTGCGCAGTGGGCAGACCCCGAACTAATCAGGTCTGCGCACTGTCCCAGGGCATCAATGTATCAAGTTTCATCGAAATCCGTCCAGTGGTTCTTGAAATACTGGTGAAATAGACATACAGATAGGGATAGGCTTTGCACACGGGAATCTCGGTCATATTCCATATGTTGGTGCACCGCAATTGGCGAAACCTGCGAATCGCGACAACCATTTTACGCTTGTGGGTATATACTTATCTCCCCATCGAAACGTATGCATTGCGTTCACTGCATGCAAGTTTTAATTACCTCCGCCGATCATTCAATAAATGAAACACGTGTACACGTGTTTGCGTGACATTAAACACGGTCTTGGCAGTTAGTTATGCATACTGAGTGCCTGCCAAGAAACTTGCTGGACATACTCGCAAAATAGAGCAATATTCGCAGAGTTAAAACTGTTACTTACATTACAAACAAGACCGAACAAGGTTAGCCTCTTTCAATGGTGGAGATCCTCGGTCATAGATGTCGTCTGCACTGTAAATCATCTCGAGATCTCGACTTACTATCTCGAGATCTCGACTTATTATCTCGAGATCTCGACTTATTATCTCGAGATCTCGACTTATTATCTCGAGATCTCGACTTACTATATCGAGATCTCGACTTACTATCTCGAGATCTTGACTTATTATCTCGAGATCTCGACTTATTATCTCGAGATCTCGACTTATTATCTCGAGATCTCGACTTACTATCTCGAGATCTCGACTTATTATCTCGAGATCTCGACTTATTATCTCGAGATCTCGACTTATTATTTTTTTCCGTTTACAAAATGTCCCCAATGAGCTTTCATACCTTTACGACTTTACTCAAACACTTGACTACATTTGAATGAATGATAACATCTAAGTGTTTGTTTGTAGTGACTTTACTCAAAAACTTGACATAGCTTGAATACACGTATTACTATCGGCACCATTATTAACTGCCCGCTTCCGCACTTCAGCGTGAAGGCAAGATATTCTTCAAAAACGACGTACAGTTTTCCGGGGCTCAGCAAAATGAATTCTGGGACATGAAATCTGCCATCTTATGAACGGATCAGAATAGCAGTATGTCTTTGATAGTCAAGATTTTTACAGATAATTTAAATGTATTTACATGATCAATCAGAATATGTGGTTGCGTGTTGGTATGTCTGAAATTGCAGGATGTATTATGTGATATATGTAATATTGATTATTTTGGCAACAAATACATGGCCATGATTGGTCACCCATAGACCTTCGTACACATAATTTATAGGCGATGTATATCATGTTCGTATAACAGATAAAAGCTGTTTATTTACATTATTCTAATTAAAATAGACATTTACATAAGGAGTAAACAGGCGGGTATTGATATTTGTTTTCTGGTGTATAAAGCCATGTGTTATTAGTCACAATAATTAATATCACGTGTCATAGAATACGTGGAAGCGCGTCTATGGCAGAATACAACATTTACCCTTTGACTCTTCTGGCCTTTTGAGTAACTGCGCCCTCATCCCTGGACTCAGAGAGAAATTAATGACTTTATAAAATTGCCATTGTTTTACAAATTATATTTACCGGCCACTGCCCAAATTAATTGGATCACCATGTGGTTGTTTTTAAGTATCGCGGATTCAATGAAAACTATCCAGTTGCATGGAAAACAATAGTAAATGCACTGACCACGTACATGCAGCCAGTTAAGCAATTGTCACCACGAGATTTACAAATTATATTACAGGTAGCATTTCATCATGCTAGTTTGGTTTCAAAAATAAAAGTACAAAGTAGTGAAATATTTTAATGTTGTTTTCTAATTGCTGCAATAAATAATTATTGATTAGCGTGGTGGTTTGACAAACATCCCACCGATTGAGGGCAGTATTGTATTAGCTAACTAAATACGTAACAGATGTATCATTCCGTGTTAAAATATTTCAGGTGTGATCCCGATAGAAGTAAACATGGAAACAATATTGGAATACGAAACTGAGTACGAAGAAAGCCTATGTCGATGCAGCACTCAAATTTATCCGTAATTGAATTATTCACTAAGGTGGTAGTGCTGTTTCGGGTTCTTTGTTGAACCCTTCATCAGTCGGAACAGTAATTGACCGAATCGTTCGATTTATTCAGCTTTCAGAATGTTCGACGTTATTACTTTCATTATACCATTTAGTTAAAATAGAAAGTAATTCTTCGTCGCTTGGTGTGTCGTTTTTCACGAGTTTGTCAGAACGTAGAGTAGAACTTGTAAGTTTATCTTACAAGTTGGTATTTCTACAAATTACAATAAGGGGAGGATTTGGGAAAATGTTACAGAGTAACAAATCATTCCGAATTAAATCCCAGTTTTTTAATAGGGCTCTTTTGAGTCTGTACCCTTGTATATATGGGTTGAACGTGGTTGTGAATATTGTTTGTCCTTCATTATAGGGCATTGATTCACGTAAATGTGAGATACGATTGTCATGTTCATTAATTGAAGAGTATCTTTTGATATCGTTATCTGTGTAATCTCTTTCACGCAATTTTTCAATAAATAAATTACGTTTATGTAAGAAATCGTTTACATTATTACATGTACAAGCATACCGAATAGCGATTGCTCGGATCGCTTCTTTGTGAAGAGTATTAGTATACATTGACACGACATCCAATGTTACTAGGACGGTATTATCAGATACTTGTATATTTTCGATTTTGTTAATAAAATCTGTAGTATCTTTGATATAGGTATGTTGCCTTTTGACGATTGGAATTATAAAGTGGTCAATCAATTCTGATATTTTCTCTGTGGGACCAGAGCAACCACTGATTATCGGTCTACCGACAAATATACTGCCCTCTGGTGGTGGTGTGTGTCCTTTGGCAGTAAATACCACCGGGGCGTTCTAACTTTGTAGTTAAATGGGTCTGTATATTTATACGTGTCGTAATCGATTAAATCCAGATTGTACATTTCTGTAACAAGCTCATGGACCAAATTAGCTTTGACTATAGTATCGTTACCATCAATTTTAGTGTAGTATTATTCGTTGTTTAATTGACGAAGGCTTTCATATATATAGTCAGTTGTATTCATGATTGCAATGCCACGACCTTGTCGAATGGTTTTATTACAATTGTGTTATCATGATGTAGTCTATTTATTGCTGCTCTTTCGGCAGAGTTCATGTTTTGTTTGGGTTTATTGGTAGTAATTTTGGATATCTCAACTATGGTTGACTCAATGTAATTTGCGAGGCTACTGTTATGCGAGTCTGATGGGTTCCATGTTGATTTCATTTTGAAAGGATGTTGTTGAGATTGTTTATTGAGCATTAAAGATTTGATACGCATTCTCCTAGATAGCATAGACATGTCATTGAGCAAAGTGTGATAGGTTGGCTTAGGTGGGGTTGGTATAAATTTGTGTCCGTTGCCAACGGCAATGACCTCTGTTGGGGTCAGAATTCTACTCGAAAAATTCCGAATTAAACCTGAGACCAACCGGTTATATTCGTTTGCAATGTGTTTCTTATGTGAGAAGTGTCTATTGCGTTTTGTGTTATTGATTGTTAATAATAACGGTAGTTCTCTTTTTGGAGGATGTTGTGGCCTTAAAAAGGACCGTTTGGTTTGTGTGCCGAAGCACTAATTTATTTGAGGCTAGAAGTATGTTTTCGGGGGTCCTGTACTCTTTTCCTCGATTGTTTGAGGAATTGCCTCAGTTTATTAACAGCCAGAGCCTGATGCTCGTCTCCAACCAGGCGTTTGATATCTTCAAACGCTTCCTTCTTTTCTTTTACCAGAACGGCCTGAAAATGTTTCAGATGTGTTGTCAAATAAATATCCAATAGTTTAGTGTATTGTTTCGATGCCTGATTTGAGATGAGTTCCCATATTTGTAGGTATGCCGTAGATGGCTTCAAACCACTGCAGGTATAACTGTTTTCTTTGAAACCACTAAACCCTTCGGAATTTTTTCCAATATTGAAAATTCATGAATCGACTTAATCTGATTGACAATAGAAGACTCAGTCCGGTAAAGTTTGGATAAAGATTTAACCTTACCCTTAATTTCAGAGAATAGCGTGTCTGGTAAACGTCTCTGTGCTGGCGTTTGTAGAGAATCTACAGGTTGGCTGTCTGTAGTCAGGTCTAGCATATGTGTATCAAACACCACGTCGAAATCTTCGATAGTGCTGATATCTTCTGCTGCAGACATGACGGGAATAAATAATGATGTTTCTGATGGTCTTATTTATAGGATCGCCTGGCAGAGCAAAATATTGCTACTATGTTATAGGATTGTCGTGATCCTATTGGTCAATAAATAAGCATCAATATTTCATAACGATAATAAAAATGGCTTGGATTGTGCTAGTTGAAAATTGGTTAAACAACAAAAAAAGGAAAAGGGTGTGTTGAAAATAAGATAGGAGCATACAACATAAGTCCGAGATGTATAGTGAAGAAAGGACATAGTTTAAAAAGCGGAAAAACAACATAGTAGGGGTTGATAAAAGAAAAAGTGCGAGAAAAATGAGAATATTAGAATAAAACAAAATTAAAGGGCGTAGACGGTATTGTAACTAATGTAAGTCACTAATTAGAAATCTCGCCGTGTTCACATAAATAACGTTAAGGTTACGATCGAATATACACGAAACATATCGAGGCTATCGTGAATCTCAAATCCGTGCTAGTGGCAACAACGGGCGGTGCTTAGACGCGAGTACGATACGTGAATCTGATTGGTCGATACGAACTCATCGATTATCCTAGCATCCAGGCTAGTGGATGGCATAGTCGGTTCAGATTGTGCTAGTTGGACGTTCGTTTAACGGCTGTAATGTAAGCTACTATATTAGAAACCTCGCCGTGTTCACATAAATAACGATGAAGTTACGATCGAATATACACGAAAAATATCGAGGCAAACGCGAATCTAGATTGTGCTAGTTGTAGCAGTGGGCGTGTCCTCGCTAAAGAGAAAGGAAGTAGGTTCAGATTGGTCCGTTGATGAATATATTATAGCACAACTCTCATGGAGGAGCATATGAAAAGTCGCATATTGAACGTATTGCGTAGGATAACAAACTAGTAGTGATATAGTGGTTCACCATATTATAGTTACACTCATAATAAAGTAATTAACCACATGCAATTAATCCCTAAGTTATATTAGGGTTGGGTAGGGTTAGGTAGGTTTAAGGTATGTTTAACCGGGACAGGGCTTATGGCTGCCCGTTGTTAAATATACACTACCATATTATATTATAATTGTACCTTATATTGGTGCGATGAAACATGTTAGACATGTATTATATTATAAAAGCTGAGTAGGGACTAAAGAGAGAATAAAAGTAATAATGCAATGTGCATAAATATTTACATTAGTGTTCTCTCAATGGCTAAAATAAGGTTCAATATACTATACGACATAGAATAAGGTGAATAAACCTTAATAAACTAACTTCGGAACGTTATTTCAACATGATAGAATAATACATGGTGTTTAGTATTGTAAGTTATATCAATTAAATACATTTCTATATTCTGTCTATGTAAAAGTCGGATGAAATGGATACTGCGAGAGTATACGGGTGGCGGATTGACGAACATCTCACCGACTGAGGGCAGTATTACATTAGCTAACTAAATACGTAATAGATGTATCATTCCGAGTTAAAATATTTCAAGGGCGATCCCGATAGAAGTAAACACGGAAACAATATTGGAATACGAACCTGAGTACGAAGAAAGCCTACGTCGATACAGCACTCAAATTTATTCGTAATTGGATTATTCACTAGTGTGATGGTGCTGCTCTGGGTTCTATGTCGAACCCTTCATAAGTCGGAACAGTACTTACCGAATCGTTCGGATTTCAGAATGTTCGACGTTATTACTTTCATTATACAATTTATTTAAAATAGAAAGTAATTCTTCGTCGCTAGGTGTGTCGTTTTTCACGAGTTTGTCAGTACGTAGAGTAGAACTTGTGAGTTTATCTTTCAAGTTGGTATATCTACGGAATGCAATAAGGGGAGGATTTGGAAAAGTGTTACATAGTAACAGATCATTCCGAATTAAAATCCAAGTTTTAATAGGGCTCTATATGAAAAGTCTTTAGGGGGAATATACACGCCAATCCACAAACTTTTCAATCGCTTTTCACATTTTTAGGGTGTGTTTGTACATATTACGGCGAGCTCACATGACAGGCTGCTAACATGGAGGCTTTAAATGGATTTTATTCATTTTTCATACTTTATAACTGCAGGGTTCGATATAAAAACAACTTAGGTCAAATAAACACGCAAATCTACCAACTTTGCAATCGCTTTGGACAACTTTGCAGGCTGTTTTAACAGCTTAGACTAAATAGGTACAGACTGCAAAAAATCCAAGAAAACTTACCCACTAATTTTCTTAGGTTATCTCCCATGCAAGTACTAACCACGACCGATTCAACTTTACTTTTATGAACGGTCAATCACGTGACCACTCATCTATCAGATGCATTTGAAATTTATCGTAATTGGCGGCCATTTAATGTTTGGAAGTGTTTCAAAGTTCTACATGCTTCGGGAACCACTACGATATTCAAACGGCCTTTTACGACATATTTATTCACTATCGCGAACTTTTAACTGCTGGTCTCGATAATGTAACAAGATAGGAAACATTTCCATGTAAATCTGACAACTTTGCACGAGGTTTTCACAACTTTGTAAGTACTTTGTCAATCACTTTGCCCTTGGGCAGTGATGCAATCTGCTAATATAAATAGCATTATAGACTTTTTTTCATATTTTCGCTCTAAATTTAACTGCGGGGTTCTATATGAAATGTCTTAGGGGGAATATACACGCAAATCTACTAACTTTTCAATCACTTTTCACATTTTAGATTGTGTCTGTACATATTACGGCGGGCTCACATGATAGTCTGCTAGCACGGGAGACTTAAAAAGGATTTTATTCATTTTTCATACTTTATAACTGCAGGGTTCGATATAAAAACAACTTAGGTCAAATAAACACGCAAATCAACCAACTTTGCAGTCGCTTTGGACAACTTTGCGTATGGTTTTAACAGCTTAGACTAAATAGGTGCAGACTGCAAAAAAAAAAAGAAAAACACTTGCCCGCTAGTTTTCTTAGGTTGTCACCCATGCAAGTACTAACCACGACCGATTAAACTTTACTTTCATGATAGGTCGATCACCTGACCACTCATCTATCAGACTTATTTGAAATTTATCGTGATTGGCGGTCATTTAATGTTTGGAAGTGTTTCAAAATTCTACTTCCTTCGGGAACCACTGCGACATTCAAACGGCCTTTTACGACATATTTATTCACTTTCGCGAACTTTTAACTGCTTGTCTCGATAATGTAGCAACATAGGTAACATTTCCATGTAAATCTGACAACTTTGTACGAGCTTTTCACAACTTTGTAAGGACTTTGTTAATCATTTTGTGCTTGGGCAGTGATGCAATCTGCTAATGTAAATAGTTGTATTAGCCTTTTTCATATTTTCTTTTCTAAAGTTAACTGAGGGGTTCTATATGAAATGTCTTAGGGGTAATATACACGCAAATCTACCAACTTTTCAATCGCTTTTCACATTTTAGAGTGTGTCTGTACCTATTACGGCGGGCTCACATGATAGCCTGCTTGCACGGGTGACTTAACAAGGATTTTATTCATTTTTCATATTTTATAACTGCAGGGCTTGATATAAAAACAACTTAGGTCAAATAAACCCGCAAATCTACCAATGTTGCAATCGCTTTGGACAACTTTGCATGCTGTTTTAACAGCTTAGACCAAATAGGTGCAGACTGCCAAAAAAACAAAAAAAAAATTACCCGCTAGTTTTCTTAGGTTGTCTAACATGCAAGTACTAACCACGACCGATTAAACTTTACTTTCATGATAGGTCGATCACCTGACCACTCATCTATCAGACTTATTTGAAATTTATCGTGATTGGCGGTCATTTAATGTTTGGAAGTGTTTCAAAATTCTACTTCCTTCGGGAACCACTGCGACATTCAAACGGCCTTTTACGACATATTTATTCACTTTCGCGAACTTTTAACTGCTTGTCTCGATAATGTAGCAACATAGGTAACATTTCCATGTAAATCTGACAACTTTGTACGAGCTTTTCACAACTTTGTAAGGACTTTGTTAATCATTTTGTGCTTGGGCAGTGATGCAATCTGCTAATGTAAATAGTTGTATTAGCCTTTTTCATATTTTCTTTTCTAAAGTTAACTGAGGGGTTCTATATGAAATGTCTTAGGGGTAATATACACGCAAATCTACCAACTTTTCAATCGCTTTTCACATTTTAGAGTGTGTCTGTACCTATTACGGCGGGCTCACATGATAGCCTGCTTGCACGGGAGACTTAACAAGGATTTTATTCATTTTTCATATTTTATAACTGCAGGGCTTGATATAAAAACAACTTAGGTCAAATAAACCCGCAAATCTACCAATGTTGCAATCGCTTTGGACAACTTTGCATGCTGTAAATTAACAGCTTAGACCAAATAGGTGCAGACTGCCAAAAAAACAAAAAAAAAATTACCCGCTAGTTTTCTTAGGTTGTCTAACATGCAAGTACTAACCACGACCGATTAAACTTTACTTTCATGATAGGTCGATCACCTGACCACTCATCTATCAGACTTATTTGAAATTTATCGTGATTGGCGGTCATTTAATGTTTGGAAGTGTTTCAAAATTCTACTTCCTTCGGGAACCACTGCGACATTCAAACGGCCTTTTACGACATATTTATTCACTTTCGCGAACTTTTAACTGCTTGTCTCGATAATGTAGCAACATAGGTAACATTTCCATGTAAATCTGACAACTTTGTACGAGCTTTTCACAACTTTGTAAGGACTTTGTTAATCATTTTGTGCTTGGGCAGTGATGCAATCTGCTAATGTAAATAGTTGTATTAGCCTTTTTCATATTTTCTTTTCTAAAGTTAACTGAGGGGTTCTATATGAAATGTCTTAGGGGTAATATACACGCAAATCTACCAACTTTTCAATCGCTTTTCACATTTTAGAGTGTGTCTGTACCTATTACGGCGGGCTCACATGATAGCCTGCTTGCACGGGAGACTTAACAAGGATTGTATTCATTTTTCATATTTTATAACTGCAGGGCTTGATATAAAAACAACTTAGGTCAAATAAACCCGCAAATCTACCAATGTTGCAATCGCTTTGGACAACTTTGCATGCTGTTTTAACAGCTTAGACCAAATAGGTGCAGACTGCCAAAAAAACAAAAAAAAATTACCCGCTAGTTTTCTTAGGTTGTCTAACATGCAAGTACTAACCACGACCGATTAAACTTTACTTTCATGATAGGTCGATCACCTGACCACTCATCTATCAGACTTATTTGAAATTTATCGTGATTGGCGGTCATTTAATGTTTAGAAGTGTTTCAACATTTTACTTCCTTCGGGAACCACTGCGACATTCAAACGGCCTTTTACGACATATTTATTCACTTTCGCGAACTTTTAACTGCTTGTCTCGATAATGTAACAACATAGGTAACATTTCCATGTAAATCTGACAACTTTGCACGAGCTTTTCACAACTTTGTAAGGACTTTGTTAATCACTTTGTGCTTGGGCAGTGATGCAATCTGCTAATATAAATAGTTGTATTAGACTTTTTCATATTTTCGTTCTAAAGTTAACTGTGGGTTCTATATGAAATGTCTTAGGGGGAATATACACGCAAATCTACCAACTTTTCAATCGCTTTTCACATTTTAGAGTGTGTCTGTACATATTACGGCGGGCTCACATGACATTCTGCTAACATGGGAGTCTTCAAAAGGATTGTATTCATTTTTCATA
The DNA here is from genome assembly GCF_978046115.1 of Saccoglossus kowalevskii. NCBI lineage: Eukaryota > Metazoa > Hemichordata > Enteropneusta > Harrimaniidae > Saccoglossus > Saccoglossus kowalevskii. The sequence goes on along the minus strand of NC_140660.1, from coordinate 4,294,328 downwards.
CTTTATAACTGCAGGGTTCGATTTAAAAACAACTTAGGTCAAATAAACACGCAAATCAACCAACTTTGCAATCGCTTTGGACAACTTTGCATTGCTGTTTTAAAGGCTTAGACCAAATAGGTGCAGACTGCAAAACAAAAAAACTCACCCGCTATTTTTCTTAGGTTGTCTCCCATGCAAGTACTAACCACGACCGATTAAACTTTACTTTCATGACAGGTCGATCACCTGACCACTCATCTATCAAAGTCATTTGTAATTTATCGTAATTGGCGGTCAGTTAATGTTTGGAATTGTTTCAAAATTCTACATCCTTCGGGGGCCACTGTGATATTCAAACGACCTTTTACGACATAATTATTCACTTTCACGACCTTTTAACTGCTGATATTTTTTATTCGCAAGTTTAAAAGGCAATTAACATTTCATTAATAAAGATATGTACATTAAGTAATTAAAAACACTGCTAGAAAAAGCGAGAAAAATATAGAAAACTCGATTGATTGCTAGCGATTCACATCGTATACTTATCAATTACTTGAATGCAGTTCTGATATATTTATGTGTTGGCATGTTCATCATTCCTCAGCTAACCATCATCTCCATTAAGCATGTAGCCCGGGTACTCTAGTAGTTGTCCAGCAACAGTGGATATGGCATCGTTGATGCACCAAAGCGATATAAATTTATTTAGAGAACGAGTCACCATATGGTAGTTATACCCATTTCTCAACCTTTGCCTTATTCTGGTTTTAAAGTACTCCACTACATCAGTCTGGAAGAGTTCATTCATCTTATAGAATCTAGTCACGTGTATAGTTGCTTTCATGGTGGTGATGATAAAGCATAAGAGGCGGTGACTTGGAGTTGCTTACATGGTGGACCTAGTATGTACCAGGACAATTGAACTTTGTCAATGTCAAGTAGTCTGTCGACGATAATCTTAAAAAGGTTGAATAGTGATGCTAATCTTGGGCACTCGATGAAAATGTGAGCCAGGTCATCGGTTTCATGGCAAAAGAGACATGCATCATTGTTATGTACTGGACTTAAGCAACAAACCGCCCGTGCGGTATCCGCCATGCAGTAGGCGCCATTGTAGGTCACCCTCTTTCTTAGTGATCGGAGCTAGATAGCAGTCCTTGAAATTGGGAATGTCTTCATGATTGAAAGATAAGATGTCCTTCCATACAGTATCATAGCGGCTTGCATATTTCCTGAATTTTGCTTTGCTATGATAAATTTGTATATTTCCCCCTTCTCGAATTTATATAGGGGACAGTTTAGAAGAATGTCTTCATCTTCATCAATATACAAAAGCTCAAGTGAGTACTTTAGATCAAGTGGTATGATATCACTCTTAATGTCATGTCTATTTAAAATAGTTTTCCATTTTGCCGGTATGGCTCTATGTACAACGTTGAGGGCGGTTGCCAGCAGTCTTTTTGAATAAATCGGCACGGATCCATGTAATGCTGCAACATTCAGCCAATTACCATTTTCCAAAAAATCTCCAATTTTCGTCAGTCTTGACTCACGGAAGTGCAGAAGGTTTAGTGGTTTGTGTTGCAAAGGGTGCAAAATCAAATTGTTGAAAAACAACGGTTCTTCACATACTTCTTGGTAAGTATGTGGTTCGTCTTTCCTTAATGATGTACATGAGTACCATGTTTTCAATATATCGCTATAGAAATCTGAGACACAAGTGAAAGAGTTAGGTGGAATAATAACAAATAGTTGTTTGTCGTAGTTTAAGCCATTTACCTGCCTTAAAAAATAGTCCGTGAATATAAAACTCGGATGTTTTAAACCTGAGTAAAAATATCGCTGTAAATATTGTAGACGGAAGGCGGCTATTCGTGAAGTAAGGTGAATTAAGCCCTGTCCACCCGCGTGGTTTGACATATAGAGTAATTCCGCTGGGATCCAGTGGCGTCCCTGCCCAAAGTACTCAAGAAAAAGAGTCTGCAAGCAGTCGACCATGTGTTTCGGCGGACACAGACACATAAACCGGTGTAATAACTTTGAGGCGACGAGCTGATTTATTACTAGGGTGCGCCCTTTATATGAAATTGCTGGTGCATACTTGGTCCACCATTCCAATTTTGTTTTAACCTTTTCTATAATGTCATCCCAGTTTTTAGCTATGTATTCATGTTTATTTCCGAGGAATGTTCCAAGGACCTTCAACCCGTCACTATTCCAATCGATACCCAGAGGTGCGTCAGGTCTATCTCGCCACTTCCCAACCCATAACCCTTGCGACTTTGTGTAGTTCACACGCGAGTTGCTGGCGCCTTCATAAATTCGCAGCCATTTCTCAAGTTTAGAAAAGTCGCACTGCTGGGTAAGAAAGAAACTGAAATCATCAGCATAGGCGGTGAGATTCACGTGTTGTCCACCAGAGTCATTTACTTCAACACCATGTATATCGCTCTTGGTTCTTATTTTATGCAAAAGTGGTTCAATAGCAATAGTATAAAGTTGACCGGAGAGTGAACAACCTTGGCGTATGCCGCGTAGAAAGGGTATAGGAGTTGTTAGGGTATTACTAATACAAGACTCTGCGTGCCAGTATATATCAGTTTCATGTATTTTAAAAATGTTTTCCCAAAACCGAATGCTTCAAGTGTTTTAAAAAGATAACAATGATTCACTCGATCAAAGGCTTTCTCTTGATCCAGTGCGACAATGCCAAGCTGAATGTTATTGTGGTTGGAGTATGTAATTAAGTCGCGCACTAAGTTTATGTTTGTCTACCAGGTATGGAGTAAGTTTGATCATCATGAATGATGTTACCAATTGCGGATTTTAGCCTGATTGAGAGTGATTTCGTTAACACTTGTAGTCCGCACATAGAAGACTCTCCGGTCTCCAATTTTTCAATAAGCAGTTGTTGCCCTTCTTAGGTAGAAGCGTAATCACTGCACGCCGACATGAGGAAGTTGACCGTCCTCAAGAGAAGCAGAGAAAACTTGGTGGAGATCAGGACCCAGAAGAGACCAGAAGTGCCTGTAAAACTCACCAGGTAAACCATCAATGCCTGGAGAACTACCTTTAGATAACATTTTAACGGCCACAGAAAGCTCATCAAACGACAAATGTGCATCGCAATCCTCTTTCAAGGCGTTTTCAAGTTGAGGGAGATATTCTAAAATGATATTTTGGGACACAACTGACACCGGATCAGGGGAGAAGAGATCGGTATTTAATTGTTTAGTCAACATGCATATTTCGGCCTGGGAGTCAGTGGTTGTACCGTCTGGCTTTTGTAGTTGGGTCATAATCTTTTTGCTCCCCATTGTGTTTTTCAATGTTAAAGAAAAAGGCAGTTGGTGCGTCATTTTCGTTCAGGATTTCGTGGCACGCCTTTATAGCTGCCCCTTTGCATTCATTTTTTATTAAGTCATCAAGTAACGTCTTTTTTTTATTTAGTTGTGCAGCGACTAAGTTACTTGGTTCATGTACTTGTTCTAGTTCATTGACTTCTTTACAGAGGCTGTGTTTGGTTTGTTTATAACTATGAGTGAGCTTAGCACTATATTGTTTAGTTAGCTCTTTTATTTTATGTTTATCGACATCCCACCATATTTGAACAGAGTCAAAACGTGTTTTTGTATACGCCATGACAACCAGTAATCATTAAGTATTTGACAGTATTCGTCGTCCTGTATCAGGTTTAAATTAAAGCATCATATCGGGTTATGGTTGCTGATCTGCTTAAACGACAAACGAAGCTTGACCGGGCAATGGTCGGAAAAATCGTGATTAGGCTGAATAGATGCAACTTTAATTCTGGCAGCAAGAGATCTAGATAAAAAGAAAGTGTCAATACGGGATTTACTTTGATTTCTTGACCATGTGTATTCCGTGATGTGGTATTGAATTAACGCCATGAGTCAGTAAGTTTGAAGCGCCTTACAGTGTTTGATAAAAATTAGCGGATGGAGAATGTGGTTCGGGGCTGTCTAATTTGTCCATAACAGGGTTTGCAGTACAATTATAGTCTCCTCCTATGATGACAGGATCTTGATTTAGACCATTTAGAAATTGTTTTAAAACCTTGAAAAAAGCAAGCCGTTCCACACCATCGGTCGGAGCGTAAACGTTGATCAGATGAAGAGGAGAGCCTTCAACAGTCAAGTGGATATGTAATAACCGACCAGGAACTACATCGTTGCAGCTCAGTGCTGTAACATTGTTTTTAGGATTAATTAATATGGCGATACCAGCGGAGTGCGTAGTCCCGTGAGAGAAGAACGTGGGCCCTCTCCACAAAACTTGCCATTGTGGCTCATCTGAAGTAATGGTGTGGGTTTCTTGAAGCAGATAAAAGAAATTCAATTCAAAAAGTCGGTAACACTTCATTGAGTCGCGACACCCATTTACATTCCATGTAACCGCTGAGATGTTCGCCATAAGTAAATATAATAAACACCAGTCAACAATTTGTTTTGCGCATTGTGTCATTCTTAGCATGTGATTTTCCATTTCCATATCCAGTGTACCATGTTGGCGGAAAAAGAAGTATGACACCCATACAGCCCCCATGTGGTTGTCGGGTCACGTAGTTAAGTGAGAGAAAACCTGGTGAGCTAAAGAAGGAACGTTTCATCATTCCCGCTTTGCAATTGGAATAATATATCAAAGTCATGAGACCATGTCATGGCATACAGAAATACAGCACCAATACAACTTGCAGACGCTAGTCTGGTCACGTGACCACACCAAGCTAAAGAAATATATATCAGTGACAGGCGAGGTGTTTGTTTGGATTTATTGTTCCTCGGGTTTAAACGGAGGTGAACGGCACTCAAACAGCCCCCATGCGGCAGATGAGTCACGTGATTAAGCAAAACTACCACAAGCTTGGTAACGATATGATTCGTATATTTATTTGCAAATAACAGATTAAGCGTTAAATTGGATTCATAGCCTCTCTGCGACAGTGATCGGCCAATTAAGTGGAAAAAAGCCATCCGAGATGCACGAAACGGTGCTGACAATATTACAGAGCAATAAGCATGTAGCTTAGTGTAAGTTGTAGCCAGCCGGATGACATAGTACATATATGCGCTAAATATAATGATGACAGAAACCAAAAAAAGACAGTACTGTCACAAAGAACATAATTTGTATTACGTTTTTTATTATTGTGTTCCATGATTAAAGATAGAAGAAAACGGTTTAATTTCCTTTCTTTGATTTCCACTATGACTGGTAGGAAGGCCACGTTTCACGAGGAGTACTTGGTCAGCCGCTCGTTCATCATTGGTGTCTTCATGGTCTGTAATTTGTTTCTTTTTTATATTCAGGAAGTGTTTTGCTATTCTGGATGACATTCTCTGTATCCTGTTTTTTTCTTTACTTGCCAGTTCTGTGTTCTTGCGGTAATGCGTCAATGATCTCACTAAAAGTCTGTGGTCGGGACAGAATGAGGTTGCATGATCAATAACTTTTCTTGAATTGAACGAATCGCTAAGGAAAGTAGCAAGAGATTCGTGGGAAAGTAGATTTTTTGTTCTCATTAGAACAGTCCTCCATAAAAACCTGAGACAAGTCAGATATGTCAGAGGCGATAGACTCAACCTCTTCCCTGTCGTCTGATGGGTTTCCGACCTGTCGATCAAAGACATCAAAAGACCGAAAACCACTCCGCGCGTCTCCAGGGCCGGGAAAGGGAGGAGGATCAGGCCCGTCCGTGAGGGGAGTGAGGGAGGGGTTCGTACCCTCTCCTCAACAGCAGGGGTTTCAGGTACCTTATTGTCATTTGACAATGACGGACTACCACCAACGTTTTCAACACCTGTTATGTTAGCGCTGCTGGCATTAGGTTTAACAGTGGGATAGTTATTTTGACTGAGCTCATTTCCATTTGTATTGTTTATACACGTGTTTTGTTGATCGGCGCTTGCTTTGGTTTGACTTGTGGTATTGTTTTCTGTTTGATAATCAGTTGATTTGTTTTGTTTTGCATAGTTTACAGTAGTGTCGGTAATATTATCTATGTAAACGTGATCGGGTTTATTTTGCTTTGGTGGTTCAGTGGTTGGTTGCATGTCGTTGTCATTGAGTTTGTTATTGTTTTCACTCACGACTACTGTTAATGGTTCGTGTGTGTTGCTTTCATCAATTTCCATATCAATTGTATCAACTTTTTTATGACTATGTTGATCTATTTGGTCGATGTCAATGGTTTTGTTTGTGTTTGTACCAGTTTTGGAGTCAGTATGCAAAATAGTTTCAACGTTAGAATTTACGTCATGATCAGTGAAGTTTTGGTGACCAGTTGGTGATTTATATGGGTGCGGTAAATTGGATTTTTCTCTGCAATTGCGTTGAATATGCCCCTTTTTATGACATTTGTTGCAGGTAATTTCATCAGTTGACAGATAAATTCTGTATGGTCGCTCTTCGTGTGTAACTGTAATGACGCCTTCTAATTTGTCCTCACAGGTCATATAGACCTGTCTTCTGAAAGACTTGACGTGTCTTAGATCTTAGATTTTTTACACCCCAGCGGTATTATACGTATTGTACTCACAACACGCCCATAACGCTTTAATGCTTCCTCAAGGACTGCATTTGATATAAATGGTGGCACACCGGATAATACAATTATAGTAGCTGGTTTCACCAGCGGTTCAACGTACATAAACGTGTCACCCAAAGTACTGACACCGGTCATACATAAGTCTTCAACCAATTTCAGAGAGTCGAGAAAAACAAGAACACTCCCACTGACACGAGAAGCAGCGATCATAATATTTGCACCTATGATTTCAGAAATGGCGTTAACATACGCCTCTATACTAACACCGGCAATGGATTCACATCGAATGCCATGTTTTCTGGTCAAGCCCGTGAACGGGTTGAAACGAGTATTGTTAACACCTATATTGGCGGCCATCTTGACCGACACACTGGTCGCGGGTCTGAAAAGACCCACGTACTAAAATAGAGATAATAAGGCGACAAAACGCCCGAAGAACGAATAAATGCAACCAGCGGAATCAGGAAATACGAAAAGGCACCTTAAACAGGTTAGATTACTAACAGTAGTCACTGACAAGCCAAACAACGGAGTTTTCCGTGAGTTCGGGAGCGACGTGTGCGTGACAACATAGGTAACATTTCCATGTAAATCTGACAACTTTGCACGAGCTTTTCACAACTTTGTAAGCACTTTGTTAATCACTTTGCGCTAGGGCAGTGATGCAATCTGCTAATATAAATAGCTATATTAAACTTTTTCATATTTTCGTTCTAAATTTAACTGCGGGGTTCTATATGAAATGTCATAGGGGGAACATAGACGCAAATCCACCAAATTTTCCATCGCTTTTCACATTATTAGGGTGTGTTTGTACATATTACGGCGGGCTCACATGACAGTCTGTTAAAATGGGAGGCTTCAAATGAATTGTATTCATTTTTCATACGTTAAAACTGCAGGGTTCGATATAAAAACAACTTAGGTAAAGTAAACACGCAAATCTACCAACTTTGCAATCGCTTTGGACAACTTTGCACGCTGTTTTAACAGCTTAAACCAAACAGGTGCAGATGCAAAAAAAAAAAAATTACCGGCTAGTTTGCTCAGGTTATCTCCCATGCAAGTACTAACCACGACCGATTAAACTTAACTTTCATAATAGGTCGATCACCTGACCACTCATCTATCAGAATCCTTTGAAATTTATCGTTATTGGCGGCCATGTAATGTTTGGAAGTGTTTCAAAATTCTACATCCTTCGGGGCCACTGTGATATTCAAACGACTTTTACGACATATTTATTCACTTTCGCGAACATTTAACTGCTGGTCTCGATAATGTAACAACATAGGTAACATTTCCCTGTAAATCTTACAACTTTGCACGAGCTTTTCACAACTTTGTAAGCACTTTGTTAATCACTTTGCGCTTGGGCAGTGATGCAATCTGCTAATATAAATAGCTATATTAGATTTTTCATATTTTCGTTCTAAATTTAACTGCGGGGTTCTATATGAAATGTCTTAGGGGGAATATACACGCAAATCCACCAACTTTTTAATTGCTTTTCACATTTTTAGGGTGTGTTTGTACATATTACGGCGGGCTCACATGACATTCTGCTAACATGGGAGGCTTCAAATGGATTTTATTCATTTTTCATACGTTAAAACTGCAGGGTTCGATATAAAAACAACTTAGGTAAAGTAAACACGCAAATCTACCAACTTTGCAATCGCTTTGGACAACTTTGCACGCTGTTTTAACAGCTTAAACCAAACAGGTGCAGACTGCAAAAAGAAAAAAAAAACTTACCGGCTAGTTTGCTCAGGTTGTATCACATGCAAGTACTAACCACGACCGATAAAACTTTACTTTCATAATAGGTCGATCACCTAACCACTCATCTATCAGAGTCCTTTGAAATTTACCGTTATTGGCGGCCATTTAGTGTTTTGAAGTATTTCAAAATTCTACATCCATCGGGGGCCACTGTGATATTCAAACGACTTTTACGACATATTTATTCACTTTCGCGAACATTTAACTGCTGGTCTCGATAATGTAACAACATAGGTAACATTTCCATGTAAATCTGACAACTTTGCACGAGCTTTTCACAACTTTGTAAGCACTTTGTTAATCACTTTGCGCTTGGGCAGCGATGCAATCTGCTAATATAAATAGCTATATTAGATTTTTCGTAGTTTCGTTCTAAATTTAACTGCGGGGTTCTATATGAAATGTCTTAGGGGGAATATACACGCAAATCCACCAAATTTTTAATTGCTTTTCACATTTTTAGAGTGTGCTTGTACATATTACGGCGGGCTCACATGACAGTCTGCTAACATGGGAGGCTTCAAATGGATATTATTCATTTTTCATACGTTATAACTGCAGGGTTCGATATAAAAACAACTTAGGTCAAGTAAACACGCAAATCTACCAACTTTGCAATCGCTTTGGACAACTTTGCACGCTGTTTTAACAGCTTAAACCAAACAGGTGCAGACTGCAAAAAAAAAAAACTTACCGGCTAGATTGCTCAGGTTGTCTCCCATGCAAGTACTAACCACGACCGATTAAACTTTACTTTCATAATAGGTCGATCACCTGACCACTCATCTATCAGAATCCTTTGAAATATATCGTTATTCTACATCCTTCGGGGGCCACTGTGATATTCAAACGACTTTTACGACATATTTATTCACTTTCGCGAACATTTAACTGCTGGTCTCGATAATGTAACAACATAGGTAACATTTCCATGTAAATCTGACAACTTTGCATGAGCTTTTCACAACTGTGTAAGCACTTTGTTAATCACTTTGCGATTGCGCAGTGATGCAATCTTCTAATATAAATAGCTATATTAGATTTTTCATATTTTCTTTCTAAATTTAACTGCGGGGTTGTATATGAAATGTCTAAGGGGAATATACACCCAAATCCACCAACTTTTTAATTGCTTTTCACATTCTTAGGGTGTGTTTGTACATATTACGGCGGGCTCACATGACATTCTGCTAACATGGGAGGCTTCAAATGGATTTTATTCATTTTTCATACGTTAAAACTGCAGGGTTCGATATAAAAACAACTTAGGTAAAGTAAACACGCAAATCTACCAACTTTGCAATCGCTTTGGACAACTTTGCACGCTGTTTTAACAGCTTAAACCAAACAGGTGCAGACTGCAAAAAGAAAAAAAAAACTTACCGGCTAGTTTGCTCAGGTTGTATCACATGCAAGTACTAACCACGACCGATAAAACTTTACTTTCATAATAGGTCGATCACCTAACCACTCATCTATCAGAGTCCTTTGAAATTTACCGTTATTGGCGGCCATTTAGTGTTTTGAAGTATTTCAAAATTCTACATCCATCGGGGGCCACTGTGATATTCAAACGACTTTTACGACATATTTATTCACTTTCGCGAACATTTAACTGCTGGTCTCGATAATGTAACAACATAGGTAACATTTCCATGTAAATCTGACAACTTTGCACGAGCTTTTCACAACTTTGTAAGCACTTTGTTAATCACTTTGCGCTTGGGCAGCGATGCAATCTGCTAATATAAATAGCTATATTAGATTTTTCGTAGTTTCGTTCTAAATTTAACTGCGGGGTTCTATATGGAATGTCTTAGGGGGAATATACACGCAAATCCACCAAATTTTTAATTGCTTTTCACATTTTTAGAGTGTGCTTGTACATATTACGGCGGGCTCACATGACAGTCTGCTAACATGGGAGGCTTCAAATGGATATTATTCATTTTTCATACGTTATAACTGCAGGGTTCGATATAAAAACAACTTAGGTCAAGTAAACACGCAAATCTACCAACTTTGCAATCTCTTTGGACAACTTTGCACGCTGTTTTAACAGCTTAAACCAAACAGGTGCAGACTGCAAAAAAAAAAAACTTACCGGCTAGATTGCTCAGGTTGTCTCCCATGCAAGTACTAACCACGACCGATTAAACTTTACTTTCATAATAGGTCGATCACCTGACCACTCATCTATCAGAATCCTTTGAAATATATCGTTATTCTACATCCTTCGGGGGCCACTGTGATATTCAAACGACTTTTACGACATATTTATTCACTTTCGCGAACATTTAACTGCTGGTCTCGATAATGTAACAACATAGGTAACATTTCCATGTAAATCTGACAACTTTGCACGAGCTTTTCACAACTGTGTAAGCACTTTGTTAATCACTTTGCGATTGCGCAGTGATGCAATCTTCTAATATAAATAGCTATATTAGATTTTTCATATTTTCTTTCTAAATTTAACTGCGGGGTTGTATATGAAATGTCTAAGGGGAATATACACCCAAATCCACCAACTTTTTAATTGCTTTTCACATTCTTAGGGTGTGTTTGTACATATTACGGCGGGCTCACATGATAGTCTGCTAACATGGGAGGCTTCAAATGGATTTTATTCATTTTTAATACGTTATAACTGCAGGGTTCGATATAAAAACAACTTAGGTCAAGTAAACACGCAAATCTATCAACTTTGCAATCGCTTTGGACAACATTGCACGATGTTTTAACAGCTTAAACCAAACAGGTGCAGACTGCAAAAAAAAAAAAACCTACCGGCTAGTTTGCTCAGGTTGTCTCCCATGCAAGTACTAACCACGACCGATTAAACTTTACTTTCATAATAGGTCGATCACCTGACCACTCTTCTATCAGAGTCCTAAGAAATATACAGTTATTGGCGGCCATTTAATGTTTTGAAGTATTTTAAAATTCTACATCCTTCGGGGGCCACTGTGATATTCAAACGACTTTTACGACATATTTATTCACTTTCGCGAACATTTAACTGCTGGTCACGATAATGTAACAACATAGGTAACATTTCCATGTAAATCTGACAACTTTGCACGAGCTTTTCACAACTTTGTGAGCACTTTGTTAATCACTTTGCGCTTGGGCAGTGATGCGATCTGCTAATATAAATAGCTATATTAGATTTTTCATATTTTCGTTCTAAATTTAACTGCGGGGTTCTATATAAAATGTCTTAGGGGGAATATACACCCAAATCCACCAAATTTGTAATTGCTTTTCACATTTTTAGGGTGTGTTTGTACATATTACGGCGGGCTCACATGACAGTCTGCTAACATGGGAGGCTTCAAATGGATTTTATTCATTTTTCATACGTTAAAACTGCAGGGTTCGATATAAAAACAACTTAGGTAAAGTAAACACGCAAATCTACCAACTTTTCAATCGCTTTGGACAACTTTGCACGCTGTTTTAACAACTTAAACCAAACAGGTGCTGATGCAAAAAAAAAAAATCCCCGGCTAGTTTGCTCAGGTTATCTCCCATGCAAGTACTAACCACGACCGATTAAACTTTACTTTCATAATAGGTCGATCACCTGACCACTCATCTATCAGAATCTTTTGAAATTTATCGTTATTGGCGGCCATGTAATGTTTGGAAGTGTTTCAAAATTCTACATCCTTCGGGGCCACTGTGATATTCAAACGACTTTTACGACATATTTATTCACTTTCGCGAACATTTAACTGCTGGTCTCGATAATGTAACAACATAGGTAACATTTCCCTGTGAATCTGACAACTTTGCACGAGCTTTTCACAACTTTGTAAGCACTTTGTTAATCACTTTGCGCTTGGGCAGTGATGCAATCTGCTAATATAAATAGCAATATTAGATTTTTCATATTTTCGTTCTAAATTTAACTGCGGGGTTCTATATGAAATGTCTTAGGGGGAATATACACGCAAATCCACCAACTTTTTAATTGCTTTTCACATTTTTAGGGTGTGTTTGTACATATTACGGCGGGCTCACATGACATTCTGCTAACATGGGAGGCTTCAAATGGATTTTATTCATTTTTCATACGTTAAAACTGCAGGGTTCGATATAAAAACAACTTAGGTAAAGTAAACACGCAAATCTACCAACTTTGCAATCGCTTTGGACAACTTTGCACGCTGTTTTAACAGCTTAAACCAAACATCTGCAGACTGCAAAAAGAAAAAAAAACTTACCGGCTAGTTTGCTCAGGTTGTCTCCCATGCAAGTACTAACCACGACCGATGAAACTTTACTTTCATAATAGGTCGATCACCTAACCACTCATCTATCAGTGTCCTTTGAAATTTACCGTTATTGGCGGCCATGTAATGTTTTGAAGTATTTCAAAATTCTACATCCATCGGGGGCCACTGTAATATTCAAACGACTTTTACGACATATTTATTCACTTTCGCGAACATTTAACTGCTGGTCTCGATAATGTAACAACATAGGTAACATTTCCATGTAAATCTGACAACTTTGCACGAGCTTTTCACAACTTTGTAAGCACTTTGTTAATCACTTTGCGCTTGGGCAGCGATGCAATCTGCTAATATAAATAGCTATATTAGATTTTTCATATTTTCGTTCTAAATTTAACTGCGGGGTTCTATATGAAATGTCTTAGGGGGAATATACACCCAAATCCACCAACTTTTTAATTGCTTTTCACATTTTTAGGGTGTGTTTGTACATATTACGGCGGGCTCACATGACAGTCTGCCAACATGGGAGGCTTAAAATGGATTTTATTCATTTTTCATACGTTATAACTGCAGGGTTCGATATAAAAATAACTTAGGTCAAGAAAACACGCAAATCTACCAACTTTGCAATCGCTTTGTGCAACTTTGCACGCTGTTTTAACAGCATTAAACCAAACAGGTGCAGACTGCAAACAAATAAAACTTACCGGCTAGTTTGCTCAGGTTGTCTCCCATGCATGTACTAACCACGACCGATTAAACTTTACTTTCATAATAGGTCGATCACCTGACCACTCATCTATCAGAATCCTTTGAAATTGATCGTTATTGGCGGCCATGTAATGTTTGGAAGTGTTTCAACATTCTACATCCTTCGGGGCCACTGTGATATTCAAACGACTTTTACGACATATTTATTCACTTTCGCGAACATTTAACTGCTGGTCTCGATAATGTAACAACATAGATAACATTTCCCTGTAAATCTTACAACTTTGCACGAGCTTTTCACATCTTTGTAAGCACTTTGTTAATCACTTTGCGCTTGGGCAGTGATGCAATCTGCTAATATAAATAGCTATATTAGATTTTTCGTAGTTTCGTTCTAAATTTAACTGCGGGGTTCTATATGAAATGTCTTAGGGGGAATATACACGCAAATCCACCAAATTTTTAATTGCTTTTCACATTTTTAGAGTGTGCTTGTACATATTACGGCGGGCTCACATGACAGTCTGCTAACATGGGAGGCTTCAAATGGATATTATTCATTTTTCATACGTTATAACTGCAGGGTTCGATATAAAAACAACTTAGGTCAAGTAAACACGCAAATCTACCAACTTTGCAATCGCTTTGGACAACTTTGCACGCTGTTTTAACAGCTTAAACCAAACAGGTGCAGACTGCAAAAAAAAAAAACTTACCGGCTAGATTGCTCAGGTTGTCTCCCATGCAAGTACTAACCACGACCGATTAAACTTTACTTTCATAATAGGTCGATCACCTGACCACTCATCTATCAGAATCCTTTGAAATATATCGTTATTCTACATCCTTCGGGGGCCACTGTGATATTCAAACGACTTTTACGACATATTTATTCACTTTCGCGAACATTTAACTGCTGGTCTCGATAATGTAACAACATAGGTAACATTTCCATGTAAATCTGACAACTTTGCATGAGCTTTTCACAACTGTGTAAGCACTTTGTTAATCACTTTGCGATTGCGCAGTGATGCAATCTTCTAATATAAATAGCTATATTAGATTTTTCATATTTTCTTTCTAAATTTAACTGCGGGGTTGTATATGAAATGTCTAAGGGGAATATACACCCAAATCCACCAACTTTTTAATTGCTTTTCACATTCTTAGGGTGTGTTTGTACATATTACGGCGGGCTCACATGACATTCTGCTAACATGGGAGGCTTCAAATGGATTTTATTCATTTTTCATACGTTAAAACTGCAGGGTTCGATATAAAAACAACTTAGGTAAAGTAAACACGCAAATCTACCAACTTTGCAATCGCTTTGGACAACTTTGCACGCTGTTTTAACAGCTTAAACCAAACAGGTGCAGACTGCAAAAAGAAAAAAAAAACTTACCGGCTAGTTTGCTCAGGTTGTATCACATGCAAGTACTAACCACGACCGATAAAACTTTACTTTCATAATAGGTCGATCACCTAACCACTCATCTATCAGAGTCCTTTGAAATTTACCGTTATTGGCGGCCATTTAGTGTTTTGAAGTATTTCAAAATTCTACATCCATCGGGGGCCACTGTGATATTCAAACGACTTTTACGACATATTTATTCACTTTCGCGAACATTTAACTGCTGGTCTCGATAATGTAACAACATAGGTAACATTTCCATGTAAATCTGACAACTTTGCACGAGCTTTTCACAACTTTGTAAGCACTTTGTTAATCACTTTGCGCTTGGGCAGCGATGCAATCTGCTAATATAAATAGCTATATTAGATTTTTCGTAGTTTCGTTCTAAATTTAACTGCGGGGTTCTATATGGAATGTCTTAGGGGGAATATACACGCAAATCCACCAAATTTTTAATTGCTTTTCACATTTTTAGAGTGTGCTTGTACATATTACGGCGGGCTCACATGACAGTCTGCTAACATGGGAGGCTTCAAATGGATATTATTCATTTTTCATACGTTATAACTGCAGGGTTCGATATAAAAACAACTTAGGTCAAGTAAACACGCAAATCTACCAACTTTGCAATCTCTTTGGACAACTTTGCACGCTGTTTTAACAGCTTAAACCAAACAGGTGCAGACTGCAAAAAAAAAAAACTTACCGGCTAGATTGCTCAGGTTGTCTCCCATGCAAGTACTAACCACGACCGATTAAACTTTACTTTCATAATAGGTCGATCACCTGACCACTCATCTATCAGAATCCTTTGAAATATATCGTTATTCTACATCCTTCGGGGGCCACTGTGATATTCAAACGACTTTTACGACATATTTATTCACTTTCGCGAACATTTAACTGCTGGTCTCGATAATGTAACAACATAGGTAACATTTCCATGTAAATCTGACAACTTTGCACGAGCTTTTCACAACTGTGTAAGCACTTTGTTAATCACTTTGCGATTGCGCAGTGATGCAATCTTCTAATATAAATAGCTATATTAGATTTTTCATATTTTCTTTCTAAATTTAACTGCGGGGTTGTATATGAAATGTCTAAGGGGAATATACACCCAAATCCACCAACTTTTTAATTGCTTTTCACATTCTTAGGGTGTGTTTGTACATATTACGGCGGGCTCACATGATAGTCTGCTAACATGGGAGGCTTCAAATGGATTTTATTCATTTTTAATACGTTATAACTGCAGGGTTCGATATAAAAACAACTTAGGTCAAGTAAACACGCAAATCTATCAACTTTGCAATCGCTTTGGACAACATTGCACGATGTTTTAACAGCTTAAACCAAACAGGTGCAGACTGCAAAAAAAAAAAAAACCTACCGGCTAGTTTGCTCAGGTTGTCTCCCATGCAAGTACTAACCACGACCGATTAAACTTTACTTTCATAATAGGTCGATCACCTGACCACTCTTCTATCAGAGTCCTAAGAAATATACAGTTATTGGCGGCCATTTAATGTTTTGAAGTATTTTAAAATTCTACATCCTTCGGGGGCCACTGTGATATTCAAACGACTTTTACGACATATTTATTCACTTTCGCGAACATTTAACTGCTGGTCACGATAATGTAACAACATAGGTAACATTTCCATGTAAATCTGACAACTTTGCACGAGCTTTTCACAACTTTGTGAGCACTTTGTTAATCACTTTGCGCTTGGGCAGTGATGCGATCTGCTAATATAAATAGCTATATTAGATTTTTCATATTTTCGTTCTAAATTTAACTGCGGGGTTCTATATAAAATGTCTTAGGGGGAATATACACCCAAATCCACCAAATTTGTAATTGCTTTTCACATTTTTAGGGTGTGTTTGTACATATTACGGCGGGCTCACATGACAGTCTGCTAACATGGGAGGCTTCAAATGGATTTTATTCATTTTTCATACGTTAAAACTGCAGGGTTCGATATAAAAACAACTTAGGTAAAGTAAACACGCAAATCTACCAACTTTTCAATCGCTTTGGACAACTTTGCACGCTGTTTTAACAACTTAAACCAAACAGGTGCTGATGCAAAAAAAAAAAATCCCCGGCTAGTTTGCTCAGGTTATCTCCCATGCAAGTACTAACCACGACCGATTAAACTTTACTTTCATAATAGGTCGATCACCTGACCACTCATCTATCAGAATCTTTTGAAATTTATCGTTATTGGCGGCCATGTAATGTTTGGAAGTGTTTCAAAATTCTACATCCTTCGGGGCCACTGTGATATTCAAACGACTTTTACGACATATTTATTCACTTTCGCGAACATTTAACTGCTGGTCTCGATAATGTAACAACATAGGTAACATTTCCCTGTGAATCTGACAACTTTGCACGAGCTTTTCACAACTTTGTAAGCACTTTGTTAATCACTTTGCGCTTGGGCAGTGATGCAATCTGCTAATATAAATAGCAATATTAGATTTTTCATATTTTCGTTCTAAATTTAACTGCGGGGTTCTATATGAAATGTCTTAGGGGGAATATACACGCAAATCCACCAACTTTTTAATTGCTTTTCACATTTTTAGGGTGTGTTTGTACATATTACGGCGGGCTCACATGACATTCTGCTAACATGGGAGGCTTCAAATGGATTTTATTCATTTTTCATACGTTAAAACTGCAGGGTTCGATATAAAAACAACTTAGGTAAAGTAAACACGCAAATCTACCAACTTTGCAATCGCTTTGGACAACTTTGCACGCTGTTTTAACAGCTTAAACCAAACATCTGCAGACTGCAAAAAGAAAAAAAAACTTACCGGCTAGTTTGCTCAGGTTGTCTCCCATGCAAGTACTAACCACGACCGATGAAACTTTACTTTCATAATAGGTCGATCACCTAACCACTCATCTATCAGTGTCCTTTGAAATTTACCGTTATTGGCGGCCATGTAATGTTTTGAAGTATTTCAAAATTCTACATCCATCGGGGGCCACTGTAATATTCAAACGACTTTTACGACATATTTATTCACTTTCGCGAACATTTAACTGCTGGTCTCGATAATGTAACAACATAGGTAACATTTCCATGTAAATCTGACAACTTTGCACGAGCTTTTCACAACTTTGTAAGCACTTTGTTAATCACTTTGCGCTTGGGCAGCGATGCAATCTGCTAATATAAATAGCTATATTAGATTTTTCATATTTTCGTTCTAAATTTAACTGCGGGGTTCTATATGAAATGTCTTAGGGGGAATATACACCCAAATCCACCAACTTTTTAATTGCTTTTCACATTTTTAGGGTGTGTTTGTACATATTACGGCGGGCTCACATGACAGTCTGCCAACATGGGAGGCTTAAAATGGATTTTATTCATTTTTCATACGTTATAACTGCAGGGTTCGATATAAAAATAACTTAGGTCAAGAAAACACGCAAATCTACCAACTTTGCAATCGCTTTGTGCAACTTTGCACGCTGTTTTAACAGCATTAAACCAAACAGGTGCAGACTGCAAACAAATAAAACTTACCGGCTAGTTTGCTCAGGTTGTCTCCCATGCATGTACTAACCACGACCGATTAAACTTTACTTTCATAATAGGTCGATCACCTGACCACTCATCTATCAGAATCCTTTGAAATTGATCGTTATTGGCGGCCATGTAATGTTTGGAAGTGTTTCAACATTCTACATCCTTCGGGGCCACTGTGATATTCAAACGACTTTTACGACATATTTATTCACTTTCGCGAACATTTAACTGCTGGTCTCGATAATGTAACAACATAGATAACATTTCCCTGTAAATCTTACAACTTTGCACGAGCTTTTCACATCTTTGTAAGCACTTTGTTAATCACTTTGCGCTTGGGCAGTGATGCAATCTGCTAATATAAATAGCTATATTAGATTTTTCATATTTTCGTTCTAAATTTAACTTTGGGGTTCTATATGAAATGTCTTAGGGGGAATATACACGCAAATCCACCAACTTTTAAATTGCTTTTCACATTTTTAGGGTGTGTTTGTACATATTACGGCGGGCTCACATGACATTCTGCTAACATGGGAGGCTTCAAATGGATTTTATTCATTTTTCATACGTTAAAACTGCAGGGTTCGATATAAAAACAACTTAGGTAAAGTAAACACGCAAATCTACCAACTTTGCAATCGCTTTGGACAACTTTGCACGCTGTTTTAACAGCTTAAACCAAACAGGTGCAGATGCAAAAAAAAAAAAAAAAAAAAAAATTAGCGGCTAGTTTGCTCAGGTTATCTCCCATGCAAGTACTAACCACGACCGATTAAACTTCACTTTCATATTAGATCGATCACCTGACCACTCATCTATCAGAATCCTTTGAAATTTATCGTAATTGGCGGCCATGTAATGTTTGGAAGTGTTTCAAAATTCTACATCCTTCGGGGCCACTGTGATATTCAAACGACTTTTACGACATATTTATTCACTTTCGCGAACATTTAACTGCTGGTCTCGATAATGTAACAACATAGGTAACATTTCCCTGTAAATCTTACAACTTTGCACGAGCTTTTCACAACTTTGTAAGCACTTTGTTAATCACTTTGCGCTTGGGCAGTGATGCAATCTGCTAATATAAATAGCTATATTAGATTTTTCATATTTTCGTTCTAAATTTAACTTTGGGGTTCTATATGAAATGTCTTAGGGGGAATATACATGCAAACCCACCAACTTTTTAATTGCTTTTCACATTTTTAGGGTGTGTTTGTACATATTACGGCGGGCTCACATGACATTCTGCTAACATGGGAGGCTTCAAATGGATTTTATTCATTTTTCATAAGTTAAAACTGCAGGGTTCGATATAAAAACAACTTAGGTAAAGTAAACACGCAAATCTACCAACTTTGCAATCGCTTTGGACAACTTTGCACGCTGTTTTAACAGCTTAAACCAAACAGGTGCAGACTGCAAAAAGAAAAAAAAAACTTACCGGCTAGTTTGCTCAGGTTGTCTCCCATGCAAGTACTAACCACGACCGATTAAACTTTACTTTCATAATAGGTCGATCACCTGACCACTCATCTATCACAATCCTTTAAAGTTTATCGTTATTGGCGGCCATGTAATGTTTGGAAGTGTTTCAAAATTCTACATCCTTCGGGACCACTGTGATATTCAAACGACTTTTACGACATATTTATTCACTTTCGCGAACATTTAACTGCTGGTCTCGATAATGTAACAACATAGGTAACATTTCCCTGTAAATCTTACAACTTTGCACGAGCTTTTCACAACTTTGTAAGCACTTTGTTAATCACTTTGCGCTTGGGCAGTGATGCAATCTGCTAATATAAATAGCTATATTAGATTTTTCATATTTTCGTTCTAAATTTAACTTTGGGGTTCTATATGAAATGTCTTAGGGGGAATATACATGCAAATCCACCAACTTTTTAATTGCTTTTCACATTTTTAGGGTGTGTTTGTACATATTACGGCGGGCTCACATGACATTCTGCTAACATGGGAGGCTTCAAATGGATTTTATTCATTTTTCATAAGTTAAAACTGCAGGGTTCGATATAAAAACAACTTAGGTAAAGTAAACACGCAAATCTACCAACTTTGCAATCGCTTTGGACAACTTTGCACGCTGTTTTAACAGCTTAAACCAAACAGGTGCAGACTGCAAAAAGAAAAAAAAACTTACCGGCTAGTTTGCTCAGGTTGTCTCCCATGCAAGTACTAACCACGACCGATTAAACTTTACTTTCATAATAGGTCGATCACCTGACCACTCATCTATCACAATCCTTTAAAGTTTATCGTTATTGGCGGCCATGTAATGTTTGGAAGTGTTTCAAAATTCTACATCCTTCGGGACCACTGTGATATTCAAACGAATTTTACGACATATTTATTCACTTTCGCGAACATTTAACTGCTGCTCTCGATAATGTAACAACATAGGTAACATTTCCATGTAAATCTGACAACTTTGCACGAGCTTTTCACAACTTTGCAAGCACTTTGTTAATCACTTTGCGCTTGGGCAGTGATGCAATCTGCTAATATAAACAGCTATATTAGATTTTTCATATTTTCGTTCTAAATTTAACTGCGGGGTTCTATATGAAATGTCTTAGGGGGAATATACACCCAAATCCACCAACTTTTTAATTGCTTTTCACATTTTAAGGGTGTGTTTGTACATATTACGGCAGGCTCATATGACAGTCTGCTAACATGGGAGGCTTCAAATGGATTTTATTCATTTTTCATACGTTAAAACTGCAGGGTTCGATATAAAAACAACTTAGGTAAAGTAAACACGCAAATCTACCAACTTTGCAATCGCTTTGGACAACTTTGCACGCTGTTTTAACAGCTTAAACCAAACAGGTGCAGACTTCAAAAAGAAAAAAACAACTTACCGGCTAGTTTGCTCAGGTTGTCTCCCATGCAAGTACTAACCACGACCTATTAAACTTTACTTTCATAATAGGTCGATCACCTAACCACTCATCTATCAGAGTTCATTGAAATTTACCGTTATTGGCGGCCATTTAGTGTTTTGAAGTATTTCAAAATTCTACATCCATCGGGGGCCACTGTGATATTCAAACGACTTTTACGACATATTTATTCACTTTCGCGAACATTTAACTGCTGGTCTCGATAATGTAACAACATAGGTAACATTTCCATGTAAATCTGACAACTTTGCACGAGCTTTTCACATCTTTGTAAGCACTTTGTTAATCACTTTGCGCTTGGGCAGCGATGCAATCTATTAATATAAATAACTATATTAGATTTTTCGTAGTTTCGTTCTAAATTTAACTGCGGGGTTCTATATGAAATGTCTTAGGGGGAATATACACGCAAATCCACCAACTTTTTAATTGCTTTTCACATTTTTAGGGTGTGTTTGTACATATTACGGCGGGCTCACATGACAGTCTGCTAACATGGGAGGCTTCAAATGGATTTTATTCATTGTTCATACGTTATAACTGCAGGGTTCGATATAAAATCAACTTAGGTCAAGTAAACACGCAAATCTACCAACTTTGCAATCGCTTTGGACAACTTTGCACGCTGTTTTATCAGCTTAAACCAAACAGGTGCAGATGCAAAAAAAAAAAAAAAAAAATAGCGGCTAGTTTGCTCAGGTTATCTCCCATGCAAGTACTAACCACGACCGATTAAACTTTACTTTCATAATAGATCGATCACCTGACCACTCATCTTACAGAATCCTTTGAAATTTATCGTAATTGGCGGCCATGTAATGTTTGGAAGTATTTCAAAATTCTACATCCTTCGGGGCCACTGTGATATTCAAACGACTTTTACGACATATTTATTCACTTTCGCGAACATTTAACTGCTGGTCTCGATAATGTAACAACATAGGTAACATTTCCCTGTATATCTTACAACTTTGCACGAGCTTTTCACACCTTTGTAAGCACTTTGTTAATCACTTTGCGCTTGGGCAGTGATGCAATCTGCTAATATAAATAGCTATATTAGATTTTTCATATTTTCGTTCTAAATTTAACTTTGGGGTTCTATATGAAATGTCTTAGGGGGAATATACATGCAAATCCACCAACTTTTTAATTGCTTTTCACATTTTTAGGGTGTGTTTGTACATATTACGGCGGGCTCACATGACATTCTGCTAACATGGGAGGCTTCAAATGGATTTTATTCATTTTTCATACGTTAAAACTGCAGGGTTCGATATAAAAACAACTTAGGTAAAGTAAACACGCAAATCTACCAACTTTGCAATCGCTTTGGACAACTTTGCACGCTGTTTTAACAGCTTAAACCAAACAGGTGCAGACTGCAAAAAGAAAAAAAAAACTTACCGACTAGTTTGCTCAGGTTGTCTCCCATGCAAGTACTAACCACGACCGATTAAACTTTACTTTCATAATAGGTCGATCACCTAACCACTCATCTATCAGAGTCTTTTGAAATTCACCGTTATTGGCGGCCATTTAGTGTTTTGAAGTATTTCAAAATTCTACATCCATCGGGGGCCACTGTGATATTCAAACGACTTTTACGACATATTTATTCACTTTCGCGAACATTTAACTGCTGGTCTCGATAATGTGACAAAATAGGTAACATTTCCATGTAAATCTGACAACTTTGCACGAGCTTTTCACAACTTTGTAAGCACTTTGTTAATCACTTTGCGCTGGGGCAGCGATGCAAACTGCTAATATAAATAGCTCTATTAGATTTTTCATATTTTCGTTCTAAATTTAACTGCGGGGTTCTATATGAAATGTCTTAGGGGGAATATACACCCAAATCCACCAACTTTTTAATTGCTTTTCACATTTTTAGGGTGTGTTTGTACATATTACGGCGGGCTCACATGGCAGTCTGCTAACATGGGAGGCTTAAAATGGATTTTATTCATTTTTCATACGTTATAACTGCAGGGTTCGATATAAAAACAACTTAGGTAAAGTAAACACGCAAATCTACCAACTTTGCAATCGCTTTGGACAACTTTGCACGCTGTTTTAACAGCTTAAACCAAACAGGTGCAGACTTCAAAAAGAAAAAAAAAACTTACCGGCTAGTTTGCTCAGGTTGTCTCCCATGCAAGTACTAACCACGACCGATTAAACTTTACTTTCATAATAGGTCGATCACCTAACCACTCATCTATCAGAGTCCATTGAAATTTACCGTTATTGGCGGCCATTTAGTGTTTTGAAGTATTTCAAAATTCTACATCCATCGGGGGCCACTGTGATATTCAAACGACTTTTACGACATATTTATTCACTTTCGCGAACATTTAACTGCTGGTCTCGATAATGTAACAACATAGGTAACATTTCCATGTAAATCTGACAACTTTGCACGAGCTTTTCACATCTTTGTAAGCACTTTGTTAATCACTTTGCGCTTGGGCAGCGATGCAATCTATTAATATAAATAACTATATTAGATTTTTCGTAGTTTCGTTCTAAATTTAACTGCGGGGTTCTATATGAAATGTCTTAGGGGGAATATACACGCAAATCCACCAACTTTTTAATTGCTTTTCACATTTTTAGGGTGTGTTTGTACATATTACGGCGGGCTCACATGACAGTCTGCTAACATGGGAGGCTTCAAATGGATTTTATTCATTGTTCATACGTTATAACTGCAGGGTTCGATATAAAATCAACTTAGGTCAAGTAAACACGCAAATCTACCAACTTTGCAATCGCTTTGGACAACTTTGCACGCTGTTTTAACAGCTTAAACCAAACAGGTGCAGATGCAAAAAAAAAAAAAAAAAAAATAGCGGCTAGTTTGCTCAGGTTATCTCCCATGCAAGTACTAACCACGACCGATTAAACTTTACTTTCATAATAGATCGATCACCTGACCACTCATCTTACAGAATCCTTTGAAATTTATCGTAATTGGCGGCCATGTAATGTTTGGAAGTATTTCAAAATTCTACATCCATCGGGGGCCACTGTGATATTCAAACGACTTTTACGACATGTTTATTCACTTTCGCGAACATTTAACTGCTGGTCTCGATAATGTGACATCATAGGTAACATTTCCATGTAAATCTGACAACTTTGCACGAGCTTTTCACAACTTTGTAAGCACTTTGTTAATCACTTTGCGCTGGGGCAGCGATGCAAACTGCTAATATAAATAGCTCTATTAGATTTTTCATATTTTCGTTCTAAATTTAACTGCGGGGTTCTATATGAAATGTCTTAGGGGGAATATACACCCAAATCCACCAACTTTTTAATTGCTTTTCACATTTTTAGGGTGTGTTTGTACATATTACGGCGGGCTCACATGGCAGTCTGCTAACATGGGAGGCTTAAAATGGATTTTATTCATTTTTCATACGTTATAACTGCAGGGTTCGATATAAAATCAACTTAGGTCAAGTAAACACGCAAATCTACCAACTTTGCAATCGCTTTGGACAACTTTGCACGCTGTTTTAACAGCTTAAACCAAACAGGTGCAGATGCAAAAAAAAAAGATTAGCGGCTAGTTTGCTCAGGTTATCTCCCATGCAAGTACTAACCACGACCGATTAAACTTTACTTTCATAATAGATCGATCACCTGACCACTCATCTTACAGAATCCTTTGAAATTTATCGTAATTGGCGGCCATGTAATGTTTGGAAGTATTTCAAAATTCTACATCCTTCGGGGCCACTGTGATATTCATACGACTTTTACGACATATTTATTCACTTTCGCGAACATTTAACTGCTGGTCTCGATAATGTAACAACATAGGTAACATTTCCCTGTAAATCTTACAACTTTGCACGAGCTTTTCACAACTTTGTAAGCTCTTTGTTAATCACTTTGCGCTTGGGCAGTGATGCAATCTGCTAATATAAATAGCTATATTAGATTTTTCATATTTTCTTTCTAAATTTAACTTTGGGGTTCTATATGAAATGTCTTAGGGGGAATATACACGCAAATCCACCAACTTTTTAATTGCTTTTCACATTTTTAGGGTGTGTTTGTACATATTACGGCGGGCTCACATGACAGTCTGCTAACATGGGAGGCTTCAAATGGATTTTATTCATTGTTCATACGTTATAACTGCAGGGTTCGATATAAAATCAACCTAGGTCAAGTAAACACGCAAATCTACCAACTTTGCAATCGCTTTGGACAACTTTGCACGCTGTTTTAACAGCTTAAACCAAACAGGTGCAGACTGCAAAAAGAAAAAAAAAACTTACCGGCTAGTTTGCTCAGGTTGTCTCCCATGCAAGTACTAACCACGACCGATTAAACTTTACTTTCATAATAGATCGATCACCTGACCACTCATCTTACAGAATCCTTTGAAATTTATCGTAATTGGCGGCCATGTAATGTTTGGAAGTATTTCAAAATTCTACATCCTTCGGGGCCACTGTGATATTCAAACGACTTTTACGACATATTTATTCACTTTCGCGAACATTTAACTGCTGGTCTCGATAAAGTAACAACATAGGTAACATTTCCCTGTAAATCTTACAACTTTGCACGAGCTTTTCACAACTTTGTAAGCTCTTTGTTAATCACTTTGCGCTTGGGCAGTGATGCAATCTGCTAATATAAATAGCTATATTAGATTTTTCATATTTTCTTTCTAAATTTAACTTTGGGGTTCTATATGAAATGTCTTAGGGGGAATATACACGCAAATCCACCAACTTTTTAATTGCTTTTCACATTTTTAGGGTGTGTTTGTACATATTACGGCGGGCTCACATGACAGTCTGCTAACATGGGAGGCTTCAAATGGATTTTATTCATTGTTCATACGTTATAACTGCAGGGTTCGATATAAAATCAACTTAGGTCAAGTAAACACGCAAATCTACCAACTTTGCAATCGCTTTGGACAACTTTGCACGCTGTTTTAACAGCTTAAACCAAACAGGTGCAGACTGCAAAAAGAAAAAAAAACTTACCGGCTAGTTTGCTCAGGTTGTCTCCCATGCAAGTACTAACCACGACCGATTAAACTTTACTTTCATAATAGGTCGATCACCTAACCACTCATCTATCAGAGTCTTTTAAAATTCTCCGTTATTGGCGGCCATTTAGTGTTTTGAAGTATTTCAAAATTCTACATCCATCGGGGGCCACTGTGATATTCAAACGACTTTTACGACATATTTATTCACTTTCGCGAACATTTAACTGCTGGTCTCGATAATGTGACAACATAGGTAACATTTCCATGTAAATCTGACAACTTTGCACGAGCTTTTCACAACTTTGTAAGCACTTTGTTAATCACTTTGCGCTTGGGCAGCGATGCAAACTGCTAATATAAATAGCTCTATTAGATTTTTCATATTTTCGTTCTAAATTTAACTGCGGGGTTCTATATGAAATGTCTTAGGGGGAATATACACCCAAATCCACCAACTTTTTAATTGCTTTTCACATTTTTAGGGTGTGTTTGTACATATTACGGCGGGCTCACATGACAGTCTGCTAACATGGGAGGCTTCAAATGGATTTTATTCATTGTTCATACGTTATAACTGCAGGGTTCGATATAAAATCAACTTAGGTCAAGTAAACACGCAAATCTACCAACTTTGCAATCGCTTTGGACAACTTTGCACGCTGTTTTAACAGCTTAAACCAAACAGGTGCAGATGCAAAAAAAAAAAAAAAATTAGCCGCTAGTTTGCTCAGGTTATCTCCCATGCAAGTACTAACCACGACCGATTAAACTTTACTTTCATAATAGATCGATCACCTGACCACTCATCTTACAGAATCCTTTGAAATTTATCGTAATTGGCGGCCATGTAATGTTTGGAAGTATTTCAAAATTCTACATCCTTCGGGGCCACTGTGATATTCAAACGACTTTTACGACATATTTATTCACTTTCGCGAACATTTAACTGCTGGTCTCGATAATGTAACAACATAGGTAACATTTCCCTGTAAATCTTACAACTTTGCACGAGCTTTTCACAACTTTGGAAGCACTTTGTTAATCACTTTGTGCTTGGGCAGTGATGCAATCTGCTAATATAAATAGCTATATTAGATTTTTCATATTTTCGTTCTAAATTTAACTTTGGGGTTCTATATGAAATGTCTTAGGGGGAATATACACGCAAATCCACCAACTTTTTAATTGCTTTTCACATTTTTAGGGTGTGTTTGTACATATTACGGCAGGCTCATATGACAGTCTGCTAACATGGGAGGCTTCAAATGGATTTTATTCATTTTTCATACGTTAAAACTGCAGGGTTCGATATAAAAACAACTTAGGTAAAGTAAACACGCAAATCTACCAACTTTGCAATCGCTTTGGACAACTTTGCACGCTGTTTTAACAGCTTAAACCAAACAGGTGCAGACTTCAAAAAGAAAAAAAAACTTACCAGCTAGTTTGCTCAGGTTGTCTCCCATGCAAGTACTAACCACGACCGATTAAACTTTACTTTCATAATAGGTCGATCACCTAACCACTCTTCTATCAGAGTCCATTGAAATTTACCGTTATTGGCGGCCATTTAGTGTTTTGAAGTATTTCAAAATTCTACATCCATCGGGGGCCACTGTGATATTCAAACGACTTTTACGACATATTTATTCACTTTCGCGAACATTTAACTGCTGGTCTCGATAATGTAACAACATAGGTAACATTTCCATGTAAATCTGACAACTTTGCACGAGCTATTCACATCTTTGTAAGCACTTTGTTAATCACTTTGCGCTTGGGCAGCGATGCAATCTGCTAATATAAATAGCTATATTAGATTTTTCGTAGTTTCGTTCTAAATTTAACTGCGGGGTTCTATATGAAATGCCTTAGGGGGAATATACACGCAAATCCACCAACTTTTTAATTGCTTTTCACATTTTTAGGGTGTGTTTGTACATATTACGGCGGGCTCACATGACAGTCTGCTAACATGGGAGGCTTCAAATGGATTTTATTCATTGTTCATACGTTATAACTGCAGTGTTCGATATAAAAACAACGTAGGTCAAGTAAACACGCAAATCTACCAACTTTGCAATCGCTTTGGACAACTTTGCACGCTGTTTTAACAGCTTAAACCAAACAGGTGCAGATGCAAAAAAAAAAAAAAAAAAAAAAATTAGCGGCTAGTTTGCTCAGGTTATCTCCCATGCAAGTACTAACCACGACCGATTAAACTTTACTTTCATAATAGATCGATCACCTGACCACTCATCTATCAGAATCCTTTGAAATTTATCGTAATTGGCGGCCATGTAATGTATGGAAGTGTTTCAAAATTCTACATCCTTCGGGGCATGATATTCGTGGCATGATAACGGTAAATAACGGCATGATATTCAAACGACTTTTACGACATATTTATTCACTTTCGCGAACATTTAACTGCTGGTCTCGATAATGTAACAACATAGGTAACATTTCCCTGTAAATCTTACAACTTTGCACGAGCTTTTCACAACTTTGTGGGCACTTTGTTAATCACTTTGCGCTTGGGCAGTGATGGAATCTGCTAATATAAATAGCTATATTAGATTTTTCATATTTTCGTTCTAAATTTAACTTTGGGGTTCTATATGAAATGTCTTAGGGGGAATATACACGCAAATCCACCAAGTTTTTAATTGCTTTTCACATTTTTAGGGTGTGTTTGTACATATTACGGCGGGCTCACATGACATTCTGCTAACATGGGAGGCTTCAAATGGATTTTATTCATTTTTCATACGTTAAAACTGCAGGGTTCGATATAAAAACAACTTAGGTAAAGTAAACACGCAAATCTACCAACTTTGCAATCGCTTTGGACAACTTTGCACGCTGTTTTAACAGCTTAAACCAAACAGGTGCAGACTTCAAAATGAAAAAAAAAAACTTACCGGCTAGTTTGCTCAGGTTGTCTCTCCATGCAAGTACTAACCACGACCGATTAAACTTTACTTTCATAATAGGTCGATCACCTAACCACTCATCTATCAGAGTCCATTGAAATTTACCGTTATTGGCGGCCATTTAGTGTTTTGAAGTATTTCAAAATTCTACATCCATCGGGGGCCACTGTGATATTCAAACGACTTTTACGACATATTTATTCACTTTCGCGAACATTTAACTGCTGGTCTCGATAATGTAACAACATAGGTAACATTTCCGTGTAAATCTGACAACTTTCCACGAGCTTTTCACAACTTTGTATGCACTTTGTTAATCACTTTGCGCTTGGGCAGCGATGCAATCTGCTAATATAAATAGCTATATTAGATTTTTCGTAGTTTCGTTCTAAATTTAACTGCGGGGTTCTATATGAAATGTCTTAGGGGGAATATACACGCAAATCCACCAAATTTTTAATTGCTTTTCACATTTTTAGGGTGTGTTTGTACATATTACGGCGGGCTCACATGACAGTCTGCTAACATGGGAGGCTTCAAATGGATTTTATTCATTGTTCATACGTTATAACTGCAGGGTTCGATATAAAAACAACTTAGGTCAAGTAAACACGCAAATCTACCAACTTTGCAATCGCTTTGGACAACTTTGCACGCTGTTTTAACAGCTTAAACCAAACAGGTGCAGACTGCAAAGAAAAAAAAACTTACCGGCTAGTTTGCTTAGGTTGTCTCCCATACAAGTACTAACCACGACCGATTAAACTTTACTTTCATAATAGGTCGATCACCTGACCACTCATCTATCAGAGTCCTTTGAAATTCACCGTTATTGGCGGCCATTTAGTGTTTTGAAATATTGCAAAATTCTACATCCTTCGGGGGCCACTGTGATATTCAAACGAATTTTACGACATATTTATTCACTTTCGCGAACATTTAACTGCTGGTCTCGATAATGTAACAACATAGGTAACATTTCCATGTAAATCTGACAACTTTGCACGATCTTTTCACAACTTTGTAAGCACTTTGTTAATCACTTTGCGCTTGGGCAGTGATGCAATCTGCTAATATAAATAGCTATATTAGATTTTTCGTAGTTTCGTTCTAAATTTAACTGTGGCGTTCTATATGAAATGTCTTAGGGGGAATATACACGCAAATCCACCAAATTTTTAATTGCTTTTCACATTTTTAGGGTGTGTTTGTACATATTACGGCGGGCTCACATGACAGTCTGCTAACATGGGAGGCTTCAAATGGATTTTATTCATTGTTCATACGTTATAACTGCAGGGTTCGATATAAAAACAACTTAGGTCAAGTAAACACGCAAATCTACCAACTTTGCAATCGCTTTGGACAACTTTGCACGCTGTTTTAACAGCTTAAACCAAACAGGTGCAGACTGCAAAAAGAAAATAAAAAACTTACCGGCTAGTTTGCTCAGGTTGTCTCCCATGCAAGTACTAACCACGACCGATTAAACTTTACTTTTATAATAGGTCGATCACCTGACCACTCATCTGTCAGAGCCCTTTGAAATATATGGTTATTGGCGGTCATTTAATGTTTGGAAGTGTTTCAAAATTCTACATCCATCGGGGGCCACTGTGATATTCAAACGACTTTTACGACATATTTATTCACTTTCGCGAACTTTTAACTGCTGGTCACGATAATGTAACAACATAGGTAACATTTCCATGTAAATCTGGCAACTTTGCACGAGCTTTTCACAACTTTGTATGCACTTTGTTAATCACATTGCGCTTGGGCAGTGATGCAATCTGCTATTATAAATAGCTATATTAGATTTTTCATATTTTCGTTCTAAATTTAACTGTGGGGTTCTATTTGAAATGTCTTAGGGGGAATATACACCCAAATCCACCAACTTTTTAATTGCTTTTCACATTTTTAGGGTGTATTTGTACATATTACGGCGGGCTCACATGACAGTCTGCTAACATGGGAGGATTCAAATGGATTTTATTCATTTTTCATAAGTTATAACTGCAGGGTTCGATATAAAAACAACTTAGGTAAAGTAAACACGCAAATCTACCAACTTTGCAATCGCTTTGGACAACTTTGCACGCTGTTTTAACAGCTTAAACCAAACAGGTGCAGACTTCAAAATGAAAAAAAAAAAACTTACCGGCTAGTTTGCTCAGGTTGTCTCTCCATGCAAGTACTAACCACGACCGATTAAACTTTACTTTCATAATAGGTCGATCACCTAACCACTCATCTATCAGAGTCCATTGAAATTTACCGTTATTGGCGGCCATTTAGTGTTTTGAAGTATTTCAAAATTCTACATCCATCGGGGGCCACTGTGATATTCAAACGACTTTTACGACATAT
Organism: Saccoglossus kowalevskii; assembly: GCF_978046115.1. Lineage (NCBI taxonomy): Eukaryota > Metazoa > Hemichordata > Enteropneusta > Harrimaniidae > Saccoglossus > Saccoglossus kowalevskii. Next base: position 4,262,772 of record NC_140660.1, on the reverse strand, counting down.
TTATTTACTTTCGCGAACATTTAACTGCTGGTCTCGATAATGTAACAACATAGGTAACATTTCCGTGTAAATCTGACAACTTTCCACGAGCTTTTCACAACTTTGTATGCACTTTGTTAATCACTTTGCGCTTGGGCAGCGATGCAATCTGCTAATATAAATAGCTATATTAGATTTTTCGTAGTTTCGTTCTAAATTTAACTGCGGGGTTCTATATGCAATGTCTTAGGGGGAATATACACGCAAATCCACCAAATTTGTAATTGCTTTTCACATTTTTAGGGTGTGTTTGTACATATTACGGCGGGCTCACATGACAGTCTGCTAACATGGGAGGCTTCAAATGGATTTTATTCATTGTTCATACGTTATAACTGCAGGGTTCGATATAAAAACAACTTAGGTCAAGTAAACACGCAAATCTACCAACTTTGCAATCGCTTTGGACAACTTTGCACGCTGTTTTAACAGCTTAAACCAAACAGGTGCAGACTGCAAAAAAAAAAAAACTTACCGGCTAGTTTGCTTAGGTTGTCTCCCATACAAGTACTAACCACGACCGATTAAACTTTACTTTCATAATAGGTCGATCACCTGACCACTCATCTATCAGAGTCCTTTGAAATTCACCGTTATTGGCGGCCATTTAATGTTTTGAAATATTGCAAAATTCTACATCCTTCGGGGGCCACTGTGATATTCAAACGAATTTTACGACATATTTATTCACTTTCGCGAACATTTAACTGCTGGTCTCGATAATGTAACAACATAGGTAACATTTCCATGTAAATCTGACAACTTTGCACGAGCTTTTCACAACTTTGTAAGCACTTTGTTAATCACTTTGCGCTTGGGCAGTGATGCAATCTGCTAATATAAATAGCTATATTAGATTTTTCGTAGTTTCGTTCTAAATTTAACTGTGGGGTTCTATATGAAATGTCTTAGGGGGAATATACACGCAAATCCACCAAATTTTTAATTGCTTTTCACATTTTTAGGGTGTGTTTGTACATATTACGGCGGGCTCACATGACAGTCTGCTAACATGGGAGGCTTCAAATGGATTTTATTCATTGTTCATACGTTATAACTGCAGGGTTCGATATAAAAACAACTTAGGTCAAGTAAACACGCAAATCTACCAACTTTGCAATCGCTTTGGACAACTTTGCACGCTGTTTTAACAGCTTAAACCAAACAGGTGCAGACTGCAAAAAGAAAAAAAAAACTTACCGGCTAGTTTGCTCAGGTTGTCTCCCATGCAAGTACTAACCACGACCGATTAAACTTTACTTTTATAATAGGTCGATCACCTGACCACTCATCCGTCAGAGCCCTTTGAAATATATGGTTATAGGCGGTCATTTAATGTTTGGAAGTGTTTCAAAATTCTACATCCATCGGGGGCCACTGTGATATTCAAACGACTTTTACGACATATTTATTCACTTTCGCGAACTTTTAACTGCTGGTCACGATAATGTAACAACATAGGTAACATTTCCATGTAAATCTGGCAACTTTGCACGAGCTTTTCACAACTTTGTATGCACTTTGTTAATCACATTGCGCTTGGGCAGTGATGCAATCTGCTATTATAAATAGCTATATTAGATTTTTCATATTTTCGTTCTAAATTTAACTGTGGGGTTCTATTTGAAATGTCTTAGGGGGAATATACACCCAAATCCACCAACTTTTTAATTGCTTTTCACATTTTTAGGGTGTATTTGTACATATTACGGCGGGCTCACATGACAGTCTGCTAACATGGGAGGATTCAAATGGATTTTATTCATTTTTCATAAGTTATAACTGCAGGGTTCGATATAAAAACAACTTAGGTCAAGTAAACACGCAAATCGACCAACTTTGCAATCGCTTTGGACAACATTGCACGCTGTTTTGACAGCTTAAACCAAACAGGTGCAGACTGCAAAAAAAAAAAACTTACCGGCTAGTTTGCTCAGGTTGTATCACATGCAAGTACTAACCACGACCGATTAAACTTTACTTTCATAATAGGTCGATCACCTGACCACTCATCTATCAGAGTCCTTTGAAATTTACCGTTATTGGCGGCCATTTAATATTTTGAAGTATTTCAAAATTCTACATCCTTCGGGGGCCACTGTGATATTCAAACGACTTTTACGACATATTTATTCACTTTCGCGAACATTTAACTGCTGGTCTCGATAATGTAACAACATAGGTAACATTTCCATGTAAATCTGACAACTTTGCACGAGCTTTTCACAACTTTGTAAGCACTTTGTTATTCACTTTGCGCTTGGGCAGTGATGCAATCTGCTAATATAAATAGCTATATTAGATTTTTCATATTTTCGTTTTAAATTTAACTGCGGGGTTCTATATGAAATGTAATAGGGGGAATATACACGCAAATCCACCAACTTTTTAATTGCTTTTCACATTTGTAGGGTGTATTTGTACATATTACGGCGGGCTCACATGACAGTCTGCTAACATGGGAGGATTCAAATGGATTTTATTCATTTTTCATAAGTTATAACTGCAGGGTTCGATATAAAAACAACTTAGGTCAAGTAAACACGCAAATCTACCAACTTTGCAATCGCTTTGGACAACATTGCACGCTGTTTTAACAGCTTAAACCAAACAGGTGCAGACTGCAAAAAAAAAAAAAAAACTTACCGGCTAGTTTGCTCAGGTTGTATCACATGCAAGTACTAACCACGACCGATTAAACTTTACTTTCATAATAGGTCGATCACCTGACCACTCATCTATCAGAGTCCTTTGAAATTTACCGTTATTGGCGACCATTTAATATTTTGAAGTATTTCAAAATTCTACATCCTTCGGGGGCCACTGTGATATTCAAACGACTTTTACGACATATTTATTCACTTTCGCGAACATTTAACTGCTGGTCTCGATAATGTAACAACATAGATAACATTTCCATGTAAATCTGACAACTTTGCACGAGCTTTTCACAACTTTGTAAGCACTTTGTTAATCACTTTGCGCTTGGGCAGTGATGCAATCTGCTAATATAAATAGCTATATTAGATTTTTCATATTTTCGTTTTAAATTTAACTGCGGGGTTCTATATGAAATGTCATAGGGGGAATATACACGCAAATCTACCAACTTTTTAATTGCTTTTCACATTTTTAGGGTGTGTTTGTACATATTACGGCGGGCTCACATGACAGTCTGCTAACATAAGAGCCTTCAAATGGATTTTATTCATTTTTCATACGTTATAACTGCAGGGTTCGATATAAAAACAACTTAGGTCAAGTAAACACGCAAATCTACCAACTTTGCAATCGCTTTGGACAACTTTGCCCGCTGTTTTAACAGCTTAAACCAAACAGGTGCAGACTGCAAAAAAAAAAAAAACTTACCGGCTAGTATGCTCAGGTTGTATCACATGCAAGTACTAACCACGACAAGATTAATCTTTACTTTCATAATAGGTCGATCACCTGACCACTCATCTATCAGAGTCCTTTGAAATTTACCATTATTGGCGGCCATTTAATGTTTTGAAGTATTTCAAAATTCTACATCCTTCGGGGGCCACTGTGATATTCAAACGACTTTTACGACATATTTATTCACTTTCGCGAACATTTAACTGTTGGTCTCGATAATGTAACAACATAGGTAACATTTCCATGTAAATCTGACAACTTTGCACGAGCTTTTCGCAACTTTGTAAGCACTTTGTTAATCACTTTGCGCTTGGGCAGTGATGCAATCTGCTAATATAAATAGCTATATTAGATTTTTCATATTTTCGTTCTAAATTTAACTGCGGGGTTCAGTATGAAATGTCATAGGGGGAATATACTCGCAAATCCACCAACATTTTAATTGCTTTTCACATTTTTAGGGTGTGTTTGTACATATTACGGCGGGCTCACATGACAGTCTGCTAACATGGGAGGCTTCAAATGGATGTTATTCATTTTTCATACGTTATAACTGCAGGGTTCGATATAAAAACAACTTAGGTCAAGTAAACACGCAAATCTACCAACTTTGCAATCGCTTTGGACAACTTTGCACGCTGTTTTAACAGCTTAAACCAAACAGGTGCAGACTGCAAAAAAAAATTACCGGCTAGTTTGCTCAGGTTGTCTCCCATGCAAGTACTAACCACGACCGATTAAACTTTAATTGCATAATAGGTCGATCACCTGACCACTCATCTATCAGAGTCCTTTGAAATTTACCGTTATTGGCGGCCATTTAATGTTTGGAAGTGTTTCAAAATTCTACATCCTTCGGGGGCCACTGAGACATTCAAACGACTTTTACGACATATTTATTCACTTTCGCGAACATTTAACTGCTGGTCTCGATAATGTAACAACATAGGTAACATTTCCATGTAAATCTGACAACTTTGCACGAGCTTTTCGCAACATTGTAAGCACTTTGTTAATCACTTTGCGCTTGGGCAGTGATGCAATCTGCTAATATAAATAGCTATATTAGATTTTTCATATTTTCGTTCTAAATTTAACTGCGGGGTTCTATATGAAATGTCATAGGGGGAATATACACGCAAATCCACCAACTTTTTAATTGCTTTTCACATTTTTAGGGTGTGTTTGTACTTAAAACGGCGGGCTCACATGACAGTCTGCTAACATGGGAGGCTTCAAATGGATTTTATTCATTTTTCATACGTTATAACTGCAGGGTTCGATATAAAAACAACTTAAGTCAAGTAAACACGCAAATCTACCAACTTTGCAATCGCTTTGGACAACTTTGCACGCTGTTTTAACAGCTTAAACCAAACAGGTGCAGACTGCAAAAAAAAAAAAAAAAAACTTACCAGCTAGTTTCCTCACGTTGTATCACATGCAAGTACTAACCACGACCGATTAAACTTTACTTTCATAATAGGTCGATCACCTGACCACTCATCTATCAGAGTCCTTTGAAATTTACCGTTATTGGCGGCCATTTAATGTTTTGAAGTATTTCAAAATTCTACATCCTACGGGGGCCACTGTGATATTCAAACGACTTTTACGACATATTTATTCACTTTCGCGAACATTTAACTGCTGGTCTCGATAATGTAACAACATAGGTAACATTTCCATGTAAATCTGACAACTTTGCACGAGCTTTTCACAACTTTGTAAGCACTTTGTTAATCACTTTGCGCTTGGGCAGTGATGCAATCTGCTAATATAAATAGCTATATTAGATTTTTCATATTTTCGTTCTAAATTTAACTGCGGGGTTCTATATGAAATGTCACAGGGGGAACATACACGCAAATCCACCAACTTTTTAATTGCTTTTCACATTTTTAGGGTGTGTTTGTACATATTACGGCGGGCTCACATGACAGTCTGCTAACATGGGAGGCTTCAAATGGATGTTATTCATTTTTCATACGTTATAACTGCAGGGTTCGATATAAAAACAGCTTAGGTCAAGTAAACACGCAAATCTACCAACTTTACAATCGCTTCGGACAACTTTGCACGCTGTTTTAACAGCTTAAACCAAACAGGTGCAGACTGCAAAAAAAAACTTACCGTCTAGTTTGCTGAGGTTGTCTCCCATGCAAGTACTAACCACGACCGATTAAACTTTACTTTCATAATAGGTCGATCACCTGACCACTCATCTATCAGAGTCCTTTGAAATTTACCGTTATTGGCGGCCATTTAATGTTTTGAAGTATTTCAAAATTCTACATCCTACGGGGGCCACTGTGATATTCAAACGACTTTTACGACATATTTATTCACTTTCGCGAACATTTAACTGCTGGTCTCGATAATGTAACAACATAGGTAACATTTCCATGTAAATCTGACAACTTTGCACGAGCTTTTCACAACTTTGTAAGCACTTTGTTAATCACTTTGCGCTTGGGCAGTGATGCAATCTGCTAATATAAATAGCTATATTAGATTTTTCATATTTTCGTTCTAAATTTAACTGCGGGGTTCTATATGAAATGTCACAGGGGGAACATACACGCAAATCCACCAACTTTTTAATTGCTTTTCACATTTTTAGGGTGTGTTTGTACATATTACGGCGGGCTCACATGACAGTCTGCTAACATGGGAGGCTTCAAATGGATGTTATTCATTTTTCATACGTTATAACTGCAGGGTTCGATATAAAAACAGCTTAGGTCAAGTAAACACGCAAATCTACCAACTTTACAATCGCTTCGGACAACTTTGCACGCTGTTTTAACAGCTTAAACCAAACAGGTGCCGACTGCAAAAAAAAAACTTACCGTCTAGTTTGCTGAGGTTGTCTCCCATGCAAGTACTAACCACGACCGATTAAACTTTACTTTCATAATAGGTCGATCACCTGACCACTCATCTATCAGAGTCCTTTGAAATTCACCGTTATTGGCGGCCATTTAATGTTTTGAAATATTGCAAAATTCTACATCTTTCGGGGGCCACTGTGATATTCAAACGAATTTTACGACATATTTATTCACTTTCGCGAACATTTAACTGCTGGTCTCGATAATGCAACAACATAGGTAACATTTCCATGTAAATCTGACAACTTTGCACGAGCATTTCACAACTTTGTAAGCACTTTGTTAATCACTTTGCGCTTGGGCAGTGATGCAATCTGCTAATATAAATAGCTATATTAGATTTTTCATATTTTCGTTCTAAATTTAACTTTTGGGTTCTATATGAAATGTCTTAGAGGGAATATACACGCAAATCCACCAACTTTTTAATTGCTTTTCACATTTTTAGGGTGTGTTTGTACATATTAAGGCGGGCTCACATGACAGTCTGCTAACATGGGAGGCTTCAAATGGACTTTATTCATTTTTCATACGTTAAAACTGCAGGGTTCGATATAAAAACAACTTAGGTAAAGTAAACACGCAAATATACCAACTTTGCAATCGCTTTGGACAACTTTGCACGCTGTTTTAACAGCTTAAACCATACAGGTGCAGACTTCAAAAAGAAAAAAAAAACTTACCGGCTAGTTTGCGCAGGTTGTCTCCCATGCAAGTACTAACCACGACCGATTAAACTTTACTTTCATAATAGGTCGATCACCTAACCACTCATCTATCAGACTCCATTGAAATTTACCGTTATTGGCGGCCATTTAGTGTTTTGAAGTATTTCAAAATTCTACATCCATCGGGGGCCACTGTGATATTCAAACGACTTTTACGACATATTTATTCACTTTCGCGAACATTTAACTGCTGGTCTCGATAATGTAACAACATAGGTAACATTTCCATGTAAATCTGACAACTTTGCACGAGCTTTTCACAACTTTGTAAGCACTTTGTTAATCACTTTGCGCTTGGGCAGTGATGCAATCTGCTAATATAAATAGCTATATTAGATTTTTCGTAGTTTCGTTCTAAATTTAACTGTGGGGTTCTATATGAAATGTCTTAGGGGGAATATACACGCAAATCCACCAAATTTTTAATTGCTTTTCACATTTTTAGGGTGTGTTTGTACATATTACGGCGGGCTCACATGACAGTCTGCTAACATGGGAGGCTTCAAATGGATTTTATTCATTGTTCATACGTTATAACTGCAGGGTTCGATATAAAAACAACTTAGGTCAAGTAAACACGCAAATCTACCAACTTTGCAATCGCTTTGGACAACTTTGCACGCTGTTTTAACAGCTTAAACCAAACAGGTGCAGACTGCAAAAAAACAACTTACCGGATAGTTTGCTTAGGTTGTCTCCCATGCAAGTACTAACCACGACCGATTAAACTTTACTTTCATAATAGGTCGATCACCTGAATACTCATCTATCAGAGTCCTTTGAAATTTACCGTTATTGGCGGCCATTTAATGTTTTGAAGTATTGAAAAATTCTACATCCTTCGGGGGCCACTGTGATATTCAAACGAATTTTACGACATATTTATTCACTTTCGCGAACATTTAACTGCTGGTCTCGATAATGTAACAACATAGGTAACATTTCCATGTAAATCTTACAACTTTGCACGAGCTTTTCACAACTTTGTAAGCACTTTGTTAATCACTTTGCGCTTGGGCAGTGATGCAATCTGCTAATATAAATAGCTATATTAGATTTTTCATATTTTCGTTCTAAATTTAACTTTTGGGTTCTATATGAAATGTCTTATTGGGAATATACACGCAAATCCACCAACTTTTTAATTGCTTTTCACATTTTTAGGGTGTGTTTGTACATATTACGGCGGGCTCACATGACAGTCTGCTAACATGGGAGGCTTCAAATGGACTTTATTCATTTGTCATACGTTAAAACTGCAGGGTTCGATATAAAAACAACTTAGGTAAAGTAAACACGCAAATATACCAACTTTGCAATCGCTTTGGACAACTTTGCACGCTGTTTTAACAGCTTAAACCAAACAGGTGCAGACTTCAAAAAGAAAAAAAAAACTTACCGGCTAGTTTGCGCAGGTTGTCTCCCATGCAAGTACTAACCACGACCGATTAAACTTTACTTTCATAATAGGTCGATCACCTAACCACTCATATATCAGACTCCATTGAAATTTACCGTTATTGGCGGCCATTTAGTGTTTTGAAGTATTTCAAAATTCTACATCCATCGGGGGCCACTGTGATATTCAAACGACTTTTACGACATATTTATTCACTTTCGCGAACATTTAACTGCTGGTCTCGATAATGTAACAACATAGGTAACATTTCCATGTAAATCTGACAACTTTGCACGAGCTTTTCACAACTTTGTAAGCACTTTGTTAATCACTTTGCGCTTGGGCAGTGATGCAATCTGCTAATATAAATAGCTATATTAGATTTTTCGTAGTTTCGTTCTAAATTTAACTGTGGGGTTCTATATGAAATGTCTTAGGGGGAATATACACGCAAATCCACCAAATTTTTAATTGCTTTTCACATTTTTAGGGTGTGTTTGTACATATTACGGCGGGCTCACATGACAGTCTGCTAACATGGGAGGCTTCAAATGGATTTTATTCATTGTTCATACGTTATAACTGCAGGGTTCGATATAAAAACAACTTAGGTCAAGTAAACACGCAAATCTACCAACTTTGCAATCGCTTTGGACAACTTTGCACGCTGTTTTAACAGCTTAAACCAAACAGGTGCAGACTGCAAAAAAAAAAAACTTACCGGATAGTTTGCTTAGGTTGTCTCCCATGCAAGTACTAACCACGACCGATTAAACTTTACTTTCATAATAGGTCGATCACCTGAATACTCATCTATCAGAGTCCTTTGAAATTTTCCGTTATTGGCGGCCATTTAATGTTTTGAAGTATTGAAAAATTCTACATCTTTCGGGGGCCACTGTGATATTCAAACGAATTTTACGACATATTTATTCACTTTCGCGAACATTTAACTGCTGGTCTCGATAATGTAACAACATAGGTAACATTTCCATGTAAATCTTACAACTTTGCACGAGCTTTTCACAACTTTGTAAGCACTTTGTTAATCACTTTGCGCTTGGGCAGTGATGCAATCTGCTAATATAAATAGCTATATTAGATTTTTCATATTTTCGTTCTAAATTTAACTTTTGGGTTCTATATGAAATGTCTTAGGGGGAATATACACGCAAAACCACCAACTTTTTAATTGCTTTTCACATTTTTAGGGTGTGTTTGTACATATTACGGCGGGCTCACATGACAGTCTGCTAACATGGGAGGCTTCAAATGGACTTTATTCATTTGTCATACGATAAAACTGCAGGGTTCGATATAAAAACAACTTAGGTCAAGTAAACACGCAAATCTACCAACTTTGCAATCGCTGTGGACAACTTTGCACGCTATTTTAACAGCTTAAACCAAACAGGTGCAGACTGCAAAAAGAAAAAAAAAAACTTACCGGCTAGTTTGCTCAGGTTGTCTCCCATGCAAGTACTAACCACGACCGATTAAACTTTACTTTTATAATAGGTCGATCACCTGACCACTCATCTGTCAGAGCCCTTTGAAATTTATCGTTATTGGCGGTCATTTAATGTTTGGAAGTGTTTCAAAATTCTACATCCTTCGGGGGCCACTGTGATATTCAAACGACTTTTACGACATATTTATTCACTTTCGCAAACATTTAACTGCTGGTCTCGATAATGTAACAACATAGGTAACATTTCCATGTAAATCTGACAACTTTGCACGAGCTTTTCACAACTTTGTAAGCACTTTGTTAATCACTTTGCGCTAGGGCAGTGATGCAATCTGCTAATATAAATAGCTATATTAGATTTTTCATATTTTCGTTTTAAATTTAACTGCGGGGTTCTATATGAAATGTCATAGGGGGAATATACACGCAAATCTACCAACTTTTTAATTGCTTTTCACATTTGTAGGGTGTGTTTGTACATATTACGGCGGGCTCACATGACAGTCTGCTAACATGGGAGGCTTCAAATGGATTTTATTCATTTTTCATACGTTATAACTGCAGGGTTCGATATAAAAACAACTTAGGTCAAGTAAACACGCAAATCTAACAACTTTGCAATCGCTTTGGCCAACTTTGCACGCTGTTTTAACAGCTTAAACCAAACAGGTGCAGACTGCAAAAAAAAAACTTACCGGCTAGTTTGCTCAGGTTGTCTCCCATGCAAGTACTAACCACGACCGATTAAACTTTACTTGCATATTAGGTCGATCACCTGACCACTTATCTATCAGAGTCCTTTAAAATTTGTCGTTATTGGCGGCCATTTAATGTTTGGAAGTGTTTCAAAATTTTACATCCTTCGGGGCCACTGTGACATTCAAACGACTTTTACGACATATTTATTCACTTTCGCGAACATTTAACTGCTGGTCTCGATAATGTAACAACATAGGTAACATTTCCATGAAAATCTGACAATTTTGCACGAGCTTTTCGCAACTTTGTAAGCACTTTGTTAATCACTTTGCGCTTGGGCAGTGATGCAATCTGCTAATATAAACAGCTATATTAGATTTTTCATATTTTCGTTCTAAATTTAACTGCGGGGTTCTGTATGAAATGTCATAGGGGGAATATACTCGCAAATCCACCAACATTTTAATTGCTTTTCACATTTTTAGGGTGTGTTTGTACATATTACGGCGGGCTCACATGACAGTCTGCTAACATGGGAGGCTTCAAATGGATGTTATTTATTTTTCATACGTTATAACTGCAGGGTTCGATATAAAAACAACTTAGGTCAAGTAAACACGCAATTATACCAACTTTGCAATCGCTTTGGACAACTTTGTACGCTGTTTTAACAGCTTAAACCAAACAGGTGCAGACTGCAAAAAAAACTTACCGGCTAGTTTGCTCAGGTTGTCTCCCATGCAAGTACTAACCACGACCGATTAAACTTTACTTTCATAATAGGTCGATCACCTGACCACTCATCTATCAGAGTCCTTTGAAATTTACCATTATTGGCGGCCATTTAATGTTTTGAAGTATTTCAAAATTCTACATCCTTCGGGGGCCACTGTGATATTCAAACGACTTTTACGACATATTTATTCACTTTCGCGAACATTTAACTGCTGGTCTCGATAATGTAACAACATAGGTAACATTTCCATGTAAATCTGACAACTTTGCACGAGCTTTTCACAAATTTGCAAGCACTTTGTTAATCACTTTGCGCTTGGGCAGTGATGCAATCTGCTAATATAAATAGCTATATTAGATTTTTCATATTTTCGTTCTCAATTTAACTGCGGGGTTCTATATGAAATGTCACAGAAGGAACATACACGCAAATCCACCAACTTTTTAATTGCTTTTCACATTTTTAGGGTGTGTTTGTACATAATACGGCGGGCTCACCTGACAGTCTGCAAACATGGGAGGCTTCAAATGGATGTTATTCATTTTTCATACGTTATAACTGCAGGGTTCGATATAAAAACAGCTTAGGTCAAGTAAACACGCAAATCTACCAACTTTACAATCGCTTCGGACAACTTTGCACGCTGTTTTAACAGCTTAAACCAAACAGGTGCAGACTGCAAAAAAAAAAACTTACCGGCTAGTTTGCTCAGGTTGTCTCCCATGCAAGTACTAACCACGACGGATTAAATTTTACTTGCATAATAGGTCGATCACCTGACCACTCATCTATCAGAGTCCTTTGAAATTTATCGTTATTGGCGGCCATTTAATGTTTGGAAGTGTTTCAAAATTCTACATCCTTCGGGTGCCACTGTGATATTCAAACGACTTTCACGACATATTTATTACTTTCGCGAACTTTTAACTGCAGGTCTCGATAATGTAACAAAATAGGTAACATTTCCATGTAAATCTGACAACTTTGCACGAGCTTTTCACAACTTTGTAAGCACTTTGTTAATCACTTTGCGCTTGGGTAGCGATGCAATCTGCTAATATAAATAGCTATATTAGATTTTTCATATTTTCGTTCTAAATTTAACTGCGGGGTTCTATATGAAATGTCTTAGGGGGAACATACACCCAAATCCACCAACTTTTTAATTGCTTTTCACATTTTTAGGGTGTGTTTGTACATAATACGGCGGGTTCACATGACAGTCTGCTAACATGGGAGGCTTCAAATGGATGTTATTCATTTTTCATACATTATAACTGCAGGGTTCGATATAAAAACAACTTAGGTCAAGTAAACACGCAAATCTACCAACTTTACAATCGCTTCGGACAACTTTGCACGCTGTTTTAACAGCTTAAACCAAACAGGTGCAGACTGCAAAAAAAAACTTACCGTCTAGTTTGCTCAGGTTGTTTCCCATGCAAGTACTAACCACGACCGATTAAACTTTACTTGCATAATAGGTCGATCACCTGACCACTCATCTATCAGTGTCCTTTGAAATTTATCGTTATTGGCGGCCATTTAATGTTTGGAAGTGTTTCAAAATTCTACATCCTTCGGGGGCCACTGTGATATTCAAACGACTTTTACGACATATTTATTTACTTTCGCAAACTTTTAACTGCTGCTCTCGATAATGTAACAAAATAGGTAACATTTCCATGTAAATCTGACAACTTTGCACGAGCTTTTCACAACTTTGTAAGCACTTTGTTAATCACTTTGCGCTTGGGCAGCGATGCAATCTGCTAATATAAATAGCTATATTAGATTTTTCATATTTTCGTTCTAAATTTAACTGCGGTGTTCTATATGAAATGTCTTAGGGGGAATATACACCCAAATCCACCAACTTTTTAATTGCTTTTCACAATTTAAGGCGTGTTTGTAAATATTACGGCGGGCTCACATTACAGTCTGCTAACATGGGAGGCTTCAAATGGATTTTATTCATTTTTCATACGTTATAACTGCAGGGTTCGATATAAAAACAACTTAGGTCAAGTAAACACGCAAATCTAAAAACTTTGCAATCACTTTGGACAACTTTGCACGCTCTTTTAACAGCTTAAACCAAACAGGTGCAGACTGCAAAAAAGAAAACTTACCGGCTAGTTTGCTCAGGTTGTCTCCCATGCAAGTACTAACCACGACCGATTAAACTTTACTTGCATAATAGGTCGATCACCTGACACTCATCTATCAGAGTCCTTTGAAATTTATCGTTATTGGCGGCCATTTAATGTTTGGAAGTGTTTCAAAATTCTACATCCTTCGGGAGCCACTGTGATATTCAAACGACTTTCACGACATATTTATTACTTTCGCGAACATTTAACTGCTGGTCTCGATAATGTAGCAAAATAGGTAACATTTCCATGTAAATCTGACAACTTTGCACGAGCTTTTCACAACTTTGTAAGCACTTTGTTAATCACTTTGCGCTTGGGCAGCGATGCAATCTGCTAATATAAATAGCTATATTAGATTTTTCATATTTTCGTTCTAAATTTAACTGCGGGGTTCTATATGAAATGTCTTGGGGGGAACATACACCCAAATCCACCAACTTTTTAATTGCTTTTCACATTTTTAGGGTGTGTTTCTACATATTACGGCGGGCTCACATGACAGTCTGCTAACATGGGAGGCTTCAAATGAATTTTATTCATTTTTCATACGTTATAACTGCAGGGTTCGATATAAAAACAACTTAGGTCAAGTAAACACGCAAATCTACCAACTTTGCAATCGCTTTGGACAACTTTGCACGCTGTTTTAACAGCTTAAACCAAACAGGTGCAGACTGCAAAAAAAAAAACTTATCGGCTAGTTTGCTCAGGTTGTATCGCATGCAAGTACTTACCACGACCGATTAAACTTTACTTTCATAATAGGTCGATCACCTGACCACTCATCTATCAGAGTCCTTTGAAATTTACCGTTATTGGCGGCCATTTAATATTTTGAAGTATTTCAAAATTCTACATCCTTCGGGGGCCACTGTGATATTCAAACGACTTTTACGACATATTTATTCACTTTCGCGAACATTTAACTGCTGGTCTCGATAATGTAACAACATAGGTAACATTTCCATGTAAATCTGACAACTTTGCACGAGCTTTTCACAACTTTGTAAGCACTTTGTTAATCACTTTGCGCTTGGGCAGTGATGCAATCTGCAATTATAAATAGCTATATTAGATTTTTCATATTTTCGTTCTAAATTTAACTGCGGGGTTCTATATGAAATGTCACAGGGGGAACATACACGCAAATCCACCAACTTTTTAATTGCTTTTCACATTTTTAGGGTGTGTTTGTACATATTACGGCGGGCTCACATGACAGTCTGCTAACATGGGAGGCTTCAAATGGATTTTATTCATTTTTCATACGTTATAACTGCAGGGTTCAATATAAAAACAACTTAGGTCAAGTAAACACGCAAATCTACCAACTTTGCAATCGCTTTGGACAACTTTGCACGCTGTTTTAACAGCTTAAACCAAACAGGTGCAGACTGCAAAAAAAAAAAACTTATCGGCTAGTTTGCTCAGGTTGTATCGCATGCAAGTACTTACCACGACCGATTAAACTTTACTTTCATAATAGGTCGATCACCTGACCACTCATCTATCAGAGTCCTTTGAAATTTACCGTTATTGGCGGCCATTTAATATTTTGAAGTATTTCAAAATTCTACATCCTTCGGGGGCCACTGTGATATTCAAACGACTTTTACGACATATTTATTCACTTTCGCGAACATTTAACTGCTGGTCTCGATAATGTAACAACATAGGTAACATTTCCATGTAAATCTGACAACTTTGCACGAGCTTTTCACAACTTTGTAAGCACTTTGTTAATTACTTTGCGCTTGGGCAGTGATGCAATCTGCAATTATAAATAGCTATATTAGATTTTTCATATTTTCGTTCTAAATTTAACTGCGGGGTTCTATATGAAATGTCACAGGGGGAACATACACGCAAATCCACCAACTTTTTAATTGCTTTTCACATTTTTAGGGTGTGTTTGTACATATTACGGCGGGCTCACATGACAGTCTGCTAACATGGGAGGCTTCAAATGGATTTTATTCATTTTTCATACGTTATAACTGCAGGGTTCGATATAAAAACAACTTAGGTCAAGTAAACACGCAAATCTACCAACTTTGCAATCGCTTTGGACAACTTTGCACGCTGTTTTAACAGCTTAAACCAAACAGGTGCAGACTGCAAAAAAAAACTTACTGTCTAGTTTGCTCAGGTTGTCTCCCATGCAAGTACTAACCACGACCGATTAAACTTTACTTGCATAATAGGTCGATCACCTGACCACTCATCTGTCAGAGTCCTTTGAAATTTATCGTTATTGGCGGCCATTTAATGTTTGGAAGTGTTTCAAAATTCTACATCCTTCGGGGGCCACTGTGATATTCAAACGACTTTCACGACATATTTATTCACTTTCGCAAACTTTTAACTGCTGCTCTCGATAATGTAACAGAATACGTAACATTTCCATGTAAATCTGACAACTTTGCACTAGCTTTTCACAACTTTGTAAGCACTTTGTTAATCACTTTGCGCTTGGGCAGTGATGCAATCTGCTAATATAAATAGCTATATTAGATTTTTCATATTTTCGTTCTAAATTTAACTGCGGGGTTCTATATGAAATGTCACAGGGGGAACATACACGCAAATCCACCAACATTTTAATTGCTTTTCACTTTTTTAGGGTGTGTTTGTACATATTACGGCGGGCTCACATGACAGTCTGCTAACATGGGAGGCTTCAAATGGATTTTATTCATTTTTCATACGTTATATCTGCAGGGTTCGATATAAAAACAACTTAGGTCAAGTAAACACGCAAATCTACCAACTTTGCAATCGCTTTGGACAACATTGCACGCTGTTTTAACAGCTTAAACCAAACAGGTGCAGACTGCAAAAAAAACAAAAAAAAACTTACCGGCTAGTTTGCTCAGGTTGTATCACATGCAAGTACTAACCACGACCGATTAAACTTTACATTCATAATAGGTCGATCACCTGACCACTCATCTATCAGAGTCCTTTGAAATTTACCGTTATTGGCGGCCATTTGATATTTTGATGTATTTCAAAATTCTACATCCTTCGGGGGCCACTGTGATATTCAAACGACTTTTACGACATATTTATTCACTTTCGCGAACATTTAACTGCTGGTCTCGATAATGTAACAACATAGGTAACATTTCCATGTAAATCTGACAACTTTGCACGAGCTTTTCACAACTTTGTAAGCACTTTGTTAATCACTTTGCGCTTGGGCAGTGATGCAATCTGCTAATATAAATAGCTATATTAGATTTTTCATATTTTCGTTTTAAATTTAACTGCTAGGTTCTATATGAAATGTCATAGGGGGAATATACACGCAAATCCACCAACTTTTTAATTGCTTTTCACATTTTAGGGTGTGTTTGTACATAATACGGCGGGCTCACATGACAGTCTGCTAACATGGGAGGCTTCAAATGGATGTTATTCATTTTTCATACGTTATAACTGCAGGGTTCGATATAAAAACAACTTAGGTCAAGTAAACACGCAAATCTACCAACTTTGCAATCGCTTTGGACAACTTTGCACGCTGTTTTAACAGCTTAAACCAAACAGGTGCAGACTGCAAAAAAAAAACTTACCGTCCAGTTTGCTCAGGTTGTCTCCCATGCAAGTACTAACCACGACCGATTAAACTTTACTTGCATAATAGGTCGATCTCCTGACCACTCATCTATGAGAGTCCTTTGAAATTTATCGTTATTGGCGGCCATTTAATGTTTGGAAGTGTTTCAAAATTCTACATCCTTCGGGGGCCACTGTGATATTCAAACGACTTTTACGACATATTTATTTACTTTCGCAAACTTTTAACTGCTGCTCTCGATAATGTAACAGAATAGGTAACATTTCCATGTAAATCTGACAACTTTGCACGACCTTTTCACAACTTTGTAAGCACTTTGTTAATCACTTTGCGCTTGGGCAGCGATGCAATCTGCTAATATAAATAGCTATATTAGATTTTTCATATTTTCGTTCTAAATTTAACTGCGGGGTTCTACATGAAATGTCTTAGGGGGAATATACACCCAAATCCACCAACTTTTTAATGGCTTTTCACAATTTAGGGTGTGTTTGTAAATATTACGGCGGGTTCACATGACAGTCTGCTAACATGGGAGGCTTCAAATGGATTTTATTCATTTTTCATACGTTATAACTGCAGGGTTCGATATAAAAACAACTTAGGTCAAGTAAACACGCAAATCTAAAAACTTTGCAATCGCTTTGGACAACTTTGCACGCTGTTTTAACAGCTTAAACCAAACAGGTGCAGACTGCAAAAAAGAAAACTTACCGGCTAGTTTGCTCAGGTTGTCTCCCATGCAAGTACTAACCACGACCGATTAAACTTTACTTGCATAATAGGTCGATCACCTGACCACTCATCTATCAGAGTCCTTTGAAATTTATCGTTATTGGCGGCCATTTAATGTTTGGAAGTGTTTCAAAATTCTACATCCTTCGGGGGCCACTGTGATATTCAAACGACTTTCACGACATATTTATTACTTTCGCGAACTTTTAACTGCTGGTCTCGATAATGTAACAAAATAGGTAACATTTCCATGTAAATCTGACAACTTTGCACGAGCTTTTCACAACTTTGTAAGCACTTTGTTAATCACTTTGCGCTTGGGCAGTGATGCAATCTGCTAATATAAATAGCTATATTAGATTTTTCATATTTTCGTTTTAAATTTAACTGCTAGGTTCTATATGAAATGTCATAGGGGGAATATACACGCAAATCCACCAACTTTTTAATTGCTTTTCACATTTTAGGGTGTGTTTGTACATAATACGGCGGGCTCACATGACTGTCTGCTAACATGGGAGGCTTCAAATGGATGTTATTCATTTTTCATACGTTATAACTGCAGGGTTCGATATAAAAACAACTTAGGTCAAGTAAACACGCAAATCTACCAACTTTACAATCGCTTCGGACAACTTTGCACGCTGTTTTAACAGCTTAAACCAAACAGGTGCAGACTGCAAAAAAAAACTTACCGTCTAGTTTGCTCAGGTTGTCTCCCATGCAAGTACTAACCACGACCGATTAAACTTTACTTGCATAATAGGTCGATCACCTAACCACTCATCTATCAGAGTCCTTTGAAATTTATCGTTATTGGCGGCCATTTAATGTTTGGAAGTGTTTCAAAATTCTACATCCTTCGGGGGCCACTGTGATATTCAAACGACTTTTACGACATATTTATTTACTTTCGCAAACTTTTAACTGCTGCTCTCGATAATGTAACAAAATAGGTAACATTTCCATGTAAATCTGACAACTTTGCACGAGCTTTTCACAACTTTGTAAGCACTTTGTTAATCACTTTGCGCTTGGGCAGCGATGCAATCTGCTAATATAAATAGCTATATTAGATTTTTCATATTTTCGTTCTAAATTTAACTGCGGGGTTCTATATGAAATGTCTTAGGGGGAATATACACCCAAATCCACCAACTTTTTAATTGCTTTTCACAATTTAAGGTCTGTTTGTAAATATTACGGCGGGCTCACATGACAGTCTGCTAACATGGGAGGCTTCAAATGGATTTTATTCATTTTTCATACGTTATAACTGCAGGGTTCGATATAAAAACAACTTAGGTCAAGTAAACACGCAAATCTAAAAACTTTGCAATCGCTTTGGACAACTTTGCACGCTCTTTTAACAGCTTAAACCAAACAGGTGCAGACTGCAAAAAAGAAAACTTACCGGCTAGTTTGCTCAGGTTGTCTCCCATGCAAGTACTAACCACGACCGATTAAACTTTACTTGCATAATAGGTCGATCACCTGACCACTCATCTATCAGAGTCCTTTGAAATTTATCGTTATTGGCGGCCATTCAATGTTTGGAAGTGTTTCAAAATTCTACATCCTTCGGGGGCCACTGTGATATTCAAACGACTTTCACGACATATTTATTACTTTCGCGAACTTTTAACTGCTGGTCTCGATAATGTAACAAAATAGGTAACATTTCCATGTAAATCTGACAACTTTGCACGAGCTTTTCACAACTTTGTAAGCACTTTGTTAATCACTTTGCGCTTGGGCAGCGATGCAATCTGCTAATATAAATAGCTATATTAGATTTTTCATATTTTCGTTCTAAATTTAACTGCGGGGTTCTATATGAAATGTCTTAGGGGGAACATACACCCAAATCCATCAACTTTTTAATTGTTTTTCACATTTTTAGGGTGTGTTTGTACATATTACGGCGGGCTCACATGACAGTCTGCTAACATGGGAGGCTTCAAATGAATTTTATTCATTTTTCATACGTTATAACTGCAGGGTTCGATATAAAAACAACTTAGGTCAAGTAAACACGCAAATCTACCAACTTTGCAATCGCTTTGGACAACTTTGCACGCTGTTTTAACAGCTTAAACCAAACAGGAGCAGACTGCAAAAAAAAAAAAAAAAACTTACCGGCTAGTTTGCTCAGGTTGTCTCCCATGCAAGTACTAACCACGACCGATTAAACTTTACTTTCATAATAGGTCGATCACCTGACCACTCATCTATCAGAATCCTTTACAATTTATCGTTATTGGCGGCCATGTAATGTTTGGAAGTGTTTCAAAATTCTACATCCTTCGGGGCCACTGTGATATTCAAACGACTTTTACGACATATTTATTCACTTTCGCGAACATTTAACTGCTGGTCTCGATAATGTAACAACATAGGTAACATTTCCATGTAAATCTGACAACTTTGCACGAGCTTTTCGCAACTTTGCAAGCACTTTGTTAATCACTTTGCGCTTGGGCAGTGATGCAATCTGCTAATATAAATAGCTATATTAGATTTTTCATATTTTCGTTTTAAATTTAACTGCGGGGTTCTATATGAAATGTCACAGAAGGAACATACACGCAAATCCACCAACTTTTTAATTGCTTTTAACATTTTTAGGGTGTGTTTGTAAATATTACGGCGGGCTCACATGACAGTCTGCTAACATGGGAGGCTTCAAATGGATTTTATTCATTTTTCATACGTTATAACTGCAGGGTTCGATATAAAAACAACTTAGGTCAAGTAAACACGCAAATCTACCAACTTTGCAATCGCTTTGGACAACTTTGCACGCTGTTTTAACAGCTTAAACCAAACAGGTGCAGACTGCAAAAAAAAAACTTACCGTCCAGTTTGCTCAGGTTGTCTCCCATGCAAGTACTAACCACGACCGATTAAACTTTACTTGCATAATAGGTCGATCTCCTGACCACTCATCTATGAGAGTCCTTTGAAATTTATCGTTATTGGCGGCCATTTAATGTTTGGAAGTGTTTCAAAATTCTACATCCTTCGGGGGCCACTGTGATATTCAAACGACTTTTACGACATATTTATTTACTTTCGCAAACTTTTAACTGCTGCTCTCGATAATGTAACAGAATAGGTAACATTTCCATGTAAATCTGACAACTTTGCACGAGCTTTTCACAACTTTGTAAGCACTTTGTTAATCACTTTGCGCTTGGGCAGCGATGCAATCTGCTAATATAAATAGCTATATTAGATTTTTCATATTTTCGTTCTAAATTTAACTGCGGGGTTCTACATGAAATGTCTTAGGGGGAATATACACCCAAATCCACCAACTTTTTAATGGCTTTTCACAATTTAGGGTGTGTTTGTAAATATTACGGCGGGTTCACATGACAGTCTGCTAACATGGGAGGCTTCAAATGGATTTTATTCATTTTTCATACGTTATAACTGCAGGGTTCGATATAAAAACAACTTAGGTCAAGTAAACACGCAAATCTAAAAACTTTGCAATCGCTTTGGACAACTTTGCACGCTGTTTTAACAGCTTAAACCAAACAGGTGCAGACTGCAAAAAAGAAAACTTACCGGCTAGTTTGCTCAGGTTGTCTCCCATGCAAGTACTAACCACGACCGATTAAACTTTACTTGCATAATAGGTCGATCACCTGACCACTCATCTATCAGAGTCCTATGAAATTTATCGTTATTGGCGGCCATTTAATGTTTGGAAGTGTTTCAAAATTCTACATCCTTCGGGGGCCACTGTGATATTCAAACGACTTTCACGACATATTTATTACTTTCGCGAACTTTTAACTGCTGGTCTCGATAATGTAACAAAATAGGTAACATTTCCATGTAAATCTGACAACTTTGCACGAGCTTTTCACAACTTTGTAAGCACTTTGTTAATCACTTTGCGCTTGGGCAGCGATGCAATCTGCTAATATAAATAGCTATATTAGATTTTTCATATTTTCGTTCCAAATTTAACTGCGGGGTTCCATATGAAATATCTTAGGAGGAACATACACCCAAATCCACCAACTTTTTAATTGCTTTTCACATTTTTAGGGTGTGTTTGTACATATTACGGCGGGCTCACATGACAGTCTGCTAACATGGGAGGCTTCAAATGAATTTTATTCATTTTTCATACGTTATAACTGCAGGGTTCGATATAAAAACAACCTAGGTCAAGTAAACACGCAAATCTACCAACTTTGCAATCGCTTTGGACAACTTTGCACGCTGTTTTAACAGCTTAAACCAAACAGGTGCAGACTGCCAAAAAAAAAAAACTTACCGGCTAGTTTGCTCAGGTTGTCTCCCATGCAAGTACTAACCACGACCAATTAAACTTTACTTTCATAATAGGTCGATCACCTGACCACTCATCTATCAGAATCCTTTAAAATTTATCGTTATTGGCGGCCATGTAATGTTTGTAAGTGTTTCAAAATTCTACATCCTTCGGGGCCACTGTGATATTCAAACGACTTTTACGACATATTTATTCACTTTCGCGAACATTTAACTGCTGGTCTCGATAATGTAACAACATAGGTAACATTTCCATGTAAATCTGACAACTTTGCACGAGCTTTTCGCAACTTTGTAAGCACTTTGTTTATCACTTTGCGCTTGGGCAGTGATGCAATCTGCTAATATAAATAGCTATATTAGATTTTTCATATTTTCGTTTTAAATTTAACTTCTATGTTCTATATGAAATGTCATAGGGGGAATATACACGCAAATCCACCAACTTTTTAATTGCTTTTCACATTTCTAGGGTGTGTTTGTACATAAAACGGCGGGCTCACAAGACAGTCTGCAATCATGGGAGGCTTCAAATGGATATTATTCATTTTTCATACGTTATAACTGCAGGGTTCGATATAAAAACAACTTAAGTCAAGTAAACACGCAAATCTACCAACTTTGCAATCGCTTTGGACAACTTTGCACGCTCTTTTAACAGCTTAAACCAAACAGGTGCAGTCTGCAAAAAAAAAAAAAACTTACCAGCTAGTTTGCTCAGGTTGTATCATATGCAAGTACTAACCACGACCGATTAAACTTTACTTTCATAATAGGTCGATCACCTTACCACTCATCTATCAGAGTCCTTTGAAATTTACCGTTATTGGCGGCCATTTAATGTTTGGAAGTGTTTCAAAATTCTACATCCTTCGGGGGCCACTGTGATATTCAAACGACTTTTACGACATATTTATTCACTTTCGCGAACATTTAACTGCTGGTCTCGATAATGTAACAACATAGGTAACATTTCCATGTAAATCTGACAACTTTGCACGAGCTTTTCGCAACTTTGTAAGCACTTTGTTAATCACTTTGCGCTTGGGCAGTGATGCAATCTGCTAATATAAATAGCTATATTAGATTTTTCATATTTTCGTTTTAAATTTAACTGCTAGGTTCTATATGAAATGTCATAGGGGGAATACACACGCAAATCCACCAACTTTTTAATTGCTTTTCATATTTTTAGGGTGTGTTTGTACATAAAACGGCGGCTCACATGACAGTCTGCTAACATGGGAGGCTTCAAATGGATTTTATTCATTTTTCATACGTTATAACTGCAGGGTTCGATATAAAAAACAACTTAGGTCAAGTAAACACGCAAATCTACCAACTTTGCAATCGCTTTGGACAACTTTGCACGCTGTTTTAACAGCTTAAACCAAACAGGTGCAGACTGCAAAAAAAAAAAACTTATCGGCTAGTTTGCTCAGGTTGTATCACATGCAAGTACTTACCACGACCGATTAAACTTTACTTGCATAATAGGTCGATCACCTGACCACTTATCTATCAGAGTCCTTTGAAATTTACCGTTATTGGCGGCCATTTAATGTTTTGAAGTATTTCAAAATTCTACATCCTTCGGGGGCCACTGTGATATTCAAACGACTTTTACGACATATTTATTCACTTTCGCGAACATTTAACTGCTGGTCTCGATAATGTAACAACATAGGTAACATTTCCATGTAAATCTGACAACTTTGCACGAGCTTTTCACAACTTTGTAAGCACTTTGTTAATCACTTTGCGCTTGGGCAGTGATGCAATCTGCTAATATAAATAGCTATATTAGATTTTTCATATTTTCGTTCTAAATTTAACTGCGGGGTTCTATATGAAATGTCACAGGGGGAACATACACGCTAATCCACCAACTTTTTAATTGTTTTTCACATTTTTAGGGTGTGTTTGTACATATTACGGCGGGCTCACATGACAGTCTGCTAACATGGGAGGCTTCAAATGGATTTTATTCATTTTTCATACGTTATAACTGCAGGGTTCGATATAAAAACAACTTAGGTCAAGTAAACACGCAAATCTACCAACTTTGCAATCGCTTTGGACAACTTTGCACGCTGTTTTTAACAGCTTAAACCAAACAGGTGCAGACTGCAAAAAAAAAACTTACCGTCTAGTTTGCTCAGGTTGTCTCCCATGCAAGTACTAACCACAACCAATTAAACTTTACTTGCATAATAAGTCGATCACCTGACCACTCATCTATCAGAGTCCTTTGAAATTTATCGTTATTGGCGGCCATTTAATGTTTGGAAGGGTTTCAAAATTCTACATCCTTCGGGGGCCACTGTGATATTCAAACGACTTTTACGACATATTTATTTACTTTCGCAAACTTTTAACTGCTGCTCTCGATAATGTAACAGAATAGGTAACATTTCCATGTAAATCTGACAACTTTGCACGAGCTTTTCACAACTTTGTAAGCACTTTGTTAATCACTTTGCGCTTGGGCAGCGATGCAATCTGCTAATATAAATAGCTATATTAGATTTTTCATATTTTCGTTCTAAACTTAACTGCGGGGTTCTATATGAAATGTCTTAGGGGGAATATACACCCAAATCCACCAACTTTTTAATTGCTTTTCACAATTTAGGGTGTGTTTGTAAATATTACGGCGGGCTCACATGACAGTCTGCTATCATGGGAGGCATCAAATGGATTTTATTCATTTTTCATACGTTATAACTGCTGGGTTCGATATGAAAACAACTTAGGTCAAGTAAACACGCAAATCTAAAAACTTTGCAATCGCTTTGGACAACTTTGCACGCTGTTTTAACAGCTTAAACCAAACAGGTGCAGACTGCAAAAAAGAAACTTACCGGCTAGTTTGCTCAGGTTGTCTCCCATGCAAGTACTAACCACGACCGATTAAACTTTACTTGCATAATAGGTCGATCACCTGACCACTCATCTATGAGAGTCCTTTGAAATTTATCGTTATTGACGGCCATTTAATGTTTGGAAGTGTTTCAAAATTCTACATGCTTCGGGGGCCACTGTGATATTCAAACGACTTTTACGACATATTTATTCA
Organism: Saccoglossus kowalevskii; assembly: GCF_978046115.1. NCBI lineage: Eukaryota > Metazoa > Hemichordata > Enteropneusta > Harrimaniidae > Saccoglossus > Saccoglossus kowalevskii. The sequence goes on along the minus strand of NC_140660.1, from coordinate 4,237,540 downwards.
CTTTCGCGAACATTTAACTGCTGGTCTCGATAATGTAACAACATAGGTAACATTTCCATGTAAATCTGACAACTTTGCACGAGCTTTTCGCAACTTTGTAAGCACTTTGTTAATCACTTTGCGCTTGGGCAGTGATGCAATCTGCTAATATAAATAGCTATATTAGATTTTTCATATTTTCGTTCTAAATTTAACTGCGGGGTTCTATATGAAATGTCATAGGGGGAATATACACGCAAATCCACCAACTTTTTAATTGCTTTTCACATTTTTAGGGTGTGTTTGTACATATTACGGCGGGCTCACATGACAGTCTGCTAACATGGGAGGCTTCAAATGGATTTTATTCATTTTTCATACGTTATAACTGCAGGGTTTGATATAAAAACAACTTAGGTCAAGTAAACACGCAAATCTACCAACTTTGCAATCGCTTTGGACAACTTTGCACGCTGTTTTAACAGCTTAAACCAAACAGGTGCAGACTGCAAAAAAAAAACTTACCGGCTAGTTTGCTCAGGTTGTCTCCCATGCAAGTACTAACCACAACCGATTAAACTTTACTTGCATAATAAGTCGATCACCTGACCACTCATCTATCAGAGTCCTTTGAAATTTATCGTTATTGGCGGCCATTTAATGTTTGGGAGTGTTTCAAAATTCTACATCCTTCGGGGGCCACTGTGACATTCAAACGACTTTCACGACATATTTATTCACTTTCGCGAACTTTTAACTGCTGGTCTCGATAATGTAACAAAATAGGTAACATTTCCATGTAAATCTGACAACTTTGCACGAGCTTTTCACAACTTTGTAAGCACTTTGTTAATCACTTTGCGCTTGGGCAGCGATGCAATCTGCTAATATAAATAGCTATATTAGATTTTTCATATTTTCGTTCTAAATTTAACTGCGGGGTTCTATATGAAATGTCTTAGGGGGAATATACACCCAAATCCACCAACTTTTTAATTGCTTTTCACATTTTTAGGGTGTGTTTGTACATATTACGGCGGGCTCACATGACAGTCTGCTAACATGGGAGGCTTCAAATGGATTTTATTCATTTTTCATACGTTATAACTGCAGGGTTTGATATAAAAACAACTTAGGTCAAGTAAACACGCAAATCTACCAACTTTGCAATCGCTTTGGACAACTTTGCACGCTGTTTTAACAGCTTAAACCAAACAGGTGCAGACTGCAAAAAAAAACTTACCGGCTAGTTTGCTCAGGTTGTCTCCCATGCAAGTACTAACCACAACCGATTAAACTTTACTTGCATAATAAGTCGATCACCTGACCACTCATCTATCAGAGTCCTTTGAAATTTATCGTTATTGGCGGCCATTTAATGTTTGGGAGTGTTTCAAAATTCTACATCCTTCGGGGGCCACTGTGACATTCAAACGACTTTTACGACATATTTATTCACTTTCGCGAACATTTAACTGCTGGTCTCGATAATGTAACAACATAGGTAACATTTCCATGTAAATCTGACAACTTTGCACGAGCTTTTCGCAACTTTGTAAGCACTTTGTTAATCACTTTGCGCTTGGGCAGTGATGCAATCTGCTAATATAAATAGCTATATTAGATTTTTCATATTTTCGTTCTAAATTTAACTGCGGGGTTCTATATGAAATGTCATAGGGGGAATATACACGCAAATCCACCAACTTTTTAATTGCTTTTCACATTTTTAGGGTGTGTTTGTACATATTACGGCGGGCTCACATGACAGTCTGCTAACATGGGAGGCTTGAAATGGATTTTATTCATTTTTCATACGTTATAACTGCTGGGTTCGATATAAAAACAACTTAGGTCAAGTAAACACGCAAATCTAAAGACTTTGCAATCGCTTTGGACAACTTTGCACGCTGTTTTAACAGCTTAAACCAAACAGGTGCAGACTGCAAAAAAGAAAACTTACCGGCTAGTTTGCTCAGGTTGTCTCCCATGCAAGTACTAACCACGACCGATTAAACTTTACTTGCATAATAGATCGATCACCTCACCACTTATCTATCAGAGTCCTTTGAAATTTATCGTTATTGGCGGCCATTTAATGTTTGGAAGGGTTTCAAAATTCTACATCCTTCGGGGGCCACTGTGATATTCAAACGACTTTTACGACATATTTATTTACTTTCGCAAACTTTTAACTGCTGCTCTCGATAATGTAACAGAATAGGTAACATTTCCATGTAAATCTGACAACTTTGCACGAGCTTTTCACAACTTTGTAAGCACTTTGTTAATCACTTTGCGCTTGGGCAGCGATGCAATCTGCTAATATAAATAGCTATATTAGATTTTTCATATTTTCGTTCTAAATTTAACTGCGGGGTTCTATATGAAATGTCTTAGGGGGAATATACACCCAAATCCACCAACTTTTTAATTGCTTTTCACAATTTAGGGTGTGTTTGTAAATATTACGGCGGGCTCACATGACAGTCTGCTAACATGGGAGGCTTCAAATGGATTTTATTCATTTTTCATACGTTATAACTGCTGGGTTCGATATAAAAACAACTTAGGTCAAGTAAACACGCAAATCTAAAGACTTTGCAATCGCTTTGGACAACTTTGCACGCTGTTTTAACAGCTTAAACCAAACAGGTGCAGACTGCAAAAAAGAAAACTTACCGGCTAGTTTGCTCAGGTTGTCTCCCATGCAAGTACTAACCACGACCGATTAAACTTTACTTGCATAACAGGTCGATCACCTGACCACTCATCTATGAGAGTCCTTTGAAATTTATCGTTATTGACGGCCATTTAATGTTTGGAAGTGTTTCAAAATTCTACATGCTTCGGGGGCCACTGTGATATTCAAACGACTTTTACGACATATTTATTTACTTTCGCAAACTTTTAACTGCTGCTCTCGATAATGTAACAGAATAGGTAACATTTCCATGTAAATCTGACAACTTTGCACGAGCTTTTCACAACTTTGTAAGCACTTTGTTAATCACTTTGCGCATGGGCAGCGATGCAATCTGCTAATATAAATAGCTATATTAGATTTTTCATATTTTCGTTCTAAATTTAACTGCGGGGTTCTATATGAAATGTCATAGGGGGAATATACACGCAAATCCACCAACTTTTTAATTGCTTTTCACATTTTTAGGGTGTGTTTGTACATATTACGGCGGGCTCACATGACAGTCTGCTAACATGGGAGGCTTCAAATGGATTTTATTCATTTTTCATACGTTATAACTGCAGGGTTTGATATAAAAACAACTTAGGTCAAGTAAACACGCAAATCTACCAACTTTGCAATCGCTTTGGACAACTTTGCACGCTGTTTTAACAGCTTAAACCAAACAGGTGCAGACTGCAAAAAAAAACTTACCGGCTAGTTTGCTCAGGTTGTCTCCCATGCAAGTACTAACCACAACCGATTAAACTTTACTTGCATAATAAGTCGATCACCTGACCACTCATCTATCAGAGTCCTTTGAAATTTATCGTTATTGGCGGCCATTTAATGTTTGGAAGTGTTTCAAAATTCTACATCCTTCGGGGGCCACTGTGACATTCAAACGACTTTTACGACATATTTATTCACTTTCGCGAACATTTAACTGCTGGTCTCGATAATGTAACAACATAGGTAACATTTCCATGTAAATCTGACAACTTTGCACGAGCTTTTCGCAACTTTGTAAGCACTTTGTTAATCACTTTGCGCTTGGGCAGTGATGCAATCTGCTAATATAAATAGCTATATTAGATTTTTCATATTTTCGTTCTAAATTTAACTGCGGGGTTCTATATGAAATGTCATAGGGGGAATATACACGCAAATCCACCAACTTTTTAATTGCTTTTCACATTTTGAGGGTGTGCTTGTACATATTACGGCGGGCTCACATGACAGTCTGCTAACATGGGAGGCTTCAAATGGATTTTATTCATTTTTCATACGTTATAACTGCAGGGTTCGATATAAAAACAACTTAAGTCAAGTAAACACGCAAATCTACCAACTTTGCAATCGCTTTGGACAACTTTGCACGCTGTTTTAACAGCTTAAACCAAACAGGTGCAGACTCAAAAAAAAAAAAAAACTTACCGGCTAGTTTGCTCAGGTTGTCTCCCATGCAAGTACTAACCACGACCGATAAAACTTTACTTGCATAATAGGTCGATCACCTGACCACTCATCTATCAGAGTCCTTTGAAATTTATCGTTATTGGCTGCCATTTAATGTTTGGAAATCTTTCAAAATTCTACATCCTTCGGGGGCTACTGTGATTTGCAAACGACTTTTACGACATATTTATTCACTTTCGCGAACTTTTAACTGCTGGTCTCGATAATGTAACAAAATAGGTAACATTTCCATGTAAATCTAACAACTTTGCACAAGCTTTTCACAACTTTGTAAGCACTTTGTTAATCACTTTGCGCTTGGGCAGCGATGCAATCTGCTAATATAAATAGCTATATTAGATTTTTCATATTTTCGTTCTAAATTTAACTGCGGGGTTCTATATGAAATGTCTTAGGGGGAACATACTCCCAAATCCACCAACTTTTTAATTGCTTTTCACATTTTTAGGGTGTGTTTGTACATATTACGGCGGGCTCACATGACAGTCTGCTAACATGGGAGGCTTCAAATGGATTTTATTCATTTTTCATACGTTATAACTGCAGGCTTCGATATAAAAACAACTTAGGTCAAGTAAACATGCAAATCTACCAACTTTGCAATCGCTTTGGACAACTTTGCACGCTGTTTTAACAGCTTAAACCAAACAGGTGCAGACTGCAAAAAAAAAACTTACCGTCTAGTTTGCTCAGGTTGTCTCCCATGCAAGTAACCACGACCGATTAAACTTTACTTTCATAATAGGTCGATCACCTGACCACTCATCTATCAGAATCCTTTGAAATTTATCGTTATTGGCGGCCATGTAATGTTTAGAAGTGTTTCAAAATTCTACATCCTTCGGGGCCACTGTGATATTCAAACGACTTTTACGACATATTTATTCACTTTCGCGAACATTTAACTGCTGGTCTCGATAATGTAACAACATAGGTAACATTTCCATGTAAATCTGACAACTTTGCACGAGCTTTTCACAACTTTGCAAGCACTTTGTTAATCACTTTGCGCTTGGGCAGTGATGCAATCTGCTAATATAATTAGCTAAATATTTTTCATATTTTCGTTCTAAATTTAACTGCGGGGTTCCATATGAAATGACTTAGGGGGAATATACACTCAAATCCACCAACTTTTTAATTTGTTTTCACATTTTTAGGGTGTGTTTGTTCATATTACGGCTGACTCACATGACAGTCTGCTAACATGGGAGGCTTCAAATGGATTTTATTCATTTTTCATACGTTATAACTGCAGGGTTCGATATAAAAACAACTTAGGTCAAGTAAACACGCAAATCTACCAACTTTGCAATCGCTTTGGACAACTTTGCACGCTGTTTTATCAGCTTAAACCAAACAGGTGCAGACTGCAAAAAAAAATCAATACTTACCGGCTAGTTTGCTCAGGTTGTCTCCCATGCAAGTACTAACCACGACCGATTAAACTTTACTTGCATAATAGATCGATCACCTCACCGCTTATCTATCAGAGTCCTTGGAATTTTTCGTTATTGGCGGCCATTTAATGTTTGGAAGTGTTTCAAAATTCTACATCCTTCCGGGGCCACTGTGATATGCAAACGACTTTTACGACATATTTATTCACTTTCGCGAACTTTTAACTGCTTGTCTCGATAATGTAACCAGATAGGTAATATTTCCATGTAAATCTGACAACTTTGCACGAGCTTTTCACAACTTTGTAAGCACTTTGTTAATCACTTTGCGCTTGGGCAGCGATGCAATCTGCTAATATAAATAGCTATATTAGATTTTTCATATTTTCGTTCTAAATTTAACTGCGGGGTTCTATATGAAATGTCTTAGGGGGAACATACACCCCAATCCACCAACTTCTAATTGCTTTTCACATTTGTAGGGTGTGTTTGTACATATTACGGCGGGCTCACATGACAGTCTGCTAACATGGGAGGCTTCAAATGGATTTTATTCATTTTTCATACGTTATAACTGCAGGGTTCGATATAAAAACAACTTAGGTCAAGTAAACACGCAAATCTACCAACTTTGCAATCGCTTTGGACAACTTTGCACGCTGTTTTAACAGCTTAAACCAAACAGGTGCAGACTGCAAAAAAAAAAAAAAAAACTTACCGGCTAGTTTGCTCAGGTTGTCTCCCATGCAAGTACTAACCACGACCGATAAAACTTTACTTGCATAATAGGTCGATCACCTGACCACTCATCTATCAGAGTCCTTTGAAATTTATCGTTATTGGCTGCCATTTAATGTTTGGAAGTGTTTCAAAATTCTACATCCTTCGGGGGCCACTGTGATATGCAAACGACTTTTACGACATATTTATTCACTTTCGCGAACTTTTAACTGCTGGTCTCGATAATGTAACAAAATAGGTAACATTTCCATGTAAATCTGACAACTTTGCACGAGCTTTTCACAACTTTGTAAGCACTTTGTTAATCACTTTGCGCTTGGGCAGCGATGCAATCTGCTAATATAAATAGCTATATTAGATTTTTCATATTTTCGTTCTAAATTTAACTGCGGGGTTCTATATGAAATGTCTTAGGGGGAACATACACCCAAATCCACCAACTTTTTAATTGCTTTTCACATTTTTAGGGTGTGTTTGTACATATTACGTCGGGCTCACATGACAGTCTGATAACATGGGAGGCTTCAAATGGATTTTATTCATTTTTCATACGTTATAACTGCAGGGTTCGATATAAAAACAACTTAGGTCAAGTAAACACGCAAATCTACCAACTTTGCACTCGCTTTGGACAACTTTGCACGCTGTTTTAACAGCTTAAACCAAACAGGTGCAGACTGCAAAAAAAAAAAAAAAAGTTACCGTCTAGTTTGCTCAGGTTGTCTCCCATGCAAGTAACCACGACCGATTAAACTTTACTTTCATAATAGGTCGATCACCTGACCACTCATCTATCAGAATCCTTTAAAATTTATCGTTATTGGCGGCCATGTAATGTTTAGAAGTGTTTCAAAATTCTACATCCTTCGGGGCCACTGTGATATTCAAACGACTTTTACGACATATTTATTCACTTTCGCGAACATTTAACTGCTGGTCTCGATAATGTAACAACATAGGTAACATTTCCATGTAAATCTGACAACTTTGCACGAGCTTTTCACAACTTTGCAAGCACTTTGTTAATCACTTTGCGCTTGGGCAGTGATGCAATCTGCTAATATAATTAGCTAAATATTTTTCATATTTTCGTTCTAAATTTAACTGCGGGGTTCCATATGAAATGACTTAGGGGGAATATACACTCAAATCCACCAACTTTTTAATTTGTTTTCACATTTTTAGGGTGTGTTTGTTCATATTACGGCTGACTCACATGACAGTCTGCTAACATGGGAGGCTTCAAATAGATTTTATTCATTTTTCATACGTTATAACTGCAGGGTTCGATATAAAAACAACTTAGGTCAAGTAAACACGCAAATCTACCAACTTTGCAATCGCTTTGGACAACTTTGCACGCTGTTTTATCAGCTTAAACCAAACAGGTGCAGACTGCAAAAAAAAAATCAATACTTACCGGCTAGTTTGCTCAGGTTGTCTCCCATGCAAGTACTAACCACGACCGATTAAACTTTACTTGCATAATAGATCGATCACCTCACCACTTATCTATCAGAGTCCTTTGAATTTTTCGTTATTGGCGGCCATTTAATGTTTGGAAGTGTTTCAAAATTCTACATCCTTCGGGGGCCACTGTGATATTCAAACGACTTTCACGACATATTTATTACTTTCGCGAACTTTTAACTGCTGGTCTCGTTAATGTAACAAAATAGGTAACATTTCCATGTAAATCTGACAACTTTGCACGAGCTTTTCACAACTTTGTAAGCACTTTGTTAATCACTTTGCGCTTGGGCAGCGATGCAATCTGCTAATATAAATAGCTATATTAGATTTTTCATATTTTCGTTCTAAATTTAACTGCGGGGTTCTATATGAAATGTCTTAGGGGGAACATACACCCCAATCCACCAACTTCTAATTGCTTTTCACATTTTTAGGGTGTGTTTGTACATATTACGGCGGGCTCACATGACAGTCTGATAACATGGGAGGCTTCAAATGGATTTTATTCATTTTTCATACGTTATAACTGCAGGGTTCGATATAAAAACAACTTAGGTCAAGTAAACACGCAAATCTACCAACTTTGCACTCGCTTTGGACAACTTTGCACGCTGTTTTAACAGCTTAAACCAAACAGGTGCAGACTGCAAAAAAAAAAAATCAATACTTACCGGCTAGTTTGCTCAGGTTGTCTCCCATGCAAGTACTAACCACGACCGATTAAACTTTACTTGCATAATAGATCGATCACCTCACCACTTATCTATCAGAGTCCTTTGAATTTTTCGTTATTGGCGGCCATTTAATGTTTGGAAGTGTTTCAAAATTCTACATCCTTCGGGGGCCACTGTGATATGCAAACGACTTTTACGACATATTTATTCACTTTCGCGAACTTTTAACTGCTGCTCTCGATAATGTAACAAAATAGGTAACATTTCCATGTAAATCTGACAACTTCGCACGAGCTTTTCACAACTTTGTAAGCACTTTGTTAATCACTTTGCGCTTGGGCAGCGATGCAATCTGCTAATATAAATAGCTATATTAGATTTTTCATATTTTCGTTCTAAATTTAACTGCGGGGTTCTATATGAAATGTCTTGGGGGGAACATACACCCAAATCCACCAACTTTTTAATTGCTTTTCACAATTTTAGGGTGTGTTTGTACATATTACGGCGGGCTCACATGACAGTCTGCTAACATGGGAGGCTTCAAATGGATTTTATTCATTTTTCATACGTTATAACTGCAGGGTTCGATATAAAAACAACTTAGGTCAAGTAAACACGCAAATCTACCAACTTTGCAATCGCTTTGGACAACTTTGCACGCTGTTTTATCAGCTTAAACCAAACAGGTGCAGACTGCAAAAAAAAAATCAATACTTACCGGCTAGTTTGCTCAGGTTGTCTCCCATGCAAGTACTAACCACGACCGATTAAACTTTACTTGCATAATAGATCGATCACCTCACCACTTATCTATCAGAGTCCTTTGAATTTTTCGTTATTGGCGGCCATTTAATGTTTGGAAGTGTTTCAAAATTCTACATCCTTCCGGGGCCACTGTGATATGCAAACGACTTTTACGACATATTTATTCACTTTCGCGAACTTTTAACTGCTTGTCTCGATAATGTAACCAGATAGGTAACATTTCCATGTAAATCTGACAACTTTGCACGAGCTTTTCACAACTTTGTAAGCACTTTGTTAATCACTTTGCGCTTGGGCAGCGATGCAATCTGCTAATATAAATAGCTATATTAGATTTTTCATATTTTCGTTCTAAATTTAACTGCGGGGTTCTATATGAAATGTCTTAGGGGAAACATACACCCCAATCCACCAACTTCTAATTGCTTTTCACATTTTTAGGGTGTGTTTGTACATATTACGGCGGGCTCACATGACAGTCTGCTAACATGGGAGGCTTCAAATGGATTTTATTCATTTTTCATACGTTATAACTGCAGGGTTCGATAGAAAAACAACTTAGGTCAAGTAAACACGCAAATCTACCAACTTTGCAATCGCTTTGGACAACTTTGCACGCTGTTTTAACAGCTTAAACCAAACAGGTGCAGACTGCAAAAAAAAAAAAAAAACTTACCGGCTAGTTTGCTCAGGTTGTCTCCCATGCAAGTACTAACCACGACCGATAAAACTTTACTTGCATAATAGGTCGATCACCTGACCACTCATCTATCAGAGTCCTTTGAAATTTATCGTTATTGGCTGCCATTTAATGTTTGGAAGTGTTTCAAAATTCTACATCCTTCGGGGACAACTGTGATATGCAAACGACTTTTACGACATATTTATTCACTTTCGCGAACTTTTAACTGCTGGTCTCGATAATGTAACAAAATAGGTAACATTTCCATGTAAATCTGACAACTTTGCACGAGCTTTTCACAACTTTGTAAGCACTTTGTTAATCACTTTGCGCTTGGGCAGCGATGCAATCTGCTAATATAAATAGCTCTATTAGATTTTTCATATTTTCATTCTAAATTTAACTGCGGGGTTCTATATGAAATGTCTTGGGGGGAACATACACCCAAATCCACCAACTTTTTAATTGCTTTTCACATTTTTAGGGTGTGTTTGTACATATTACGGCGGGCTCACATGACAGTCTGCTAACATGGGAGGCTTCAAATGGATTTTATTCATTTTTCATACGTTATAACTGCAGGGTTCGATATAAAAACAACTTAGGTCAAGTAAACACGCAAATCTACCAACTTTGCAATCGCTTTGGACAACTTTGCACGCTGTTTTAACAGCTTAAACCAAACAGGTGCAGACTGCAAAAAAAAAATAAAAACTTACCGGCTAGTTTGCTCAGGTTGTCTCCCATGCAAGTACTAACCACGACCGATTAAACTTTACTTTCATAATAGATCGATCACCTCACCACTTATCTATCAGAGTCCTTTGCAATTTATCGTTATTGATGGCCATTTAATGTTTGGAAGTGTTTCAAAATTCTACATCCTTCCGGGGCCACTGTGATATGCAAACGACTTTTACGACATATTTATTCACTTTCGCGAACTTTTAACTGCTGGTCTCGATAATGTAACAAAATAGGTAACATTTCCATGTAAATCTGACAACTTTGCACGAGCTTTTCACAACTTTGTAAGCACTTTGTTAATCACTTTGCGCTTGGGCAGCGATGCAATCTGCTAATATAAATAGCTATATTAGATTTTTCATATTTTCGTTCTAAATTTAACTGCGGGGTTCTATATGAAATGTCTTGGGGGAACATACACCCCAATCCACCAACTTGTAATTGCTTTTCACATTTTTAGGGTGTGTTTGTACATATTACGGCGGGCTCACATGACAGTCTGCTAACATGGGAGGCTTCAAATGGATTTTATTCATTTTTCATACGTTATAACTGCAGGGTTCGATATAAAAACAACTTAGGTCAAGTAAACACGCAAATCTACCAACTTTGCAATCGCTTTGGACAACTTTGCACGCTGTTTTAACAGCTTAAACCAAACAGGTGCAGACTGCAAAAAAAAAAAAAAAAAAACTTACCGGCTAGTTTGCTCAGGTTGTCTCCCATGCAAGTACTAACCACGACCGATAAAACTTTACTTGCATAATAGGTCAATCACCTGACCACTCATCTATCAGAGTCCTTTGAAATTTATCGTTATTGGCTGCCATTTAATGTTTGGAAGTGTTTCAAAATTCTACATCCTTCGGGGGCCACTGTGATATGCAAACGACTTTTACGACATATTTATTCACTTTCGCGAACTTTTAACTGCTGGTCTCGATAATGTAACAAAATAGGTAACATTTCCATGTAAATCTGACAACTTTGCACGAGCTTTTCACAACTTTGTAAGCACTTTGTTAATCACTTTGCGCTTGGGCAGCGATGCAATCTGCTAATATAAATAGCTATATTAGATTTTTCATATTTTCGTTCTAAATTTAACTGCGGGGTTCTATATGAAATGTCTTAGGGGGAACATACACCCAAATCCACCAACTTTTTAATTGCTTTTCACATTTTTAGGGTGTGTTTGTACATATTACGGCGGGTTCACATGACAGTCTGATAACATGGGAGGCTTCAAATGGATTTTATTCATTTTTCATACGTTATAACTGCAGGGTTCGATATAAAAACAACTTAGGTCAAGTAAACACGCAAATCTACCAACTTTGCACTCGCTTTGGACAACTTTGCACGCTGTTTTAACAGCTTAAACCAAACAGGTGCAGACTGCAAAAAAAAAAAAAAAACTTACCGGCTAGTTTGCTCAGGTTGTTTCCCATGCAAGTACTAACCACGACCGATTAAACTTTACTTTCATAATAGGTCGACCACCTGACCACTCATCTATCAGAATCCTTTAAAATTTATCGTTATTGGCGGCCATGTAATGTTTGGAAGTGTTTCAAAATTCTACACCCTTCGGGGCCACTGTGATATTCAAACGACTTTTACGACATATTTATTCACTTTCGGAACATTTAACTGCTGGTCTCGATAATGTAACAACATAGGTAACATTACCATGTAAATCTGACAACTTTGCACGAGCTTTTCGCAACTTTGTAAGCACTTTGTTAATCACTTTGCGCTTGGGCAGCGATGCAATCTGCTAAGATAAATAGCTATATTAGATTTTTCATATTTTCGTTTTAAATTTAACTGCTAGGTTCTATATGAAATGTCATAGGGGGAATATACACGCAAATCCACCAACTTTTTAATTGCTTTTCACATTTCTAGGGTGTGTTTGTACATAAAACGGCGGGCTCACATGACAGTCTGCTAACATGGGAGGCTTCAAATGGATTTTATTCATTTTTCATACGTTATAACTGCAGGGTTCGATATAAAAACAACTTAGGTCAAGTAAACACGCAAATCTACCAACTTTGCAATCGCTTTGGACAACTTTGCACGCTGTTTTAACAGCTTAAACCAAACAGGTGCAGACTGCAAAAAAAAATAAAAACTTACCAGCTAGTTTGCTCAGGTTGTCTCCCATGCAAGTACTAACCACGACCGATTAAACTTTACTTGCATAATAGATCGATCACCTCACCACTTATCTATCAGAGTCCTTTGAAATTTATCGTTACTGGCGGCCATTTAATGTTTGGAAGTGTTTCAAAATTCTACATCCTTCGGGGGCCACTGTGATATGCAAACGACTTTTACGACATATTTATTCACTTTCGCGAACTTTTAACTGCTGGTCTCGATAATGTAACAAAATAGGTAACATTTCCATGTAAATCTGACAACTTTGCACGAGCTTTTCACAACTTTGTAAGCACTTTGTTAATCACTTTGCGCTTGGGCAGCGATGCAATCTGCTAATATAAATAGCTATATTAGATTTTTCATATTTTCATTCTAAATTTAACTGCGGGGTTCTATATGAAATGTCTTAGGGGAAACATACACCCAAATCCACCAACTTTTTAATTGCTTTTCCCATTTTTAGGGTGTGTTTGTACATATTACGGCGGGCTCACATGACAGTCTGCTAAAATGGGAGGCTTCAAATGGATTTTATTCATTTTTCATACGTTATAACTGCAGGGTTCGATATAAAAACAACTTAGGTCAAGTAAACACGCAAATCTACCAACTTTGCAATCGCTTTGGACAACTTTGCACGCTGTTTTAACAGCTTAAACCAAACAGGTGCAGACTGCAAAAAAAAAAAAAAACTTACCGGCTAGTTTGCTCAGGTTGTCTCCCATGCAAGTACTAACCACGACCGATTAAACTTTACTTTCATAATAGGTCGATCACCTAACCACTCATATATCAGACTCCATTGAAATTTACCGTTATTGGCGGCCATTTAGTGTTTTGAAGTGTTTCAAAATTCTACATCCTTCGGGGCCACTGTGATATTCAAACGACTTTTACGACATATTTATTCACTTTCGGAACATTTAACTGCTGGTCTCGATAATGTAACAACATAGGTAACATTACCATGTAAATCTGACAACTTTGCACGAGCTTTTCGCAACTTTGTAAGCACTTTGTTAATCACTTTGCGCTTGGGCAGTGATGCAATCTGCTAATATAAATAGCTATATTAGATTTTTCATATTTTCGTTTTAAATTTAACTGCTAGGTTCTATATGAAATGTCATAGGGGGAATATACACGCAAATCCACCAACTTTTTAATTGCTTTTCACATTTCTAGGGTGTGTTTGTACATAAAACGGCGGGCTCACATGACAGTCTGCTAACATGGGAGGCTTCAAATGGATTTTATTCATTTTTCATACGTTATAACTGCAGGGTTCGATATAAAAACAACTTAAGTCAAGTAAACACGCAAATCTACCAACTTTGCAATCGCTTTGGACAACTTTGCACGCTCTTTTAACAGCTTAAACCAAACAGGTGCAGACTGCAAAAAAAAACAAAAACTTACCAGCTAGTTTGCTCAGGTTGTATCACATGCAAGTACTAACCACGACCGATTAAACTTTACTTTCATAATAGGTCGATCACCTGACCACTCATCTATCAGAGTCCTTTGAAATTTACCGTTATTGGCGGCCATTTAATGTTTTGAAGTATTTCAAAATTCTACATCCTTCGGGGGCCACTGTGATATTCAAACGACTTTTACGACATATTTATTCACTTTCGCGAACATTTAACTGCTGGTCTCGATAATGTAACAACATAGGTAACATTTCCATGTAAATCTGACAACTTTGCACGAGCTTTTCACAACTTTGTAAGCACTTTGTTAATCACTTTGCGCTTGGGCAGCGATGCAATCAATCTTATTAAAATCTGATGTAGTGTACGGGCTTTAATTATTTTGGCTATAAACTTATTTTAATTTTAATTTTTATTACTTTTGTTATTAATGCCATTTTATTTTATTTTATTTTATTTTATTTTATTTTATTTTATTTTATTTTATTTTATTTTATTTTATTTTATTTTATTTTATTTTACTTTGATTTTGATTTTGTGATTTTTTTAATTCCGCCCTACCTACATCTGAGCCGATGCCTATGTAACGAGATTTCAACGAGACCCACTATCGACGATTTTAGTCAACGAATCACATACCTCCTTCTATAGCGCACATGATGACGTCACCGGGCGGAATCGGGTGGCAAACACACTCAAATAAAATGGCGGATTATACCGACCGAGAATAACACGGCTTTTCGGTAAGTTTATCATTGTCAAATGCAACGAAAGTCATTTTTATGTTAATATTGTGGCTCGAATGGTTCGACTTTAGATCGTTATTTTGCATAGTTGTTCTGGGAGTGACGATTTTTTTTCCGCCGTTTCGACCGAACACCAGTGTCTTTTTCCAGTCGCCTGCCCTGGAGACGGGTGATGTTTTGTTGAAGATCGGGCCAACATCGTGCACGATATTGAAACCGTAGCTGTAAATATTCATCAAATTGTATCATCATTTTGTACATTATACAATAACTCTTTATTAAAGTAATTGAGCTGATTTGGACTGGAATAAAATATTTTTTATTTGGAACACATCGCAATTGATCAGGAAATATTTTTTGCTCCAATTTTCTGCGTCGATGCCGTGGGCCGGTGACCGTTATACAATTTAAAATCAGTTTGCATTGTTTACTATAGCTGTTTACAGTGTTCTAATCATTACGATTTACTTATTTTGTTGCTTCCATTCTAGATAATTATGCTCAGTGATGTAAAATTGAAGCGATGACTGAATGAACGAACCTTGGTTGGCGAAGATGTATCTGGAAGTGTACACATTTGTTGGAAGTGAAAAAAATATTCAATGTAATGACAAAAATTGTAAAATGCTGTGGAATTTCTTTTGCAAATACAAATATACTAGCAATTTTCTATTAATGGTTTATTCAAGTGGGCAAAATATAATGTACAGAAAGATTGCCCGTAGAGTATCGCTACACTGAAAAGTAAGCAACCGACTGCCTGTATAAAAGGGGGGCTGTGATTGGCTGTTACTTATGCGAGATTTGAACGGGACTTACATAGGCGTCGGATCAGATGTAGGTAGGGCAGAATTAAAAAAAAAATCACAAAATCAAAATCAAAGTAAAATAATAAAATAAAAGGGCATCAACAACAAAAGTAATAAAAAATAAAATTAAAATAAGTTTATAGCCACAATAATTAAAGTCCGTACACTACATCAGATTTTAATCAGATTGCGATGCAATCTGCTAATATAAATAGCTATATTAGATTTTTCATATTTTCGTTCTAAATTTAACTGCGGGGTTCTATATGAAATGTCTTAGGGGGAATATACACCCAAATCCACCAACTTTTTAATTGCTTTTTACAATTTAGGGTGTGTTTGTAAATATTACGGCGGGCTCACATGACAGTCTGCTAACATGGGAGGCTTCAAATGGATTTTATTCATTTTTCATACGTTATAACTGCAGGGTTCGATATGAAAACAACTTAGGTCAAGTAAACACGCAAATCTAAAAACTTTGCAATCGCTTTGGACAACTTTGCACGCTGTTTTAACAGCTTAAACCAAACAGGTGCAGACTGCAAAAAAGAAAACTTACCGGCTAGTTTGCTCAGGTTGTCTCCCATGCAAGTACTAACCACGACCGATTAAACTTTACTTGCATAATAGGTCGATCACCTGACCACTCATCTATCAGAGTCCTTTGAAATTTATCGTTATTGGCGGCCATTTAATGTTTGGAAGTGTTTCAAAATTCTACATCCTTCGGGGGCCACTGTGATATTCAAACGACTTTCACGACATATTTATTACTTTCGCGAACTTTTAACTGCTGGTCTCGATAATGTAACAAAATAGGTAACATTTCCATGTAAATCTGACAACTTTGCACGAGCTTTTCACAACTTTGTAAGCACTTTGTTAATCACTTTGCGCTTGGGCAGCGATGCAATCTGCTAATATAAATAGCTATATTAGATTTTTCATATTTTCGTTCTAAATTTAACTGCTGGGTTCTATATGAAATGTCTTAGGGGGAACATACACCCAAATCCACCAACTTTTTAATTGCTTTTCACATTTTTAGGGTGTGTTTGTACATATTACGGCGGGCTCACATGACAGTCTGCTAACATGGGAGGCTTCAAATGAATTTTATTCATTTTTCATACGTTATAACTGCAGGGTTCGATATAAAAACAACTTAGGTCAAGTAAACACGCAAATCTACCATCTTTGCAATCGCTTTGGACAACTTTGCACGCTGTTTTAACAGCTTAAACCAAACAGGTGCAGACTGCAAAAAAAAAAAAAAAAAAAACTTACCGGATAGTTTGCTCAGGTTGTCTCCCATGCAAGAACTAACCACGACCGATTAAACTTTACTTTCATAATAGGTCGATCACCTGACCACTCATCTATCAGAGTCCTTTGAAATTTACCGTTATTGGCGGCCATTTGATATTTTGAAGTATTTCAAAATTCTACATCCTTCGGGGGCCACTGTGATATTCAAACGACTTTTACGACATATTTATTCACTTTAGCGAACATTTAACTGCTGGTCTCGATAATGTAACAACATAGGTAACATTTCCATGTAAATCTGACAACTTTGCACGAGCTTTTCACAACTTTGTAAGCACTTTGTTAATCACTTTGCGCTTGGGCAGTGATGCAATCTGCTAATATAAATAGCTATATTAGATTTTTCATATTTTCGTTCAAAATTTAACTGCGGGGTTCTATATGAAATGTCGTAGGGGGAATATACACGCAAATCCACCAACTTTTTAATTGCTTTTCACATTTTTAGGGTGTGTTTGTACATACTACGGCGGGTTCACATGACAGTCTGCTAACATGGGAGGCTTCAAATGGATTTTATTCATTTTTCATACGTTATAACTGCAGGGTTTGATATAAAAACAACTTAGGTCAAGTAAACACGCAAATCTACCAACTTTGCAATCGCTTTGGACAACTTTGCACGCTGTTTTAACAGCTTAAACCAAACAGGTGCAGACTGCAAAAAAAAAAAACTTACCGGCTAGTATGCTCAGGTTGTATCACATGCAAGTACTAACCACGACCGATTAAACTTTACTTTCATAATAGGTCGATCACCTGACCACTCATCTATCAGAGTCCTTTGAAATTTACTGTTATTGGCGGCCATTTAATGTTTTGAAGTATTTCAAAATTCTACATTTTTCGGGGGCCACTGTGATATTCAAACGACTTTTACGACATATTTATTCACTTTCGCGAACATTTAACTGCTGGTCTCGATAATGTAACAACATAGGTAACATTTCCATGTAAATCTGACAACTTTGCACGAGCTTTTCACAACTTTGTAAGCACTTTGTTAATCACTTTGCGCTTGGGCAGTGATGCAATCTGCTAATATAAATAGCTATATTAGATTTTTCATATTTTCGTTCTAAATTTAACTGCGGGGTTCTATATGAAATGTCATAGAAGGAACATACACGCAAATCCACCAACTTGTTAATTGCTTTTCACATTTTTAGGGTGTGTTTGTACATATTACGGCGGGCTCACATGACAGTCTGCTAACATGGGAGGCTTCAAATGGATTTTATTCATTTTTCATACGTTATAACTGCAGGGTTCGATATGAAAACAACTTAGGTCAAGTAAACACGCAAATCTAAAAATTTTGCAATCGCTTTGGACAACTTTGCACGCTGTTTTAACAGCTTAAACCAAACAGGTGCAGACTGCAAAAAAGAAAACTTACCGGCTAGTTTGCCTCCCATGCAAGTACTAACCACGACCGATTAAACTTTACTTGCATAATAGGTCGATCACCTGACCACTCATCTATCAGAGTCCTTTGAAATTTATCGTTATTGGCGGCCATTTAATGTTTGGAAGTGTTTCAAAATTCTACATCCTTCGGGGGCCACTGTGATATTCAAACGACTTTCACGACATATTTATTACTTTCGCGAACTTTTAACTGCTGGTCTCGATAATGTAACAAAATAGGTAACATTTCCATGTAAATCTGACAACTTTGCACGAGCTTTTCACAACTTTGTAAGCACTTTGTTAATCACTTTGCGCTTGGGCAGCGATGCAATCTGCTAATATAAATAGCTATATTAGATTTTTCATATTTTCGTTCTAAATTTAACTGCGGGGTTCTATATGAAATGTCTTAGGGGGAACATACACCCAAATCCACCAACTTTTTAATTGCTTTTCACATTTTTAGGGTGTGTTTGTACATATTACGGCGGGCTCACATGACAGTCTGCTAACATGGGAGGCTTCAAATGAATTTTATTCATTTTTCATACGTTATAACTGCAGGGTTCGATATAAAAACAACTTAGGTCAAGTAAACACGCAAATCTACCAACTTTGCAATCGCTTTGGACAACTTTGCACGCTGTTTTAACAGCTTAAACCAAACAGGTGCAGACTGCAAAAAAAAAACTTACCGGCTAGTTTGCTCAGGTTGTCTCCCATGCAAGTACTAACCACGACCGATTAAACTTTACTTTCATAATAGGTCGATCACCTGACCACTCATCTATCAGAATCCTTTAAAATTTATTGTTATTTGCGGCCATGTAATGTTTGGAAGTGTTTCAAAATTCTACATCCTTCGGGGCCACTGTGATATTCAAACGACTTTTACGACATATTTATTCACCTTCGCGAACATTTAACTGCTGGTCTCGATAATGTAACAACATAGGTAACATTTCCATGTAAATCTGACAACTTTGCACGAGCTTTTCGCAACTTTGTAAGCACTTTGTTAATCACTTTGCGCTTGGGCAGTGATGCAATCTGCTAATATAAATAGCTATATTAGA
Organism: Saccoglossus kowalevskii; assembly: GCF_978046115.1. Lineage (NCBI taxonomy): Eukaryota > Metazoa > Hemichordata > Enteropneusta > Harrimaniidae > Saccoglossus > Saccoglossus kowalevskii. The sequence continues at coordinate 4,217,927 of NC_140660.1, read as the reverse complement.
TTTTTCATATTTTCGTTCTAAATTTAACTGCGGGGTTCTATATGAAATGTCTTAGGGGGAACATACACCCAAATCCACCAACTTTTTAATTGCTTTTCACATTTTTAGGGTGTGTTTGTACATATTACGGCGGGCTCACATGACAGTCTGCTAACATGGGAGGCTTCAAATGGATTTTATTCATTTTTCATACGTTATAACTGCAGGGTTCGATATAAAAACAACTTAAGTCAAGTAAACACGCAAATCTACCAACTTTGCAATCGCTTTGGACAACTTTGCACGCTGTTTTAACAGCTTAAACCAAACAGGTGCAGACTGCAAAAAAAGCTTACCGGCTAGTTTGCTCAGGTTGTCTCCCATGCAAGTACTAACCACGACCGATTAAACTTTACTTGCATAATAAGTCGATCACCTGACCACTCATCTATCAGAGGCCTTTGAAATTTATCGTTATTGGCGGCCATTTAATGTTTGGAAGTGTTTCAAAATTCTACATCCTTCGGGGGCCACTGTGATATTCAAACGACTTTCACGACATATTTATTACTTTCGCGAACTTTTAACTGCTGGTCTCGATAATGTAACAAAATAGGTAACATTTCCATGTAAATCTGACAACTTTGCACGAGCTTTTCGCAACTTTGTAAGCACATTGTTAATCACTTTGCGCTTGGGCAGTGATGCAATCTGCTAATATAAATAGCTATATTAGATTTTTCATATTTTCGTTTTAAATTTAACTGCTAGGTTCTATATGAAATGTCATAGGGGGAATATACACGCAAATCCACCAACTTTTTAATTGCTTTTCACATTTCTAGGGTGTGTTTGTACATAAAACGGCGGGCTCACATGACAGTCTGCTAACATGGGAGGCTTCAAATGGATTTTATTCATTTTTCGTACGTTATAACTGCAGGGTTCGATATAAAAACAACTTAAGTCAAGTAAACACGCAAATCTACCAACTTTGCAATCGCTTTGGACAACTTTGCACGCTGTTTTAACAGCTTAAACCAAACAGGTGCAGACTGCAAAAAAAGCTTACCGGCTAGTTTGCTCAGGTTGTCTCCCATGCAAGTACTAACCACGACCGATTAAACTTTACTTGCATAATAAGTCGATCACCTGACCACTCATCTATCAGAGGCCTTTGAAATTTATCGTTATTGGCGGCCATTTAATGTTTGGAAGTGTTTCAAAATTCTACATCCTTCGGGGGCCACTGTGATATTCAAACGACTTTCACGACATATTTATTACTTTCGCGAACTTTTAACTGCTGGTCTCGATAATGTAACAAAATAGGTAACATTTCCATGTAAATCTGACAACTTTGCACGAGCTTTTCACAACTTTGTAAGCACTTTGTTAATCACTTTGCGCTTGGGCAGCGATGCAATCTGCTAATATAAATAGCTATATTAGATTTTTCATATTTTCGTTCTAAATTTAACTGCGGGGTTCTATATGAAATGTCTTAGGGGGAATATACACCCAAATCCACCAACTTTTTAATTGCTTTTCACAATTTAGGGTGTGTTTGTAAATATTACGGCGGGCTCACATGACAGTCTGCTAACATGGGAGGCTTCAAATGGATTTTATTCATTTTTCATACGTTATAACTGCAGGGTTCGATATAAAAACAACTTAGGTCAAGTAAACACGCAAATCTAAAAACTTTGCAATCGCTTGGGACAACTTTGCACGCTGTTTTAACAGCTTAAACCAAACAGGTGCAGACTGCAAAAAAGAAAACTTACCGGCTAGTTTGCTCAGGTTGTCTCCCATGCAAGTACTAACCACGACCGATTAAACTTTACTTGCATAATAGGTCGATCACCTGACCACTCATCTATCAGAATCCTTTAAAATTTATCGTTATTGGCGGCCATGTAATGTTTGGAAGTGTTTCAAAATTCTACATCCTTCGGGGGCCACTGTGATATTCAAACGACTTTTACGACATATTTATTCACTTTCGCGAACATTTAACTGCTGGTCTCGATAATGTAACAACATAGGTAACAATTCCATGTAAATCTGACAACTTTGCACGAGCTTTTCACAACTTTGCAAGAACTTTGTTAATCACTTTGCGCTTGGGCAGTGATGCAATCTGCTAATATAAATAGCTATATATTTTTCATATTTTCGTTCTAAATTTAACTGCGGGGTTCTATATGAAATGTCTTAGGGGGAACATACACCCAAATCCACCAACTTTTTAATTGCTTTTCACATTTTTAGGGTGTGTTTGCACATATTACGGCGGGCTCACATGACAGTCTGCTAACATGGGAGGCTTCAAATGGATTTTATTCATTTTTCATACGTTATAACTGCAGGGTTCGATATAAAAACAACTTAGGTCAAGTAAACACGCAAATCTACCAACTTTGCAATCGCGTTGGACAACTTTGCACGCTGTTTTATCAGCTTAAACCAAACAGGTGCAGACTGCAAAAAAAAAATAAAAACTTACCGGCTAGTTTGCTCAGGTTGTCTCCCATGCAAGTACTAACCACGACCGATTAAACTTTACTTGCATAATAGATCGATCACCTCACAACTTATCTATCAGAGACCTTTGAAATTTATCGTTATTGGCGGCCATTTAATGTATGGAAGTGTCTCAAAATTCTACATCCTTCGGGGGCCACTGTGATATGCAAACGACTTTTACGACATATTTATTCACTTTCGCGAACTTTTAACTGCTGGTCTCGATAATGTAACATAATAGGTAACATTTCCATGTAAATCTGACAACTTTGCACGAGCTTTTCGCAACTTTGTAAGCACTTTGTTAATCACTTTGCGCTAGCGCAGTGATGCAATCTGCTAATATAAATAGCTATATTAGATTTTTCATATTTTCGTTCTAAATTTAACTGCAGGGTTCTATATGAAATGTCTTAGGGGGAACATACACCCAAATCCACCAACTTTTTAATTGCTTTTCACATTTTTAGGGTGTGTTTGTTCATATTACGGCTGACTCACATGACAGTCTGCTAACATGGGAGGCTTCAAATGGATTTTATTCATTTTTCATACGTTATAACTGCAGGGTTCGATATAAAAACAACTTAGGTCAAGTAAACACGCAAATCTACCAACTTTGCAATCGCTTTGGACAACTTTGCACGCTGTTTTATCAGCTTAAACCAAACAGGTGCAGACTGCAAAAAAAAAATAAAAAATTACCGGTTAGTTTGCTCAGGTTGTCTCCCATGCAAGTACTAACCACGACCGATTAAACTTTACTTGCATAATAGATCGATCACCTCACAACTTATCTATCAGAGACCTTTGAAATTTATCGTTATTGGCGGCCATTTAATGTTTGGAAGTGTTTAAAAATTCTACATCCTTCGGGGCCACTGTGATATGCAAACGACTTTTACGACATAGTTATTCACTTTCGCGAACTTTTAACTGCTGGTCTCGATAATGTAACAAAATAGGTAACATTTCCATGTAAATCTGACAACTTTGCACGAGCTTTTCACAACTTTGTAAGCACTTTGTTAATCACTTTGCGCTTGGGCAGCGATGCAATCTGCTAATATAAATAGCTATATTAGATTTTTTCATATTTTCGTTCTAAATTTAACTGCGGGGTTCTATATGAAATGTCTTAGGGGGACCATACACCCAAATCCACCAACTTTTTAATTGCTTTTCACATTTCTAGGGTGTGTTTGTACATATTACGGCGGGCTCACATGACAGTCTGCTAACATGGGAGGCTTCAAATGGATTTTATTCATTTTTCATACGTTATAACTGCAGGGTTCGATATAAAAACAACTTAGGTCAAGTAAACACGCAAATCTACCAACTTTGCAATCGCTTTGGACAACTTTGCACGCTGTTTTAACAGCTTAAACCAAACAGGTGCAGACTGCAAAGAAAAATAAAAACTTACCGGCTAGTTTGCTCACGTTGTCTCCCATGCAAGTACTAACCACGACCGATTAAACTTTACTTGCATAATAGGTCGATCACCTGACCACTCATCTATCAGAGTCCTTTGAAATTTATCGTTATTGGCTGCCATGTAATGTTTTGAAGTGTTTCAAAATTCTACATCCTTCGGGGGCCACTGTGATATGCAAACGACTTTTACGACATATTTATTCACTTTCGCGAACTTTTAACTGCTGGTCTCGATAATGTAACAAAATAGGTAACATTTCCATGTAAATCTGACAACTTTGCACGAGCTTTTCACAACTTTGCAAGCACTTTGTTAATCACTTTGCGCTTGGGCAGTGATGCAATCTGCTAATATAAATAGCTATATTAGATTTTTCATATTATCGTTCTAAATTTAACTGCGGGGTTCTATATGAAATGTCTTAGGGGAATATACACCCAAATCCACCAACTTTTTAATTGCTTTTCACATGTTTAGGGTGTGTTTGTACATATTACGGCGGGCTCACATGACAGTCTGCTAACATGGGAGGCTTCAAATGGATTTTATTCATTTTTCATACGTTATAACTGCAGGGTTCGATATAAAAACAACTTAGGTCAAGTAAACACGCAAATCTACCAACTTTGCAATCGCTTTGGACAACTTTGCACGCTGTTTTAACAGCTTAAACCAAACAGGTGCAGACTGCAAAAAAAAAAAAAAACTTACCGGCTAGTTTGCTCAGGTTGTCTCCCATGCAAGTACTAACCACGACCGATTAAACTTTACTTTCATAATAGGTCGATCACCTGACCACTCATCTATCGGAATCCTTTGAAATTTATCGTTATTGGCGGCCATTTAATGTGTGGAAGTGTTTCAAAATTCCACATCCTTCGGGGCCACTATGATATTCAAACGACTTTTACGACATATTTATTCACTTTCGCGAACATTTAACTGCTGGTCTTGATAATGTAACAACATAGGTAACATTTCCATGTAAATCTGACAACTTTGCACGAGCTTTGCACAACTTTGCAAGCACTTTGTTAATCACTTTCGCTTGGGCAGTGATGCAATCTGCTAATATAAATAGCTATATTAGATTTTTCATATTATCGTTCTAAATTTAACTGCGGGGTTCTATATGAAATGTCTTAGAGGAATATACACCCAAATTCACCAACTTTTTAATTGCTTTATACATTTTTAGGGTGTGTTTGTACATATTACGGCGGGCTCACATGACAGTCTGCTAACATGGGAGGCTTCAAATGGATTTTATTCACTTTTCATACGTTATAACTGCAGGGTTAGATATAAAAACAACTTAGGTCAAGTAAACACGCAAATCTACCAACTTTGCAATCGCTTTGGACAACTTTGCACGCTGTTTTAACAGCTTAAACCAAACAGGTGCAGACTGCAAAAAAAAAACTTTCCGGCTAGTTTGCTCAGGTTGTCTCCCACGCAAGTACTAACCACGACCGATTAAACTTTACTTTCATAATAGGTCGATCACCTGACCACTCATCTATCGGAATCCTTAGAAATTTATCGTTATTGGCGGCCATTTAATGTGTGGAAGTGTTTCAAAATTCCACATCCTTCGGGGCCACTATGATATTCAAACGACTTTTACGACATATTTATTCACTTTCGCGAACATTTAACTGCTGGTCTCGATAATGTAACAACATAGGTAACATTTCCATGTAAATCTGACAACTTTGCACGAGCTTTTCACAACTTTGCAAGCACTTTGTTAATCACATTGCGCTTGGGCAGTGATGCAATCTGCTAATATAAATAGCTATATTAGATTTTTCATATTTTCGTTCTAAATTTAACTGCGGGGTTCTACATGAAATGTCTTAGGGGGAATATACACCCAAATCCACCAACTTTTTAATTGCTTTTCACATTTTTAGGGTGTGTTTGTACATATTACGGCGGGCTCACATGATAGTCTGTTAACATGGGAGGCTTCAAATGGATTTTATTCATTTTTCATACGTTATAACTGCAGGGTTCGATATAAAAACAACTTAGGTCAAGTAAACACGCAAATCTACCAACTTTGCAATCGCTTTGGACAACTTTGCACGCTGTTTTAACAGCTTAAACAAAACAGGTGCAGACTGCAAAAAAAAAAAAAAAAAAACTTACTGGCTAGTTTGCTCAGGTTGTCTCCCATGCAAGTACTAACCACGACCGATTAAACTTTACTTTCATAATAGGTCGATCACCTGACCACTCATCTATCGGAATCCTTTGAAATTTATCGTTATTGGCGGCAATTTAATGTGTGGAAGTGTTTCAAAATTCCACATCCTTCGGGGCAACTATGATATTCAAACGACTTTTACGACATATTTATTCACTTTTGCGAACATTTAACTGCTGGTCTCGATAATGTAACAACATAGGTAACATTTCCATGTAAATCTGACAACTTTGCACGAGCTTTTCACAACTTTGCAAGCACTTTGTTAATCACTTTGCGCTTGGGCAGTGATGCAATCTGCTAATATAAATAGCTATATTAGATTTTTCATATTTTCGTTCTAAATTTAACTGCGGGGTTCAACATGAAATGTCTTAGGGGGAATATACACCCAAATCCACCAACTTTTTAATTGCTTTTCACATTTTTAGGGTGTGTTTGTACATATTACGGCGGGCTCACATGATAGTCTGTTAACATGGGAGGCTTCAAATGGATTTTACTCATTTTTCATACGTTATAACTGCAGGGTTCGATATAAAAACAACGTAGGTCAAGTAAACACGCAAATCTACCAACTTTGCAATCGCTTTGGACAACTTTGCACGCTGTTTTAACAGCTTAAACCAAACAGGTGCAGACTGCAAAAAAAAAACTTTCCGGCTAGTTTGCTCAGGTTGTCTCCCACGCAAGTACTAACCACGACCGATTAAACTTTACTTTCATAATAGGTCGATCACCTGACCACTCATCTATCGAAATCCTTAGAAATTTATCGTTATTGGCGGCCATTTAATGTGTGGAATGGTTTCAAAATTCCACATCCTTCGGGGCCACTATGATATTCAAACGACTTTTACGACATATTTATTCACTTTCGCGAACATTTAACTGCTGGTCTCGATAATATAACAACATAGGTAACATTTCCATGTAAATCTGACAACTTTGCACGAGCTTTTCACAACTTTGCAAGCACGTTGTTAATCACTTTGCGCTTGGGCAGTGATGCAATCTGCTAATATAAATAGCTATATTAGATTTTTCATATTATCGTTCTAAATTTAACTGCGGGGTTCTATATGAAATGCCTTAGGGGAATATACACCCAAATCCACCAACTTTTTAATTGCTTTTCACATTTTTAGGGTGTGTTTGTACATATTACGGCGGGCTCACATGACAGTCTGCTAACATGGGAGGCTTCAAATGGATTTTATTCATTTTTCATACGTTATAACTGCAGGGTTCGATATAAAAACAACTTAGGTCAAGTAAACACGCAAATCTACCAACTTTGCAATCGCTTTGGACAACTTTGCACGCTATTTTAACAGCTTAAACAAAACAGGTGCATACTGCAAAAAAAAAAAAAAAAACTTACCGGCTAGTTTGCTCAGGTTGTCTCCCATGCAAGTACTAACCACGACCGATTAAAGTTTACTTTCATAATAGGTAGATCACCTGACCACTCATCTATCGGAATCCTTTGAAATTTATCGTTATTGGCGGCGATTTAATGTGTGGAAGTGTTTCAAAATTCCACATCCTTCGGGGCCACTATGATATTCAAACGACTTTTACGACATATTTATTCACTTTTGCGAACATTTAACTGCTGGTCTCGATAATGTAACAACATAGGTAACATTTCCATGTAAATCTGACAACTTTGCACGAGCTTTTCACAAGTTTGCAAGCACTTTGTTAATCACTTTGCGCTTGGGCAGTGATGCAATCTGCTAATATAAATAGCTATGTTAGATTTTTCATATTATCGTTCTAAATTTAACTGCGGGGTTCTATATGAAATGTCTTAGAGGAATATACACCCAAATTCACCAACTTTTTAATTGCTTTTCACATTTTTAGGGTGTGTTTGTACATATTACGGCGGGCTCACATGACAGTCTGCTAACATGGGTGGCTTCAAATGGATTTTATTCATTTTTCATACGTTATAACTGCAGGGTTCGATATAAAAACAACTTAGGTCAAGTAAACACGCAAATCTACCAACTTTGCAATCGCTTTGGACAACTTTGCACGCTGTTTTAACAGCTTAAACAAAACAGGTGCAGACTGCAAAAAAAAAAAAAAAAAACTTACCGGCTAGTTTGCTCAGGTTGTCTCCCATGCAAGTACTAACCACGACCGATTAAAGTTTACTTTCATAATAGGTCGATCACCTGACCACTCATCTATCGGAATCCTTTGAAATTTATCGTTATTGGCGGCGATTTAATGTGTGGAAGTGTTTCAAAATTCCACATCCTTCGGGGCAACTATGATATTCAAACGACTTTTACGACATATTTATTCACTTTTGCGAACATTTAACTGCTGGTCTCGATAATGTAACAACATAGGTAACATTTCCATGTAAATCTGACAACTTTGCACGAGCTTTTCACAACTTTGCAAGCACTTTGTTAATCACTTTGCGCTTGGGCAGTGATGCAATCTGCTAATATAAATAGCTATATTAAATTTTTCATATTTTCGTTCTAAATTTAACTGCGGGGTTCTATATGAAATGTCATAGGGGAATATACACGCAAATCCACCAACTTTTTAATTGCTTTTCACATTTTTAGGGTGTGTTTGTACATATTACGGCGGGCTCACATGATAGTCTGTTAACATGGGAGGCTTCAAATGGATTTTATTCATTTTTCATACGATATAACTGCAGGGTTCGATATAAAAACAACTTAGGTCAAGTAAACACGCAAATCTACCAACTTCGCAATCGCTTTGGACAACTTTGCACGCTGTTTTAACAGCTTAAACCAAACAGGTGCAGACTGCAAAAAAACAACTTACCGGCTAGTTTGCTCAGGTTGTCTCCCATGCAAGTACTAACCACGACCGATTAAACTTTACTTGCATAATAGGTCGATCACCTGACCACTCATCTATCAGAGTCTTTTGAAATTTATCGTTATTGGCGGACATTTAATGTTTGGATGTGTTTCAAAATTCTACATCCTTCGGAGGCCACTGTGATATTCAAACGACTTTTACGACATATTTATTCACTTTCGCGAACTTTTAACTGCTGGTCTCGATAATGTATCAAAATAGGTAACATTTCCATGTAAATCTGACAACTTTGCACGAGCTTTTCACAACTTTGTAAGCACTTTGTTAATCACTTTGCGCTTGGGCAGCGATGCAATCTGCTAATATAAATAGCTATATTAGATTTTTCATATTTTCGTTCCAAATTTAACTGCGGGGTTCTATATGAAATGTCTTAGAGGGAATATACACACAAATCCACCAACTTTTTAATTGCTTTTCACATTTTTAGGGTGTGTTTGTACATATTACGGTGGGCTCACATGACAGTCTGCCAACATGGGAGGCTTAAAATGGATTGTATTCATTTTTCATACGTTATAACTGCAGGGTTCGATATAAAAACAACTTAGGTGAAGTAAACACGCAAATCTACCAACTTTGCAAACGCTTTGGACAACTTTGCACGCTGTTTTAACAGCTTAAACCAAACAGGTGATGACTGCAAAAAAAAAAAAACTTAACGGCTAGTTTGCTCAGGTTGTCTCCCATGCAAGTACTAACCACGACCGATTAAACTTTACTTTCATAATAGGTCGATCACCTGACCACTCATCTATCAGATCCTTTGAAATTTATCGTTATTGGCGGCCATGTAATATTTGGAAGTGTTTCAAAATTCTACATCCTTCGGGGCCATTGTGATATTCAAACGACTTTTACGACATATCTATTCACTTTTGCGAACATTTAACTGCTGGTCTCGATAATGTAACAACATAGGTAACATTTACAAGTAAATCTGACAACTTTGCACGAGCTTTTCACAACTTTGCAAGCACTTTGTTAATCACTTTGCGCTTGGGCAGCGATGCAATCTGCTAATATAAATAGCTATATTAGATTTTTCATATTTTCGTTCTAAATTTAACTGCGGGGTTCTATATGAAATGTCATAGGGGGAATATACACGCAAATCCACCAACTTTTTAATTGCTTTGCACATTTTTAGGGTGTGTTTGTACATATTACGGCGGGCTCGCATGACAGTCTGCTAACACGGGAGGCTTCAAATGGATTTTATTCATTTTTCATACGATATAACTGCAGGGTTCGATATAAAAACAACTTAGGTCAAGTAAACACGCAAATCTACCAACTTCGCAATCGCTTTGGACAACTTTGCACGCTGTTTTAACAGCTTAAACCAAACAGGTGCAGACTGCAAAAAAAAAACTTTCCGGCTAGTTTGCTCAGGTTGTCTCCCACGCAAGTACTAACCACGACCGATTAAACTTTACTTTCATAATAGGTCGATCACCTGACCACTCATCTATCGAAATCCTTAGAAATTTATCGTTATTGGCGGCCATTTAATGTGTGGAATGGTTTCAAAATTCCACATCCTTCGGGGCCACTATGATATTCAAACGACTTTTACGACATATTTATTCACTTTCGCGAACATTTAACTGCTGGTCTCGATAATATAACAACATAGGTAACATTTCCATGTAAATCTGACAACTTTGCACGAGCTTTTCACAACTTTGCAAGCACGTTGTTAATCACTTTGCGCTTGGGCAGTGATGCAATCTGCTAATATAAATAGCTATATTAGATTTTTCATATTATCGTTCTAAATTTAACTGCGGGGTTCTATATGAAATGCCTTAGGGGAATATACACCCAAATCCACCAACTTTTTAATTGCTTTTCACATTTTTAGGGTGTGTTTGTACATATTACGGCGGGCTCACATGACAGTCTGCTAACATGGGAGGCTTCAAATGGATTTTATTCATTTTTCATACGTTATAACTGCAGGGTTCGATATAAAAACAACTTAGGTCAAGTAAACACGCAAATCTACCAACTTTGCAATCGCTTTGGACAACTTTGCACGCTATTTTAACAGCTTAAACAAAACAGGTGCAGACTGCAAAAAAAAAAAAAAAAACTTACCGGCTAGTTTGCTCAGGTTGTCTCCAATGCAAGTACTAACCAAGACCGATTAAACTTTACTTGCATAATAGGTCGATCACCTGACCACTCATCTATCAGAATCCTTTGAAATTTATCGTTATTGGCGGCCATGTAATGTTTGGAAGTGTTTCAAAATTCTACATCCTTCGGGGCCATTGTGATATTCAAACGACTTTTACGACATATCTATTCACTTTTGCGAACATTTAACTGCTGGTCTCGATAATGTAACAACATAGGTAACATTTACAAGTAAATCTGACAACTTTGCACGAGCTTTTCACAACTTTGCAAGCACTTTGTTAATCACTTTGCGCTTGGGCAGCGATGCAATCTGCTAATATAAATAGCTATATTAGATTTTTCATATTTTCGTTCTAAATTTAACTGCGGGGTTCTATATGAAATGTCATAGGGGGAATATACACGCAAATCCACCAACTTTTTAATTGCTTTGCACATTTTTAGGGTGTGTTTGTACATATTACGGCGGGCTCGCATGACAGTCTGCTAACACGGGAGGCTTCAAATGGATTTTATTCATTTTTCATACGATATAACTGCAGGGTTCGATATAAAAACAACTTAGGTCAAGTAAACACGCAAATCTACCAACTTCGCAATCGCTTTGGACAACTTTGCACGCTGTTTTAACAGCTTAAACCAAACAGGTGCAGACTGCAAAAAAAAAACTTTCCGGCTAGTTTGCTCAGGTTGTCTCCCACGCAAGTACTAACCACGACCGATTAAACTTTACTTTCATAATAGGTCGATCACCTGACCACTCATCTATCGAAATCCTTAGAAATTTATCGTTATTGGCGGCCATTTAATGTGTGGAATGGTTTCAAAATTCCACATCCTTCGGGGCCACTATGATATTCAAACGACTTTTACGACATATTTATTCACTTTTGCGAACATTTAACTGCTGGTCTCGATAATGTAACAACATAGGTAACATTTCCATGTAAATCTGACAACTTTGCACGAGCTTTTCACAAGTTTGCAAGCACTTTGTTAATCACTTTGCGCTTGGGCAGTGATGCAATCTGCTAATATAAATAGCTATGTTAGATTTTTCATATTATCGTTCTAAATTTAACTGCGGGGTTCTATATGAAATGTCTTAGAGGAATATACACCCAAATTCACCAACTTTTTAATTGCTTTTCACATTTTAGGGTGTGTTTGTACATATTACGGCGGGCTCACATGACAGTCTGCTAACATGGGTGGCTTCAAATGGATTTTATTCATTTTTCATACGTTATAACTGCAGGGTTCGATATAAAAACAACTTAGGTCAAGTAAACACGCAAATCTACCAACTTTGCAATCGCTTTGGACAACTTTGCACGCTGTTTTAACAGCTTAAACAAAACAGGTGCAGACTGCAAAAAAAAAAAAAAAAACTTACCGGCTAGTTTGCTCAGGTTGTCTCCCATGCAAGTACTAACCACGACCGATTAAAGTTTACTTTCATAATAGGTCGATCACCTGACCACTCATCTATCGGAATCCTTTGAAATTTATCGTTATTGGCGGCGATTTAATGTGTGGAAGTGTTTCAAAATTCCACATCTTTCGGGGCCACTATGATATTCAAACGACTTTTACGACATATTTATTCACTTTTGCGAACATTTAACTGCTGGTCTCGATAATGTAACAACATAGGTAACATTTCCATGTAAATCTGACAACTTTGCACGAGCTTTTCACAAGTTTGCAAGCACTTTGTTAATCACTTTGCGCTTGGGCAGTGATGCAATCTGCTAATATAAATAGCTATGTTAGATTTTTCATATTATCGTTCTAAATTTAACTGCGGGGTTCTATATGAAATGTTTTAGAGGAATATACACCCAAATTCACCAACGTTTTAATTGCTTTTCACATTTTTAGGGTGTGTTTGTACATATTACGGCGGGCTCACATGACAGTCTGCTAACATGGGTGGCTTCAAATGGATTTTATTCATTTTTCATACGTTATAACTGCAGGGTTCGATATAAAAACAACTTAGGTCAAGTAAACACGCAAATCTACCAACTTTGCAATCGCTTTGGACAACTTTGCACGCTGTTTTAACAGCTTAAACCAAAGAGGTGCAGACTGCAAAAAAAAAAAAAACTTACCAGCTAGTTTGCTCAGGTTGTCTCCCATGCAAGTACTAACCACGACCGATTAAACTTTACTTTCATAATAGATCGATCACCTGACCACTCATCTATCGGAATCCTTTGAAATTTATCGTTATTGGCGGCCATTTAATGTATGGAAGTGTTTCAAAATTCCACATCCTTCGGGGCCACTATGATATTCAAACGACTTTTACGACATATTTATTCACTTTCGCGAACATTTAACTGCTGGTCTCGATAATGTAACAACATAGGTAACATTTCCATGTAAATCTGACAACTTTGCACGAGCTTTTCACAACTTTGCAAGCACTTTGTTAATCACTTTGCGCTTGGGCAGTGATGCAATCTGCTAATATAAATAGCTATATTAGATTTTTCATATTTTCGTTCTAAATTTAACTGCGGGGTTCTACATGAAATGTCTTAGGGGGAATATACACCCAAATCCACCAACTTTTTAATTGCTTTTCACATTTTTAGGGTGTGTTTGTACATATTACGGCGGGCTCACATGATAGTCTGTTAACATGGGAGGCTTCAAATGGATTTTATTCATTTTTCATACGTTATAACTGCAGGGTTCGATATAAAAACAACTTAGGTCAAGTAAACACGCAAATCTACCAACTTTGCAATCGCTTTGGACAACTTTGCACGCTGTTTTAACAGCTTAAACAAAACAGGTGCAGACTGCAAAAAAAAAAAAAAAAAAAACTTACCGGCTAGTTTGCTCAGGTTGTCTCCCATGCAAGTACTAACCACGACCGATTAAACTTTACTTTCATAATAGGTCGATCACCTGACCACTCATCTATCGGAATCCTTTGAAATTTATCGTTATTGGCGGCGATTTAATGTGTGGAAGTGTTTCAAAATTCCACATCCTTCGGGGCAACTATGATATTCAAACGACTTTTACGACATATTTATTCACTTTTGCGAACATTTAACTGCTGGTCTCGATAATGTAACAACATAGGTAACATTTACAAGTAAATCTGACAACTTTGCACGAGCTTTTCACAACTTTGCAAGCACTTTGTTAATCACTTTGCGCTTGGGCAGCGATGCAATCTGCTAATATAAATAGCTATATTAGATTTTTCATATTTTCGTTCTAAATTTAACTGCGGGGTTCTATATGAAATGTCATAGGGGGAATATACACGCAAATCCACCAACTTTTTAATTGCTTTGCACATTTTTAGGGTGTGTTTGTACATATTACGGCGGGCTCGCATGACAGTCTGCTAACACGGGAGGCTTCAAATGGATTTTATTCATTTTTCATACGATATAACTGCAGGGTTCGATATAAAAACAACTTAGGTCAAGTAAACACGCAAATCTACCAACTTCGTAATCGCTTTGGACAACTTTGCACGCTGTTTTAACAGCTTAAACCAAACAGGTGCAGACTGCAAAAAAACAACTTACCGGCTAGTTTGCTCAGGTTGTCTCCAATGCAAGTACTAACCAAGACCGATTAAACTTTACTTGCATAATAGGTCGATCACCTGACCACTCATCTATCAGAGTCCTTTGAAATTTATCGTTATTGGCGGACATTTAATGTTTGGAAGTGTTTCAAAATTCTACATCCTTCGGGGGCCACTGTGATATTGAAACGACTTTTACGACATATTTATTCACTTTCGCAAACTTTTAACTGCTGGTCTCGATAATGTATCAAAATAGGTAACATTTCCATGTAAATCTGACAACTTTGCACGAGCTTTTCACAACTTTGTAAGCACATTGTTAATCACTTTGCGCTTGGGCAGCGATGCAATCTGCTAATATAAATAGCTATATTAGATTTTTCATATTTTCGTTCTAAATTTAACTGCGGGGTTCTATATGAAATGTCTTAGGGGGAATATACACCCAAATCCACCAACTTTTTAATTGCTTTTCACATTTTTAGGGTGTGTTTGTACATATTACGGTGGGCTCACATGACAGTCTGCCAACATGGGAGGCTTAAAATGGATTGTATTCATTTTTCATACGTTATAACTGCAGGGTTCGATATAAAAACAACTTAGGTCAAGTAAACACGCAAATCTACCAACTTTGCAATCGCTTTGGACAACTTTGCACGCTGTTTTAACAGCTTAAACCAAACAGGTGATGACTGCAAAAAAAAAAAAAAAACTTAACGGCTAGTTTGCTCAGGTTGTCTCCCATGCAAGTACTAACCACGACCGATTAAACTTTACTTTCATAATAGGTCGATCACCTGACCACTCATCTATCAGATCCTTTGAAATTTATCGTTATTGGCGGCCATGTAATGTTTGGAAGTGTTTCAAAATTCTACATCCTTCGGGGCCATTGTTATATTCAAATGACTTTTACGACATATCTATTCACTTTTGCGAACATTTAACTGCTGGTCTCGATAATGTAACAACATAGGTAACATTTACATGTAAATCTGACAACTTTGCACGAGCTTTTCACAACTTTGCAAGCACTTTGTTAATCACTTTGCGCTTGGGCAGCGATGCAATCTGCTAATATAAATAGCTATATTAGATTTTTTATATTTTCGTTCTAAATTTAACTGCGGGGTTCTATATGAAATGTCATAGGGGGAATATACACGCAAATCCACCAACTTTTTAATTGCTTTGCACATTTTTAGGGTGTGTTTGTACATATTACGGCGGGCTCGCATGACAGTCTGCTAACACGGGAGGCTTCAAATGGATTTTATTCATTTTTCATACGATATAACTGCAGGGTTCGATATAAAAACAACTTAGGTCAAGTAAACACGCAAATCTACCAACTTCGCAATCGCTTTGGACAAATTTGCACGCTGTTTTAACAGCTTAAACCAAACAGGTGCAGACTGCAAAAAAACAACTTACCGGCTAGGTTGCTCAGGTTGTCTCCCATGCAAGTACTAACCACGACCGATTAAACTTTACTTGCATAATAGGTCGATCACCTGACCACTCATCTATCAGAGTCCTTTGAAATTTATCGTTATTGGCGGACATTTAATGTTTGGAAGTGTTTCAAAATTCTACATCCTTCGGGGGCCACTGTGATATTCAAACGACTTTTACGACATATTTATTCACTTTCGCGAACTTTTAACAGCTGGTCTCAATAATGTATCAAAATAGGTAACATTTCCATGTAAATCTGACAACTTTGCACGAGCTTTTCACAACTTTGTAAGCACTTTGTTAATCACTTTGCGCTTGGGCAGCGATGCAATCTGCTAATATAAATAGCTATATTAGATTTTTCATATTTTCGTTCTAAATTTAACTGCGGGGTTCTATATGAAATGTCTTAGGGGGAATATACACCCAAATCCACCAACCTTTTAATTGCTTTTCACATTTTTAGGGTGTATTTGTACATATTTCGGCGGGCTCACATGACAGTCTGCCAACATGGGAGGCTTAAAATGGATTGTATACAGTTTTCATACGTTATAACTGCAGGGTTCGATATAAAAACAACTTAGGTCAAGTAAACACGCAAATCTACCAACTTTGCAATCGCTTTGGGCAACTTTGCACGCTGTTTTAACAGCATTAAACCAAACAGGTGAGGACTGCAAAAAAAAACAACTTACCGGCTAGTTTGCTCAGGTTGTCTCCCATGCAAGTACTAACCACGACCGATTAAACTTTACTTTCATAATAGGTCGATCACCTGACCACTCATCTATCAGAATCCTTTGAAATTTATCGTTATTGGCGGCCATGTAATGTTTGGAAGTGTTTCAAAATTCTACATCCTTCGGGGCCACTGTGATATTCAAACGACTTTTACGACATATCTATTCACTTGTGCGAACATTTAACTGCTGGTCTCGATAATGTAACAACATTGGTAACATTTCCATGTAAATCTGAAAACTTTGCACGAGCTTTTCACAACTTTGCAAGCACTTTGTTAATCACTTTGCCCTTGGGCAGTGATGCAATCTGCTAATATAAATAGCTATATTAGATTTTTCATATTTTCGTTCTAAATTTAACTGCGGGGTTCTATATGAAATGTCTTAGGGGGAATATACACCCAAATCCACCAACTTTTTAATTGCTTTTCACATGTTTATGGTGTGTTTGTACATATTACGGCAGGCTCACATGACAGTCTGCTACCATGGGAGGCTTCAAATGGATTTTATTCATTTTTCATACGTTATAACTGCAGGGTTCGATATAAAAACAACTTAGGTCAAGTAAACACGCAAATCTACCAACTTTGCAATCGCTTTGGACAACTTTGCACGCTGTTTTAACAGCTTAAACCAAACAGGTGCAGACTGCAAAAAAAAAAAAACTTACCGGCTAGTTTGCTCAGGTTGTCTCCCATGCAAGTACTAACCACGACCGATTACATTTTACTTTCATAATAGGTCGATCACCTGACCACTCATCTATCAGAATCCTTTGAAATTTATCGTTATTGGCGGCCATGTAATGTTTGGAAGTGTTTCAAAATTCTACATCCTTCGGGGCCACTGTGATATTCAAACAACTTTTACGACATATCTATTCACTTTTGCGAACATTTAACTGCTGGTCTCGATAATGTAACAACATAGGTAACATTTCCATGTAAATCAAACAACTTTGCACGAGCTTTTCACAACTTTGCAAGCACTTTGTTAATCACTTTGCGCTTGGGCAGCGATGCAATCTGCTAATATAAATAGCTATATTAGATTTTTCATATTTTCATTCTAAATTTAACTGCGGGGTTCTATATGAAATGTCATAGGGGGAATATACACGCAAATCCACCAACTTTTTAATTGCTTTGCACATTTTTAGGGTGTGTTTGTACATATTACGGCGGGCTCGCATGACAGTCTGCTAACACGGGAGGCTTCAAATGGATTTTATTCATTTTTCATACGATATAACTGCAGGGTTCGATATAAAAACAACTTAGGTCAAGTAAACACGCAAATCTACCAACTTCGCAATCGCTTTGGACAACTTTGCACGCTGTTTTAACAGCTTAAACCAAACAGGTGCAGACTGCAAAAAAACAACTTACCGGCTAGTTTGCTCAGGTTGTCTCCCATGCAAGTACTAACCACGACCGATTAAACTTTACTTGCATAATAAGTCGATCACCTGACCACTCATCTATCAGAGTCCTTTGAAATTTATCGTTATTGGCGGACATTTAATGTTTGGAAGTGTTTCAAAATTCTACATCCTTCGGGGGCCACTGTGATATTCAAACGACTTTTACGACATATTTATTCACTTTCGCGAACTTTTAACAGCTGGTCTCAATAATGTATCAAAATAGGTAACATTTCCATGTAAATCTGACAACTTTGCACGAGCTTTTCACAACTTTGTAAGCACTTTGTTAATCACTTTGCGCTTGGGCAGCGATGCAATCTGCTAATATAAATAGCTATATTAGATTTTTCATATTTTCGTTCTAAATTTAACTGCGGGGTTCTATATGAAATGTCTTAGGGGGAATATACACCCAAATCCACCAACCTTTTAATTGCTTTTCACATTTTTAGGGTGTATTTGTACATATTTCGGCGGGCTCACATGACAGTCTGCCAACATGGGAGGCTTAAAATGGATTGTATACAGTTTTCATACGTTATAACTGCAGGGTTCGATATAAAAACAATTTAGGTCAAGTAAACACGCAAATCTACCAACTTTGCAATCGCTTTGGGCAACTTTGCACGCTGTTTTAACAGCATTAAACCAAACAGGTGAAGACTGCAAAAGAAAAAAAAACTTACCGGCTAGTTTGCTCAGGTTGTCTCCCATGCAAGTACTAACCACGACCGATTAAACTTTACTTTCATAATAGGTCGATCACCTGACCACTCATCTATCAGAATCCTTTGAAATTTATCGTTATTGGCGGCCTTGTAATGTTTGGAAGTGTTTCAAAATTCTACATCCTTCGGGGCCACTGTGATATTCAAACGACTTTTACGACATATCTATTCACTTGTGCGAACATTTAACTGCTGGTCTCGATAATGTAACAACATAGGTAACATTTCCATGTAAATCAAACAACTTTGCACGAGCTTTTCACAACTTTGCAAGCACTTTGTTAATCACTTTGCGCTTGGGCAGCGATGCAATCTGCTAATATAAATAGCTATATTAGATTTTTCATATTTTCATTCTAAATTTAACTGCGGGGTTCTATATGAAATGTCATAGGGGGAATATACACGCAAATCCACCAACTTTTTAATTGCTTTGCACATTTTTAGGGTGTGTTTGTACATATTACGGCGGGCTCGCATGACAGTCTGCTAACACGGGAGGCTTCAAATGGATTTTATTCATTTTTCATACGATATAACTGCAGGGTTCGATATAAAAACAACTTAGGTCAAGTAAACACGCAAATCTACCAACTTTGCAATCGCTTTGGACAACTTTGCACGCTGTTTTAACAGCATTAAACCAAACAGGTGAAGACTGCAAAAAAAAAAACTTACCGGCTAGTTTGCTCAGGTTGTCTCCCATGCAAGTACTAACCACGACCGATTAAACTTTACTTTCATAATAGGTCGATCACCTGACCACTCATCTATCAGAATCCTTTGAAATTTATCGTTATTGGCGGCCATGTAATGTTTGGAAGTGTTTCAAAATTCTACATCCTTCGGGGACACTGTGATATTCAAACGACTTTTACGACATATCTATTCACTTGTGCGAACATTTAACTGCTGGTCTCGATAATGTAACAACATTGGTAACATTTCCATGTAAATCTGAAAACTTTGCACGAGCTTTTCACAACTTTGCAAGCACTTTGTTAATCACTTTGCCCTTGGGCAGTGATGCAATCTGCTAATATAAATAGCTATATTAGATTTTTCATATTTTCGTTCCAAATTTAACTGCGGGGTTCTATATGAAATGTCTTAGGGGGAATATACACCCAAATCCACCAACTTTTTAATTGCTTTTCACATGTTTATGGTGTGTTTGTACATATTACGGCAGGCTCACATGACAGTCTGCTACCATGGGAGGCTTCAAATGGATTTTATTCATTTTTCATACGTTATAACTGCAGGGTTCGATATAAAAACAACTTAGGTCAAGTAAACACGCAAATCTACCAACTTTGCAATCGCTTTGGATAACTTTGCACGCTGTTTTAACAGCTTAAACCAAACAGGTGCAGACTGCAAAAAAACAACTTACCGGCTAGTTTGCTCAGGTTGTCTCCCATGCAAGTACTAACCACGACCGATTAAACTTTACTTGCATAATAGGTCGATCACCTGACCACTCATCTATCAGAGTCCTTTGAAATTTATCGTTATTGGCGGACATTTAATGTTTGGAAGTGTTTCAAAATTCTACATCCTTCGGGGGCCACTGTGATATTCAAACGACTTTTACGACATATTTATTCACTTTCGCGAACTTTTAACAGCTGGTCTCAATAATGTATCAAAATAGGTAACATTTCCATGTAAATCTGACAACTTTGCACGAGCTTTTCACAACTTTGTAAGCACTTTGTTAATCACTTTGCGCTTGGGCAGCGATGCAATCTGCTAATATAAATAGCTATATTAGATTTTTCATATTTTCGTTCTAAATTTAACTGCGGGGTTCTATATGAAATGTCTTAGGGGGAATATACACCCAAATCCACCAACCTTTTAATTGCTTTTCACATTTTTAGGGTGTATTTGTACATATTTCGGCGGGCTCACATGACAGTCTGCCAACATGGGAGGCTTAAAATGGATTGTATACAGTTTTCATACGTTATAACTGCAGGGTTCGATATAAAAACAACTTAGGTCAAGTAAACACGCAAATCTACCAACTTTGCAATCGCTTTGAGCAACTTTGCACGCTGTTTTAACAGCATTAAACCAAACAGGTGAAGACTGCAAAAAAAAAAAAAACTTACCGGCTAGTTTGCTCAGGTTGTCTCCCATGCAAGTACTAACCACGACCGATTAAACTTTACTTTCATAATAGGTCGATCACCTGACCACTCATCTATCAGAATCCTTTGAAATTTATCGTTATTGGCGGCCATGTAATGTTTGGAAGTGTTTCAAAATTCTACATCCTTCGGGGCCACTGTGATATTCAAACGACTTTTACGACATATCTATTCACTTGTGCGAACATTTAACTGCTGGTCTCGATAATGTAACAACATAGGTAACATTTCCATGTAAATCAAACAACTTTGCACGAGCTTTTCACAACTTTGCAAGCACTTTGTTAATCACTTTGCGCTTGGGCAGCGATGCAATCTGCTAATATAAATAGCTATATTAGATTTTTCATATTTTCATTCTAAATTTAACTGCGGGGTTCTATATGAAATGTCATAGGGGGAATATACACGCAAATCCACCAACTTTTTAATTGCTTTGCACATTTTTAGGGTGTGTTTGTACATATTACGGCGGGCTCGCATGACAGTCTGCTAACACGGGAGGCTTCAAATGGATTTTATTCATTTTTCATACGATATAACTGCAGGGTTCGATATAAAAACAACTTAGGTCAAGTAAACACGCAAATCTACCAACTTTGCAATCGCTTTGGACAACTTTGCACGCTGTTTTAACAGCATTAAACCAAACAGGTGAAGACTGCAAAAAAAAAAAAACTTACCGGCTAGTTTGCTCAGGTTGTCTCCCATGCAAGTACTAACCACGACCCATTAAACTTTACTTTCATAATAGGTCGATCACCTGACCACTCATCTATCAGAATCCTTTGAAATTTATCGTTATTGGCGGCCATGTAATGTTTGGAAGTGTTTCAAAATTCTACATCCTTCGGGGCCACTGTGATATTCAAACGACTTTTACGACATATCTATTCACTTGTGCGAACATTTAACTGCTGGTCTCGATAATGTAACAACATTGGTAACATTTCCATGTAAATCTGAAAACTTTGCACGAGCTTTTCACAACTTTGCAAGCACTTTGTTAATCACTTTGCCCTTGGGCAGTGATGCAATCTGCTAATATAAATAGCTATATTAGATTTTTCATATTTTCGTTCCAAATTTAACTGCGGGGTTCTATATGAAATGTCTTAGGGGGAATATACACCCAAATCCACCAACTTTTTAATTGCTTTTCACATGTTTATGGTGTGTTTGTACATATTACGGCAGGCTCACATGACAGTCTGCTACCATGGGAGGCTTCAAATGGATTTTATTCATTTTTCATACGTTATAACTGCAGGGTTCGATATAAAAACAACTTAGGTCAAGTAAACACGCAAATCTACCAACTTTGCAATCGCTTTGGACAAATTTGCACGCTGTTTTAACAGCTTAAACCAAACAGGTGCAGACTGCAAAAAAAAAAAACTTACCGGCTAGTTTGCTCAGGTTGTCTCCCATGCAAGTACTAACCACGACCGATTACATTTTACTTTCATAATAGGTCGATCACCTGACCACTCATCTATCAGAATCCTTTGAAATTTATCGTTATTGGCGGCCATGTAATGTTTGGAAGTGTTTCAAAATTCTACATCCTTCGGGGCCATTGTGATATTCAAACGACTTTTACGACATATCTATTCACTTTTGCGAACATTTAACTGCTGGTCTCGATAATGTAACAACATAGGTAACATTTCCATGTAAATCTGACAACTTTGCACGATCTTTTCACAACTTTGCAAGCACTTTGTTAATCACTTTGCGCTTGGGCAGCGATGCAATCTGCTAATATAAATAGCTATATTAGATTTTTCATATTTTCGTTCTAAATTTAACTGCGGGGTTCTATATGAAATGTCTTAGGGGGAATATACACCC
This sequence comes from Saccoglossus kowalevskii, assembly GCF_978046115.1. NCBI lineage: Eukaryota > Metazoa > Hemichordata > Enteropneusta > Harrimaniidae > Saccoglossus > Saccoglossus kowalevskii. The sequence goes on along the minus strand of NC_140660.1, from coordinate 4,194,784 downwards.
AAATCCACCAACCTTTTAATTGCTTTTCACATTTTTAGGGTGTATTTGTACATATTTCGGCGGGCTCACATGACAGTCTGCCAACATGGGAGGCTTAAAATGGATTGTATACAGTTTTCATACGTTATAACTGCAGGGTTCGATATAAAAACAACTTAGGTCAAGTAAACACGCAAATCTACCAACTTTGCAATCGCTTTGGGCAACTTTGCACGCTGTTTTAACAGCATTAAACCAAACAGGTGAGGACTGCAAAAAAAAAAAAACTTACCGGCTAGTTTGCTCAGGTTGTCTCCCATGCAAGTACTAACCACGACCGATTAAACTTTACTTTCATAATAGGTCGATCACCTGACCACTCATCTATCAGAATCCTTTGAAATTTATCGTTATTGGCGGCCATGTAATGTTTGGAAGTGTTTCAAAATTCTACATCCTTCGGGGCCACTGTGATATTCAAACGACTTTTACGACATATCTATTCACTTGTGCGAACATTTAACTGCTGGTCTCGATAATGTAACAACATTGGTAACATTTCCATGTAAATCTGAAAACTTTGCACGAGCTTTTCACAACTTTGCAAGCACTTTGTTAATCACTTTGCCCTTGGGCAGTGATGCAATCTGCTAATATAAATAGCTATATTAGATTTTTCATATTTTCGTTCTAAATTTAACTGCGGGGTTCTATATGAAATGTCTTAGGGGGAATATACACCCAAATCCACCAACTTTTTAATTGCTTTTCACATGTTTATGGTGTGTTTGTACATATTACGGCAGGCTCACATGACAGTCTGCTACCATGGGAGGCTTCAAATGGATTTTATTCATTTTTCATACGTTATAACTGCAGGGTTCGATATAAAAACAACTTAGGTCAAGTAAACACGCAAATCTACCAACTTTGCAATCGCTTTGGACAACTTTGCACGCTGTTTTAACAGCTTAAACCAAACAGGTGCAGACTGCAAAAAAAAAAAAACTTACCGGCTAGTTTGCTCAGGTTGTCTCCCATGCAAGTACTAACCACGACCGATTACATTTTACTTTCATAATAGGTCGATCACCTGACCACTCATCTATCAGAATCCTTTGAAATTTATCGTTATTGGCGGCCATGTAATGTTTGGAAGTGTTTCAAAATTCTACATCCTTCGGGGCCACTGTGATATTCAAACAACTTTTACGACATATCTATTCACTTTTGCGAACATTTAACTGCTGGTCTCGATAATGTAACAACATAGGTAACATTTCCATGTAAATCAAACAACTTTGCACGAGCTTTTCACAACTTTGCAAGCACTTTGTTAATCACTTTGCGCTTGGGCAGCGATGCAATCTGCTAATATAAATAGCTATATTAGATTTTTCATATTTTCATTCTAAATTTAACTGCGGGGTTCTATATGAAATGTCATAGGGGGAATATACACGCAAATCCACCAACTTTTTAATTGCTTTGCACATTTTTAGGGTGTGTTTGTACATATTACGGCGGGCTCGCATGACAGTCTGCTAACACGGGAGGCTTCAAATGGATTTTATTCATTTTTCATACGATATAACTGCAGGGTTCGATATAAAAACAACTTAGGTCAAGTAAACACGCAAATCTACCAACTTCGCAATCGCTTTGGACAACTTTGCACGCTGTTTTAACAGCTTAAACCAAACAGGTGCAGACTGCAAAAAAACAACTTACCGGCTAGTTTGCTCAGGTTGTCTCCCATGCAAGTACTAACCACGACCGATTAAACTTTACTTGCATAATAGGTCGATCACCTGACCACTCATCTATCAGAGTCCTTTGAAATTTATCGTTATTGGCGGACATTTAATGTTTGGAAGTGTTTCAAAATTCTACATCCTTCGGGGGCCACTGTGATATTCAAACGACTTTTACGACATATTTATTCACTTTCGCGAACTTTTAACAGCTGGTCTCAATAATGTATCAAAATAGGTAACATTTCCATGTAAATCTGACAACTTTGCACGAGCTTTTCACAACTTTGTAAGCACTTTGTTAATCACTTTGCGCTTGGGCAGCGATGCAATCTGCTAATATAAATAGCTATATTAGATTTTTCATATTTTCGTTCTAAATTTAACTGCGGGGTTCTATATGAAATGTCTTAGGGGGAATATACACCCAAATCCACCAACCTTTTAATTGCTTTTCACATTTTTAGGGTGTATTTGTACATATTTCGGCGGGCTCACATGACAGTCTGCCAACATGGGAGGCTTAAAATGGATTGTATACAGTTTTCATACGTTATAACTGCAGGGTTCGATATAAAAACAATTTATTTCAAGTAAACACGCAAATCTACCAACTTTGCAATCGCTTTGGGCAACTTTGCACGCTGTTTTAACAGCATTAAACCAAACAGGTGAGGACTGCAAAAAAAAAAAAACTTACCGGCTAGTTTGCTCAGGTTGTCTCCCATGCAAGTACTAACCACGACCGATTACATTTTACTTTCATAATAGGTCGATCACCTGACCACTCATCTATCAGAATCCTTTGAAATTTATCGTTATTGGCGGCCATGTAATGTTTGGAAGTGTTTCAAAATTCTACATCCTTCGGGGCCACTGTGATATTCAAACAACTTTTACGACATATCTATTCACTTTTGCGAACATTTAACTGCTGGTCTCGATAATGTAACAACATAGGTAACATTTCCATGTAAATCAAACAACTTTGCACGAGCTTTTCACAACTTTGCAAGCACTTTGTTAATCACTTTGCGCTTGGGCAGCGATGCAATCTGCTAATATAAATAGCTATATTAGATTTTTCAAATTTTCATTCTAAATTTAACTGCGGGGTTCTATATGAAATGTCATAGGGGGAATATACACGCAAATCCACCAACTTTTTAATTGCTTTGCACATTTTTAGGGTGTGTTTGTACATATTACGGCGGGCTCGCATGACAGTCTGCTAACACGGGAGGCTTCAAATGGATTTTATTCATTTTTCATACGATATAACTGCAGGGTTCGATATAAAAACAACTTAGGTCAAGTAAACACGCAAATCTACCAACTTCGCAATCGCTTTGGACAACTTTGCACGCTGTTTTAACAGCTTAAACCAAACAGGTGCAGACTGCAAAAAAACAACTTACCGGCTAGTTTGCTCAGGTTGTCTCCCATGCAAGTACTAACCACGACCGATTAAACTTTACTTGCATAATAGGTCGATCACCTGACCACTCATCTATCAGAGTCCTTTGAAATTTATCGTTATTGGCGGACATTTAATGTTTGGAAGTGTTTCAAAATTCTACATCCTTCGGGGGCCACTGTGATATTCAAACGACTTTTACGACATATTTATTCACTTTCGCGAACTTTTAACAGCTGGTCTCAATAATGTATCAAAATAGGTAACATTTCCATGTAAATCTGACAACTTTGCACGAGCTTTTCACAACTTTGTAAGCACTTTGTTAATCACTTTGCGCTTGGGCAGCGATGCAATCTGCTAATATAAATAGCTATATTAGATTTTTCATATTTTCGTTCTAAATTTAACTGCGGGGTTCTATATGAAATGTCTTAGGGGGAATATACACCCAAATCCACCAACCTTTTAATTGCTTTTCACATTTTTAGGGTGTATTTGTACATATTTCGGCGGGCTCACATGACAGTCTGCCAACATGGGAGGCTTAAAATGGATTGTATACAGTTTTCATACGTTATAACTGCAGGGTTCGATATAAAAACAATTTAGGTCAAGTAAACACGCAAATCTACCAACTTTGCAATCGCTTTGGGCAACTTTGCACGCTGTTTTAACAGCATTAAACCAAACAGGTGAAGACTGCAAAAGAAAAAAAAACTTACCGGCTAGTTTGCTCAGGTTGTCTCCCATGCAAGTACTAACCACGACCGATTAAACTTTACTTTCATAATAGGTCGATCACCTGACCACTCATCTATCAGAATCCTTTGAAATTTATCGTTATTGGCGGCCTTGTAATGTTTGGAAGTGTTTCAAAATTCTACATCCTTCGGGGCCACTGTGATATTCAAACGACTTTTACGACATATCTATTCACTTGTGCGAACATTTAACTGCTGGTCTCGATAATGTAACAACATAGGTAACATTTCCATGTAAATCAAACAACTTTGCACGAGCTTTTCACAACTTTGCAAGCACTTTGTTAATCACTTTGCGCTTGGGCAGCGATGCAATCTGCTAATATAAATAGCTATATTAGATTTTTCATATTTTCATTCTAAATTTAACTGCGGGGTTCTATATGAAATGTCATAGGGGGAATATACACGCAAATCCACCAACTTTTTAATTGCTTTGCACATTTTTAGGGTGTGTTTGTACATATTACGGCGGGCTCGCATGACAGTCTGCTAACACGGGAGGCTTCAAATGGATTTTATTCATTTTTCATACGATATAACTGCAGGGTTCGATATAAAAACAACTTAGGTCAAGTAAACACGCAAATCTACCAACTTTGCAATCGCTTTGGACAACTTTGCACGCTGTTTTAACAGCATTAAACCAAACAGGTGAAGACTGCAAAAAAAAAAACTTACCGGCTAGTTTGCTCAGGTTGTCTCCCATGCAAGTACTAACCACGACCGATTAAACTTTACTTTCATAATAGGTCGATCACCTGACCACTCATCTATCAGAATCCTTTGAAATTTATCGTTATTGGCGGCCATGTAATGTTTGGAAGTGTTTCAAAATTCTACATCCTTCGGGGACACTGTGATATTCAAACGACTTTTACGACATATCTATTCACTTGTGCGAACATTTAACTGCTGGTCTCGATAATGTAACAACATTGGTAACATTTCCATGTAAATCTGAAAACTTTGCACGAGCTTTTCACAACTTTGCAAGCACTTTGTTAATCACTTTGCCCTTGGGCAGTGATGCAATCTGCTAATATAAATAGCTATATTAGATTTTTCATATTTTCGTTCCAAATTTAACTGCGGGGTTCTATATGAAATGTCTTAGGGGGAATATACACCCAAATCCACCAACTTTTTAATTGCTTTTCACATGTTTATGGTGTGTTTGTACATATTACGGCAGGCTCACATGACAGTCTGCGACCATGGGAGGCTTCAAATGGATTTTATTCATTTTTCATACGTTATAACTGCAGGGTTCGATATAAAAACAACTTAGGTCAAGTAAACACGCAAATCTACCAACTTTGCAATCGCTTTGGATAACTTTGCACGCTGTTTTAACAGCTTAAACCAAACAGGTGCAGACTGCAAAAAAACAACTTACCGGCTAGTTTGCTCAGGTTGTCTCCCATGCAAGTACTAACCACGACCGATTAAACTTTACTTGCATAATAGGTCGATCACCTGACCACTCATCTATCAGAGTCCTTTGAAATTTATCGTTATTGGCGGACATTTAATGTTTGGAAGTGTTTCAAAATTCTACATCCTTCGGGGGCCACTGTGATATTCAAACGACTTTTACGACATATTTATTCACTTTCGCGAACTTTTAACAGCTGGTCTCAATAATGTATCAAAATAGGTAACATTTCCATGTAAATCTGACAACTTTGCACGAGCTTTTCACAACTTTGTAAGCACTTTGTTAATCACTTTGCGCTTGGGCAGCGATGCAATCTGCTAATATAAATAGCTATATTAGATTTTTCATATTTTCGTTCTAAATTTAACTGCGGGGTTCTATATGAAATGTCTTAGGGGGAATATACACCCAAATCCACCAACCTTTTAATTGCTTTTCACATTTTTAGGGTGTATTTGTACATATTTCGGCGGGCTCACATGACAGTCTGCCAACATGGGAGGCTTAAAATGGATTGTATACAGTTTTCATACGTTATAACTGCAGGGTTCGATATAAAAACAACTTAGGTCAAGTAAACACGCAAATCTACCAACTTTGCAATCGCTTTGAGCAACTTTGCACGCTGTTTTAACAGCATTAAACCAAACAGGTGAAGACTGCAAAAAAAAAAAAAACTTACCGGCTAGTTTGCTCAGGTTGTCTCCCATGCAAGTACTAACCACGACCGATTAAACTTTACTTTCATAATAGGTCGATCACCTGACCACTCATCTATCAGAATCCTTTGAAATTTATCGTTATTGGCGGCCATGTAATGTTTGGAAGTGTTTCAAAATTCTACATCCTTCGGGGCCACTGTGATATTCAAACGACTTTTACGACATATCTATTCACTTGTGCGAACATTTAACTGCTGGTCTCGATAATGTAACAACATAGGTAACATTTCCATGTAAATCAAACAACTTTGCACGAGCTTTTCACAACTTTGCAAGCACTTTGTTAATCACTTTGCGCTTGGGCAGCGATGCAATCTGCTAATATAAATAGCTATATTAGATTTTTCATATTTTCATTCTAAATTTAACTGCGGGGTTCTATATGAAATGTCATAGGGGGAATATACACGCAAATCCACCAACTTTTTAATTGCTTTGCACATTTTTAGGGTGTGTTTGTACATATTACGGCGGGCTCGCATGACAGTCTGCTAACACGGGAGGCTTCAAATGGATTTTATTCATTTTTCATACGATATAACTGCAGGGTTCGATATAAAAACAACTTAGGTCAAGTAAACACGCAAATCTACCAACTTTGCAATCGCTTTGGACAACTTTGCACGCTGTTTTAACAGCATTAAACCAAACAGGTGAAGACTGCAAAAAAAAAAAAACTTACCGGCTAGTTTGCTCAGGTTGTCTCCCATGCAAGTACTAACCACGACCGATTAAACTTTACTTTCATAATAGGTCGATCACCTGACCACTCATCTATCAGAATCCTTTGAAATTTATCGTTATTGGCGGCCATGTAATGTTTGGAAGTGTTTCAAAATTCTACATCCTTCGGGGCCACTGTGATATTCAAACGACTTTTACGACATATCTATTCACTTGTGCGAACATTTAACTGCTGGTCTCGATAATGTAACAACATTGGTAACATTTCCATGTAAATCTGAAAACTTTGCACGAGCTTTTCACAACTTTGCAAGCACTTTGTTAATCACTTTGCCCTTGGGCAGTGATGCAATCTGCTAATATAAATAGCTATATTAGATTTTTCATATTTTCGTTCCAAATTTAACTGCGGGGTTCTATATGAAATGTCTTAGGGGGAATATACACCCAAATCCACCAACTTTTTAATTGCTTTTCACATGTTTATGGTGTGTTTGTACATATTACGGCAGGCTCACATGACAGTCTGCTACCATGGGAGGCTTCAAATGGATTTTATTCATTTTTCATACGTTATAACTGCAGGGTTCGATATAAAAACAACTTAGGTCAAGTAAACACGCAAATCTACCAACTTTGCAATCGCTTTGGACAAATTTGCACGCTGTTTTAACAGCTTAAACCAAACAGGTGCAGACTGCAAAAAAAAAAAAACTTACCGGCTAGTTTGCTCAGGTTGTCTCCCATGCAAGTACTAACCACGACCGATTACATTTTACTTTCATAATAGGTCGATCACCTGACCACTCATCTATCAGAATCCTTTGAAATTTATCGTTATTGGCGGCCATGTAATGTTTGGAAGTGTTTCAAAATTCTACATCCTTCGGGGCCATTGTGATATTCAAACGACTTTTACGACATATCTATTCAGTTTTGCGAACATTTAACTGCTGGTCTCGATAATGTAACAACATAGGTAACATTTCCATGTAAATCTGACAACTTTGCACGATCTTTTCACAACTTTGCAAGCACTTTGTTAATCACTTTGCGCTTGGGCAGCGATGCAATCTGCTAATATAAATAGCTATATTAGATTTTTCATATTTTCGTTCTAAATTTAACTGCGGGGTTCTATATGAAATGTCATAGGGGGAATATACACGCAAATCCACCAACTTTTTAATTGCTCTGCACATTTTTAGGGTGTGTTTGTACATATTACGGCGGGCTCGCATGACAGTCTGCTAACATGGGAGGCTTAAAATGGATTGTATACAGTTTTCATACGTTATAACTGCAGGGTTCGATATAAAAACAACTTAGGTCAAGTAAACACGCAAATCTACCAACTTTGCAATCGCTTTGGGCAACTTTGCACGCTGTTTTAACAGCATTAAACCAAACAGGTGAAGACTGCAAAAAAAAAAAAACTTACCGGCTAGTTTGCTCAGGTTGTCTCCCATACAAGTACTAACCACGACCGATTAAACTTTACTTTCATAATAGGTCGATCACCTGACCACTCATCTATCAGAATCCTTTGAAATTTATCGTTATTGGCGGCCATGTAATGTTTGGAAGTGTTTCAAAATTCTACATCCTTCGGGGCCACTGTGATATTCAAACGACTTTTACGACATATCTATTCACTTGTGCGAACATTTAACTGCTGGTCTCGATAATGTAACAACATAGGTAACATTTCCATGTAAATCAAACAACTTTGCACGAGCTTTTCACAACTTTGCAAGCACTTTGTTAATCACTTTGCGCTTGGGCAGCGATGCAATCTGCTAATATAAATAGCTATATTAGATTTTTCATATTTTCATTCTAAATTTAACTGCGGGGTTCTATATGAAATGTCATAGGGGGAATATACACGCAAATCCACCAACTTTTTAATTGCTTTGCACATTTTTAGGGTGTGTTTGTACATATTACGGCGGGCTCGCATGACAGTCTGCTAACACGGGAGGCTTCAAATGAATTTTATTCATTTTTCATACGATATAACTGCAGGGTTCGATATAAAAACAACTTAGGTCAAGTAAACACGCAAATCTACCAACTTCGCAATCGCTTTGGACAACTTTGCACGCTGTTTTAACAGCTTAAACCAAACAGGTGCAGACTGCAAAAAAACAACTTACCGGCTAGTTTGCTCAGGTTGTCTCCCATGCAAGTACTAACCACGACCGATTAAACTTTACTTGCATAATAGGTCGATCACCTGACTACTCATCTATCAGAGTCCTTTGAAATTTATCGTTATTGGCGGACATTTAATGTTTGGAAGTGTTTCAAAATTCTACATCCTTCGGGGGCCACTGTGATATTCAAACGACTTTTACGACATATTTATTCACTTTCGCGAACTTTTAACAGCTGGTCTCAATAATGTATCAAAATAGGTAACATTTCCATGTAAATCTGACAACTTTGCACGAGCTTTTCACAACTTTGTAAGCACTTTGTTAATCACTTTGCGCTTGGGCAGCGATGCAATCTGCTAATATAAATAGCTATATTAGATTTTTCATATTTTCGTTCTAAATTTAACTGCGGGGTTCTATATGAAATGTCTTAGGGGGAATATACACCCAAATCCACCAACCTTTTAATTGCTTTTCACATTTTTAGGGTGTATTTGTACATATTTCGGCGGGCTCACATGACAGTCTGCCAACATGGGAGGCTTAAAATGGATTGTATACAGTTTTCATACGTTATAACTGCAGGGTTCGATATAAAAACAACTTAGGTCAAGTAAACACGCAAATCTACCAACTTTGCAATCGCTTTGGGCAACTTTGCACGCTGTTTTAACAGCATTAAACCAAACAGGTGAAGACTGCAAAAAAAAAAAACTTACCGGCTAGTTTGCTCAGGTTGTCTCCCATGCAAGTACTAACCACGACCGATTAAACTTTACTTTCATAATAGGTCGATCACCTGACCACTCATCTATCAGAATCCTTTGAAATTTATCGTTATTGGCGGCCATGTAATGTTTGGAAGTGTTTCAAAATTCTACATCCTTCGGGGCCACTGTGATATTCAAACGACTTTTACGACATATCTATTCACTTGTGCGAACATTTAACTGCTGGTCTCGATAATGTAACAACATTGGTAACATTTCCATGTAAATCTGAAAACTTTGCACGAGCTTTTCACAACTTTGCAAGCACTTTGTTAATCACTTTGCCCTTGGGCAGTGATGCAATCTGCTAATATAAATAGCTATATTAGATTTTTCATATTTTCGTTCCAAATTTAACTGCGGGGTTCTATATGAAATGTCTTAGGGGGAATATACACCCAAATCCACCAACTTTTTAATTGCTTTTCACATGTTTATGGTGTGTTTGTACATATTACGGCAGGCTCACATGACAGTCTGCTACCATGGGAGGCTTCAAATGGATTTTATTCATTTTTCATACGTTATAACTGCAGGGTTCGATATAAAAACAACTTAGGTCAAGTAAACACGCAAATCTACCAACTTTGCAATCGCTTTGGACAACTTTGCACGCTGTTTTAACAGCTTAAACCAAACAGGTGCAGACTGCAAAAAAAAAAAAAACTTACCGGCTAGTTTGCTCAGGTTGTCTCCCATGCAAGTACTAACCACGACCGATTACATTTTACTTTCATAATAGGTCGATCACCTGACCACTCATCTATCAGAATCCTTTGAAATTTATCGTTATTGGCGGCCATGTAATGTTTGGAAGTGTTTCAAAATTCTACATCCTTCGGGGCCATTGTGATATTCAAACGACTTTTACGACATATCTATTCACTTTTGCGAACATTTAACTGCTGGTCTCGATAATGTAACAACATAGGTAACATTTCCATGTAAATCTGACAACTTTGCACGATCTTTTCACAACTTTGCAAGCACTTTGTTAATCACTTTGCGCTTGGGCAGCGATGCAATCTGCTAATATAAATAGCTATATTAGATTTTTCATATTTTCGTTCTAAATTTAACTGCGGGGTTCTATATGAAATGTCATAGGGGGAATATACACGCAAATCCACCAACTTTTTAATTGCTCTGCACATTTTTAGGGTGTGTTTGTACATATTACGGCGGGCTCGCATGACAGTCTGCTAACATGGGAGGCTTCAAATGGATTTTATTCATTTTTCATACGATATAACTGCAGGGTTCGATATAAAAACAACTTAGGTCAAGTAAACACGCAAATCTACCAACTTCGCAATCGCTTTGGACAACTTTGCACGCTGTTTTAACAGCTTAAACCAAACAGGTGCAGACTGCAAAAAAGCAACTTACCGGCTAGTTTGCTCAGGTTGTCTCCCATGCAAGTACTAACCACGACCGATTAAACTTTACTTTCATAATAGGTCGATCGCCTGACCACTCATCTATCAGAATCCTTTGAAATTTATCGTTATTGGCGGCCATGTAATGTTTGGAAGTGTTTCAAAATTCTACATCCTTCGGAGCCATTGTGATATTCAAACGACTTTTACGACATATCTATCCACTTTTGCGAACATTTAACTGCTGGTCTCGATAATGTAACAACATAGGTAACATTTCCATGTAAATCAAACAACTTTGCACTAGCTTTTCACAACTTTGCAAGCACTTTGTTAATCACTTTGCGCTTGGGCAGCGATGCAATCTGCTAATATAAATAGCTATATTAGATTTTTCATATTTTCATTCTAAATTTAACTGCGGGGTTCAATATGAAATGTCATAGGGGAATATACACGCAAATCCACCAACTTTTTAATTGCTTTGCACATTTTTAGGGTGTGTTTGTACATATTACGGCGGGCTCACATGACAGTCCGCTAACATGGGAGGCTTCAAATGGATTTTATTCATTTTTCATACGTTATAACTGCAGGGTTTGATATAAAAACAACTTAGGTCAAGTAAACACGCAAATCTACCAACTTTGCAATCGCTTTGGACAACTTTGCACGCTGTTTTAACAGCTTAAACCAAACAGGTGCAGACTGCAAAAAAAAACTTACCGGCTAGTTTGCTCAGGTTGTCTCCCATGCAAGTACTAACCACAACCGATTAAACTTTACTTGCATAATAAGTCGATCACCTGACCACTCATCTATCAGAGTCCTTTGAAATTTATCGTTATTGGCGGCCATTTAATGTTTGGAAGTGTTTCAAAATTCTACATCCTTCGGGGGCCACTGTGACATTCAAACGACTTTTACGACATATTTATTCACTTTCGCGAACATTTAACTGCTGGTCTCGATAATGTAACAACATAGGTAACATTTCCATGTAAATCTGACAACTTTGCACGAGCTTTTCACAACTTTGCAAGCACTCTGTTAATCACTTTGCGCTTGGGCAGTGATGCAATCTGCTAATATAAATAGCTATATTAGATTTTTCATATTTTCGTTCTAAATTTAACTGCGGGGTTCTATATGAAATGTCATGGGGGAATATACACGCAAATCCACCAACTTTTTAATTGCTTTGCACATTTTTAGGGTGTGTTTGTACATATTACGGCGGGCTCGCATGACAGTCTGCTAACATGGGAGGCTTCAAATGGATTTTATTCATTTTTCATACGATATAACTGCAGGGTTCGATATAAAAACAACTTAGGTCAAGTAAACACGCAAATCTACCAACTTCGCAATCGCTTTGGACAACTTTGCACGCTGTTTTAACAGCTTAAACCAAACAGGTGCAGACTGCAAAAAAACAACTTACCGGCTAGTTTGCTCAGGTTGTCTCCCATGCAAGTACAAACCACGACCGATTAAACTTTACTTTCATAATAGGTCGATCACCTGACCACTCATCTATCAGATCCTTTGAAATTTATCGTTATTGGCGGCCATGTAATATTTGGAAGTGTTTCAAAATTCTACATCCTTCGGGGCCATTGTGATATTCAAACGACTTTTACGACATATCTATTCACTTTTGCGAACATTTAACTGCTGGTCTCGATAATGTAACAACATAGGTAACATTTACAAGTAAATCTGACAACTTTGCACGAGCTTTTCACAACTTTGCAAGCACTTTGTTAATCACTTTGCGCTTGGGCAGCGATGCAATCTGCTAATATAAATAGCTATATTAGATTTTTCATATTTTCGTTCTAAATTTAACTGCGGGGTTCTATATGAAATGTCATAGGGGGAATATACACGCAAATCCACCAACTTTTTAATTGCTTTGCACATTTTTAGGGTGTGTTTGTACATATTACGGCGGGCTCGCATGACAGTCTGCTAACACGGGAGGCTTCAAATGGATTTTATTCATTTTTCATACGATATAACTGCAGGGTTCGATATAAAAACAACTTAGGTCAAGTAAACACGCAAATCTACCAACTTCGCAATCGCTTTGGACAATTTTGCACGCTGTTTTAACAGCTTAAACCAAACAGGTGCAGACTGCAAAAAACAACTTACCGGCTAGTTTGCTCAGGTTGTCTCCAATGCAAGTACTAACCAAGACCGATTAAACTTTACTTGCATAATAGGTCGATCACCTGACCACTCATCTATCAGAGTCCTTTGAAATTTATCGTTATTGGCGGACATTTAATGTTTGGAAGTGTTTCAAAATTCTACATCCTTCGGGGGCCACTGTGATATTCAAACGACTTTTACGACATATTTATTCACTTTCGCGAACTTTTAACTGCTGGTCTCGATAATGTATCAAAATAGGTAACATTTCCATGTAAATCTGACAACTTTGCACGAGCTTTTCACAACTTTGTAAGCACATTGTTAATCACTTTGCGCTTGGGCAGCGATGCAATCTGCTAATATAAATAGCTATATTAGATTTTTCATATTTTCGTTCTAAATTTAACTGCGGGGTTCTATATGAAATGTCTTAGGGGGAATATACACCCAAATCCACCAACTTTTTAATTGCTTTTCACATTTTTAGGGTGTGTTTGTACATATTACGGTGGGCTCACATGACAGTCTGCCAACATGGGAGGCTTAAAATGGATTGTATTCATTTTTCATACGTTATAACTGCAGGGTTCGATATAAAAACAACATAGGTCAAGTAAACACGCAAATCTACCAACTTTGCAATCGCTTTGGACAACTTTGCACGCTGTTTTAACAGCTTAAACCAAACAGGTGATGACTGCAAAAAAAAAAAAAAAAACTTAACGGCTAGTTTGCTCAGGTTGTCTCCCATGCAAGTACTAACCACGACCGATTAAACTTTACTTTCATAATAGGTCGATCACCTGACCACTCATCTATCAGATCCTTTGAAATTTATCGTTATTGGCGGCCATGTAATGTTTTGAAGTATTTCAAAATTCTACATCCTTCGGGGCCATTTTTATATTCAAACGACTTTTACGACATATCTATTCACTTTTGCGAACATTTAACTGCTGGTCTCGATAATGTAACAACATAGGTAACATTTACATGTAAATCTGACAACTTTGCACGAGCTTTTCACAACTTTGCAAGCACTTTGTTAATCACTTTGCGCTTGGGCAGCGATGCAATCTGCTAATATAAATAGCTATATTAGATTTTTTATATTTTCGTTCTAAATTTAACTGCGGGGTTCTATATGAAATGTCATAGGGGGAATATACACGCAAATCCACCAACTTTTTAATTGCTTTGCACATTTTTAGGGTGTGTTTGTACATATTACGGCGGGCTCGCATGACAGTCTGCTAACACGGGAGGCTTCAAATGGATTTTATTCATTTTTCATACGATATAACTGCAGGGTTCGATATAAAAACAACTTAGGTCAAGTAAACACGCAAATCTACCAACTTCGCAATCGCTTTGGACAAATTTGCACGCTGTTTTAACAGCTTAAACCAAACAGGTGCAGACTGCAAAAAAACAACTTACCGGCTAGTTTGCTCAGGTTGTCTCCCATGCAAGTACTAACCACGACCGATTAAACTTTACTTGCATAATAGGTCGATCACCTGACCACTCATCTATCAGAGTCCTTTGAAATTTATCGTTATTGGCGGACATTTAATGTTTGGAAGTGTTTCAAAATTCTACATCCTTCGGGGGCCACTGTGATATTCAAACGACTTTTACGACATATTTATTCACTTTCGCGAACTTTTAACAGCTGGTCTCAATAATGTATCAAAATAGGTAACATTTCCATGTAAATCTGACAACTTTGCACGAGCTTTTCACAACTTTGTAAGCACTTTGTTAATCACTTTGCGCTTGGGCAGCGATGCAATCTGCTAATATAAATAGCTATATTAGATTTTTCATATTTTCGTTCTAAATTTAACTGCGGGGTTCTATATGAAATGTCTTAGGGAGAATATACACCCAAATCCACCAACCTTTTAATTGCTTTTCACATTTTTAGGGTGTATTTGTACATATTTCGGCGGGCTCACATGACAGTCTGCCAACATGGGAGGCTTAAAATGGATTGTATACAGTTTTCATACGTTATAACTGCAGGGTTCGATATAAAAACAACTTAGGTCAAGTAAACACGCAAATCTGCCAACTTTGCAATCGCTTTGGGCAACTTTGCACGCTGTTTTAACAGCATTAAACCAAACAGGTGAAGACTGCAAAAAAAAAAAAACTTACCGGCTAGTTTGCTCAGGTTGTCTCCCATGCAAGTACTAACCACGACCGATTAAACTTTACTTTCATAATAGGTCGATCACCTGACCACTCATCTATCAGATCCTTTGAAATTTATCGTTATTGGCGGCCATGTAATATTTGGAAGTGTTTCAAAATTCTACATCCTTCGGGGCCATTGTGATATTCAAACGACTTTTACGACATATCTATTCACTTTTGCGAACATTTAACTGCTGGTCTCGATAATGTAACAACATAGGTAACATTTACAAGTAAATCTGACAACTTTGCACGAGCTTTTCACAACTTTGCAAGCACTTTGTTAATCACTTTGCGCTTGGGCAGCGATGCAATCTGCTAATATAAATAGCTATATTAGATTTTTCATATTTTCGTTCTAAATTTAACTGCGGGGTTCTATATGAAATGTCATAGGGGGAATATACACGCAAATCCACCAACTTTTTAATTGCTTTGCACATTTTTAGGGTGTGTTTGTACATATTACGGCGGGCTCGCATGACAGTCTGCTAACACGGGAGGCTTCAAATGGATTTTATTCATTTTTCATGCGATATAACTGCAGGGTTCGATATAAAAACAACTTAGGTCAAGTAAACACGCAAATCTACCAACTTCGCAATCGCTTTGGACAATTTTGCACGCTGTTTTAACAGCTTAAACCAAACAGGTGCAGACTGCAAAAAACAACTTACCGGCTAGTTTGCTCAGGTTGTCTCCAATGCAAGTACTAACCAAGACCGATTAAACTTTACTTGCATAATAGGTCGATCACCTGACCACTCATCTATCAGAGTCCTTTGAAATTTATCGTTATTGGCGGACATTTAATGTTTGGAAGTGTTTCAAAATTCTACATCCTTCGGGGGCCACTGTGATATTCAAACGACTTTTACGACATATTTATTCACTTTCGCGAACTTTTAACTGCTGGTCTCGATAATGTATCAAAATAGGTAACATTTCCATGTAAATCTGACAACTTTGCACGAGCTTTTCACAACTTTGTAAGCACATTGTTAATCACTTTGCGCTTGGGCAGCGATGCAATCTGCTAATATAAATAGCTATATTAGATTTTTCATATTTTCGTTCTAAATTTAACTGCGGGGTTCTATATGAAATGTCTTAGGGGGAATATACACCCAAATCCACCAACTTTTTAATTGCTTTTCACATTTTTAGGGTGTGTTTGTACATATTACGGTGGGCTCACATGACAGTCTGCCAACATGGGAGGCTTAAAATGGATTGTATTCATTTTTCATACGTTATAACTGCAGGGTTCGATATAAAAACAACATAGGTCAAGTAAACACGCAAATCTACCAACTTTGCAATCGCTTTGGACAACTTTGCACGCTGTTTTAACAGCTTAAACCAAACAGGTGATGACTGCAAAAAAAAAAAAAAAAACTTAACGGCTAGTTTGCTCAGGTTGTCTCCCATGCAAGTACTAACCACGACCGATTAAACTTTACTTTCATAATAGGTCGATCACCTGACCACTCATCTATCAGATCCTTTGAAATTTATCGTTATTGGCGGCCATGTAATGTTTGGAAGTCTTTCAAAATTCTACATCCTTCGGGGCCATTTTTATATTCAAACGACTTTTACGACATATCTATTCACTTTTGCGAACATTTAACTGCTGGTCTCGATAATGTAACAACATAGGTAACATTTACATGTAAATCTGACAACTTTGCACGAGCTTTTCACAACTTTGCAAGCACTTTGTTAATCACTTTGCGCTTGGGCAGCGATGCAATCTGCTAATATAAATAGCTATATTAGATTTTTTATATTTTCGTTCTAAATTTAACTGCGGGGTTCTATATGAAATGTCATAGGGGGAATATACACGCAAATCCACCAACTTTTTAATTGCTTTGCACATTTTTAGGGTGTGTTTGTACATATTACGGCGGGCTCGCATGACAGTCTGCTAACACGGGAGGCTTCAAATGGATTTTATTCATTTTTCATACGATATAACTGCAGGGTTCGATATAAAAACAACTTAGGTCAAGTAAACACGCAAATCTACCAACTTCGCAATCGCTTTGGACAAATTTGCACGCTGTTTTAACAGCTTAAACCAAACAGGTGCAGACTGCAAAAAAACAACTTACCGGCTAGTTTGCTCAGGTTGTCTCCCATGCAAGTACTAACCACGACCGATTAAACTTTACTTGCATAATAGGTCGATCACCTGACCACTCATCTATCAGAGTCCTTTGAAATTTATCGTTATTGGCGGACATTTAATGTTTGGAAGTGTTTCAAAATTCTACATCCTTCGGGGGCCACTGTGATATTCAAACGACTTTTACGACATATTTATTCACTTTCGCGAACTTTTAACAGCTGGTCTCAATAATGTATCAAAATAGGTAACATTTCCATGTAAATCTGACAACTTTGCACGAGCTTTTCACAACTTTGTAAGCACTTTGTTAATCACTTTGCGCTTGGGCAGCGATGCAATCTGCTAATATAAATAGCTATATTAGATTTTTCATATTTTCGTTCTAAATTTAACTGCGGGGTTCTATATGAAATGTCTTAGGGAGAATATACACCCAAATCCACCAACCTTTTAATTGCTTTTCACATTTTTAGGGTGTATTTGTACATATTTCGGCGGGCTCACATGACAGTCTGCCAACATGGGAGGCTTAAAATGGATTGTATACAGTTTTCATACGTTATAACTGCAGGGTTCGATATAAAAACAACTTAGGTCAAGTAAACACGCAAATCTACCAACTTTGCAATCGCTTTGGGCAACTTTGCACGCTGTTTTAACAGCATTAAACCAAACAGGTGAAGACTGCAAAAAAAAAAAAAACTTACCGGCTAGTTTGCTCAGGTTGTCTCCCATGCAAGTACTAACCACGACCGATTAAACTTTACTTTCATAATAGGTCGATCACCTGACCACTCATCTATCAGAATCCTTTGAAATTTATCGTTATTGGCGGCCATGTAATGTTTGGAAGTGTTTCAAAATTCTACATCCTTCGGGGCCACTGTGATATTCAAACGACTTTTACGACATATCTATTCACTTGTGCGAACATTTAACTGCTGGTCTCGATAATGTAACAACATTGGTAACATTTCCATGTAAATCTGAAAACTTTGCACGAGCTTTTCACAACTTTGCAAGCACTTTGTTAATCACTTTGCCCTTGGGCAGTGATGCAATCTGCTAATATAAATAGCTATATTAGATTTTTCATATTTTCGTTCTAAATTTAACTGCGGGGTTCTATATGAAATGTCTTAGGGGGAATATACACCCAAATCCACCAACTTTTTAATTGCTTTTCACATGTTTATGGTGTGTTTGTACATATTACGGCAGGCTCACATGACAGTCTGCTACCATGGGAGGCTTCAAATGGATTTTATTCATTTTTCATACGTTATAACTGCAGGGTTCGATATAAAAACAACTTAGGTCAAGTAAACACGCAAATCTACCAACTTTGCAATCGCTTTGGACAACTTTGCACGCTGTTTTAACAGCTTAAACCAAACAGGTGCAGACTGCAAAAAAACAACTTACCGGCTAGTTTGCTCAGGTTGTCTCCCATGCAAGTACTAACCACGACCGATTAAACTTTACTTGCATAATAGGTCGATCACCTGACCACTCATCTATCAGAGTCCTTTGAAATTTATCGTTATTGGCGGACATTTAATGTTTGGAAGTGTTTCAAAATTCTACATCCTTCGGGGGCCACTGTGATATTCAAACGACTTTTACGACATATTTATTCACTTTCGCGAACTTTTAACAGCTGGTCTCAATAATGTATCAAAATAGGTAACATTTCCATGTAAATCTGACAACTTTGCACGAGCTTTTCACAACTTTGTAAGCACTTTGTTAATCACTTTGCGCTTGGGCAGCGATGCAATCTGCTAATATAAATAGCTATATTAGATTTTTCATATTTTCGTTCTAAATTTAACTGCGGGGTTCTATATGAAATGTCTTAGGGGGAATATACACCCAAATCCACCAACCTTTTAATTGCTTTTCACATTTTTAGGGTGTATTTGTACATATTTCGGCGGGCTCACATGAGAGTCTGCCAACATGGGAGGCTTAAAATGGATTGTATACAGTTTTCATACGTTATAACTGCAGGGTTCGATATAAAAACAACTTAGGTCAAGTAAACACGCAAATCTACCAACTTTGCAATCGCTTTGGGCAACTTTGCACGCTGTTTTAACAGCATTAAACCAAACAGGTGAAGACTGCAAAAAAAAAAAAAACTTACCGGCTAGTTTGCTCAGGTTGTCTCCCATGCAAGTACTAACCACGACCGATTAAACTTTACTTTCATAATAGGTCGATCACCTGACCACTCATCTATCAGAATCCTTTGAAATTTATCGTTATTGGCGGCCATGTAATGTTTGGAAGTGTTTCAAAATTCTACATCCTTCGGGGCCACTGTGATATTCAAACTACTTTTACGACATATCTATTCACTTGTGCGAACATTTAACTGCTGGTCTCGATAATGTAACAACATTGGTAACATTTCCATGTAAATCTGAAAACTTTGCACGAGCTTTTCACAACTTTGCAAGCACTTTGTTAATCACTTTGCCCTTGGGCAGTGATGCAATCTGCTAATATAAATAGCTATATTAGATTTTTCATATTTTCGTTCTAAATTTAACTGCGGGGTTCTATATGAAATGTCTTAGGGGGAATATACACCCAAATCCACCAACTTTTTAATTGCTTTTCACATGTTTATGGTGTGTTTGTACATATTACGGCAGGCTCACATGACAGTCTGCTACCATGGGAGGCTTCAAATGGATTTTATTCATTTTTCATACGTTATAACTGCAGGGTTCGATATAAAAACAACTTAGGTCAAGTAAACACGCAAATCTACCAACTTTGCAATCGCTTTGGACAACTTTGCACGCTGTTTTAACAGCTTAAACCAAACAGGTGCAGACTGCAAAAAAAAAAAACTTACCGGCTAGTTTGCTTAGTTTGTCTCCCATGCAAGTACTAACCACGACCGATTTCATTTTACTTTCATAATAGGTCGATCACCTGACCACTCATCTATCAGAATCCTTTGAAATTTATCGTTATTGGCGGCCATGTAATGTTTGGAAGTGTTTCAAAATTCTACATCCTTCGGGGCCACTGTGATATTCAAACAACTTTTACGACATATCTATTCACTTTTGCGAACATTTAACTGCTGGTCTCGATAATGTAACAACATAGGTAACATTTCCATGTAAATCAAACAACTTTGCACGAGCTTTTCACAACTTTGCAAGCACTTTGTTAATCACTTTGCGCTTGGGCAGCGATGCAATCTGCTAATATAAATAGCTATATTAGATTTTTCATATTTTCATTCTAAATTTAACTGCGGGGTTCTATATGAAATGTCATAGGGGGAATATACACGCAAATCCACCAACTTTTTAATTGCTTTGCACATTTTTAGGGTGTGTTTGTACATATTACGGCGGGCTCGCATGACAGTCTGCTAACACGGGAGGCTTCAAATGGATTTTATTCATTTTTCATACGATATAACTGCAGGGTTCGATATGAAAACAACTTAGGTCAAGTAAACACGCAAATCTACCAACTTCGCAATCGCTTTGGACAACTTTGCACGCTGTTTTAACAGCTTAAACCAAACAGGTGCAGACTGCAAAAAAACAACTTACCGGCTAGTTTGCTCAGGTTGTCTCCCATGCAAGTACTAACCACGACCGATTAAACTTTACTTGCATAATAGGTCGATCACCTGACCACTCATCTATCAGAGTCCTTTGAAATTTATCGTTATTGGCGGACATTTAATGTTTGGAAGTGTTTCAAAATTCTACATCCTTCGGGGGCCACTGTGATATTCAAACGACTTTTACGACATATTTATTCACTTTCGCGAACTTTTAACAGCTGGTCTCAATAATGTATCAAAATAGGTAACATTTCCATGTAAATCTGACAACTTTGCACGAGCTTTTCACAACTTTGTAAGCACTTTGTTAATCACTTTGCGCTTGGGCAGCGATGCAATCTGCTAATATAAATAGCTATATTATATTTTTCATATTTTCGTTCTAAATTTAACTGCGGGGTTCTATATGAAATGTCTTAGGGGGAATATACACCCAAATCCACCAACCTTTTAATTGCTTTTCACATTTTTAGGGTGTATTTGTACATATTTCGGCGGGCTCACATGACAGTCTGCCAACATGGGAGGCTTAAAATGGATTGTATACAGTTTTCATACGTTAAAACTTCAGGGTTCGATATAAAAACAACTTAGGTCAAGTAAACACGCAAATCTACCAACTTTGCAATCGCTTTGGGCAACTTTGCACGCTGTTTTAACAGCATTAAACCAAACAGGTGAAGACTGCAAAAAAAAAAAAAACTTACCGGCTAGTTTGCTCAGGTTGTCTCCCATGCAAGTACTAACCACGACCGATTAAACTTTACTTTCATAATAGGTCGATCACCTGACCACTCATCTATCAGAATCCTTTGAAATTTATCGTTATTGGCGGCCATGTAATGTTTGGAAGTGTTTCAAAATTCTACATCCTTCGGGGCCACTGTGATATTCAAACGACTTTTACGACATATCTATTCACTTGTGCGAACATTTAACTGCTGGTCTCGATAATGTAACAACATAGGTAACATTTCCATGTAAATCTGACAACTTTGCACGAGCTTTTCACAACTTTGCAAGCACTTTGTTAATCACTTTGCGCTTGGGCAGCGATGCAATCTGCTAATATAAATAGCTATATTAGATTTTTTATATTTTCGTTCTAAATTTAACTGCGGGGTTCTATATGAAATGTCATAGGGGGAATATACACGCAAATCCACCAACTTTTTAATTGCTTTGCACATTTTTAGGGTGTGTTTGTACATATTACGGCGGGCTCGCATGACAGTCTGCCAACACGGGAGGCTTCAAATGGATTTTATTCATTTTTCATACGATATAACTGCAGGGTTCGATATAAAAACAACTTAGGTCAAGTAAACACGCAAATCTACCAACTTCGCAATCGCTTTGGACAAATTTGCACGCTGTTTTAACAGCTTAAACCAAACAGGTGCAGACTGCAAAAAAACAACTTACCGGCTAGTTTGCTCAGGTTGTCTCCCATGCAAGTACTAACCACGACCGATTACATTTTACTTTCATAATAGGTCGATCACCTGACCACTCATCTATCAGAATCCTTTGAAATTTATCGTTATTGGCGGCCATGTAATGTTTGGAAGTGTTTCAAAATTCTACATCCTTCGGGGCCACTGTGATATTCAAACAACTTTTACGACATATCTATTCACTTTTGCGAACATTTAACTGCTGGTCTCGATAATGTAACAACATAGGTAACATTTCCATGTAAATCAAACAACTTTGCACGAGCTTTTCACAACTTTGCAAGCACTTTGTTAATCACTTTGCGCTTGGGCAGCGATGCAATCTGCTAATATAAATAGCTATATTAGATTTTTCATATTTTCATTCTAAATTTAACTGCGGGGTTCTATATGAAATGTCATAGGGGGAATATACACGCAAATCCACCAACTTTTTAATTGCTTTGCACATTTTTAGGGTGTGTTTGTACATATTACGGCGGGCTCGCATGACAGTCTGCTAACACGGGAGGCTTCAAATGGATTTTATTCATTTTTCATACGATATAACTGCAGGGTTCGATATAAAAACAACTTAGGTCAAGTAAACACGCAAATCTACCAACTTCGCAATCGCTTTGGACAACTTTGCACGCTGTTTTAACAGCTTAAACCAAACAGGTGCAGACTGCAAAAAAACAACTTACCGGCTAGTTTGCTCAGGTTGTCTCCCATGCAAGTACTAACCACGACCGATTAAACATTACTTGCATAATAGGTCGATCACCTGACCACTCATCTATCAGAGTCCTTTGAAATTTATCGTTATTGGCGGACATTTAATGTTTGGAAGTGTTTCAAAATTCTACATCCTTCGGGGGCCACTGTGATATTCAAACGACTTTTACGACATATTTATTCACTTTCGCGAACTTTTAACAGCTGGTCTCAATAATGTATCAAAATAGGTAACATTTCCATGTAAATCTGACAACTTTGCACGAGCTTTTCACAACTTTGTAAGCACTTTGTTAATCACTTTGCGCTTGGGCAGCGATGCAATCTGCTAATATAAATAGCTATATTAGATTTTTCATATTTTCGTTCTAAATTTAACTGCGGGGTTCTATATGAAATGTCTTAGGGGGAAAATACACCCAAATCCACCAACCTTTTAATTGCTTTTCACATTTTTAGGGTGTATTTGTACATATTTCGGCGGGCTCACATGACAGTCTGCCAACATGGGAGGCTTAAAATGGATTGTATACAGTTTTCATACGTTATAACTTCAGGGTTCGATATAAAAACAACTTAGGTCAAGTAAACACGCAAATCTACCAACTTTGCAATCGCTTTGGGCAACTTTGCACGCTGTTTTAACAGCATTAAACCAAACAGGTGAAGACTGCAAAAAAAAAAAAACTTACCGGCTAGTTTGCTCAGGTTGTCTCCCATGCAAGTACTAACCACGACCGATTAAACTTTACTTTCATAATAGGTCGATCACCTGACCACTCATCTATCAGAATCCTTTGAAATTTATCGTTATTGGCGGCCATGTAATGTTTGGAAGTGTTTCAAAATTCTACATCCTTCGGGGCCACTGTGATATTCAAACGACTTTTACGACATATCTATTCACTTGTGCGAACATTTAACTGCTGGTCTCGATAATGTAACAACATAGGTAACATTTCCATGTAAATCAAACAACTTTGCACGAGCTTTTCACAACTTTGCAAGCACTTTGTTAATCACTTTGCGCTTGGGCAGCGATGCAATCTGCTAATATAAATAGCTATATTAGATTTTTCATATTTTCATTCTAAATTTAACTGCGGGGTTCTATATGAAATGTCATAGGGGGAATATACACGCAAATCCACCAACTTTTTAATTGCTTTGCACATTTTTAGGGTGTGTTTGTACATATTACGGCGGGCTCGCATGACAGTCTGCTAACACGGGAGGCTTCAAATGGATTTTATTCATTTTTCGTACGATATAACTGCAGGGTTCGATATAAAAACAACTTAGGTCAAGTAAACACGCAAATCTACCAACTTCGCAATCGCTTTGGACAACTTTGCACGCTGTTTTAACAGCTTAAACCAAACAGGTGCAGACTGCAAAAAAACAACTTACCGGCTAGTTTGCTCAGGTTGTTTCCCATGCAAGTACTAACCACGACCGATTAAACTTTACTTGCATAATAGGTCGATCACCTGACCACTCATCTATCAGAGTCCTTTGAAATTTATCGTTATTGGCGGACATTTAATGTTTGGAAGTGTTTCAAAATTCTACATCCTTCGGGGGCCACTGTGATATTCAAACGACTTTTACGACATATTTATTCACTTTCGCGAACTTTTAACAGCTGGTCTCAATAATGTATCAAAATAGGTAACATTTCCATGTAATTCTGACAACTTTGCACGAGCTTTTCACAACTTTGTAAGCACTTTGTTAATCACTTTGCGCTTGGGCAGCGATGCAATCTGCTAATATAAATAGCTATATTAGATTTTTCATATTTTCGTTCTAAATTTAACTGCGGGGTTCTATATGAAATGTCTTAGGGGGAATATACACCCAAATCCACCAACCTTTTAATTGCTTTTCACATTTTTAGGGTGTATTTGTACATATTTCGGCGGGCTCACATGACAGTCTGCCAACATGGGAGGCTTAAAATGGATTGTATACAGTTTTCATACGTTATAACTGCAGGGTTCGATATAAAAACAACTTAGGTCAAGTAAACACGCAAATCTACCAACTTTGCAATCGCTTTGGGCAACTTTGCACTTTGTTTTAACAGCATTAAACCAAACAGGTGAAGACTGCAAAAAAAAAAAACTTACCGGCTAGTTTGCTCAGGTTGTCTCCCATGCAAGTACTAACCACGACCGATTAAACTTTACTTTCATAATAGGTCGATCACCTGACCACTCATCTATCAGAATCCTTTGAAATTTATCGTTATTGGCGGCCATGTAATGTTTGGAAGTGTTTCAAAATTCTACATCCTTCGGGGCCACTGTGATATTCAAACGACTTTTACGACATATCTATTCACTTGTGCGAACATTTAACTGCTGGTCTCGATAATGTAACAACATTGGTAACATTTCCATGTAAATCTGACAACTTTGCACGAGCTTTTCACAACTTTGCAAGCACTTTATTAATCACTTTGCCCTTGGGCAGTGATGCAATCTGCTAATATAAATAGCTATATTAGATTTTTCATATTTTCGTTCCCAATTTAACTGCGGGGTTCTATATGAAATTTCTTAGGGGGAATATACACCCAAATCCACCAACTTTTTAATTGCTTTTCACATGTTTATGGTGTGTTTGTACATATTACGGCAGGCTCACATGACAGTCTGCTACCATGGGAGGCTTCAAATGGATTTTATTCATTTTTCATACGTTATAACTGCAGGGTTCGATATAAAAACAACTTAGGTCAAGTAAACACGCAAATCTACCAACTTTGCTATCGCTTTGGACAACTTTGCACGCTGTTTTAACAGCTTAAACCAAACAGGTGCAGACTGCAAAAAAAAAAAACTTACCGGCTAGTTTGCTCAGGTTGTCTCCCATGCAAGTACTAACCACGACCGATTACATTTTACTTTCATAATAGGTCGATCACCTGACCACTCATCTATCAGAATCCTTTGAAATTTATCGTTATTGGCGGCCATGTAATGTTTGGAAGTGTTTCAAAATTCTACATCCTTCGGGGCCACTGTGATATTCAAACAACTTTTACGACATATCTATTCACTTTTGCGAACATTTAACTGCTGGTCTCGATAATGTAACAACATAGGTAACATTTCCATGTAAATCAAACAACTTTGCACGAGCTTTTCACAACTTTGCAAGCACTTTGTTAATCACTTTGCGCTTGGGCAGCGATGCAATCTGCTAATATAAATAGCTATATTAGATTTTTCATATTTTCATTCTAAATTTAACTGCGGGGTTCTATATGAAATGTCATAGGGGGAATATACACGCAAATCCACCAACTTTTTAATTGCTTTGCACATTTTTAGGGTGTGTTTGTACATATTACGGCGGGCTCGCATGACAGTCTGCTAACATGGGAGGCTTCAAATGGATTTTATTCATTTTTCATACGATATAACTGCAGGGTTTGATATAAAAACAACTTAGGTCAAGTAAACACGCAAATCTACCAACTTCGCAATCGCTTTGGACAACTTTGCACGCTGTTTTAACAGCTTAAACCAAACAGGTGCAGACTGCAAAAAAACAACTTACCGGCTAGTTTGCTCAGGTTGTCTCCCATGCAAGTACTAACCACGACCGATTAAACTTTACTTGCATAATAGGTCGATCACCTGACCACTCATCTATCAGAGTCCTTTGAAATTTATCGTTATTGGCGGACATTTAATGTTTGGAAGTGTTTCAAAATTCTACATCCTTCGGGGCCACTGTGATATTCAAACAACTTTTACGACATATCTATTCACTTTTGCGAACATTTAACTGCTGGTCTCGATAATGTAACAACATAGGTAACATTTCCATGTAAATCAAACAACTTTGCACGAGCTTTTCACAACTTTGTAAGCACTTTGTTAATCACTTTGCGCTTGGGCAGCGATGCAATCTGCTAATATAAATAGCTATATTAGATTTTTCATATTTTCGTTCTAAATTTAACTGCGGGGTTCTATATGAAATGTCTTAGGGGGAATATACACCCAAATCCACCAACCTTTTAATTGCTTTTCACATTTTTAGGGTGTATTTGTACATATTTCGGCGGGCTCACATGACAGTCTGCCAACATGGGAGGCTTAAAATGGATTGTATACAGTTTTCATACGTTATAACTGCAGGGTTCGATATAAAAACAACTTAGGTCAAGTAAACACGCAAATCTACCAACTTTGCAATCGCTTTGGGCAACTTTGCACGCTGTTTTAACAGCATTAAACCAAACAGGTGAAGACTGCAAAAAAAAAAAACTTACCGGCTAGTTTGCTCAGGTTGTCTCCCATGCAAATACTAACCACGACCGATTAAACTTTACTTTCATAATAGGTCGATCACCTGACCACTCATCTATCAGAATCCTTTGAAATTTATCGTTATTGGCGGCCATGTAATGTTTGGAAGTGTTTCAAAATTCTACATCCTTCGGGGCCACTGTGATATTCAAACGACTTTTACGACATATCTATTCACTTGTGCGAACATTTAACTGCTGGTCTCGATAATGTAACAACATTGGTAACATTTCCATGTAAATCTGAAAACTTTGCACGAGCTTTTCACAACTTTGCAAGCACTTTGTTAATCACTTTGCCCTTGGGCAGTGATGCAATCTGCTAATATAAATAGCTATATTAGATTTTTCATATTTTCGTTCTAAATTTAACTGCGGGGTTCTATATGAAATGTCTTAGGGGGAATATACACCCAAATCCACCAACTTTTTAATTGCTTTTCACATGTTTATGGTGTGTTTGTACATATTACGGCAGGCTCACATGACAGTCTGCTACCATGGGAGGCTTCAAATGGATTTTATTCATTTTTCATACGTTATAACTGCAGGGTTCGATATAAAAACAACTTAGGTCAAGTAAACACGCAAATCTACCAACTTTGCAATCGCTTTGGACAACTTTGCACGCTGTTTTAACAGCTTAAACCAAACAGGTGCAGACTGCAAAAAAAAAAAACTTACCGGCTAGTTTGCTCAGGTTGTCTCCCATGCAAGTACTAACCACGACCGATTACATTTTACTTTCATAATAGGTCGATCACCTGACCACTCATCTATCAGAATCCTTTGAAATTTATCGTTATTGGCGGCCATGTAATGTTTGGAAGTGTTTCAAAATTCTACATCCTTCGGGGCCACTGTGATATTCAAACAACTTTTACGACATATCTATTCACTTTTGCGAACATTTAACTGCTGGTCTCGATAATGTAACAACATAGGTAACATTTCCATGTAAATCAAACAACTTTGCACGAGCTTTTCACAACTTTGCAAGCACTTTGTTAATCACTTTGCGCTTGGGCAGCGATGCAATCTGCTAATATAAATAGCTATATTAGATTTTTCATATTTTCATTCTAAATTTAACTGCGGGGTTCTATATGAAATGTCATAGGGGGAATATACACGCAAATCCACCAACTTTTTAATTGCTTTGCACATTTTTAGGGTGTGTTTGTACATATTACGGCGGGCTCGCATGACAGTCTGCTAACACGGGAGGCTTCAAATGGATTTTATTCATTTTTCATATGATATAACTGCAGGGTTCGATATAAAAACAACTTAGGTCAAGTAAACACGCAAATCTACCAACTTCGCAATCGCTTTGGACAACTTTGCACGCTGTTTTAACAGCTTAAACCAAACAGGTGCAGACTGCAAAAAAACAACTTACCGGCTAGTTTGCTCAGGTTGTCTCCCATGCAAGTACTAACCACGACCGATTAAACTTTACTTGCATAATAGGTCGATCACCTGACCACTCATCTATCAGAGTCCTTTGAAATTTATCGTTATTGGCGGACATTTAATGTTTGGAAGTGTTTCAAAATTCTACATCCTTCGGGGGCCACTGTGATATTCAAACGACTTTTACGACATAT
Organism: Saccoglossus kowalevskii; assembly: GCF_978046115.1. Taxonomy (NCBI): domain Eukaryota; kingdom Metazoa; phylum Hemichordata; class Enteropneusta; family Harrimaniidae; genus Saccoglossus; species Saccoglossus kowalevskii. Next base: position 4,165,495 of record NC_140660.1, on the reverse strand, counting down.
TTATTCACTTTCGCGAACTTTTAACAGCTGGTCTCAATAATGTATCAAAATAGGTAACATTTCCATGTAAATCTGACAACTTTGCACGAGCTTTTCACAACTTTGTAAGCACTTTGTTAATCACTGTGCGCTTGGGCAGCGATGCAATCTGCTAATATAAATAGCTATATTAGATTTTTCATATTTTCGTTCTAAATTTAACTGCGGGGTTCTATATGAAATGTCTTAGGGGGAATATACACCCAAATCCACCAACCTTTTAATTGCTTTTCACATTTTTAGGGTGTATTTGTACATATTTCGGCGGGCTCACATGACAGTCTGCCAACATGGGAGGCTTAAAATGGATTGTATACAGTTTTCATACGTTATAACTGCAGGGTTCGATATAAAAACAACTTAGGTCAAGTAAACACGCAAATCTACCAACTTTGCAATCGCTTTGGGCAACTTTGCACGCTGTTTTAACAGCATTAAACCAAACAGGTGAAGACTGCAAAAAAAAAAAAAAACTTACCGGCTAGTTTGCTCAGGTTGTCTCCCATGCAAGTACTAACCACGACCGATTAAACTTTACTTTCATAATAGGTCGATCACCTGACCACTCATCTATCAGAATCCTTTGAAATTTATCGTTATTGGCGGCCATGTAATGTTTGGAAGTGTTTCAAAATTCTACATCCTTCGGGGCCACTGTGATATTCAAACGACTTTTACGACATATCTATTCACTTGTGCGAACATTTAACTGCTGGTCTCGATAATGTAACAACATTGGTAACATTTCCATGTAAATCTGAAAACTTTGCACGAGCTTTTCACAACTTTGCAAGCACTTTGTTAATCACTTTGCCCTTGGGCAGTGATGCAATCTGCTAATATAAATAGCTATATTAGATTTTTCATATTTTCGTTCCAAATTTAACTGCGGGGTTCTATATGAAATGTCTTAGAGGGAATATACACCCAAATCCACCAACTTTTTAATTGCTTTTCACATGTTTATGGTGTGTTTGTACATATTACGGCAGGCTCACATGACAGTCTGCTACCATGGGAGGCTTCAAATGGATTTTATTCATTTTTCATACGTTATAACTGCAGGGTTCGATATAAAAACAACTTAGGTCAAGTAAACACGCAAATCTACCAACTTTGCAATCGCTTTGGACAACTTTGCACGCTGTTTTAACAGCTTAAACCAAACAGGTGCAGACTGCAAAAAAAAAAAACTTACCGGCTAGTTTGCTCAGGTTGTCTCCCATGCAAGTACTAACCACGACCGATTACATTTTACTTTCATAATAGGTCGATCACCTGACCACTCATCTATCAGAATCCTTTGAAATTTATCGTTATTGGCGGCCATGTAATGTTTGGAAGTGTTTCAAAATTCTACATCCTTCGGGGCCACTGTGATATTCAAACAACTTTTACGACATATCTATTCACTTTTGCGAACATTTAACTGCTGGTCTCGATAATGTAACAACATAGGTAACATTTCCATGTAAATCAAACAACTTTGCACGAGCTTTTCACAACTTTGCAAGCACTTTGTTAATCACTTTGCGCTTGGGCAGCGATGCAATCTGCTAATATAAATAGCTATATTAGATTTTTCATATTTTCATTCTAAATTTAACTGCGGGGTTCTATATGAAATGTCATAGGGGGAATATACACGCAAATCCACCAACTTTTTAATTGCTTTGCACATTTTTAGGGTGTGTTTGTACATATTACGGCGGGCTCGCATGACAGTCTGCTAACATGGGAGGCTTCAAATGGATTTTATTCATTTTACATACGATATAACTGCAGGGTTCGATATAAAAACAACTTAGGTCAAGTAAACACGCAAATCTACCAACTTCGCAATCGCTTTGGACAACTTTGCACGCTGTTTTAACAGCTTAAACCAAACAGGTGCAGACTGCAAAAAAACAACTTACCGGCTAGTTTGCTCAGGTTGTCTCCCATGCAAGTACTAACCACGACCGATTAAACTTTACTTGCATAATAGGTCGATCACCTGACCACTCATCTATCAGAGTCCTTTGAAATTTATCGTTATTGGCGGACATTTAATGTTTGGAAGTGTTTCAAAATTCTACATCCTTCGGGGGCCACTGTGATATTCAAACGACTTTTACGACATATTTATTCACTTTCGCGAACTTTTAACTGCTGGTCTCGATAATGTATCAAAATAGGTAACATTTCCATGTAAATCTGACAACTTTGCACGAGCTTTTCACAACTTTGTAAGCACTTTGTTAATCACTTTGCGCTTGGGCAGCGATGCAATCTGCTAATATAAATAGCTATATTAGATTTTTCATATTTTCGTTCTAAATTTAACTGCGGGGTTCTATATGAAATGTCTTAGGGGGAATATACACCCAAATCCACCAACTTTTTAATTGCTTTTCACATTTTTAGGGTGTGTTTGTACATATTACGGTGGGCTCACATGACAGTCTGCCAACATGGGAGGCTTAAAATGGATGGTATTCATTTTTCATACGTTATAACTGCAGGGTTCGATATAAAAACAACTTAGGTCAAGTAAACACACAAATCTACCAACTTTGCAATCGCTTTGGACAACTTTGCACGCTGTTTTAACAGCTTAAACCAAACAGGTGCAGACAGCAAAAAAACAACTTACCGGCTAGTTTGCTCAGGTTGTCTCCCATGCAAGTACTAACCACGACCGATTAAACTTTACTTGCATAATAGGTCGATCACCTGACCACTCATCTATCAGAGTCCTTTGAAATTTATCGTTATTGGCGGACATTTAATGTTTGGAAGTGTTTCAAAATTCTACATCCTTCGGGGGCCACTGTGATATTCAAACGACTTTTACGACATATTTATTCACTTTCGCGAACTTTTAACTGCTGGTCTCGATAATGTATCAAAATAGGTAACATTTCCATGTAAATCTGACAACTTTGCACGAGCTTTTCACAACTTTGCAAGCACTTTGTTATTCACTTTGCGCTTGGGCAGCAATGCAATCTGCTAATATAAATAGCTATATTAGATTTTTCATGTTTTCATTCTAAATTTAACTGCGGGGTTCTATATGAAATGTCATAGGGAGAATATACACGCAAATCCACCAACTTTTTAATTGCTTTGCACATGTTTAGGGTGTGTTTGAACATATTACGGCGGGCTCGCATGACAGTCTGCTAACATGGGAGGCTTCAAATGGATTTTATTCATTTTTCATACGATATAACTGCAGGGTTCGATACAAAAACAACTTAGGTCAAGTAAACACGCAAATCTACCAACTTCGCAATCGCTTTTGACAACTTTGCACGCTGTTTTAACAGCTTAAACCAAACAGGTGCAGACTGCAAAAAACAACTTACCGGCTAGTTTGCTCAGGTTGTCTCCCATGCAAGTACTAACCAAGACCGATTAAACTTTACTTGCATAATAGGTCGATCACCTGACCACTCATCTATCAGAGTCCTTTGAAATTTATCGTTATTGGCGGACATTTAATGTTTGGAAGTGTTTCAAAATTCTACATCCTTCGGGGGCCACTGTGATATTCAAACGACTTTTACGACATATTTATTCACTTTCGCGAACTTTTAACTGCTGGTCTCGATAATGTATCAAAATAGGTAACATTTCCATGTAAATCTGACAACTTTGCACGAGCTTTTCACAACTTTGTAAGCACATTGTTAATCACTTTGCGCTTGGGCAGCGATGCAATCTGCTAATATAAATAGCTATATTAGATTTTTCATATTTTCGTTCTAAATTTAACTGCGGGGTTCTATATGAAATGTCTTAGGGGGAATATACACCCAAATCCACCAACTTTTTAATTGCTTATCACATTTTTAGGGTGTGTTTGTACATATTACGGTGGGCTCACATGACAGTCTGCCAACATGGGAGGCCTAAAATGGATTGTATTCATTTTTCATACGTTATAACTGCAGGGTTCGATATAAAAACAACTTAGGTCAAGTAAACACGCAAATCTACCAACTTTGCAATCGCTTTGGACAACTTTGCACGCTGTTTTAACAGCTTAAACCAAACAGGTGATGACTGCAAAAAAAAAAAAAAAAAACTTAACGGCTAGTTTGCTCAGGTTGTCTCCCATGCAAGTACTAACCACGGCCGATTAAACTTTACTTTCATAATAGGTCGATCACCTGACCACTCATCTATCAGATCCTTTGAAATTTATCGTTATTGGCGGCCGTGTAATGTTTGGAAGTGTTTCAAAATTCTACATCCTTCGGGGCCATTGTTATATTCAAACGACTTTTACGACATATCTATTCACTTTTGCGAACATTTAACTGCTGGTCTCGATAATGTAACAACATAGGTAACATTTCCATGTAAATCTGACAACTTTGCACGAGCTTTTCACAACTTTGTAAGCACTTTGTTAATCACTTTGCGCTTGGGCAGCGATGCATTCTGCTAATATAAATAGCTATATTAGATTTTTCATATTTTCGTTCTAAATTTAACTGCGGGGTTCTATATGAAATGTCTTAGGGGGAATATACACGCAAATCCACCAACTTTTTAATTGCTTTGCACATTTTTAGGGTGTGTTTGTACATATTACTTCGGGCTCGCATGACAGTCTGCTAACACGGGAGGCTTCAAATGGATTTTATTCATTTTTCATACGATATAACTGCAGGGTTCGATATAAAAACAACTTAGGTCAAGTAAACACGCAAATCTACCAACTTCGCAATCGCTTTGGACAACTTTGCACGCTGTTTTAACAGCTTAAACCAAACAGGTGCAGACTGCAAAAAAACAACTTACCGGCTAGTTTGCTCAGGTTGTTTCCCATGCAAGTACTAACCACGACCGATTAAACTTTACTTGCATAATAGGTCGATCACCTGACCACTCATCTATCAGAGTCTTTTGAAATTTATCGTTATTGGCGGACATTTAATGTTTGGAAGTGTTTCAAAATTCTACATCCTTCGGGGGCCACTGTGATATTCAAACGACTTTTACGACATATTTATTCACTTTCGCGAACTTTTAACAGCTGGTCTCAATAATGTATCAAAATAGGTAACATTTCCATGTAAATCTGACAACTTTGCACGAGCTTTTCACAACTTTGTAAGCACTTTGTTAATCACTTTGCGCTTGGGCAGCGATGCATTCTGCTAATATAAATAGCTATATTAGATTTTTCATATTTTCGTTCTAAATTTAACTGCGGGGTTCTATATGAAATGTCTTAGGGGGAATATACACCCAAATCCACCAACTTTTTAATTGCTTTTCACATTTTTAGGGTGTATTTGTACATATTACGGCGGGCTCACATGACAGTCTGCCAACATGGGAGGCTTAAAATGGATTGTATTCAGTTTTCATACGTTATAACTGCAGGGTTCGATATAAAAACAACTTAGGTCAAGTAAACACGCAAATCTACCAACTTTGCTATCGCTTTGGGCAACTTTGCACGCTGTTTTAACAGCATTAAACCAAACAGGTGCAGACTGCAAAAAAAAAACTTACCGGCTAGTTTGCTCAGGTTGTCTCCCATGCAAGTACTAACCATGACAGATTAAACTTTACTTTCATAATAGGTCGATCACCTGACCACACATCTATCAGAATCCTTTGAAATTTATCGTTATTGGCGGCCATGTAATGTTTGGAAGTGTTTCAAAATTCTACATCCTTCGGGGCCACTGTGATATTCAAACGACTTTTACGACATATCTATTCACTTTTGCGAACATTTAACTGCTGGTCTCGATAATGTAACAAAATAGGTAACATTTCCATGTAAATCTGACAACTTTGCACGAGCTTTTCACAACTTTGTAAGCACTTTGTTAATCACTTTGCGCTTGGGCAGTGATGCAATCTGCTAATATAAATAGCTATATTAGATTTTTCATATTTTCGTTCTAAATTTAACTGCGGGGTTCTATATGAAATGTCTTAGGGGGAATATACACCCAAATCCACCAACTTTTTAATTGCTTTTCACATTTTTAGGGTGTGTTTGTACATATTACGGCGGGCTCACATGACAGTCTGCTAACATGGGAGGCTTCAAATGGATTTTATTCATTTTTCATACGTTATAACTGCAGGGTTCGATATAAAAACAACTTAGGTCAAGTAAACACGCAAATCTACCAACTTTGCTATCGCGTTGGACAACTTTGCACCCTGTTTTAACAGCTTAAACCAAACAGGTGCAGACTGCAAAAAAAAACAAATTTACCGGCTAGTTTGCTCAGGTTGTCTCCCATGCAAGTACTAACCACGACCGATTAAACTTTACTTGCATAATAGGTCGATCACCTGACCACTCATCTATCACAGTCCTTTAAAATTTATCGTTATTGGCGGCCATTTAATGTTTGCAAGTGTTTCACAATTCTACATCCTTCGGGGGCCACTGTGATATTCAAACGACTTTTACGACATATTTATTCACTTTCGCGAACTTTTAACTGCTGGTCTCGATAATGAAACAAAATAGGTAACATTTCCATGTAAATCTGACAACTTTGCACGAGCTTTTCACAACTTTGTAAGCACTCTGTTAATCACTTTGGGCTTGGGCAGTGATGCAATCTGCTAATATAAATAGCTATATTAGATTTTTCATATTTTCGTTCTAAATTTAACTGCGAGGTTCTATATGAAATGTCATAGGGGGAATATACACGCAAATCCACCAACTTTTTAATTGCTTTTCAAATTTTTAGGGTGTGTTTGTACATATTACGGCGGGCTCACATGACAGTCTGCTAACATGGGAGGCTTCAAATGGATTTTATTCATTTTCCATACGTTATAACTGCAGGGTTCGATATAAAAACAACTTAGGTCAAGTAAACACGCAAATCTACCAACTTTGCAATCGCTTTGGACAACTTTGCACGCTTTTATAAAGCTTAAACCAAACAGATGCAGACTGCAAAAAAAAACAAAAAAAAACTTACCGGCTAGTTTGCTCAGGTTGTCTCCCATGCAAGTACTAACCACGACCGATTAAACTTTACTTTCATAATAGGTCGATCACCTGACCACTCATCTATAAGAGTCCTTTAAAATTAATCGTTATTGGCGGCCATGTAATGTTTGGAAGTGTTTCAAAATTCTACATACTTCGGGGCCACTGTGATATTCAAACGACTTTTACGACATATCTATTCACTTTTGCGAACATTTAACTGCTGGTCTCGATAATGTAACAACATAGGTAACATTTCCATGTAAATCTGACAACTTTGCACGAGCTTTTCACAACTTTGTAAGCACTCTGTTAATCACTTTGGGCTTGGGCAGTGATGCAATCTGCTAATATAAATAGCTATATTAGATTTTTCATATTTTCGTTCTAAATTTAACTGCGGGGTTCTATATGAAATGTCATAGGGGGAATATACACGCAAATCCACCAACTTTTTAATTGCTTTTCACATTTTTAGGGTGTGTTTGTACATATTACGGCGGGCTAACATGACAGTCTGCTAACATGGGAGGCTTCAAATGGATTTTATTCATTTTTCATACGTTATAACTGCAGGGCTCGATATAAAAACAACTTAGGTCAAGTAAACACGCACATCTACCAACTTTGCAATCGCTTTGGACAACTTTGCACGCTGTTTTAAAAGCTTAAACCAAACAGGTGAGACTGCAAAAAAAAGAAAAACTTACCGGCTAGATTGCTCAGGTTGTCTCCCATGCAAGTACTAACCAGGACCGATTAAACTTTACTTTCATAATAGGTCGATCTCCTGACCACTCATCTATCAGAGTCTTTTGAAATTTACCGTTATTGGCGGCCATTTAATGTTTTGAAGTATTTCAAAATTCTACATCCTTCGGGGGCCACTGTTATATTCAAGCGACTTTTACGACATATTTATTCACTTTCGCGAACATTTAACTGCTGGTCTCGATAATGTAACAACATAGGTAACATTTCCATGTAAATCTGACAACTTTGCACGAGCTTATCACAACTTTGCAAGCACTTTGTTAATCACTTTGCGCTTGGGCAGCGATGCAATCTGCTAATATAAATAGCTATATTAGATTTTTCATATTTTCGTTCTAAATTTAACTGCGGGGTTCTATATGAAATGTCTTAGGGGGAATATACACGCAAATCCACCAAATTTTTAATTGCTTTTCACATTTTTAGGGTGTGTTTGTACATATTACGGCGGGCTCACATGACAGTCTGCTAACATGGGAGGCTTCAAATGGATTTTATTCATTTTTCATACGTTATAACTGCAGGGTTCGATATAAAAACAACTTAGGTCAAGTAAACACGCAAATCTACCAACTTTGCAATCGCTTTGGACAACTTTGCACGCTGTTTTAACAGCTTAAACCAAACAGGTGCAGACTGCAAAAAAAAGAAAAACTAACCGGCTAGTTTGCTCAGGTTGTCTCCCATGCAAGTACTAACCACGACCGATTAAACTTCACTTTCATAATAGGTCGATCGCCTGACCACTCATCTATCAGAATCCTTTGAAATTTACCGTTATTGACGGCCATGTAATGTTTGGAAGTGTTTCAAAATTCTACATCTTTCGGGGCCACTGTGATATTCAAACGACTTTTACGACATATTTATTCACTTTCGCGAACATTTAACTGCTGGTCTCGATAATGAAACAACATAGGTAACATTTCCATGTAAATCTGACAACTTTGCACGAGCTTTTCACAACTTTGTAAGCACTTTGTTAATCACTTTGCGCTTGTGCTGTGATGCAATCTGCTAATATAAATAGCTATATTAGATTTTTCATATTTTCGTTCTAAATTTAACTGCGGGGTTCTATATGAAATGTCTTAGGGGGAATATACACCCAAATCCACCCACTTTTTAATTGCTTTTCACATTTTTAGGGTGTGTTTGTACATATTACGGCGGGCTCACATGACAGTCTGCTAACATGGGAGGCTTCAAATGGATTTTATTCATTTTTCATACGTTATAACTGCAGGGTTCGATATAAAAACAACTTAGGTCAAGTAAACACGCAAATCTACCAACTTTGCAATCGCTTTGGACAACTTTACACGCTGTTTAACAGCTTAAACCAAACAGGTGCAGACTGCAAAAAAAAAAAAAACTTACCGGCTAGTTTGCTCAGGTTGTCTCTCATGCAAGTACTAACCACGACCGATTAAACTTTACTTGCATAATAGGTCGATCACCTGACCACTCATCTATCAGAGTCCTTTGAAATTTATCGTTATTGGCGGCCATTTAATGTTTGGAAGTGTTTCACAATTCTACATCCTTCGGGGGCCACTGTGATATTCAAACGACTTTTACGACATATTTATTCACTTTCGCGAACTTTTAACTGCTGCTCTCGATAATGTATCAAAATAGGTAACATTTTCATGTAAATCTGACAACTTTGCAAGAGCTTTTCACAACTTTGCAAGCACTTTGTTAATCACTTTGCGCTTGGGCAGCGATGCAATCTGCTAATATAAATAGCTATATTAGATTTTTCATATATTCGTTCTAAATTTAACTGCGGGGTTCTATATGAAATGTCTTAGGGGGAATATACACCCAAATCCACCCACTTTTAAATTGCTTTTCACATTTTTAGGGTGTGTTTGTACATATTACGGTGGGCTCACATGACAGTCTGCTAACATGGGAGGCTTCAAATGGATTTTATTCATTTTTCATACGTTATAACTGCAGGGTTCGATATAATAACAACTTAGGTCAAGTAAACACGCAAATCTACCAACTTTGCAATCGCTTTGGACAACTTTGCACGCTGTTTTAACAGCTTAAACCAAACAGGTGCAGACTGCAAAAAAAAGAAAAACTAACCGGCTAGTTTGCTCAGGTTGTCTCCCATGCAAGTACTAACCACGACCGATTAAACTTCACTTTCATAATAGGTCGATCACCTGACCACTCATCTATCAGAATCCTTTGAAATTTACCGTTATTGACGGCCATGTAATGTTTGGAAGTGTTTCAAAATTCTACATCTTTCGGGGCCACTGTGATATTCAAACGACTTTTACGACATATTTATTCACTTTCGCGAACATTTAACTGCTGGTCTCGATAATGAAACAACATAGGTAACATTTCCATGTAAATCTGACAACTTTGCACGAGCTTTTCACAACTTTGTAAGCACTTTGTTAATCACTTTGCGCTTGTGCTGTGATGCAATCTGCTAATATAAATAGCTATATTAGATTTTTCATATTTTCGTTCTAAATTTAACTGCGGGGTTCTATATGAAATGTCTTAGGGGGAATATACACCCAAATCCACCCACTTTTTAATTGCTTTTCACATTTTTAGGGTGTGTTTGTACATATTACGGCGGGCTCACATGACAGTCTGCTAACATGGGAGGCTTCAAATGGATTTTATTCATTTTTCATACGTTATAACTGCAGGGTTCGATATAAAAACAACTTAGGTCAAGTAAACACGCAAATCTACCAATTTTGCAATCGCTTTGGACAACTTTGCACGCTGTTTAACAGCTTAAACCAAACAGGTGCAGACTGCAAAAAAAAAAAAACTTACCGGCTAGTTTGCTCAGGTTGTCTCTCATGCAAGTACTAACCACGACCGATTAAACTTTACTTGCATAATAGGTCGATCACCTGACCACTCATCTATCAGAGTCCTTTGAAATTTATCGTTATTGGCGGCCATTTAATGTTTGGAAGTGTTTCACAATTCTACATCCTTCGGGGGCCACTGTGATATTCAAACGACTTTTACGACATATTTATTCACTTTCGCGAACTTTTAACTGCTGCTCTCGATAATGTATCAAAATAGGTAACATTTTCATGTAAATCTGACAACTTTGCAAGAGCTTTTCACAACTTTGCAAGCACTTTGTTAATCACTTTGCGCTTGGGCAGCGATGCAATCTGCTAATATAAATAGCTATATTAGATTTTTCATATTTTCGTTCTAAATTTAACTGCGGGGTTCAATATGAAATGTCTTAGGGGGAATATACACGCAAATCCACCAACTTTTTAATTGCTTTTCACATTTTTAGGGTGTGTTTGTACATATTACGGCGGGCTCACATGACAGTATGCGAACATGGGAGGCTTCAAATGGATTTTATTCTTTTTTCATTCGTTAAACCTGCAGGGTTCGATATAAAAACAACTTAGGTCAAGTAAACACGCAAATCCACCAAATTTGCAATCGCTTTGGACAACTTTGCACGCTGTTTTAACAGCTTAAACCAAACAGGTGCAGACTGCAAAAAAAGAGAAAAACTTACCGGCTAGTTTGCTCACGTTGTCTCCCATGCAAGTACTAACCACGACCGACTAAACTTTACTTTCATAATAGGTCGATCACCTGACCACTCATCTATCAGAATACTTTAAAATTTATCGTTATTGGCGGCCATTTAATGTTTTGAAGTATTTCAAAATTCTACATCCTTCGGGGGCCACTGTGATATTCAAACGACGTTTACGACATATTTATTCACTTTCGCGAACATTTAACTGCTGGTCTCGATAATGTAACAACATAGGTAACATTTCCATGTAAATCTGACAACTATGCACGAGCTTTTCACAACTTTGTAAGCACTTTGTTAATCACTTTGCGCTTGGGCAGCGATGCAATCTGCTAATATAAATAGCTATATTAGATTTTTCATATTTTCGTTCTAAATTTAACTGCGGGGTTCTATATGAAATGTCTTAGGGGGAATATACACGCAAATCCACCAACTTTTTAATTGCTTTTCACATTTTTAGGGTGTGTTTGTACATATTACAGCGGGCTCACATGACAGTCTGCTAACATGGGAGGCTTCAAATGGATTTTATTCATTTTTCATACGTTATAACTGCAGGGTTCGATATAAAAACAACTTAGGTCAAGTAAAGACGCAAATCTACCAACTTTACAATCGCTTTGGACAACTTTGCACGCTGTTTAACAGCTTAAACCAAAAAGGTGCAGACTGCAAAAAAAAACTTACCGGCTAGTTTGCTCAGGTTGTCTCCCATGCAAGTACTAACCACGACCGATTAAACTTTACTTTCATAATAGGTCGATCACCTGACCACTCATCTATCAGAATCCTTTGCAATTTATTGTTATTGGCGGCCATGTAATGTTTGGAAGTGTTTCAAAATTCTACATCCATCGGGGCCACTTTGATATTCAAACGACTTTTACGACATATTTATTCACTTTCGCGAACATTTAACTGCTGGTCTTGATAATGTAACAACATAGGTAACATTTCCATGTAAATCTGACAACTTTGCACGAGTTTTTCACAACTTTGTAAGCACTTTGTTAATCACTTTGCGCTTGTGCTGTGATGCAATCTGCTAATATAAATAGCTATATTAGATTTTTCATATGTTCGTTCTAAATTTAACTGCGGGGTTCTATATGAAATGTCTTAGGGGGAATATACACCCAAATCCACCCACTTTTTAATTGCTTTTCACATTTTTAGGGTGTGTTTGTACATATTACGGCTGGCTCACATGACAGTCTGCTAACACGGGAGGCTTCAAATGGATTTTATTCATTTTTCATACGTTATAACTGCAGGGTTCGATATAAAAACAACTTAGGTCAAGTAAACACGCAAATCTACCAACTTTGCAATCGCTTTGAACAACTTTGCACGCTGTTTTAACAGCTTAAACCAAACAGGTGCAGACTGCAAAAAAAAGAAAAACTAACCGGCTAGTTTGCTCAGGTTGTCTCCCATGCAAGTACTAACCACGACCGATTAAACTTCACTTTCATAATAGGTCGATCACCTGACCACTCATCTTTCAGAATCCTTTGAAATTTACCGTTATTGGCGGCCATGTAATGTTTGGAAGTGTTTCAAAATTCTACATCTTTCGGGGCCACTGTGATATTCAAACGACTTTTACGACATATTTATTCACTTTCGCGAACATTTAACTGCTGGTCTCGATAATGTAACAACATAGGTAACATTTCCATGTAAATCTGACAACTTTGCACGAGCTTTTCACAACTTTGTAAGCACTTTGTTAATCACTTTGCGCTTGGGCAGCGATGCAATCTGCTAATATAAATAGCTATATTAGATTTTTCATATTTTCGTTCTAAATTTAACTGCGGGGTTCTATATGAAATGTCTTAGGGGGAATATACACGCAAATCCACCCACTTTTTAATTGCTTTTCACATTTTTAGGGTGTGTTTGTACATATTACAGCGGGCTCACATGACAGTCTGCTAACATGGGAGGCTTCAAATGGATTTTATTCATTTTTCATACGTTATAACTGCAGGGTTCGATATAAAAACAACTTAGGTCAAGTAAACACGCAAATCTACCAACTTTGCAATCGCTTTGGACAACTTTGCACGCTGTTTTAACAGCTTAAACCAAACAGGTGCAGACTGCAAAAAAAAAGAAAAACTTACCGGCTAGTTTGCTCAGGTTGTCTCCCATGCAAGTACTAACCACGACCGATTAAACTTCACTTTCATAATAGGTCGATCACCTGACCACTCATCTATCAGAATCCTTTGAAATTTACCGTTATTGGCGGCCATGTAATGTTTGGAAGTGTTTCAAAATTCTACATCTTTCGGGGCCACTGTGATATTCAAACGACTTTTACGACATATTTATTCACTTTCGCGAACATTTAACTGCTGGTCTCGATAATGAAACAACATAGGTAACATTTCCATGTAAATCTGACAACTTTGCACGAGCTTTTCACAACTTTGTAAGCACTTTGTTAATCACTTTGCGCTTGTGCTGTGATGCAATCTGCTAATATAAATAGCTATATTAGATTTTTCATATTTTCGTTCTAAATTTAACTGCGGGGTTCTATATGAAATGTCTTAGGGGGAATATACACCCAAATCCACCCACTTTTTAATTGCTTTTCACATTTTTAGGGTGTGTTTGTACATATTACGGTGGGCTCACATGACAGTCTGCTAACATGGGAGGCTTCAAATGGATTTTATTCATTTTTCATGCGTTATAACTGCAGGGTTCGATATAAAAACAACTTAGGTCAAGTAAACACGCAAATCTACCAACTTTGCAATCGCTTTGGACAACTTTGCACGCTGTTTTAACAGCTTAAACCAAACAGGTGCAGACTGTAAAAAAAGAAAAACTTACCGGCTAGTTTGCTCAGGTTTTCTCCCTTGCAAGTACTAACCACGACCGATTAAACTTCACTTTCATAATAGGTCGATCACCTGACCACTCATCTATCAGAATCCTTTGAAATTTACCGTTATTGGCGGCCATGTAATGTTTGGAAGTGTTTCAAAATTCTACATTTTTCGGGGCCACTGTGATATTCAAACGACTTTTACGACATATTTATTCACTTTTGCGAACATTTAACTGCTGGTCTCGATAATGAAACAACATAGGTAACATTTCCATGTAAATCTGACAACTTTGCACGAGCTTTTCACAACTTTGTAAGCACTTTGTTAATCACTTTGCGCTTGTGCTGTGATGCAATCTGCTAATATAAATAGCTATATTAGATTTTTCATATTTTCGTTCTAAATTTAACTGCGGGGTTCTATATGAAATGTCTTAGGGGGAATATACACCCAAATCCACCCACTTTTTAATTGCTTTTCACATTTTTAGGGTGTGTTTGTACATATTACGGTGGGCTCACATGACAGTCTGCTAACATGGGAGGCTTCAAATGGATTTTATTCATTTTTCATACGTTATAACTGCAGGGTTCGATATAAAAACAACTTAGGTCAAGTAAACACGCAAATCTACCAAATTTGCAATCGCATTGGACAACTTTGCACGCTGTTTTAACAGCTTAAACCAAACAGGTGCAGACTGCAAAAAAAAAAAAAAAAACTTACCGGCTAGTTTGCTCAGGTTGTCTCACATGCAAGTACTAAACACGACAGTTTAAACTTTACTTTCATAATAGGTCGATCACCTGACCCCTCATCTATCAGAGTCCTTTGAAATTTATCGTTATTGGCGGCCATTTAATGTTTTGAAGTATTTCAAAATTCTACATCCTTCGGTGGCCACTGTGATATTCAAACGACTTTTACGACATATTTATTCACTTTCGCGAACATTTAACTGCTGGTCTCGATAATGTAACAACATAGGTAACATTTCCATGTAAATCTGACAACTTTGCACGAGCTTTTCACAACTTTGTAAGCACTTTGTTAATCACTTTGCGCTTGGACAGTGATGCAATCTGCTAATATAAATAGCTATAATAGATTTTTCATATTTTCGTTCTAAATTTAACTGCGAGGTTCTATATGAAATGTTTTAGGGGGAATATACACCCAAATCCACCAACCTTTTAATTGCTTTTCACATTTTTAGGGTGTGTTTGTACATATTACGGCTGGCTCACATGACAGTCTGCTAACATGGGAGGCTTCAAATGGATTTTATTCATTTTTCATACGTTACAACTGCAGGGTTCGATATAAAAACAACTTAGGTCAAGTAAACACGCAAATCTACCAACTTTGCAATCGCTTTGGACAACTTTGCACGCTGTTTTAACAGCTTAAACCAAACAGGTGCAGACTGCAAAAAAAAAAACTTACCAGCTAGTTTGCTCAGGTTGTCTCCCATGCAAGTAATAACCACGACCGATTAATCTTTACTTGCATAATAGGTCGATCACCTGACCACTCATATATAAGAGTCATTTGAAATTTATCGTTATTGGCGGCCATTTAATGTTTGGAAGTGTTTCAAAATTCTACATCCTTCGGGGGCCACTGTGATATTCAAACGACTTTTACGACATATTTATTCACTTTCGCGAACTTTTAACTGCTGGTCTCGATAATGTAACAAAATAGGTAACATTTCCATGTAAATCTGACAACTTTGCACGAGATTTTCACAACTTTGTAAGCACTTTGTTAATCACTTTGCGCTTGGGCAGCGATGCAATCTGCTCATATAAACAGCTATATTATATTTTTCATATTTTCGTTCTAAATTTAACTGGGGGGTTCTATATGAAATGTCTTAGGGGGAATATACACCCAAATCCACCAATTTTTTAATTGCTTTTCACATTTTTAGGGTGTGTTTGTACATATTACGGCGGGCTCACATGACATTTTGCTAACATGGGAGGCTTCAAATGGATTTTATTCATTTTTCATACGTTATAACTGCAGGGTTCGATATAAAAACAACTTAGGTCAAGTAAACACGCAAATCTACCAACTTTGCCATCGCTTTGGACAACTTTGCACGCTGTTTTAACAGCTTAAACCAAACAGGTGCAGACTGCAAAAAAAAAAAAAAAACTTACCGGCTAGTTTGCTCAGGTTGTCTCCCATGCAAGTACTAACCACGACCGATTAAACTTTACTTTCATAATAGGTCGATCACCTGACCACTCATCCATCAGAGTCCTTTGAAATTTACCGTTATTGGCGGCCATTTAGTGTTTTGAAGTATTTCAAAATTCTACATCCATCGGGGGCCACTGTGATATTCAAACGACTTTTACGACATATTTATTCACTTTCGCTAACATTTAACTGCTGGTCTCGATAATGTAACAACATAGGTGACATTTCCATGTAAATCTGACAACTTTGCACGAGCTTTTCACAACTTTCTAAGCACTTTGTTAATCACTTTGCGCTTGGGCAGCGATGCAATCTGCTAATATAAATAGCTATATTAGATTTTTCAAATATTCGTTCTAAATTTAACTGCGAGGTTCTATATGAAATGTCTTAGGGGGAATATACACCCAAATCTACCAACTTTTTAATTGCTTTTCACATTTTTAGGGTGTGTTTGTACATATTACGGCGGGCTCACATGACAGTCTGCTAACATGGGAGGCTTCAATTGGATTTTATTCATTTTTCATACGTTAAAACTGCAGGGTACGATATAAAAACAACTTAGGTCAAGTAAACACGCAAATCTACCAACTTTGCAATCGCTTTGGACAACTTTGCACGCTGTTTTAACAGCTTAAACCAAACAGGTGCAGACTGCAAAAAAAAAAAACTTACCGGATAGTTTGCTCAGGTTGTCTCCCATGCAAGTAATAACCACGACCGACTAATCTTTACTTGCATAATAGTTCGATCACCTGACCACTCATCTATAAGAGTCATTTGAAATTTATCGTTATTGGCGGCCATTTAATGTTTGGAAGTGTTTCAAAATTCTACATCCTTCGGGGGCCACTGTGATATTCAAACGACTTTTACGACATATTTATTCACTTTCGCGAACTTTTAACTGCTGGTCTCGATAATGTAACAACATAGGTAACATTTCCATGTAAATCTGACAACTTTGCACGAGCTTTTCACAACTTTGTAAGCACTTTGTTAATCACTTTGCGCTTGGGCAGCGATGCAATCTGCTAATATAAATAGCTATATTAGATTTATCATATTTTCGTTTTAAATTTAAATGCGGGGTTCTATATGAAATGTCATAGGGGGAATATACACGCAAATCCACCAACTTTTTAATTGCTTTTCACATTTTAGGGTGTGTTTGTACATATTACGGCGGGCTCACATGACAGTCTACTAACATGGGAGGCTTCAAATGGATTTTATTCATTTTTCATACGTTATAACTGCAGGGCTCGATATAAAAACAACTTAGGTCAAGTAAACACGCAAATCTACCATTTTTGCAATCGCATTGGACAACTTTGCACGCTGTTTTAACAGCTTAAACCAAACAGGTGCAGACTGCAAAAAAAGAGAAAAACTTACCGGCTAGTTTGCTCACGTTGTCTCCCATGCAAGTACTAACCACGACCGACTAAACTTTACTTTCATAATAGGTTGATCACCTGACCACTCATCTATCAGAATACTTTAAAATTTATCGTTATTGGCGGCCATTTAAAGTTTTGAAGTATTTCAAAATTCTACATCCTTCGGGGGCCACTGTGATATTCAAACGACTTTTACGACATATTTATTCACTTTCGCGAACATTTAACTGCTGGTCTCGATAATGTAACAACATAGGTAACATTTCCATGTAAATCTGACAACTTTGCACGAGCTTTTCACAACTTTGTAAGCACTTTGTTAATCACTTTGCGCTTGGGCAGCGATGCAATCTGCTAATATAAATAGCTATATTAGATTTTTCATATTTTCGTTCTAAATTTAACTGCGGGGTTCTATATGAAATGTCTTAAGGGGAATATACACGCAAATCCACCAACTTTTTAATTGCTTTTCACATTTTTAGGGTGTGCTTGTACATATTACAGCGGGCTCACATGACAGTCTGCTAACATGGGAGGCTTCAAATGGATTTTATTCATTTTTCATACGTTATAACTGCAGGGTTCGATATAAAAACAACTTAGGTCAAGTAAACACTCAAATCTACCAACTTTGCAATCGCTTTGGACAACTTTGCACGCTGTTTAACAGCTTAAACCAAATAGGTGCAGACTGCAAAAAAAAAAAAACTTACCGGCTAGTTTGCTCAGGTTGTCTCCCATGCAAGTACTAACCACGACGGATTAAACTTTACTTTCATAATAGGTCGATCACCTGACCACTCATCTATCAGAATCCTTTGCAATTTATCGTTATTGGCGGCCATGTAATGTTTGGAAGTGTTTCAAAATTCTACATCCTTCGGGGCCACTTTGATATTCAAACGACTTTTACGACATATTTATTCACTTTCGCGAACATTTAACTGCTGGTCTCGATAATGTAACAACATAGGTAACATTTCCATGTAAATCTGACAACTTTGCACGAGCTTTTCACAACTTTGCAGGCACTTTGTTAATCACTTTGCGCTTGGGCAGTGATGCAATCTGCTAATATAAATAGCTATATTAGATTTTTCATATTTTCGTTCTAAATTTAACTGCGGGGTTCTATATGAAATGTCTTAGGGGGAATATACACCCAAATCCACCCACTTTTTAATTGCTTTTCACATTTTTAGGGTGTGTTTGTACATATTACGGTGGGCTCACATGACAGTCTGCTAACATGGGAGGCTTCAAATGGATTTTATTCATTTTTCATACGTTATAACTGCAGGGTTCGATATAATAACAACTTAGGTCAAGTAAACACGCAAATCTACCAACTTTGCAATCGCTTTGGACAACTTTGCACGCTGTTTTAACAGCTTAAACCAAACAGGTGCAGACTGCAAAAAAAAGAAAAACTAACCGGCTAGTTTGCTCAGGTTGTCTCCCATGCAAGTACTAACCACGACCGATTAAACTTCACTTTCATAATAGGTCGATCACCTGACCACTCATCTATCAGAATCCTTTGAAATTTACCGTTATTGACGGCCATGTAATGTTTGGAAGTGTTTCAAAATTCTACATCTTTCGGGGCCACTGTGATATTCAAACGACTTTTACGACATATTTATTCACTTTCGCGAACATTTAACTGCTGGTCTCGAT
Source organism: Saccoglossus kowalevskii (assembly GCF_978046115.1). Taxonomy (NCBI): domain Eukaryota; kingdom Metazoa; phylum Hemichordata; class Enteropneusta; family Harrimaniidae; genus Saccoglossus; species Saccoglossus kowalevskii. The sequence continues at coordinate 4,145,974 of NC_140660.1, read as the reverse complement.
AATGAAACAACATAGGTAACATTTCCATGTAAATCTGACAACTTTGCACGAGCTTTTCACAACTTTGTAAGCACTTTGTTAATCACTTTGCGCTTGTGCTGTGATGCAATCTGCTAATATAAATAGCTATATTAGATTTTTCATATTTTCGTTCTAAATTTAACTGCGAGGTTCTATATGAAATGTCTTAGGGGGAATATACACCCAAATCCACCCACTTTTTAATTGCTTTTCACATTTTTAGGGTGTGTTTGTACATATTACGGCGGGCTCACATGACAGTCTGCTAACATGGGAGGCTTCAAATGGATTTTATTCATTTTTCATACGTTATAACTGCAGGGTTCGATATAAAAACAACTTAGGTCAAGTAAACACGCAAATCTACCAACTTTGCAATCGCTTTGGACAACTTTGCACGCTGTTTAACAGCTTAAACCAAATAGGTGCAGACTGCAAAAAAAAACTTACCGGCTAGTTTGCTCAGGTTGTCTCCCATGCAAGTACTAACCACGACCGATTAAACTTTACTTTCATAATAGGTCGATCACCTGACCACTCATCTATCAGAATCCTTTGAAATTTATCGGTATTGGCGGCCATTTAATGTTTTGAAGTATTTTAAAATTCTACATCTTTCGGGGGCCACTGTGACATTCAAACGACTTTTACGACATATTTATTCACTTTCGCGAACATTTAACTGCTGGTCTCGATAATGTAACAACATAGTTAACATTTCCATGTAAATCTGACAACTTTGCACGAGCTTTTCACAACTTTGTAAGCACTTTGTTAATCACTTTGCGCTTGGGCAGCGATGCAATCTGCTAATATAAATAGCTATATTAGATTTATCATATTTTCGATTTAAATTTAAATGCGGGGTTCTATATGAAATGTCATAGGGGGAATATACACGCAAATCCACCAACTTTTTAATTGCTTTTCACATTTTAGGGTGTGTTTGTACATATTACGGCGGGCTCACATGACAGTCTACTAACATGGGAGGCTTCAAATGGATTTTATTCATTTTTCATACGTTATAACTGCAGGGCTCGATATAAAAACAACTTAGGTCAAGTAAACACGCAAATCTACCATTTTTGCAATCGCATTGGACAACTTTGCACGCTGTTTTAACAGCTTAAACCAAACAGGTGCAGACTGCAAAAAAAGAGAAAAACTTACCGGCTAGTTTGCTCACGTTGTCTCCCATGCAAGTACTAACCACGACCGACTAAACTTTACTTTCATAATAGGTCGATCACCTGACCACTCATCTATCAGAATACTTTAAAATTTATCTTTATTGGCGGCCATTTAATGTTTTGAAGTATTTCAAAATTCTACATCCTTCGGGGGCCACTGTGATATTCAAACGACTTTTACGACATATTTATTCACTTTCGCGAACATTTAACTGCTGGTCTCGATAATGTAACAACATAGGTAACATTTCCATGTAAATCTGACAACTTTGCACGAGCTTTTCACAACTTTGTAAGCACTTTGTTAATCACTTTGCGCTTGGGCAGCGATGCAATCTGCTAATATAAATAGCTATATTAGATTTTTCATATTTTCGTTCTAAATTTAACTGCGGGGATCTATATGAAATGTCTTAAGGGGAATATACACGCAAATCCACCAACTTTTTAATTGCTTTTCACATTTTTAGGGTGTGTTTGTACATATTACAGCGGGCTCACATGACAGTCTGCTAACATGGGAGGCTTCAAATGGATTTTATTCATTTTTCATACGTTATAACTGCAGGGTTCGATATAAAAACAACTTAGGTCAAGTAAACACTCAAATCTACCAACTTTGCAATCGCTTTGGACAACTTTGCACACTGTTTAACAGCTTAAACCAAATAGGTGCAGACTGCAAAAAAAAAAAAAACTTACCGGCTAGTTTGCTCAGGTTGTCTCCCATGCAAGTACTAACCACGACGGATTAAACTTTACTTTCATAATAGGTCGATCACCTGACCACTCATCTATCAGAATCCTTTGCAATTTATCGTTATTGGCGGCCATGTAATGTTTGGAAGTGTTTCAAAATTCTACATCCTTCGGGGCCACTTTGATATTCAAACGACTTTTACGACATATTTATTCACTTTCGCGAACATTTAACTGCTGGTCTCGATAATGTAACAACATAGGTAACATTTCCATGTAAATCTGACAACTTTGCACGAGCTTTTCACAACTTTGCAGGCACTTTGTTAATCACTTTGCGCTTGGGCAGTGATGCAATCTGCTAATATAAATAGCTATATTAGATTTTTCATATTTTCGTTCTAAATTTAACTGCGGGGTTCTATATGAAATGTCTTAGGGGGAATATACACCCAAATCCACCCACTTTTTAATTGCTTTTCACATTTTTAGGGTGTGTTTGTACATATTACGGTGGGCTCACATGACAGTCTGCTAACATGGGAGGCTTCAAATGGATTTTATTCATTTTTCACACGTTATAACTGCAGGGTTCGATATAATAACAACTTAGGTCAAGTAAACACGCAAATCTACCAACTTTGCAATCGCTTTGGACAACTTTGCACGCTGTTTTAACAGCTTAAACCAAACAGGTGCAGACTGCAAAAAAAAGAAAAACTAACCGGCTAGTTTGCTCAGGTTGTCTCCCATGCAAGTACTAACCACGACCGATTAAACTTCACTTTCATAATAGGTCGATCACCTGACCACTCATCTATCAGAATCCTTTGAAATTTACCGTTATTGACGGCCATGTAATGTTTGGAAGTGTTTCAAAATTCTACATCTTTCGGGGCCACTGCGATATTCAAACGACTTTTACGACATATTTATTCACTTTCGCGAACATTTAACTGCTGGTCTCGATAATGAAACAACATAGGTAACATTTCCATGTAAATCTGACAACTTTGCACGAGCTTTTCACAACTTTGTAAGCACTTTGTTAATCACTTTGCGCTTGTGCTGTGATGCAATCTGCTAATATAAATAGCTATATTAGATTTTTCATATTTTCGTTCTAAATTTAACTGCGGGGTTCTATATGAAATGTCTTAGGGGGAATATACACCCAAATCCACCCACTTTTTAATTGCTTTTCACATTTTTAGGGTGTGTTTGTACATATTACGGCGGGCTCACATGACAGTCTGCTAACATGGGAGGCTTCAAATGGATTTTATTCATTTTTCATACGTTATAACTGCAGGGTTCGATATAAAAACAACTTAGGTCAAGTAAACACGCAAATCTACCAACTTTGCAATCGCTTTGGACAACTTTGCACGCTGTTTAACAGCTTAAACCAAACAGGTGCAGACTGCAAAAAAAAAACAAACTTACCGGCTAGTTTGCTCAGGTTGTCTCTCATGCAAGTACTAACCACGACCGATTAAACTTTACTTGCATAATAGGTCGATCACCTGACCACTCATCTATCAGAGTCCTTTGAAATTTATCGTTATTGGCGGCCATTTAATGTTTGGAAGTGTTTCACAATTCTACATCCTTCGGGGGCCACTGTGATATTCAAACGACTTTTACGACATATTTATTCACTTTCGCGAACTTTTAACTGCTGCTCTCGATAATGTATCAAAATAGGTAACATTTTCATGTAAATCTGACAACTTTGCAAGAGCTTTTCACAACTTTGCAAGCACTTTGTTAATCACTTTGCGCTTGGGCAGCGATGCAATCTGCTAATATAAATAGCTATATTAGATTTTTCATATTTTCGTTCTAAATTTAACTGCGGGGTTCTATATGAAATGTCTTAGGGGGAATATACACGCAAATCCACCAACTTTTTAATTGCTTTTCACATTTTTAGGGTGTGTTTGTACATATTACGGCGGGCTCACATGACAGTATGCGAACATGGGAGGCTTCAAATGGATTTTATTCATTTCTCATTCGTTAAACCTGCAGGGTTCGATATAAAAACAACTTAGGTCAAGTAAACACGCAAATCCACCAAATTTGCAATCTCTTTGGACAACTTTGCACGCTGTTTTAACAGCTTAAACCAAACAGGTGCAGACTGCAAAAAAAGAGAAAAACTTACCGGCTAGTTTGCTCACGTTGTCTCCCATGCAAGTACTAACCACGACCGACTAAACTTTACTTTCATAATAGGTCGATCACCTGACCACTCATCTATCAGAATACTTTAAAATTTATCGTTATTGGCGGCCATTTAATGTTTTGAAGTATTTCAAAATTCTACATCCTTCGGGGGCCACTGTGATATTCAAACGACGTTTACGACATATTTATTCACTTTCGCGAACATTTAACTGCTGGTCTCGATAATGTAACAACATAGGTAACATTTCCATGTAAATCTGACAACTTTGCACGAGCTTTTCACAACTTTGTAAGCACTTTGTTAATCACTTTGCGCTTGGGCAGCGATGCAATCTGCTAATATAAATAGCTATATTAGATTTTTCATATTTTTGTTCTAAATTTAACTGCGGGGTTCTATATGAAATGTCTTAGGGGGAATATACACGCAAATCCACCAACTTTTTAATTGCTTTTCACATTTTTAGGGTGTGTTTGTACATATTACAGCGGGCTCACATGACAGTCTGCTAACATGGGAGGCTTCAAATGGATTTTATTCATTTTTCATACGTTATAACTGCAGGGTTCGATATAAAAACAACTTAGGTCAAGTAAACACGCAAATCTACCAACTTTACAATCGCTTTGGACAACTTTGCACGCTGTTTAACAGCTTAAACCAAAAAGGTGCAGACTGCAAAAAAAAACTTACCGGCTAGTTTGCTCAGGTTGTCTCCCATGCAAGTACTAACCACGACCGATTAAACTTTACTTTCATAATAGGTCGATCACCTGACCACTCATCTATCAGAATCCTTTGAAATTTACCGTTATTGGCGGCCATGTAATGTTTGGAAGTGTTTCAAAATTCTACATTTTTCGGGGCCACTGTGATATTCAAACGACTTTTACGACATATTTATTCACTTTCGCGAACATTTAACTGCTGGTCTCGATAATGAAACAACATAGGTAACATTTCCATGTAAATCTGACAACTTTGCACGAGCTTTTCACAACTTTGTAAGCACTTTGTTAATCACTTTGCGCTTGTGCTGTAATGCAATCTGCTAATATAAATAGCTATATTAGATTTTTCATATGTTCGTTCTAAATTTAACTGCGGGGTTCTATATGAAATGTCTTAGGGGGAATATACACCCAAATCCACCCACTTTTTAATTGCTTTTCACATTTTTAGGGTGTGTTTGTACATATTACGGTGGGCTCACATGACAGTCTGCTAACATGGGAGGCTTCAAATGGATTTTATTCATTTTTCATACGTTATAACTGCAGGGTTCGATATAAAAACAACTTAGGTCAAGTAAACACGCAAATCTACCAACTTTGCAATCGCTTTGGACAACTTTGCACGCTGTTTTAACAGCTTAAACCAAACAGGTGCAGACTGCAAAAAAAAAGAAAAACTAACCGGCTAGTTTGCTCAGGTTGTCTCCCATGCAAGTACTAACCACGACCGATTAAACTTCACTTTCATAATAGGTCGATCACCTGACCACTCATCTATCAGAATCCTTTGAAATTTACCGTTATTGGCGACCATGTAATGTTTGGAAGTGTTTCAAAATTCTACATCTTTCGGGGCCACTGTGATATTCAAACGACTTTTACGACATATTTATTCACTTTCGCGAACATTTAACTGCTGGTCTCGATAATGTAACAACATAGGTAACATTTCCATGTAAATCTGACAACTTTGCACGAGCTTTTCACAACTTTGTAAGCACTTTGTTAATCACTTTGCGCTTGGGCAGCGATGCAATCTGCTAATATAAATAGCTATATTAGATTTTTCATATTTTCGTTCTAAATTTAACTGCGGGGTTCTATATGAAATGTCTTAGGGGGAATATACACGCAAATCCACCCACTTTTTAATTGCTTTTCACATTTTTAGGGTGTGTTTGTACATATTACAGCGGGCTCACATGACAGTCTGCTAACATGGGAGGCTTCAAATGGATTTTATTCATTTTTCATACGTTATAACTGCAGGGTTCGATATAAAAACAACTTAGGTCAAGTAAACACGCAAATCTACCAACTTTGCAATCGCTTTGGACAACTTTGCACGCTGTTTTAACAGCTTAAACCAAACAGGTGCAGACTGCAAAAAAAAGAAAAACTTACCGGCTAGTTTGCTCAGGTTGTCTCCCATGCAAGTACTAACCACGACCGATTAAACTTCACTTTCATAATAGGTCGATCACCTGACCACTCATCTATCAGAATCCTTTGAAATTTACCGTTATTGGCGGCCATGTAATGTTTGGAAGTGTTTCAAAATTCTACATCTTTCGGGGCCACTGTGATATTCAAACGACTTTTACGACATATTTATTCACTTTCGCGAACATTTAACTGCTGGTCTCGATAATGAAACAACATAGGTAACATTTCCATGTAAATCTGACAACTTTGCACGAGCTTTTCACAACTTTGTAAGCACTTTGTTAATCACTTTGCGCTTGTGCTGTGATGCAATCTGCTAATATAAATAGCTATATTAGATTTTTCATATTTTCGTTCTAAATTTAACTGCGGGGTTCTATATGAAATGTCTTAGGGGGAATATACACCCAAATCCACCCACTTTTTAATTGCTTTTCACATTTTTAGGGTGTGTTTGTACATATTACGGTGGGCTCACATGACAGTCTGCTAACATGGGATGCTTCAAATGGATTTTATTCTTTTTTCATACGTTATAACTGCAGGGTTCGATATAAAAACAACTTAGGTCAAGTAAACACGCAAATCTACCAACTTTGCAATCGCTTTGGACAACTTTGCACGCTGTTTTAACAGCTTAAACCAAACAGGTGCAGACTGTAAAAAAAGAAAAACTTACCGGCTAGTTTGCTCAGGTTGTCTCCCATGCAAGTACTAACCACGACCGATTAAACTTCACTTTCATAATAGGTCGATCACCTGACCACTCATCTATCAGAATCCTTTGAAATTTACCGTTATTGGCGGCCATGTAATGTTTGGAAGTGTTTCAAAATTCTACATTTTTCGGGGCCACTGTGATATTCAAACGACTTTTACGACATATTTATTCACTTTCGCGAACATTTAACTGCTGGTCTCGATAATGAAACAACATAGGTAACATTTCCATGTAAATCTGACAACTTTGCACGAGCTTTTCACAACTTTTCAAGCACTTTGTTAATCACTTTGCGCTTGTGCTGTGATGCAATCTGCTAATATAAATAGCTATATTAGATTTTTCATATTTTCGTTCTAAATTTAACTGCGGGGTTCTATATGAAATGTCTTAGGGGGAATATACACCCAAATCCACCCACTTTTTAATTGCTTTTCACATTTTTAGGGTGTGTTTGTACATATTACGGTGGGCTCACATGACAGTCTGCTAACATGGGAGGCTTCAAATGGATTTTATTCATTTTTCATACGTTATAACTGCAGGGTTCGATATAAAAACAACTTAGGTCAAGTAAACACGCAAATCTACCAACTTTGCAATCGCTTTGGACAACTTTGCACGCTGTTTTAACAGCTTAAACCAAACAGGTGCAGACTGTAAAAAAAGAAAAACTTACCGGCTAGTTTGCTCAGGTTGTCTCCCATGCAAGTACTAACCACGACCGATTAAACTTCACTTTCATAATAGGTCGATCACCTGACCACTCATCTATCAGAATCCTTTGAAATTTACCGTTATTGGCGGCCATGTAATGTTTGGAAGTGTTTCAAATTTCTACATTTTTCGGGGCCACTGTGATATTCATACGACTTTTACGACATATTTATTCACTTTCGCGAACATTTAACTGCTGGTCTCGATAATGAAACAACATAGGTAACATTTCCATGTAAATCTGACAACTTTGCACGAGCTTTTCACAACTTTGTAAGCACTTTGTTAATCACTTTGCGCTTGTGCTGTGATGCAATCTGCTAATATAAATAGCTATAATAGATTTTTCATATTTTCGTTCTAAATTTAACTGCGAGGTTCTATATGAAATGTCTTAGGGGGAATATACACCCAAATCCACCAACTTTTTAATTGCTTTTCACATTTTTAGGGTGTGTTTGTACATATTACGGCTGGCTCACATGACAGTCTGCTAACATGGGAGGCTTCAAATGGATTTTATTCATTTTCCATACGTTATAACTGCAGGGTTCGATATAAAAACAACTTAGGTCAAGTAAACACGCAAATCTACCAACTTTGCAATCGCTTTGGACAACTTTGCACGCTGTTTTAACAGCGTAAACCAAACAGGTGCAGACTGCAAAAAAAAAAACTTACCGGCTAGTTTGCTCAGGTTGTCTCCCATGCAAGTACTAACCACGACCGATTAAACTTTACTTTCATAATAGGTCGATCACCTGACCACTCATCTTTCAGAGTCCATTGAAATTTATCGTTATTGGCGGCCATTTAATGTTTTGAAGTATTTCAAAATTCTACATCTTTCGGGGGCCACTGTGATATTCAAACGACTTTTACGACATATTTATTCACTTTCGCGAACATTTAACTGCTGGTCTCGATAATGTAACAACATAGGTAACATTTCCATGTAAATCTGACAACTTTGCACGAGCTTTTCACAACTTTGTAAGCACTTTGTTAATCACTTTGCGCTTGGACAGTGATGCAATCTGCTACTATAAATAGCTATAATAGATTTTTCATATTTTCGTTCTAAATTTAACTGCGAGGTTCTATATGAAATGTCTTAGGGGGAATATACACCCAAATCCACCAACTTTTTAATTGCTTTTCACATTTTTAGGGTGTGTTTGTACATATTACGGCTGGCTCACATGACAGTCTGCTAACATGGGAGGCTTCAAATGGATTTTATTCATTTTCCATACGTTATAACTGCTGGGTTCGATATAAAAACAACTTAGGTCAAGTAAACACGCAAATCTACCAACTTTGCAATCGCTTTGGACAACTTTGCACGCTGTTTTAACAGCGTAAACCAAACAGGTGCAGACTGCAAAAAAAAAAACTTACCGGCTAGTTTGCTCAGGTTGTCTCCCATGCAAGTACTAACCACGACCGATTAAACTTTACTTTCATAATAGGTCGATCACCTGACCACTCATCTATCAGAGTCCTTTGAAATTTACCGTTATTGGCGGCCATTTAGTGTTTTGAAGTATTTAAAAATTCTACATCCATCGGGGGCCACTGTGATATTCAAACGACTTTTACGACATATTTATTCACTTTCGCTAACATTTAACTGCTGGTCTCGATAATGTAACAACATAGGTGACATTTCCATGTAAATCTGACAACTTTGCACGAGCTTTTCACAACTTTGTAAGCACTTTGTTAATCACTTTGCGCTTGGACAGTGATGCAATCTGCTAATATAAATAGCTATAATAGATTTTTCATATTTTCGTTCCAAATTTAACTGCGAGGTTCTATATGAAATGTCTTAGGGGGAATATACACCCAAATCCACCAACTTTTTAATTGCTTTTCACATTTTTAGGGTGTGTTTGTACATATTACGGCTGGCTCACATGACAGTCTGCTAACATGGGAGGCTTCAAATGGATTTTATTCATTTTCCATACGTTATAACTGCAGGGTTCGATATAAAAACAACTTAGGTCAAGTAAACACGCAAATCTACCAACTTTGCAATCGCTTTGGACAACTTTGCACGCTGTTTTAACAGCGTAAACCAAACAGGTGCAGACTGCAAAAAAAAAAACTTACCGGCTAGTTTGCTCAGGTTGTCTCCCATGCAAGTACTAACCACGACCGATTAAACTTTACTTTCATAATAGGTCGATCACCTGACCACTCATCTTTCAGAGTCCATTGAAATTTATCGTTATTGGCGGCCATTTAATGTTTTGAAGTATTTCAAAATTCTACATCTTTCGGGGGCCACTGTGATATTCAAACGACTTTTACGACATATTTATTCACTTTCGCAAACATTTTACTGCTGGTCTCGATAATGTAACAACATAGGTAACATTTCCATGTAAATCTGACAACTTTGCACGAGCTTTTCACAACTTTGTAAGCACTTTGTTAATCTCTTTGCGCTTGGACAGTGATGCAATCTGCTAATATAAATAGCTATAATAGATTTTTCATATTTTCGTTCTAAATTTAACTGCAAGGTTCTATATGAAATGTCTTAGGGGGAATATACACCCAAATCCACCAACTTTTTAATTGCTTTTCACATTTTTAGGGTGTGTTTGTACATATTACGGCTGGCTCACATGACAGTCTGCTAACATGGGAGGCTTCAAATGGATTTTATTCATTTTTCATACGTTGCAACTGCAGGGTTCGATATAAAAACAACTTAGGTCAAGTAAACACGCAAATCTACCAACTTTGCAATCGCTTTGGACAACTTTGCACGCTGTTTTAACAGCTTAAACCAAACAGGTGCAGACTGCAAAAAAAAAACTTACCAGCTAGTTTGCTCAGGTTGTCTCCCATGCAAGTAATAACCACGACCGATTAATCTTTACTTGCATAATAGGTCGATCACCTGACCACTCATATATAAGAGTCATTTGAAATTTATCGTTATTGGCGGCCATTTAATGTTTGGAAGTGTTTCAAAATTCTACATCCTTCGGGGGCCACTGTGATATTCAAACGACTTTTACGACATATTTATTCACTTTCGCGAACTTTTAACTGCTGGTCTCGATAATGTAACAAAATAGGTAACATTTCCATGTAAATCTGACAACTTTGCACGAGATTTTCACAACTTTGTAAGCACTTTGTTAATCACTTTGCGCTTGGGCAGCGATGCAATCTGCTAATATAAACAGCTATATTATATTTTTCATATTTTCGTTCTAAATTTAACTGGGGGGTTCTATATGAAATGTCTTAGGGGGAATATACACCCAAATCCACCAATTTTTTAATTGCTTTTCACATTTTTAGGGTGTGTTTGTACATATTACGGTGGGCTCACATGACATTCTGCTAACATGGGAGGCTTCAAATGGATTTTATTCATTTTTCATACGTTATAACTGCAGGGTTCGATATAAAAACAACTTAGGTCAAGTAAACACGCAAATCTACCAACTTTGCCATCGCTTTGGACAACTTTGCACGCTGTTTTAACAGCTTAAACCAAACAGGTGCAGACTGCAAAAAAAAAAAAAAACTAACCGGCTAGTTTGCTCAGGTTGTCTCCCATGCAAGTACTAACCACGACCGATTAAACTTTACTTTCATAATAGGTCGATCACCTGACCACTCATCTATCAGAGTCCTTTGAAATTTACCGTTATTGGCGGCCATTTAGTGTTTTGAAGTATTTAAAAATTCTACATCCATCGGGGGCCACTGTGATATTCAAACGACTTTTACGACATATTTATTCACTTTCGCTAACATTTAACTGCTGGTCTCGATAATGTAACAACATAGGTGACATTTCCATGTAAATCTGACAACTTTGCACGAGCTTTTCACAACTTTGTAAGCACTTTGTTAATCACTTTGCGCTTGTGCTGTGATGCAATCTGCTAATATAAATAGCTATATTAGATTTTTCATATTTTCGTTCTAAATTTAACTGCGGGGTTCTATATGAAATGTCTTAGGGGGAATATACACCCAAATCCACCCACTTTTTAATTGCTTTTCACATTTTTAGGGTGTGTTTGTACATATTACGGCGGGCTCACATGACAGTCTGCTAACATGGGAGGCTTCAAATGGATTTTATTCATTTTTCATACGTTATAACTGCAGGGTTCGATATAAAAACAACTTAGGTCAAGTAAACACGCAAATCTACCAACTTTGCAATCGCTTTGGACAACTTTGCACGCTGTTTAACAGCTTAAACCAAATAGGTGCAGACTGCAAAAAAAAAACGTACCGGCTAGTTTGCTCAGGTTGTCTCCCATGCAAGTACTAACCACGACCGATTAAACTTTACTTTCATAATAGGTCGATCACCTGACCACTCATCTATCAGAATCCTTTGAAATTTATCGGTATTGGCGGCCATTTAATGTTTTGAAGTATTTTAAAATTCTACATCTTTCGGGGGCCACTGTGACATTCAAACGACTTTTACGACATATTTATTCACTTTCGCGAACATTTAACTGCTGGTCTCGATAATGTAACAACATAGTTAACATTTCCATGTAAATCTGACAACTTTGCACGAGCTTTTCACAACTTTGTAAGCACTTTGTTAATCACTTTGCGCTTGGGCAGCGATGCAATCTGCTAATATAAATAGCTATATTAGATTTATCATATTTTCGTTTTAAATTTAAATGCGGGGTTCTATATGAAATGTCATAGGGGGAATATACACGCAAATCCACCAACTTTTTAATTGCTTTTCACATTTTAGGGTGTGTTTGTACATATTACGGCGGGCTCACATGACAGTCTACTAACATGGGAGGCTTCAAATGGATTTTATTCATTTTTCATACGTTATAACTGCAGGGCTCGATATAAAAACAACTTAGGTCAAGTAAACACGCAAATCTACCATTTTTGCAATCGCATTGGACAACTTTGCACGCTGTTTTAACAGCTTAAACCAAACAGGTGCAGACTGCAAAAAAAGAGAAAAACTTACCGGCTAGTTTGCTCACGTTGTCTCCCATGCAAGTACTAACCACGACCGACTAAACTTTACTTTCATAATAGGTCGATCACCTGACCACTCATCTATCAGAATACTTTAAAATTTATCGTTATTGGCGGCCATTTAATGTTTTGAAGTATTTCAAAATTCTACATCCTTCGGGGGCCACTGTGATATTCAAACGACTTTTACGACATATTTATTCACTTTCGCGAACATTTAACTGCTGGTCTCGATAATGTAACAACATAGGTAACATTTCCATGTAAATCTGACAACTTTGCACGAGCTTTTCACAACTTTGTAAGCACTTTGTTAATCACTTTGCGCTTGGGCAGCGATGCAATCTGCTAATATAAATAGCTATATTAGATTTTTCATATTTTCGTTCTAAATTTAACTGCGGGGTTCTATATGAAATGTCTTAAGGGGAATATACACGCAAATCCACCAACTTTTTAATTGCTTTTCACATTTTTAGGGTGTGTTTGTACATATTACAGCGGGCTCACATGACAGTCTGCTAACATGGGAGGCTTCAAATGGATTTTATTCATTTTTCATACGTTATAACTGCAGGGTTCGATATAAAAACAACTTAGGTCAAGTAAACACTCAAATCTACCAACTTTGCAATCGCTTTGGACAACTTTGCACACTGTTTAACAGCTTAAACCAAATAGGTGCAGACTGCAAAAAAAAAAAAACTTACCGGCTAGTTTGCTCAGGTTGTCTCCCATGCAAGTACTAACCACGACGGATTAAACTTTACTTTCATAATAGGTCGATCACCTGACCACTCATCTATCAGAATCCTTTGCAATTTATCGTTATTGGCGGCCATGTAATGTTTGGAAGTGTTTCAAAATTCTACATCCTTCGGGGCCACTTTGATATTCAAACGACTTTTACGACATATTTATTCACTTTCGCGAACATTTAACTGCTGGTCTCGATAATGTAACAACATAGGTAACATTTCCATGTAAATCTGACAACTTTGCACAAGCTTTTCACAACTTTGCAGGCACTTTGTTAATCACTTTGCGCTTGGGCAGTGATGCAATCTGCTAATATAAATAGCTATATTAGATTTTTCATATTTTCGTTCTAAATTTAACTGCGGGGTTCTATATGAAATGTCTTAGGGGGAATATACACGCAAATCCACCAACTTTTTAATTGCTTTTCACATTTTAGGGTGTGTTTGTACATATTACGGCGGGCTCACATGACAGTCTACTAACATGGGAGGCTTCAAATGGATTTTATTCATTTTTCATACGTTATAACTGCAGGGCTCGATATAAAAACAACTTAGGTCAAGTAAACACGCAAATCTACCATTTTTGCAATCGCATTGGACAACTTTGCACGCTGTTTTAACAGCTTAAACCAAACAGGTGCAGACTGCAAAAAAAGAGAAAAACTTACCGGCTAGTTTGCTCACGTTGTCTCCCATGCAAGTACTAACCACGACCGACTAAACTTTACTTTCATAATAGGTCGATCACCTGACCACTCATCTATCAGAATACTTTAAAATTTATCGTTATTGGCGGCCATTTAATGTTTTGAAGTATTTCAAAATTCTACATCCTTCGGGGGCCACTGTGATATTCAAACGACGTTTACGACATATTTATTCACTTTCGCGAACATTTAACTGCTGGTCTCGATAATGTAACAACATAGGTAACATTTCCATGTAAATCTGACAACTTTGCACGAGCTTTTCACAACTTTGTAAGCACTTTGTTAATCACTTTGCGCTTGGGCAGCGATGCAATCTGCTAATATAAATAGCTATATTAGATTTTTCATATTTTTGTTCTAAATTTAACTGCGGGGTTCTATATGAAATGTCTTAGGGGGAATATACACGCAAATCCACCAACTTTTTAATTGCTTTTCACATTTTTAGGGTGTGTTTGTACATATTACAGCGGGCTCACATGACAGTCTGCTAACATGGGAGGCTTCAAATGGATTTTATTCATTTTTCATACGTTATAACTGCAGGGTTCGATATAAAAACAACTTAGGTCAAGTAAACACGCAAATCTACCAACTTTACAATCGCTTTGGACAACTTTGCACGCTGTTTAACAGCTTAAACCAAAAAGGTGCAGACTGCAAAAAAAAACTTACCGGCTAGTTTGCTCAGGTTGTCTCCCATGCAAGTACTAACCACGACCGATTAAACTTTACTTTCATAATAGGTCGATCACCTGACCACTCATCTATCAGAATCCTTTGAAATTTACCGTTATTGGCGGCCATGTAATGTTTGGAAGTGTTTCAAAATTCTACATTTTTCGGGGCCACTGTGATATTCAAACGACTTTTACGACATATTTATTCACTTTCGCGAACATTTAACTGCTGGTCTCGATAATGAAACAACATAGGTAACATTTCCATGTAAATCTGACAACTTTGCACGAGCTTTTCACAACTTTGTAAGCACTTTGTTAATCACTTTGCGCTTGGGCAGCGATGCAATCTGCTAATATAAATAGCTATATTAGATTTTTCATATTTTCGTTCTAAATTTAACTGCGGGGTTCTATATGAAATGTCTTAAGGGGAATATACACGCAAATCCACCAACTTTTTAATTGCTTTTCACATTTTTAGGGTGTGTTTGTACATATTACAGCGGGCTCACATGACAGTCTGCTAACATGGGAGGCTTCAAATGGATTTTATTCATTTTTCATACGTTATAACTGCAGGGTTCGATATAAAAACAACTTAGGTCAAGTAAACACTCAAATCTACCAACTTTGCAATCGCTTTGGACAACTTTGCACACTGTTTAACAGCTTAAACCAAATAGGTGCAGACTGCAAAAAAAAAAAAACTTACCGGCTAGTTTGCTCAGGTTGTCTCCCATGCAAGTACTAACCACGACGGATTAAACTTTACTTTCATAATAGGTCGATCACCTGACCACTCATCTATCAGAATCCTTTGCAATTTATCGTTATTGGCGGCCATGTAATGTTTGGAAGTGTTTCAAAATTCTACATCCTTCGGGGCCACTTTGATATTCAAACGACTTTTACGACATATTTATTCACTTTCGCGAACATTTAACTGCTGGTCTCGATAATGTAACAACATAGGTAACATTTCCATGTAAATCTGACAACTTTGCACAAGCTTTTCACAACTTTGCAGGCACTTTGTTAATCACTTTGCGCTTGGGCAGTGATGCAATCTGCTAATATAAATAGCTATATTAGATTTTTCATATTTTCGTTCTAAATTTAACTGCGGGGTTCTATATGAAATGTCTTAGGGGGAATATACACGCAAATCCACCAACTTTTTAATTGCTTTTCACATTTTAGGGTGTGTTTGTACATATTACGGCGGGCTCACATGACAGTCTACTAACATGGGAGGCTTCAAATGGATTTTATTCATTTTTCATACGTTATAACTGCAGGGCTCGATATAAAAACAACTTAGGTCAAGTAAACACGCAAATCTACCATTTTTGCAATCGCATTGGACAACTTTGCACGCTGTTTTAACAGCTTAAACCAAACAGGTGCAGACTGCAAAAAAAGAGAAAAACTTACCGGCTAGTTTGCTCACGTTGTCTCCCATGCAAGTACTAACCACGACCGACTAAACTTTACTTTCATAATAGGTCGATCACCTGACCACTCATCTATCAGAATACTTTAAAATTTATCGTTATTGGCGGCCATTTAATGTTTTGAAGTATTTCAAAATTCTACATCCTTCGGGGGCCACTGTGATATTCAAACGACGTTTACGACATATTTATTCACTTTCGCGAACATTTAACTGCTGGTCTCGATAATGTAACAACATAGGTAACATTTCCATGTAAATCTGACAACTTTGCACGAGCTTTTCACAACTTTGTAAGCACTTTGTTAATCACTTTGCGCTTGGGCAGCGATGCAATCTGCTAATATAAATAGCTATATTAGATTTTTCATATTTTTGTTCTAAATTTAACTGCGGGGTTCTATATGAAATGTCTTAGGGGGAATATACACGCAAATCCACCAACTTTTTAATTGCTTTTCACATTTTTAGGGTGTGTTTGTACATATTACAGCGGGCTCACATGACAGTCTGCTAACATGGGAGGCTTCAAATGGATTTTATTCATTTTTCATACGTTATAACTGCAGGGTTCGATATAAAAACAACTTAGGTCAAGTAAACACGCAAATCTACCAACTTTACAATCGCTTTGGACAACTTTGCACGCTGTTTAACAGCTTAAACCAAAAAGGTGCAGACTGCAAAAAAAAACTTACCGGCTAGTTTGCTCAGGTTGTCTCCCATGCAAGTACTAACCACGACCGATTAAACTTTACTTTCATAATAGGTCGATCACCTGACCACTCATCTATCAGAATCCTTTGAAATTTACCGTTATTGGCGGCCATGTAATGTTTGGAAGTGTTTCAAAATTCTACATTTTTCGGGGCCACTGTGATATTCAAACGACTTTTACGACATATTTATTCACTTTCGCGAACATTTAACTGCTGGTCTCGATAATGAAACAACATAGGTAACATTTCCATGTAAATCTGACAACTTTGCACGAGCTTTTCACAACTTTGTAAGCACTTTGTTAATCACTTTGCGCTTGTGCTGTAATGCAATCTGCTAATATAAATAGCTATATTAGATTTTTCATATGTTCGTTCTAAATTTAACTGCGGGGTTCTATATGAAATGTCTTAGGGGGAATATACACCCAAATCCACCCACTTTTTAATTGCTTTTCACATTTTTAGGGTGTGTTTGTACATATTACGGTGGGCTCACATGACAGTCTGCTAACATGGGAGGCTTCAAATGGATTTTATTCATTTTTCATACGTTATAACTGCAGGGTTCGATATAAAAACAACTTAGGTCAAGTAAACACGCAAATCTACCAACTTTGCAATCGCTTTGGACAACTTTGCACGCTGTTTTAACAGCTTAAACCAAACAGGTGCAGACTGCAAAAAAAAAGAAAAACTAACCGGCTAGTTTGCTCAGGTTGTCTCCCATGCAAGTACTAACCACGACCGATTAAACTTCACTTTCATAATAGGTCGATCACCTGACCACTCATCTATCAGAATCCTTTGAAATTTACCGTTATTGGCGACCATGTAATGTTTGGAAGTGTTTCAAAATTCTACATCTTTCGGGGCCACTGTGATATTCAAACGACTTTTACGACATATTTATTCACTTTCGCGAACATTTAACTGCTGGTCTCGATAATGTAACAACATAGGTAACATTTCCATGTAAATCTGACAACTTTGCACGAGCTTTTCACAACTTTGTAAGCACTTTGTTAATCACTTTGCGCTTGGGCAGCGATGCAATCTGCTAATATAAATAGCTATATTAGATTTTTCATATTTTCGTTCTAAATTTAACTGCGGGGTTCTATATGAAATGTCTTAGGGGGAATATACACGCAAATCCACCCACTTTTTAATTGCTTTTCACATTTTTAGGGTGTGTTTGTACATATTACAGCGGGCTCACATGACAGTCTGCTAACATGGGAGGCTTCAAATGGATTTTATTCATTTTTCATACGTTATAACTGCAGGGTTCGATATAAAAACAACTTAGGTCAAGTAAACACGCAAATCTACCAACTTTGCAATCGCTTTGGACAACTTTGCACGCTGTTTTAACAGCTTAAACCAAACAGGTGCAGACTGCAAAAAAAAGAAAAACTTACCGGCTAGTTTGCTCAGGTTGTCTCCCATGCAAGTACTAACCACGACCGATTAAACTTCACTTTCATAATAGGTCGATCACCTGACCACTCATCTATCAGAATCCTTTGAAATTTACCGTTATTGGCGGCCATGTAATGTTTGGAAGTGTTTCAAAATTCTACATCTTTCGGGGCCACTGTGATATTCAAACGACTTTTACGACATATTTATTCACTTTCGCGAACATTTAACTGCTGGTCTCGATAATGAAACAACATAGGTAACATTTCCATGTAAATCTGACAACTTTGCACGAGCTTTTCACAACTTTGTAAGCACTTTGTTAATCACTTTGCGCTTGTGCTGTGATGCAATCTGCTAATATAAATAGCTATATTAGATTTTTCATATTTTCGTTCTAAATTTAACTGCGGGGTTCTATATGAAATGTCTTAGGGGGAATATACACCCAAATCCACCCACTTTTTAATTGCTTTTCACATTTTTAGGGTGTGTTTGTACATATTACGGTGGGCTCACATGACAGTCTGCTAACATGGGATGCTTCAAATGGATTTTATTCTTTTTTCATACGTTATAACTGCAGGGTTCGATATAAAAACAACTTAGGTCAAGTAAACACGCAAATCTACCAACTTTGCAATCGCTTTGGACAACTTTGCACGCTGTTTTAACAGCTTAAACCAAACAGGTGCAGACTGTAAAAAAAGAAAAACTTACCGGCTAGTTTGCTCAGGTTGTCTCCCATGCAAGTACTAACCACGACCGATTAAACTTCACTTTCATAATAGGTCGATCACCTGACCACTCATCTATCAGAATCCTTTGAAATTTACCGTTATTGGCGGCCATGTAATGTTTGGAAGTGTTTCAAAATTCTACATTTTTCGGGGCCACTGTGATATTCAAACGACTTTTACGACATATTTATTCACTTTCGCGAACATTTAACTGCTGGTCTCGATAATGAAACAACATAGGTAACATTTCCATGTAAATCTGACAACTTTGCACGAGCTTTTCACAACTTTTTAAGCACTTTGTTAATCACTTTGCGCTTGTGCTGTGATGCAATCTGCTAATATAAATAGCTATATTAGATTTTTCATATTTTCGTTCTAAATTTAACTGCGGGGTTCTATATGAAATGTCTTAGGGGGAATATACACCCAAATCCACCCACTTTTTAATTGCTTTTCACATTTTTAGGGTGTGTTTGTACATATTACGGTGGGCTCACATGACAGTCTGCTAACATGGGAGGCTTCAAATGGATTTTATTCATTTTTCATACGTTATAACTGCAGGGTTCGATATAAAAACAACTTAGGTCAAGTAAACACGCAAATCTACCAACTTTGCAATCGCTTTGGACAACTTTGCACGCTGTTTTAACAGCTTAAACCAAACAGGTGCAGACTGTAAAAAAAGAAAAACTTACCGGCTAGTTTGCTCAGGTTGTCTCCCATGCAAGTACTAACCACGACCGATTAAACTTCACTTTCATAATAGGTCGATCACCTGACCACTCATCTATCAGAATCCTTTGAAATTTACCGTTATTGGCGGCCATGTAATGTTTGGAAGTGTTTCAAATTTCTACATTTTTCGGGGCCACTGTGATATTCATACGACTTTTACGACATATTTATTCACTTTCGCGAACATTTAACTGCTGGTCTCGATAATGAAACAACATAGGTAACATTTCCATGTAAATCTGACAACTTTGCACGAGCTTTTCACAACTTTGTAAGCACTTTGTTAATCACTTTGCGCTTGTGCTGTGATGCAATCTGCTAATATAAATAGCTATATTAGATTTTTCATATTTTCGTTCTAAATTTAACTGCGGGGTTCTATATGAAATGTCTTAGGGGGAATATACACCCAAATCCACCCACTTTTTAATTGCTTTTCACTTTTTTAGGGTGTGTTTGTACATATTACGGTGGGCTCACATGACAGTCTGCTAACATGGGAGGCTTCAAATGGATTTTATTCATTTTTCATACGTTATAACTGCAGGGTTCGATATAAAAACAACTTAGGTCAAGTAAACACGCAAATCTACCAACTTTGCAATCGCATTGGACAACTTTGCACGCTGTTTTAACAGCTTAAACCAAACAGGTGCAGACTGCAAAAAAAAAAAAAAAAACTTACCGGCTAGTTTGCTCAGGTTGTCTCACATGCAAGTACTAAACACGACAGTTTAAACTTTACTTTCATAATAGGTCGATCACCTGACCCCTCATCTATCAGAGTCCTTTGAAATTTATCGTTATTGGCGGCCATTTAATGTTTTGAAGTATTTCAAAATTCTACATCCTTCGGTGGCCACTGTGATATTCAAACGACTTTTACGACATATTTATTCACTTTCGCGAACATTTAACTGCTGGTCTCGATAATGTAACAACATAGGTAACATTTCCATGTAAATCTGACAACTTTGCACGAGCTTTTCACAACTTTGTAAGCACTTTGTTAATCACTTTGCGCTTGGACAGTGATGCAATCTGCTAATATAAATAGCTATAATAGATTTTTCATATTTTCGTTCTAAATTTAACTGCGAGGTTCTATATGAAATGTCTTAGGGGGAATATACACCCAAATCCACCAACTTTTTAATTGCTTTTCACATTTTTAGGGTGTGTTTGTACATATTACGGCTGGCTCACATGACAGTCTGCTAACATGGGAGGCTTCAAATGGATTTTATTCATTTTCCATACGTTATAACTGCAGGGTTCGATATAAAAACAACTTAGGTCAAGTAAACACGCAAATCTACCAACTTTGCAATCGCTTTGGACAACTTTGCACGCTGTTTTAACAGCGTAAACCAAACAGGTGCAGACTGCAAAAAAAAAAACTTACCGGCTAGTTTGCTCAGGTTGTCTCCCATGCAAGTACTAACCACGACCGATTAAACTTTACTTTCATAATAGGTCGATCACCTGACCACTCATCTATCAGAGTCCTTTGAAATTTACCGTTATTGGCGGCCATTTAGTGTTTTGAAGTATTTAAAAATTCTACATCCATCGGGGGCCACTGTGATATTCAAACGACTTTTACGACATATTTATTCACTTTCGCTAACATTTAACTGCTGGTCTCGATAATGTAACAACATAGGTGACATTTCCATGTAAATCTGACAACTTTGCACGAGCTTTTCACAACTTTGTAAGCACTTTGTTAATCACTTTGCGCTTGGACAGTGATGCAATCTGCTAATATAAATAGCTATAATAGATTTTTCATATTTTCGTTCTAAATTTAACTGCGAGGTTCTATATGAAATGTCTTAGGGGGAATATACACCCAAATCCACCAACTTTTTAATTGCTTTTCACATTTTTAGGGTGTGTTTGTACATATTACGGCTGGCTCACATGACAGTCTGCTAACATGGGAGGCTTCAAATGGATTTTATTCATTTTCCATACGTTATAACTGCAGGGTTCGATATAAAAACAACTTAGGTCAAGTAAACACGCAAATCTACCAACTTTGCAATCGCTTTGGACAACTTTGCACGCTGTTTTAACAGCGTAAACCAAACAGGTGCAGACTGCAAAAAAAAAAACTTACCGGCTAGTTTGCTCAGGTTGTCTCCCATGCAAGTACTAACCACGACCGATTAAACTTTACTTTCATAATAGGTCGATCACCTGACCACTCATCTTTCAGAGTCCATTGAAATTTATCGTTATTGGCGGCCATTTAATGTTTTGAAGTATTTCAAAATTCTACATCTTTCGGGGGCCACTGTGATATTCAAACGACTTTTACGACATATTTATTCACTTTCGCGAACATTTAACTGCTGGTCTCGATAATGTAACAACATAGGTAACATTTCCATGTAAATCTGACAACTTTGCACGAGCTTTTCACAACTTTGTAAGCACTTTGTTAATCACTTTGCGCTTGGACAGTGATGCAATCTGCTAATATAAATAGCTATAATAGATTTTTCATATTTTCGTTCTAAATTTAACTGCGAGGTTCTATATGAAATGTCTTAGGGGGAATATACACCCAAATCCACCAACTTTTTAATTGCTTTTCACATTTTTAGGGTGTGTTTGTACATATTACGGCTGGCTCACATGACAGTCTGCTAACATGGGAGGCTTCAAATGGATTTTATTCATTTTCCATACGTTATAACTGCTGGGTTCGATATGAAAACAACTTAGGTCAAGTAAACACGCAAATCTACCAACTTTGCAATCGCTTTGGACAACTTTGCACGCTGTTTTAACAGCGTAAACCAAACAGGTGCAGACTGCAAAAAAAAAAACTTACCGGCTAGTTTGCTCAGGTTGTCTCCCATGCAAGTACTAACCACGACCGATTAAACTTTACTTTCATAATAGGTCGATCACCTGACCACTCATCTTTCAGAGTCCATTGAAATTTATCGTTATTGGCGGCCATTTAATGTTTTGAAGTATTTCAAAATTCTACATCTTTCGGGGGCCACTGTGATATTCAAACGACTTTTACGACATATTTATTCACTTTCGCAAACATTTTACTGCTGGTCTCGATAATGTAACAACATAGGTAACATTTCCATGTAAATCTGACAACTTTGCACGAGCTTTTCACAACTTTGTAAGCACTTTGTTAATCTCTTTGCGCTTGGACAGTGATGCAATCTGCTAATATAAATAGCTATAATAGATTTTTCATATTTTCGTTCTAAATTTAACTGCAAGGTTCTATATGAAATGTCTTAGGGGGAATATACACCCAAATCCACCAACTTTTTAATTGCTTTTCACATTTTTAGGGTGTGTTTGTACATATTACGGCTGGCTCACATGACAGTCTGCTAACATGGGAGGCTTCAAATGGATTTTATTCATTTTTCATACGTTACAACTGCAGGGTTCGATATAAAAACAACTTAGGTCAAGTAAACACGCAAATCTACCAACTTTGCAATCGCTTTGGACAACTTTGCACGCTAATTAAAATAAAATATTAAAATTAATTCATTAATATTACAAGCAGTGAGTATCTAGTTATGCTATAATTAGAGAAGGTATACAATTCTCTCACCTGAAAACATTCTATGGCATGACTTGTAACTTGTTCCCATAGATTTGATAGCCTAGGCGCAGTGAATACATCTACGATATACGTCTCAGATATAGAATTTGCTTTACCCCGGTAGTTCTGAAATTAAAATAAAATATTAAAATTAATTCATTAATCTTACAAGCAGTGAGTATCTAGTTATGCTATAATTAGAGAAGGTATACAATTCTCTCAACTGTAAACATACTTTGCCATGACATATAACTTGTTCCTATAGATTTGATAGCCTAGGCGCAGTGAATACATCTACGATATACGTCTCAGATATTGAACTTGCTTTAGTCCTGAAATTAAAATAAAATATTGAAATTAATTCATTACAATTCTAATATTACAAGCAGTGAGTATCTAGTTATGCTATAATTAGAGAAGGTATACAATTCTCTCACCTGTAAACATACTATGGCATGACTTATAACTTGTTCCTATAGATTTGATAGCCTAGGCGCAGTGAATACATCTACGATATACGTCTCAGATATTGAACTTGCTTTAGTACTGAAATTAAATCAAATTATTAAAATTAATTCATTAATATTACAAGCAGTGAGTATCTAGTAATGCTATAATTAGAGAAGGTATACAATTCTCTCACCTGTAAACATACTATGGCATGACTTGTAACTTGTTCCTATAGATTTGATAGCCTAGGCGCAGTGAATACATCTACGATATTTGTCTCAGATATTGAATTTGCTTTACCCCTGTAGTTCTGAAATTAAAATAAAATATTAAAATTAATTCATTAATATTACAAGCAGCGAGTATCTAGTTATGCTATAATTAGAGAAGGTATACAATTCTCTCACCTGTAAACATACTATGCCATGACTTATAACTTGTTCCTATAGATATGATAGTCTAGGCGCAGTGAATACATCTACGATATACGTCTCAGATATTGAACTTGCTTTAGTTCTGAAATTAAATCAAATTTTTAAAATTAATTCATTAATATTACAAGCAGTGAGTATCTAGTTATGCTATAATTAGAGAAGGTATACAATTCTCTCACCTGTAAACATACTATGGCATGACTTGTAACTTGTTCCTATAGATTTGATAGCCTAGGCGCAGTGAATACATCTACGATATACGTCTCAGATATTGAATTTGCTTTACCCCGGTAGTTCTGAAATTGAAATAAAATATTAAAATTAATTCATTAATATTACAAGCAGTGAGTATCTAGTTATGCTATAATTAGAGAAGGTATACAATTCTCTCACCTGTAAACATACTATGGCATGACTTGTAACTTGTTCCCATAGGTTTGATAGTCTAGGCGCAGTGAATACATCTACGATATACTTCTCAGATATTGAACTTGCTTTAGTTCTGAAATTAAAATAAAATATTAAAATTAATTCATTACAATTCTAATATTACAAGCAGTGAGTATCTAGTTATGCTATAATTAGAGAAGGTATACAATTCTCTCACCTGTAAACATACTATGGCATGACATATAACTTTTAGCCCTAGGGGGGGGTCAGTCTAGCCACAGTTGAAATCTTTTAAAATTTGATTCCACAGGTAGTGATGCAGCTTTAGTTCTGAAATTAAATCAAATTATTAAAATTAATTCATTAATATTACAAGCAGTGAGTATCTAGTTATGCTATAATTAGAGAAGGTATACAATTCTCTCACCTGTAAACATACTATGCCATGACTTATAACTTGTTCCTATAGATTTGATAGCCTAGGCGCAGTGAATACATCTACGATATACGTCTCAGATATTGAACTTGCTTTAGTCCTGAAATTAAAATAAAATATTAAAATTAATTCATTACAATTCTAATATTACAAGCAGTGAGTATCTAGTTATGCTATAATTAGAGAAGGTATACAATTCTCTCACCTGTAAACATACTATGGCATGACTTATAACTTGTTCCTATAGATTTGATAGCCTAGGCGCAGTGAATACATCTACGATATACGTCTCAGATATTGAACTTGCTTTAGTACTGAAATTAAATCAAATTATTAAAATTAATTCATTAATATTACAAGCAGTGAGTATCTAGTTATGCTATAATTAGAGAAGGTATACAATTCTCTCACCTGTAAACATACTATGGCATGACTTGTAACTTGTTCCTATAGATTTGATAGCCTAGGCGCAGTGAATACATCTACGATATTTGTCTCAGATATTGAATTTGCTTTACCCCTGTAGTTCTGAAATTAAAATAAAATATTAAAATTAATTCATTAATATTACAAGCAGCGAGTATCTAGTT
The DNA here is from genome assembly GCF_978046115.1 of Saccoglossus kowalevskii. Classification (NCBI taxonomy): domain Eukaryota; kingdom Metazoa; phylum Hemichordata; class Enteropneusta; family Harrimaniidae; genus Saccoglossus; species Saccoglossus kowalevskii. Next base: position 4,120,100 of record NC_140660.1, on the reverse strand, counting down.
ATGCTATAATTAGAGAAGGTATACAATTCTCTCACCTGTAAACATACTATGCCATGACTTATAACTTGTTCCTATAGATTTGATAGTCTAGGCGCAGTGAATACATCTACGATATACGTCTCAGATATTGAACTTGCTTTAGTTCTGAAATTAAATCAAATTATTAAAATTAATTCATTAATATTACAAGCAGTGAGTATCTAGTTATGCTATAATTAGAGAAGGTATACAATTCTCTCACCTGTAAACATACTATGGCATGACTTGTAACTTGTTCATATAGATTTGATAGCCTAGGCGCAGTGAATACATCTACGATATACGTCTCAGATATTGAATTTGCTTTACCCCGGTAGTTCTGAAATTGAAATAAAATATTAAAATTAATTCATTAATATTACAAGCAGTGAGTATCTAGTTATGCTATAATTAGAGAAGGTATACAATTCTCTCACCTGTAAATATACTTTGCCATGACATATAACTTGTTCCTATAGATTTGATAGCCTAGGCGCAGTGAATACATCTACGATATACGTCTCAGATATTGAACTTGCTTTAGTGCTGAAATTAAAATAAAATATTAAAATTAATTCATTACAATTCTAATATTACAAGCAGTGAGTATCTAGTTATGCTATAATTAGAGAAGGTATACAATTCTCTCACCTGTAAACATACTATGGCATGACTTGTAACTTGTTCCTATAGATTTGATAGCCTAGGCGCAGTGAATACATCTACGATATTTGTCTCAGATATTGAATTTGCTTTACCCCTGTAGTTCTGAAATTAAAATAAAATATTAAAATTAATTCATTAATATTACAAGCAGCGAGTATCTAGTTATGCTATAATTAGAGAAGGTATACAATTCTCTCACCTGTAAACATACTATGCCATGACTTACAACTTGTTCCTATAGATTTGATAGTCTAGGCGCAGTGAATACATCTACGATATACGTCTCAGATATTGAACTTGCTTTAGTTCTGAAATTAAATCAAATTATTAAAATTAATTCATTAATATTACAAGCAGTGAGTATCTAGTTATGCTATAATTAGAGAAGGTATACAATTCTCTCACCTGTAAACATACTATGGCATGACTTGTAACTTGTTCCTATAGATTTGATAGCCTAGGCGCAGTGAATACATCTACGATATACGTCTCAGATATTGAATTTGCTTTACCCCGGTAGTTCTGAAATTGAAATAAAATATTAAAATTAATTCATTAATATTACAAGCAGTGAGTATCTAGTTATGCTATAATTAGAGAAGGTATACAATTCTCTCACCTGTAAACATACTATGCCATGACTTATAACTTGTTCCTATAGATTTGATAGTCTAGGCGCAGTGAATACATCTACGATATACTTCTCAGATATTGAACTTGCTTTAGTTCTGAAATTAAAATAAAATATTAAAATTAATTCATTACAATTCTAATATTACAAGCAGTGAGTATCTAGTTATGCTATAATTAGAGAAGGTATACAATTCTCTCACCTGTAAACATACTATGGCATGACTTGTAACTTGTTCCCATAGATTTGATAGCCTAGGCGCAGTGACTACATCTACGATATACGTCTCAGATATTGAATTTGCTTTAGTTCTGAAATTAAAATAAAATATTAAAATTAATTCATTAATATTACAAGCAGTGAGTATCTAGTTATGCTATAAATAGAGAAGGTCTACAATTCTCTCACCTGTAAACATACTATGGCATGACTTGTAACTTGTTCCCATAGATTTGATAGCCTAGGCGCAGTGAATACATCTACGATATACGTCTCAGATATTGAATTTGCTTTACTTCTGAAATTAAAATAAAATATTAAAATTAATTCATTTCATCTGTTCTCTTTTTTATAGAAGAACCTTCCCAAATAAAAAAAATTCTAAAATTTAAAAATATAAGAGGTAGTCACTAAACCATGTACTTTCACACTCAAGCAAGAGAATAGACATGTTGGTGAACTAGCCTTGCACTATGAGTGTTTTATTATTTACACTCCAGTTTTTTTCACAAATAAAAAAATTAAAAAAAAAAGAACTGCAGACCACACTTCTTTATATTTTTTAGTGGGCAAGCCATGTTTCCACATACAAAAATACACATAATATTTCTATTTAATTTATTTTATTTAAAAAAAAAATTTTAGAAGCATAACAATACAACGACTAGATTTGGTGTCACAGTTTGCTCCCAATTCATACTGGAATATTGCCAGCAATAATTAATAAAGCTTGTTCAGAAAACCATTTATTCCCGACATCATATTCAATGGCTAGTTCTCAGGATCTACAACAGTAAATAAATAAACAGAAATCATTTTGATGCGTGGTTTTTAGATGACACTGCCATATCGCACAGATATTCAACACCACCATATCGAATTTGGATTTGGCCAATACCATTTCAAGCTGCAGGGTGTCTAAATAATGACTCAACTAACAATAAACACATCTCCCACCCACCACACAAATTTTAGCCACAATTGAACAACCAAGAAAGCAACAAATATCAGGCTGCATCTTGAAAACAACGAGATACCACATTACAACCAGTCATTACAAACATGAAATCCTCCACCCCTCCCAGTACACCCTAAAGCATTAATGGTTCCTATACTCATTTGCATCTATGTACAACAAGCTTAGCCAATAGATGCACCTGACTCATCAAACTTTTGACCAACCACTCATTCTAAATATTGTGGAGTGAGGGCGCTATTTACTAATGAGAGGAATCTTTTAAACGAATTAAACAGATCTAATATTACAAGCAGTGAGTATCTAGTTATGCTATAATTAGAGAAGGTATACAATTCTCTCACCTGTAAACATACTATGGCATGACTTGTAACTTGTTCCCATAGATTTGATAGCCTAGGCGCAGTGAATACATCAACGATATACGTCTCAGATATTGAATTTGCTTTACCCCGGTAGTTCTGAAATTAAAATAAAATATTAAAATTAATTTATTAATATTACAAGCAGTGAGTATCTAGTTGTGCTATAATTAGAGAAGGTATACAATTCTCTCACCTGTAAACATACTATGGCATGACATATAACTTTTAGCCCAGGGGGGGGGGTCAGTCTAGCCACAGTTGAAATCTTTTAAAATTTGATTCCAGAGGTAGTGATGCAGCTTTAGTTCTGAAATTAAATCAAATTATTAAAATTAATTCATTAATATTACAAGCAGTGAGTATCTAGTTATGCTATAATTAGAGAAGGTATACAATTCTCTCACCTGTAAACATACTATGGCATGACTTGTAACTTGTTCCCATAGAATTGATAGACTAGGCGCAGTGAATACATCAACAATATACGTCTCAGATATTGAATTTGCTTTAGTTCTGAAATTAAAATAAAATATTAAAATTAATTCATTAATATTACAAGGAGTGAGTATCTAGTTATGCTATAATTAGAGAAGGTATACAATTCTCTCACTTGTAAACATACTATGGCATGACTTGTAACTTGTTCCCATAGATTTGATAGCCTAGGCGCAGTGAATACATCTACCATATACGTCTCAGATATTGAATTTGCTTTACCCCGGTAGTTCTGAAATTAAAATAAAATATTAAAATTAATTCATTAATATTACAAGCAGTGAGTATCTAGTTATGCTATAATTAGAGAAGGTATACAATTCTCTCACCTGTAAACATACTATGCCATGACTTGTAACTTGTTCCCATAGATTTGATAGCCTAGGCGCAGTGAATACATCTACGATATACGTCTCAGATATTGAACTTGCTTTAGTTCTGAAATTAAATCAAATTATTAAAATTAATTCATTAATATTACAAGCAGTGAGTATCTAGTTATGCTATAATTAGAGAAGGTATACAATTCTCTCACCTGTAAACATACTATGGCATGACTTGTAACTTGTTCCCATAGATTTGATAGCCTAGGCGCAGTGAATACATCTACGATATACGTCTCAGATATTGAATTTGCTTTACCCCGGTAGTTCTGAAATTAAAATAAAATAATAAAATTAATTTATTAATATTACAAGCAGTGAGTATCTAGTTGTGCTATAATTAGAGAAGGTATACAATTCTCTCACCTGTAAACATACTATGGCATGACATATAACTTTTAGCCCTAGGGGGGGGGGGTCAGTCTAGCCACAGTTGAAATCTTTTAAAATTTGATTCCACAGGTAGTGATGCAGCTTTAGTTCTGAAATTAAATCAAATTATTAAAATTAATTCATTAATATTACAAGCAGTGAGTATATAGTTATGCTATAATTAGAGAAGGTATACAATTCTCTCACCTGTAAACATACTATGGCATGACTTGTAACTTGTTTCCATTGAATTGATAACCTAGGCGCAGTGAATACATCTACGATATACGTCTCAGATATTGAATTTGCTTTAGTTCTGAAATTAAATAAAATATTAAAATTAATTCATTAATATTACAAGCAGTGAGTATCTAGTTATGCTATAATTAGAGAAGGTATACAATTCTCTCACCTGTAAATATACTTTGCCATGACATATAACTTGTTCCTATAGATTTGATAGCCTAGGCGCAGTGAATACATCTACGATATACGTCTCAGATATTGAACTTGCTTTAGTGCTGAAATTAAAATAAAATATTAAAATTAATTCATTACAATTCTAATATTACAAGCAGTGAGTATCTAGTTATGCTATAATTAGAGAAGGTATACAATTCTCTCACCTGTAAACATACTATGGCATGACTTGTAACTTGTTCCCATAGAATTGATAGCCTAGGCGCAGTGAATACATCTACGATATACGTCTCAGATATTGAATTTGCTTTACCCCAGTAGTTCTGAAATTAAAATAAAATATTAAAATTAATTTATTAATATTACAAGCAGTGAGTATCTAGTTGTGCTATAATTAGAGAAGGTATACAATTCTCTCACCTGTAAACATACTATGGCATGACTTGTAACTTGTTCCCATAGATTTGATAGCCTAGGCGCAGTGAATACATCTACGATATACGTCTCAGATATTGAATTTGCTTTACCCCGGTAGTTCTGAAATTAAAATAAAATAATAAAATTAATTTATTAATATTACAAGCAGTGAGTATCTAGTTGTGCTATAATTAGAGAAGGTATACAATTCTCTCACCTGTAAACATACTATGGCATGACATATAACTTTTAGCCCTAGGGGGGGGGGGTCAGTCTAGCCACAGTTGAAATCTTTTAAAATTTGATTCCACAGGTAGTGATGCAGCTTTAGTTCTGAAATTAAATCAAATTATTAAAATTAATTCATTAATATTACAAGCAGTGAGTATCTAGTTATGCTATAATTAGAGAAGGTATACAATTCTCTCACCTGTAAACATACTATGGCATGACTTGTAACTTGTTTCCATTGAATTGATAACCTAGGCGCAGTGAATACATCTACGATATACGTCTCAGATATTGAATTTGCTTTAGTTCTGAAATTAAATAAAATATTAAAATTAATTCATTAATATTACAAGCAGTGAGTATCTAGTTATGCTATAATTAGAGAAGGTATACAATTCTCTCACCTGTAAATATACTTTGCCATGACATATAACTTGTTCCTATAGATTTGATAGCCTAGGCGCAGTGAATACATCTACGATATACGTCTCAGATATTGAACTTGCTTTAGTGCTGAAATTAAAATAAAATATTAAAATTAATTCATTACAATTCTAATATTACAAGCAGTGAGTATCTAGTTATGCTATAATTAGAGAAGGTATACAATTCTCTCACCTGTAAACATACTATGGCATGACTTGTAACTTGTTCCCATAGATTTGATAGCCTAGGCGCAGTGAATACATCTACGATATATGTCTCAGATATTGAATTTGCTTTACCCCAGTAGTTCTGAAATTAAAATAAAATATTAAAATTAATTCATTAATCTTACAAGCAGTGAGTATCTAGTTATGCTATAATTAGAGAAGGTATACAATTCTCTCACCTGTAAACATACTTTGCCATGACATATAACTTGTTCCTATAGATTTGATAGCCTAGGCGCAGTGAATACATCTACGATATACGTCTCAGATATTGAACTTGCTTTAGTCCTGAAATTAAAATAAAATATTGAAATTAATTTATTAATATTACAAGCAGTGAGTATCTAGTTATGCTATAATTAGAGAAGGTATACAATTCTCTCACCTGTAAACATACTATGGCATGACATATAACTTTTAGCCCTAGGGGGGGGGGGGGGGGGTCAGTCTAGCCACAGTTGAAATCTTTTAAAATTTGATTCCAGAGGTAGTGATGCAGCTTTAGTTCTGAAATTAAATCAAATTATTAAAATTAATTCATTAATATTACAAGCAGTGAGTATCTAGTTATGCTATAATTAGAGAAGGTATACAATTCTCTCACCTGTAAACATACTATGGCATGACTTGTAACTTGTTCCCATAGAATTGATAGCCTAGGCGCAGTGAATACATCAACAATATACGTCTCAGATATTGAATTTGCTTTAGTTCTGAAATTAAAATAAAATATTAAAATTAATTCATTAATATTACAAGGAGTGAGTATCTAGTTATGCTATAATTAGAGAAGGTATACAATTCTCTCACCTGTAAACATACTATGCCATGACTTGTAACTTGTTCCCATAGATTTGATAGCCTAGGCGCAGTGAATACATCTACGATATACGTCTCAGATATTGAACTTGCTTTAGTTCTGAAATTAAATCAAATTATTAAAATTAATTCATTAATATTACAAGCAGTGAGTATCTAGTTATGCTATAATTAGAGAAGGTATACAATTCTCTCACCTGTAAACATACTATGGCATGACTTGTAACTTGTTCCCATAGATTTGATAGCCTAGGCGCAGTGAATACATCTACGATATACGTCTCAGATATTGAATTTGCTTTACCCCGGTAGTTCTGAAATTAAAATAAAATAATAAAATTAATTTATTAATATTACAAGCAGTGAGTATCTAGTTGTGCTATAATTAGAGAAGGTATACAATTCTCTCACCTGTAAACATACTATGGCATGACATATAACTTTTAGCCCTAGGGGGGGGGGGGGTCAGTCTAGCCACAGTTGAAATCTTTTAAAATTTGATTCCACAGGTAGTGATGCAGCTTTAGTTCTGAAATTAAATCAAATTATTAAAATTAATTCATTAATATTACAAGCAGTGAGTATATAGTTATGCTATAATTAGAGAAGGTATACAATTCTCTCACCTGTAAACATACTTTTTTTGGACTTTTTTTTTTTTTTGGACTTTACTCAAGTTTTCATTGGTACGTTCCAAATAAAAAATTCTATCTATCTATCTATCTACTATGGCATGACTTGTAACTTGTTTCCATTGAATTGATAACCTAGGCGCAGTGAATACATCTACGATATACGTCTCAGATATTGAATTTGCTTTAGTTCTGAAATTAAATAAAATATTAAAATTAATTCATTAATATTACAAGCAGTGAGTATCTAGTTATGCTATAATTAGAGAAGGTATACAATTCTCTCACCTGTAAATATACTTTGCCATGACATATAACTTGTTCCTATAGATTTGATAGCCTAGGCGCAGTGAATACATCTACGATATACGTCTCAGATATTGAACTTGCTTTAGTGCTGAAATTAAAATAAAATATTAAAATTAATTCATTACAATTCTAATATTACAAGCAGTGAGTATCTAGTTATGCTATAATTAGAGAAGGTATACAATTCTCTCACCTGTAAACATACTATGGCATGACTTGTAACTTGTTCCCATAGAATTGATAGCCTAGGCGCAGTGAATACATCTACGATATACGTCTCAGATATTGAATTTGCTTTACCCCAGTAGTTCTGAAATTAAAATAAAATATTAAAATTAATTTATTAATATTACAAGCAGTGAGTATCTAGTTGTGCTATAATTAGAGAAGGTATGCAATTCTCTCACCTGTAAACATACTATGGCATGACTTGTAACTTGTTCCCATAGATTTGATAGCCTAGGCGCAGTGAATACATCTACGATATACGTCTCAGATATTGAATTTGCTTTACCCCGGTAGTTCTGAAATTAAAATAAAATAATAAAATTAATTTATTAATATTACAAGCAGTGAGTATCTAGTTGTGCTATAATTAGAGAAGGTATACAATTCTCTCACCTGTAAACATACTATGGCATGACATATAACTTTTAGCCCTAGGGGGGGGGGGGTCAGTCTAGCCACAGTTGAAATCTTTTAAAATTTGATTCCACAGGTAGTGATGCAGCTTTAGTTCTGAAATTAAATCAAATTATTAAAATTAATTCATTAATATTACAAGCAGTGAGTATCTAGTTATGCTATAATTAGAGAAGGTATACAATTCTCTCACCTGTAAACATACTATGGCATGACTTGTAACTTGTTTCCATTGAATTGATAACCTAGGCGCAGTGAATACATCTACGATATACGTCTCAGATATTGAATTTGCTTTAGTTCTGAAATTAAATAAAATATTAAAATTAATTCATTAATATTACAAGCAGTGAGTATCTAGTTATGCTATAATTAGAGAAGGTATACAATTCTCTCACCTGTAAATATACTTTGCCATGACATATAACTTGTTCCTATAGATTTGATAGCCTAGGCGCAGTGAATACATCTACGATATACGTCTCAGATATTGAACTTGCTTTAGTGCTGAAATTAAAATAAAATATTAAAATTAATTCATTACAATTCTAATATTACAAGCAGTGAGTATCTAGTTATGCTATAATTAGAGAAGGTATACAATTCTCTCACCTGTAAACATACTATGGCATGACTTGTAACTTGTTCCCATAGATTTGATAGCCTAGGCGCAGTGAATACATCTACGATATATGTCTCAGATATTGAATTTGCTTTACCCCAGTAGTTCTGAAATTAAAATAAAATATTAAAATTAATTCATTAATCTTACAAGCAGTGAGTATCTAGTTATGCTATAATTAGAGAAGGTATACAATTCTCTCACTTGTAAACATACTATGGCATGACTTGTAACTTGTTCCTATAGATTTGATAGCCTAAGCGCAGTGAATACATCTACGATATACGTCTCAGATATTGAACTTGCTTTAGTCCTGAAATTAAAATAAAATATTGAAATTAATTCATTACAATTCTAATATTACAAGCAGTGAGTATCTAGTTATGCTATAATTAGAGAAGGTATACAATTCTCTCACCTGTAAACATACTATGGCATGACATATAACTTTTAGCCCTAGGGGGGGGGGGGGGGGGGTCAGTCTAGCCACAGTTGAAATCTTTTAAAATTTGATTCCAGAGGTAGTGATGCAGCTTTAGTTCTGAAATTAAATCAAATTATTAAAATTAATTCATTAATATTACAAGCAGTGAGTATCTAGTTATGCTATAATTAGAGAAGGTATACAATTCTCTCACCTGTAAACATACTATGGCATGACTTGTAACTTGTTCCCATAGAATTGATAGCCTAGGCGCAGTGAATACATCAACAATATACGTCTCAGATATTGAATTTGCTTTAGTTCTGAAATTAAAATAAAATATTAAAATTAATTCATTAATATTACAAGCAGTGAGTATCTAGTTATGCTATAATTAGAGAAGGTATACAATTCTCTCACCTGTAAACATACTATGGCATGACTTGTAACTTGTTCCCATAGATTTGATAGCCTAGGCGCAGTGAATACATCTACGATATACGTCTCAGATATTGAATTTGCTTTACCCCGGTAGTTCTGAAATTAAAATAAAATAATAAAATTAATTTATTAATATTACAAGCAGTGAGTATCTAGTTGTGCTATAATTAGAGAAGGTATACAATTCTCTCACCTGTAAACATACTATGGCATGACATATAACTTTTAGCCCTAGGGGGGGGGGGTCAGTCTAGCCACAGTTGAAATCTTTTAAAATTTGATTCCACAGGTAGTGATGCAGCTTTAGTTCTGAAATTAAATCAAATTATTAAAATTAATTCATTAATATTACAAGCAGTGAGTATATAGTTATGCTATAATTAGAGAAGGTATACAATTCTCTCACCTGTAAACATACTATGGCATGACTTGTAACTTGTTTCCATTGAATTGATAACCTAGGCGCAGTGAATACATCTACGATATACGTCTCAGATATTGAATTTGCTTTAGTTCTGAAATTAAATAAAATATTAAAATTAATTCATTAATATTACAAGCAGTGAGTATCTAGTTATGCTATAATTAGAGAAGGTATACAATTCTCTCACCTGTAAATATACTTTGCCATGACATATAACTTGTTCCTATAGATTTGATAGCCTAGGCGCAGTGAATACATCTACGATATACGTCTCAGATATTGAACTTGCTTTAGTGCTGACATTAAATAAAATTATTAAAATTAATTCATTAATATTACAAGCAGTGAGTATCTAGTTATGCTATAATTAGAGAAGGTATACAATTCTCTCACCTGTAAACATACTATGGCATGACTTATAACTTGTTCCGATAGATTTGATAGCCTAGGCGCAGTGAATACATCTACGATATACGTCTCAGATATTGAATTTGCTTTAGTTCTGAAATTAAAATAAAATATTAAAATTAATTCATTACATCTGTTCTATTTTTATAGAAGAACCTTCCCAAATAAAAAAAAATTCTAAAATTTAAAAATATAAGAGGTAGTCACTAAACCATGTACTTTCACACTCAAGCAAAAGAATAGACATGTTGGTGAACTAGCCTTGCACTGTGAGTGTTTTATTGTTTACACTCCAGTTTTTTTCACAAATAAAAAAATAAAAAAAAAGAACTGCAGACCACACTTCTTTATATTTTTAGTGGGCAAGCCATGTTTCCACATACAAAAATACACATAATATTTCTATTTAATTTATTTTATTTTAAAAAAAAAATTTTTTAGAAGCATAACAATACAACAACTAGATTTGGTGTCACAGTTTGCTCCCAATTCATACTGGAATATTGCCAGCAATAATTAATAAAGCTTGTTCAGAAAACCATTTATTCCCGACATCATATTCAATGGCTAGTTCTCAGAATCTACAACAGTAAATAAATAAACAGAAATCATTTTGATGCATGGTTTTTAGATGACACTGCCATATCGCACAGATATTCAACACCACCATATCGAATTTGGATTTGGACCATACCATTTCAAGCTGCAGGGTGTCTAAACAATGACTCAACAAACAATAAACACATCTCCCACCCACCACACAAATTTTAGCCACAATTGAACAACCAAGAAAGCAACAAATATCAGGCTGCATCTTGAAAACAACGAGATACCACATTACAACCAGTCATTACAAACATGAAATCCTCCACCCCTCCCAGTACACCCTACAGCATTAATGATTCCTATACTCATTTGCATCTATGTACAACAAGCTTAGCCAATAGATGCACCTGACTCATCAAACTTTTGACCAACCACTCATTCTAAATATTGTGGAGTGAGGGCGCTATTTACTAATGAGAGGAATCTTTTAAACGAATTAAACAGATCTAATATTACAAGCAGTGAGTATCTAGTTATGCTATAATTAGAGAAAGTAATACAATTCTCTCACCTGTATACATACTATGGCATGACTTGTAACTTGTTCCCATAGATTTGATAGCCTAAGCGCAGTGAATACATCTACGATATACGTCTCAGATATTGAATTTGCTTTACCCCGGTAGTTCTGAAATTAAAATAAAATATTAAAATTAATTCATTAATATTACAAGCTGTGAGTATCTAGTTATGCTATAATTAGAGAAGGTATACAATTCTCTCACCTGTAAACATACTATGGCATGACTTATAACTTGTTCCTATAGATTTGATAACCTAGGCGCAGTGAATACATCTACGATATACGTCTCAGATATTGAACTTGCTTTAGTTCTGAAATTAAATCAAATTATTAAAATTAATTCATTAATATTACAAGCAGTGAGTATCTAGTTATGTTATAATTAGAGAAGGTATACAATTCTCTCACCTGTAAACATACTATGGCATGACTTATAACTTGTTCCTATAGATTTGATAGCCTAGGCGCAGTGAATACATCTACGATATACGTCTCAGATATTGAATTTGCTTTAGTTCTGAAATTAAAATAAAATGTTAAAATTAATTCATTAATATTACAAGCAGTGAGTATCTAGTTATGCTATAATCAGAGAAGGTATACAATTCTCTCACCTGTAAACATACTATGGCATGACTTGTAACTTGTTCCCATAGATTTGATAGCCTAGGCGCAGTGAACACATCTACGATATACGTCTCAGATATTGAATTTGCTTTACCCCGGTAGTTCTGAAATTAAAATAAAATATTAAAATTAATTCATTAATATTACAAGCAGTGAGTATCTAGTTATGCTATAATTAGAGAAGGTATACAATTCTCTCACCTGTAAACATACTATGGCATGACTTGTAACTTGTTCCCATAGATTTGATAGCCTAGGCGCAATGAACACATCTACGATATACGTCTCAGATATTGAATTTGCTTTACCCCGGTAGTTCTGAAATTAAAATAAAATATTAAAATTAATTCATTAATATTACAAGCAGTGAGTATCTAGTTATGCTATAATTAGAGAAGGTATACAATTCTCTCACCTGTAAACATACTATGGCATGACTTGTAACTTGTTCCCATAGATTTGATAGCCTAGGCGCAGTGAATACATCTACGATATACGTCTAAGATATTGAATTTGCTTTACCCCGGTAATTCTGAAATTAAAATAAAATATTAAAATTAATTCATTAATATTACAAGCAGTGAGTATCTAGTTATGCTATAATTAGAGAAGGTATACAATTCTCTCACCTGTAAACATACTATGGCATGACTTGTAACTTGTTCCCATAGATTTGATAGCCTAGGCGCAGTGAATACATCTACGATATACGTCTCAGATATTGAATTTGCTTTAGTTCTGAAATTAAAATAAAATATTAAAATTAATTCATTAATATTACAAGCAGTGAGTATCTAGTTATGGTTATGCTAAAATCAGAGAAGGTATACAATTCTCTCACCAGTAAACATACTATGGCATGACTTGTAACTTGTTCCCATAGATTTGATAGCCAAGGCGCAGTGAATACATCTACGATATACGTCTCAGATATTGAATTTGCTTTACCCCGGTAGTTCTGAAATTAAAATAAAATATTAAAATTAATTCATTAATATTACAAGGAGTGAGTATCTAGTTATGCTATAATTAGAGAAGGTATACAATTCTCTCACCTGTAAACATACTATGCCATGACTTATAACTTGTTTCTATAGATTTGGTAGCCTAGGCGTAGTGAATACGTGTACGATATACGTCTCAGATATTGAACTTGCTTTACTTCTGAAATTAAAATAAAATATTAAAATTAATTCATTACATCTGTTCTATTTTTATAGAAGAACCTTCCCAAATAAAAAAAAATTCTAAAATTTAAAAATATAAGAGGTAGTCACTAAACCATGTACTTTCACACTCAAGCAAGAGAATAGACATGTTGGTGAACTAGCCTTGCACTGTGAGTGTTTTATTGTTTACACTCCATTTTTTTTCACAAATAAAAAAATTAAAAAAAAAGAACTGCAGACCACACTTCTTTATATTTTTTAGTGGGCAAGCCATGTTTCCACATACAAAAATACACATAATATTTTTATTTAATTTATTTTATTTAAAAAAAAAAATTTAGAAGCATAACAATACAACGACTAGATTTGGTGTCACAGTTTGCTCCCAATTCATACTGGAATATTGCCAGCAATAATTAATAAAGCTTGTTCAGAAAACCATTTATTCCCGACATCATATTCAATGGCTAGTTCTCAGGATCTACAACAGTAAATAAATAAACAGAAATCATTTTGATGCGTGGTTTTTAGATGACACTGCCATATCGCACAGATATTCAACACCACCATATCGAATTTGGATTTGGACCATACCATTTCAAGCTGCAGGGTGTCTAAACAATGACTCAACAAACAATAAACACATCTCCCACCCACCACACAAATTTTAGCCACAATTGAACAACCAAGAAAGCAACAAATATCAGGCTGCATCTTGAAAACAACGAGATACCACATTACAACCAGTCATTACAAACATGAAATCCTCCACCCCTCCCAGTACACCCTACAGCATTAATGATTCCTATACTCATTTGCATCTATGTACAACAAGCTTAGCCAATAGATGCACCTGACTCATCAAACTTTTGACCAACCACTCATTCTAAATATTGTGGAGTGAGGGCGCTATTTACTAATGAGAGGAATCTTTTAAACGAATTAAACAGATCTAATATTACAAGCAGTGAGTATCTAGTTATGCTATAATTAGAGAAAGTAATACAATTCTCTCACCTGTATACATACTATGGCATGACTTGTAACTTGTTCCCATAGATTTGATAGCCTAAGCGCAGTGAATACATCTACGATATACGTCTCAGATATTGAATTTGCTTTACCCCGGTAGTTCTGAAATTAAAATAAAATATTAAAATTAATTCATTAATATTACAAGCTGTGAGTATCTAGTTATGCTATAATTAGAGAAGGTATACAATTCTCTCACCTGTAAACATACAATGGCATGACTTGTAACTTGTTCCCATAGATTTGATAGTCTAGGCGCAGTGAATACATCTACGATATACGTCTCAGATATTGAATTTGCTTTACCTTGGTAGTTCTGAAATTAAAATAAAATATTAAAATTAATTGATTAATATTGCAAGCAGTGAGTATCTAGTTATGCTATAAATAGAGAAGGTATACAATTCTCTCACCTGTAAACATACTATGGCATGACATATAACTTTTAGCCCTAGGGGGGGTCAGTCTAGCCACAGTTGAAATCTTTTAAAATATTATTCCACAGGTAGTGATGCAGCTTTAGTTCTGAAATTAAATCATTTTATTAAAATTAATTCATTAATATTACAAGCAGTGAGTATCTAGTTATGCTATAATTAGAGAAGGTATACAATTCTCTCACCTGTAAACATACTATGGCATGACTTATAACTTGTTCCTATAGATTTGATAGCCTAGGCGCAGTGAATACATCTACGATATACGTCTCAGATATTGAATTTGCTTTACTTATGAAATTAAAATAAAATATTAAAATTAATTCATTTCATCTGTTCTATTTTTATAGAAGAACCTTCCCAAATAAAAAAAATTCTAAAATTTAAAAATATAAGAGGTAGTCACTAAACCATGTACTTTCACACTCAAGCAAAAGAATAGACATGTTGGTGAACTAGCCTTGCACTGTGAGTGTTTTATTGTTTACACTCCAGTTTTTTTCACAAATAAAAAAATAAAAAAAAAAGAACTGCAGACCACACTTCTTTATATTTTTAGTGGGCAAGCCATGTTTCCACATACAAAAATACACATAATATTTCTATTTAATTTATTTTATTTAAAAAAAAAATTTAGAAGCATAATAATACAACAACTAGATTTGGTGTCACAGTTTGCTCCCAATTCATACTGGAATATTGCCAGCAATAATTAATAAAGCTTGTTCAGAAAACCATTTATTCCCGACATCATATTCAATGGCTAGTTCTCAGGATCTACAACAGTAAATAAATAAACAGAAATCATTTTGATGCGTGGTTTTTAGATGACACTGCCATATCGCACGGATATTCAACACCACCATATCGAATTTGGATTTGGCCCATACCATTTCAAGCTGCAGGGTATCTAAACAATGACTCAACAAACAATAAACACATCTCCCACCCACCACACAAATTTTAGCCACAATTGAACAACCAAGAAAGCAACAAATATCAGGCTGCATCTTGAAAACAACGAGATACCACATTACAACCAGTCATTACAAACATGAAATCCTCCACCCCTCCCAGTACACCCTACAGCATTAATGGTTCCTATACTCATTTGCATCTATGTACAACAAGCTTAGCCAATAGATGCACCTGACTCATCAAACTTTTGACCAACCACTCATTCTAAATATTGTGGAGTGAGGGCGCTATTTACTAATGAGAGGATTCTTTTAAACGAATTAAACAGATCTAATATTACAAGCAGTGAGTAACATACGGGGAAGAGATAGAGAAGTTGCAGTAGCAGAGGGAAATGAAGAGAGAGAACAAATGGAGCATTCAGCAATCGTGAGTAATGCATAAATTTCATAATTTATTTCAAATACACAAAAAAAGTATGAAATATCTCTGGTAACAAAATCAACATATATATTATTGTATGTAAATATTGAATTTTGTGTTATTCTATTCAATGGTAGACAACCTGTGAAGCCATGACAAGGTAACAGCTGTTGGCTTTAGTAAAGCGATTAATAAGTCGCCAACCAAGCTTGGTGTTTGATCTGGTGAAGCCACCAGTTCAACAGCAGGGATACCACCCACCACCAACAGCTGAAGTACCAGACTAGTGCATCTATGAAAAGTGTTGACAGATGCCAACACTGCCAGAACGCATCTGTTGTGGATGGCTTCCACAACAGTGTCTGTCACAAACAAGAGTAAGTTCAATATTTTATTTCACACTGTCAGAAAATGACCATTAGAAACTTGGGGGTGGCAGAATTGAACAAAGAAAAATTTCTTGGGGAAAAAAATCCTGCTAGAACCAATAACAGAAAAAAAATTCTGTGCACTTATATTTTGGAAAAAAATATTACTCAGAGTGAAAATATAAAAAAATACAGCAAACTCATCACAAAACTAAGGGATAGAAAACAATATTTTGTATCGTTTTTCTGCCATTGTCTCACCCAGAATTTGTAATGGTCTACCTCTAATCATTTAGGAATATATAGCAGGAATAAACCTTTCAGAAACTCTGGTATGTATTATGTAGTAGCACATACAAATACAGGTACATCAGTGGTCAAAGACATATTTTTTATGATTTAGGATACAATAAATGCCATTTTTTGTTTAAATTCTACAATACAGTAAATACAGCATTATTACGATTTATCAGTTTCTGAATTTTCATCAACTACAAAACACAAAATGGAAAAAAATGTGTACCTGCTATTATCTATCACATACTAAGTTTTCTGAATGATATTTTAATTTCTTTTACAGGAATTCAGAGAGATGATTGTGCACGAGGGAGTCCTAGCTATTGCAAGGGCTTTCAGGAATGACCTTCTGGTCATGGATGATGACCAGGATATACACAAAGCTAATCGCCATGCTGCATATAGGTAATTTATTTTATGGCAGCATGATTGTTTATCGGCTGGTAACCGACGAGTGATACCGAGTTGCTGCGTGTGGGGCATAAGGGATCGGTTTCCCAATCCTTATAGCCAATACAAAGGTTTTATTCCTTCCCGTCTGGGATAGGGTTACAGCTACAAAATTGACTGTACAATTTGATGAATGTATGACTTGGGTGTATAGTGCCCTAGGATGTTTCTATCATGCGTGAAACTTGCTCCTGTACCAATGTAGCTGTTGCAGGTGGTGGTATAAGTGCAATGTTAGCAGAAATGCGTCTTGGGTCATCAGGTTCAAGTATCATTGTTCTGTACATCCCCTGTCTGTCAGCCATTCTTAGATCCAAAATGTTGGATTTTAATTGCACAATATGAGGATATGTCTTCTCAGTTTTGATTGGTACCACCAACCATCAACCACTTTTTTTATTGAAGATTCTTTTGTACCTAGATACAGTAAAAATATATTATACATCTGTCAGTGCAACCACATCACACTAGTCAATATGCATACTTTGTAGTATTGTAATACTTTCATAGTATTTTTACTGCTCAGTATTTAAGTTTTGGTTCAAATCTTGTTTTTATTTTCTGTACAAGATTTATGCATCAAGATACTAAATCCTCAGGGAATAAAACTAATTTTATACTCACATGATCTCCCCGTTCTGTTTTTTTCTGATCTCTCTATTGTAATTTACATTACGATCCATTGCTGCAAGACGGTTTCTTGCTCTATAAACTGGTGGAGTGGAGAGCAAACCGTTTACCGGCATATTGCAATATCTGCTGCTGAAATGTTTCCAGCTCACCTATCTCTCTGTAGATGTAGTAAAAAACAATACTTTCATTAATACAATGTCTTTTTTATTATAAAGACACAAAATCTTATTCCAACAAGTCATTGAAAATGAAACAGTCCCAGTTAAATTTTTGGAAGTTCTCTTTGTGCTCGTAATATTAAAGCGGAGGGGTCGTCGCTAACGTGTCCTTGAAACTTGAGTTCCAAGTGGCGTATACAACAGATTGTTTATTTACATCAAAACACGTGTTTTGTGTAGTAGTAATATGGCCAAAAATAAAAATCAAAGAAAGCTTAGAAAGAACTCCCATGTGCTGAGAGTATTGGAGACACATTAAATATAATTCGAAATTACTTAGCTGAAAACTAATTATGCAAATCAGAAAATTAATATGACCAGATTTGAGTGTAAAATTAATGAGGTCTGCGCAATGTAACAGAAAATCTATGTCTCCAAGTTTAATTGAAATGTGATTAGAACCAACAAATTATGAATTATTATGCTTATTAGGGAATTAATATGAACAGATTTTTACCCCAAACTAATTAGGTTTGTACATTGTCCTAGAGCATCTTTGTACTAAGTTTCATTGAAATGGAATAATTAGTACCGTGAAAACTCCAAAATTTCGACCCCTCTAAAAATTCGGTCGCCTATTTATTTGCCGGGTTTCGGTGTTTTATTTACCTCCAAATTTTCGACTCCACTAAAAATTGCCGACCCATTCTTATTCGAAAATTGCGACCAGTTTTAGTTTTCCCCCAAACGAAAAAAAAACCGATGTGAGCGTTCAAACGGGACCTTCCTCGAAGGCATGAATCCGGGTTTCTGATTGACTGAGAGATTTTTATTTTATTGGTAACGAAAATATATTCTAAATAAACGAAGTTTCAAATAAAAACGAACACAAAAATCTCGGCATGCCGCGTTTCTGAATTGTTGATTATTACTGTACTCAGTAGTGATTATAATAATGTACACAAAATAAATTTGTTGAATGGTTATGAAATACAAATAAAAGTCAACTTAGTTTCATCGTAAGCGAATGATTCCGGTCTCGTATAAACGTTTGATGCTGTAGGATATCCGCCATGTTCTCTTAGGTCAAATAGGTCAAATCGCTAATTAACCAATCAAAAAGCTGGATGATGCCAACGTGTTCAAATTACCATAGCTTATTTAAATATGTTAATGTTATTGAACGCAATGCGGAAGAGATTGATGTTGTAGTACGATATTTTGGCTTGGATTTTGACGCGAAAACGGCATGATTTTTTTAAATAAAAAAATTAGTTGTTTTTAAAAAATAAACTGGGCATCTGAAGAATAATTTAACATTGTTCACAGTGATAACAGCTCATTCTCGAAAGGAAGCTTACCCGCTCACGCTAGTCACGATAAAAATCATACGCGTGTACTCTTGAATAGACAGACGTCAATGACTACGGTAAAACTTACTCTATTTTAGCCGGCAGGATTGATTGAAATGTCCGAAAAACGACGCCAAAATACACCTTAAAAGTCCCATTTTATTTTCTTAAATCCCATTTTATTTTTTAATCCAAGGGCGAATTTACGGCAGAATTTGGTCCCTCAAATAAGGGACACGTGAGCTTTGATTCTAACCGGATACATTGCACTGGGTCGGGGAGATAGTTTGCTAAACTTCCATGTATCTTTTGTCCAATGGGTACCTGTACTTCGAACATTCGCAAGTTTTCCTAGGTAGTGCGAGACAGCTTTGTCTTTTGACCTATTAGTTTTGCGCTGACCTCTTCTCCGCGTCTTGATGTTTTGTTTTGCTTGTCATAATACTCACTGATTGATGACTTTGTTTAGATTTTGAGTTACAACTCGGCCACGACCTTTGCTTTTACCGTGAAACATGAGGAAGTTTACGTCAATTGACGGACATTGCATTTTTTAAAAACTAATGAAGCACACTGTCTATCA
The DNA here is from genome assembly GCF_978046115.1 of Saccoglossus kowalevskii. NCBI lineage: Eukaryota > Metazoa > Hemichordata > Enteropneusta > Harrimaniidae > Saccoglossus > Saccoglossus kowalevskii. The sequence continues at coordinate 4,099,957 of NC_140660.1, read as the reverse complement.
TCCCCATTTTTTCATTTGCTGATTTCTATTCTGAAAAATTCGACCGTCCGAAAATGCACCTTAATTTTGACTCTAAAAACATGTCACATTTCTAACACCAATTATTTAAAACCGGTCGAAATTTTGGAGTTTTTACGGTAATTTAGATATCAGTGTGAAAGCTTAAAATTGGTTAATTATGCAAATTAGGTAATTAATATGTACAGATTTTAACCCACAATTATTCAGGTCTGTCTATTGTCCTACAGCATCCATGTACATTCATTGATATGTGATGTATAGTACCTGAGATATCAGTGTGAAAGTTGGTTAATTATGCAAATTAGGTGATTAATATGCACAAATATTTACCGGAAACTAATTGGGTCTGCATAATTCTAGATTCATTGAAATGTGATGATTAGTACTTTAGATATCAGTAGAAAAGCTGAAAATTAATTATGCAAATTAGGTAATTAATATGCACAATTATTTACCCTAAAACTAATCAGGTCTCTGCATAGTCCTAAAGGATCTATGTACCAAGTTTCATTGAAATACGATGATTAGTACTTGAGATATCAGTGGAAAAACCGAAAATTGACTAATCATTATGCAAATTAGGTAATTAGTAACCACGGATTATTACCAAAAACTAATCAAAACCTAGCATTAGTTCAGAGCATCTATGTACCAAGTTTCATCAAAATCCAATGAGTGGTTGTTTAGATATCAGTGGAAAAGTCATGGAACCACTAAAAAATAGCTAATTATCATGCAAATTAGGTAATTAATATGCACGGATTTTTACCAAAAATTAATCAAATCTGCGCATATGTTCAGATCATCTATGTACCAAGTTTCATCAAAATCCAATGAGTGGTTCTTTAGATATCGGTGGAACAATCATAGAACAGCTAAAAATTAGCTAATTATCATGCAAATTAGGTAATTAACGAGCATGGATTTTTACCAAAACCTAATCAAATCTGCGCATTGGCCCAGAGCATCTATGCACCAAGTTTCATCAAAAACCGATGTATGGTTCTTGAGATAGCAGTGGAACACATACACACATACATACACACATACACACATACACACATACAGACACACTAACTGCAAAGACTCCCATTTTGTGCTTCGCACATGGGAGTCAACAACCGTTATTCGGCCATCTTTGATCTGATTATGAAACACACTGATATGTATGATGTATGTGCCAAATACGAATAAAAATGTTACATAAATTGAGGAAATATAGTAGTAAGACCAAAAAGTCAGATGGCTGTCAAACGGCCATCCTTGACCAGATTTTGAAACAAATTGTCATGGACATGCATCCTAACATGTATAAAGTACATGTATGTGCCAAATTTGAATGAAAACTGACAGAGCACGTCCAAGATACCGCATAAAAAAACAAAAACAAGATGCCTGCCAGTCGACCATCTTTGATCCAATTGTGAAATAAATCGTCATGGACATGTATCCTAACATGTATAATCTATGTACCAAGTTTGAATGACAACTGACAAAGCATGTCCAAAATACAACATTTTCAAAAAACAAGATGGCTGCCAGTCGGCCATTTTGAATCAAATCGCTAAACCACTGCATGTGCATATGTCACACATAAAGTACTAAGCACATGCAAAGAATGAACGGAATCGATCCGAGGGATTCTGAGATATGACTCCGCACGGACAGACCGAGACCGAATTAAAAAAGGAAATGACAGCCTTGTAATCTTGATTGTTAAGCTCACCTAGCATTTAAGTAGTAAGGTATTTTTTTCAGAAAGCGTTTATCGAATACAATATTGCGCAATTCATCAAGTGCCTTGCTACCTCTCTGTAACCACCCTCGATTACCACTAGCTTCTTCAGTTAAGGGGCCATGGAGGCACTGACCAGTTCCAGCCTGGTCCACAGTCAAGCTCCACTCATGTTCATTTACAACATGGTGTAATAAACCACCCCACATTCCCTGTAATGAGAACACAATTACAATCATTGAAACAAAGTATTGCCATGCACATAGTACATTTATATTATAGGCATGTAACATCACATTGTTGAGGTGATATGCATAAAATGTGGCTACATAAAACTGTAATCAATCATTTTGGATTTGATAGTGAATAATTCATGTGCATTATGCAAGAATAAAACAATGGCCACCAGTTTTGAACGTAATCTGCATTCAGTAAGATTTTTGCACAAACATTAGCTTAAAAGAAACAAATCTGAGAAAGGTCAACTAAAGGTAGCTATATATAAAATATCAAAGCAATTGGGATTACAGTTTTCATGCACACTATCAAATCAAAGAAAGATTAGAAAGAACTCCCATGTGCTAAGAATAATGGAGAAAATGAATTCAAAATTACTTGTATTTAACATATTTATGGAAACGCTGAAAACTTATTATGCAAATCAGGTAATTAACAGATTTGAGTGTAAAACTAATAAGGTCTGCGCAATGTAACAGACCATCTCTGTACCAAGTTTATAATATGAATTATGCTAATTAGGTAATTAACAGATTTGAGTGTAAAACTAATAAGGTCTGTGCAATGTAACAGACCATCTCTGTACCAAGTTTATAATATGACTTATGCTAATTAGGGAATTAACAGATTTGAGTGTAAAACTAATAAGGTCTGCGCAATGTAACAGACCATCTCTGTACCAAGTTTATAATATGAATTATGCTAATAGGGAATTAATATGAACAGAATTTAACCATAAGCATAAATATTGACCGAAAACTAATTGGGTCTCTGCATAGTCCTAGATTCATTGATATGTGATTATTAGTACTTGAGAAACCAGTGGAAAAGCTGAAAATTAATTAATTATGCAAAGTAGGTAATTAATATGTACTGATATTACCAGGTCTGTGCAGTGTCCTATGACATCCATGTACCAAGTTTCATCAAAAACCGGTGTATGATTCTTGAGATATCAGTGGAACAGACGGACACTCACATACCCACGTACAGATACACTGCAAAGACTCCCATTGTGTGCTTCACACACAGGAGTCAAAAATCTTACCAGAAACTCCATTTCTGTGGAAGCCTGTTGGCAGCAGTACCAAAAGTGGTTAGCAATATGCTTTGCCCATTTTAGTAGCATCTTACAATCTTTGACTTGCCCAGCCTGAAACAAATGGTTATACAGAATATGATTGATTCATTGTAATATAAATGAGATAAGCATAAGTTAATGTGCCTTCAAAGAATTAACACCATCATGTAGTTTAAGGTAGCGAGAAGGTTTTGTGACGTTTTTAAATAAAACATTCTCTGTCTGTTGTCTCGTTCAGAACAGTAATTTAGGTTATATATATCAAAAGACTAAGTATAGAGGTGCAAGTTCGCACAAACTGGACAGACATTGTTTACATAATTATCACGTGACATCAAAAATGGCGAACCTTGTAAAAATGACTAAGTACGCGATTGCGAGAGCACACTGCGGAATTTCCTGGTGAAATTTAAGTTATGCATTGTCCGTAATCAAGTCCATTGAAATGCGTCTCCGACAATCAAAAGACCTATTATTCCGATTTCTATGCAGGTTTGTTTTTTTGTCCCCAAATTATTTCATACTTGGCACCTTTAACAGACTATTATTCTGTGACAAAGCATTTTCTTTAAAAACCCAGACAAATTTCGCACCATCATTATCTTTTGAACGATAACTGCGAGTTTGAATGTCCAAGTCCGAACGCACTTGATTTGGCGGCGGTCCCAATGAGTCGTTCTCGATCAAAACTTCAACTCGAGAAAAACGCGAAAAACAGTTTTGGTTAATAAAACACTGTAGATTTGCTGCATTATTATAAATATACACTAAAAATGGCCAAACATATTAACCACTGATATCATAGAACTCATAAAGAGTGTCAGATAATGAATAATTTCAAGCTCGAGCGCGAAAAATGAAGAAAACTGCTGGCATTTGAGTCCGTACTCCAGGAACGTTCGGGTTTTCCATTGTTATGCAAACGAACAACGAGGGATAATCCTCTGACAAACATTACTGTCCCATTGTACACGCTGACAGTTTACAAACAAGCTAATCCTTCAAGTGTCTCAGATAAGACATCTAATAAAACGGTTTTCATGGTGAAACAAAATGGCCGATGTTTGAAAAAAAATTGCTGTGTCAGAGTGCGACACTGAGTGGCAGATTTTTCTTTGCCTCGTCTGTCAACGCTTTCTTTCTTTTCTTCGCCATTGCGTTAGAGATAAAATGTATTAGTAAAATAGAATATTGACTTGGAAAATAAAACGATTTAAAAGAAAGTTGTGCAAAGTTACAGTACTCCTTTCGCACAACCTCCCGCCCGCTTCCGCTTTCCAATCACCCTTTTCTCTCGCTTTTGCGACCGCTTGTTGAATTCGACCGGACAATTTCCGCTTTATTTTCGAACGCGCAAACCCCGAAATATCACCGCCCACCTGCTCGCTCGCGCGCATTTAAGATTCGGACTAACAGAATAATTTCCGAGGTTCACATTGTCTTATAATTGTCTTTCTGGTTTTTATAGATGTTGAACAGATGACAAAAGTTCAAATACTTTTTGTTTTAACTATATATAATTATATGCACGCAACCTGACCCTTTGACCTCGATTTGGCTTGGACTGAATATTTTATTTTAAACAATATTCTGACGTGAAATACAAAATGTATTTCAACACAAGTACGACAGGGTTGTCTGGGGTTTCTTTCCTGATTGTTGAGTCTTCGCAATGTGTTTTGTATAATTAATGTTGTTTTCCCCCGATGCTGAAGGACCTTAAAGCTAAATGGCAGTTACATGCATGGGCTGAGTGAAAGAAAATATTTCTAAGCCTAAAATAAAACCTAATATTACACCTCTTTGTGTATTTGTTAATTTTACATACGTTTGTCATGACAGTATGTTTGTAAATATCTAGAAAAATCTCGTCTTTCGTTGATAATTTCGATTGTTTGTTGCTTTCACGATACAAGTGTAATACAGCTATTAGATTTGAAGTGTCGTTCAGAATGTAATAATAGTTAATACTAGTTGTATGTTCACACTTTACTATCAAAACCACCATTTCGACCACCCATGTGCCAGTTTTCAGTGTTTGGGCGAGCGGTAAATGTTTTCAATGAGCGAGCGAGCGAAAAAAAAACGCGATTAAAATGCGGTCGGTTTCCGGTCGGACAAGACCGCGTGGTCGGAAATTAAGCGATAAGCGGTCGATGTAAAAGCGGAAGGTTGGGCGAAATGAGTACCTTATCACCATGTTTCTCCGACGAAGTCTCGACTGACAATAATGCTGACAATGGACGTTAGATAAACACGCATTGTTTGCAACTAGAAGCTTATCACCCGTTATATCAGAATCGTCAACAACAGAGTATACAGATAAGATGTTATCATTTAATTCCTTCCAAAGATAAACACTATGCAAATATCCACGAAACGGCAGTTGTAGTCTTTTCTGCTAGTGTTTTAAAACACAAATTTGAGCAACGTTATTTCGCAATTTCGATCTTTTGTAAACCTGGGGTGGTGTATCAAGGTCTAAAGTAACCGTTTTATCAATTTTTGAAAAATCAAGAAAAAAGTGAAAGTTTCCCTTCTCGCTACCTTAACAAGTTAAATAACCATGCATATTGGTTATAACAGCAACAGTGATTTGAATAAAAACAATCCTAAAGGCATAAATAATGGCCAGGTAATTTCCTGTTGCCAAGTACAATTATGAACCAGATTGTCAAAAATGTTTTTGTTTATATTTCAGTAAAACACCTACTTTAACAATTTTCTTGGTAAGATTCTTAGCAGTATGCCATATATGCAAGGAGTGCTTTATTTCTGGATATATATTCTCTGCAAAAATAAATAAAGATTTGTTTATCTCTAATGAAAGTGAGACAGCATGTTCCAGTGAGGTGATCATCATTCAAACTATCTAGTAATAACAAAGTTGCATTTAAAACAAGTAGCTTCTCGGCTGAGATTGCCCCACTGTTAGCAATGAACATTTTAATTAAAGAACTGAAGATATAATTAGAAAATGAACAAATCTGAGAGAGGTCTGCCTGAGATACCTATATGTATAGTGACAAAGCAATCAGATTAGCGGTTTTTAACAAAAATTTAAAAATATCAGTTTAAAGCAACGCTACATATTTTGTGATCATTTTCATAGTAATATTACCAGTTAACATTATACTATAGCTTGCCAGCTCATTTATTCAGCTATGACTAAATTGCTATAAATGTGAACAGAATTTAGCTTACTCGTATCAGCTCCAATTTGTGGATGAGCATCAGTCACTATCTCTGCAATCTGTGCCCTTTTATCTCCCGGTATGTGATTCCAGCTTTGAAACAAGCTCTCTCTAAGTTGGTACATTTTTTACCTGTGACTCTTTTATCCATTGTTATTATAGACACAATGTCTTTAGACTTGTTCTCCATAAAAGTGTATGTGCAATACTGAGCACTGTGTCCAGGGGAATCCATTCTCCCATCACCTACAAGTTAAAGTGTAATACACGGACTAAGTACACATACTTGCAAATTTCAAAACTCATAGTTTAGTTACTTTGGTAGTAGTAGATTTGTTAACAATATAAGTTTAATTTATGAACTAAGTAGGAAGTTTTCTATGTCCAGTCATTTCAATACAAGCATCCATCCAAATCATTAATGTTTGGGTGACTAATGACTACATCTGTTAGTAGGCAGCTAAAAAATGCAATACAGTATTTACATTATTAGCAGCACATCTTTAACCAACATGTGTAGTTGCATGTATAGTGCATCTTTAAAAATGCAATACAGTATTTACATTATTAGCAGCACATCTTTAATCAACATGTGTAGTTGCATGTATAGTGCATCTTTAAAAATGCAATACAGTATTTACATTATTAGCAGCACATCTTTAACCAACATGTGTAGTTGCATGTATAGTGGATCTTTAAAAATGCAATACAGTATTTACATTATTAGCAGCACATCTTTAACCAACATGTGTAGTTGTATGTATAGTGCATCTTTAGAAATGCAATACAGTATTTACATTATTAGCAGCACATCTTTAACCAACATGTGTAGTTGCATGTATAGTGCCATCTTTAAAAATTCAATACAGTATTTACATTATTAGCAGCACATCTTTAACCAACATGTGTAGTTGCATGTATAGTGCATCTTTAAAAATACAATACAGTATTTACATTATTAACAGCACATCTTTAACCAACATGCGTAGTTGTATGTATAGTGCATCTTTAAAAATGCAATACAGTATTTACATTATTAGCAGAACATCTTTAACCAACATGTGTAGTTGCATGTATAGTGGATCTTTAAAAATGCAATACAGTATTTACATTATTAGCAGCACATCTTTAACCAACATGTGTAGTTGCATGTATAGTGGATCTTTAAAAATGCAATACAGTATTTACATTATTAGCAGCACATCTTTAACCAACATGTGTAGTTGCATGTATAGTGCCATCTTTAAAAATGCAATACAGTATTTACATTATTAGCAGCACATCTTTAACCAACATGTGTAGTTGCATGTATAGTGGATCTTTAAAAATGCAATACAGTATTTACATTATTAGCAGCACATCTTTAACCAACATGTGTAGTTGCATGTATAGTGGATCTTTAAAAATGCAATACAGTATTTACATTATTAGCAGCACATCTTTAACCAACATGTGTAGTTGTATGTATAGTGCATCTTTAGAAATGCAATAGAGTATTTACATTATTAGCAGCACATCTTTAACCAACATGTGTAGTTGCATGTATAGTGCCATCTTTAAAAATTCAATACAGTATTTACATTATTAGCAGCACATCTTCAACCAACATGTGTAGTTGCATGTATAGTGCCATCTTTAAAAATGCAATACAGTATTTACATTATTAGCAGCACATCTTTAACCAACATGTGTAGTTGCATGTATAGTGGATCTTTAAAAATGCAATACAGTATTTACATTATTAGCAGCACATCTTCAACCAACATGTGTAGTTGCATGTATAGTGGATCTTTAAAAATACAATACAGTATTTACATTATTAGCAGCACATCTTCAACCAACATGTGTAGTTGCATGTATAGTGGATCTTTAAAAATACAATACAGTATTTACATTGTTAGCAGCACATCTTTAACCAACATGTGTAGTTGTATGTATAGTGCATCTTTAAAAATGCAATACAGTATTTACATTATTAGCAGCACATCTTCAACCAACATGTGTAGTTGCATGTATAGTGGATCTTTAAAAATACAATACAGTATTTACATTATTAGCAGCACATCTTTAACCAACATGTGTAGTTGCATGTATAGTGGATCTTTAAAAATGCAAAATATTTTGATCACAATCACACATATGTATGCACTAGTAGTAGAGCAAATACAGTATCTACAACACTTATAATTCATATCAAGCAAAACTAATTTTTCACCAGAATATTTCTGAATAATTTCCTGTTGATACTGAACCCATAGATTGTCAATAGAAGGAACAAGATAATGCCTCTGTATACGATAGAACACATCTGATGACATCATCTTCATGTTCAACACCTTGGTGAAAAAACTTATCTTGGAGAAGTTATTCCCAGATAACATCACAGCAGCTGCAGTGAGCAAATCACCACTGTGCATTCCCCTATTTAGAATGGGTTGAGAACACCAACTGTAATTACAGTGACCAGCAGCACATACCTTTCAATTAAACACAAAAAACAAGTTTTAAATCAAGTGTCATTCAATATTTATAATTTCCATCTTTACAAAATGTGAACTGTGTCTTGACAGGTAGCAAGTACTGTAAAATACTTTATTTTCGCTTGGAATTTATTTTTGCTATTTTCGCAAAAGGAATAATTCAGTGGGAAAAAAATCCAGCGAATATACCATACCTTTTTTCCTATATTTTACATTCAACTCGTCAAGTGAAAATAAATTCTATACAAAACATCTAAAGATTATTTTCAACAAAATTTAATTCCAGCTAAAATAAAGTATTTTACAGTATATATGTACGGTAAATACTTTATTTTCGCTGAAGGGATGATGTTTTTCCTATATTTTACATTCAACTCATCAAAAATCAGTGAAAAATATATTCCATACAAAGCACCCCAAAAAGTCTTTTAAGCAAAAATTAATTCCAGCGAAAATAAAGAATTTTACAGTACATTATATTTCCATTAACCAAGTTTCCAATGCTTTATGAAACTGGTATTGCAATGTTCAAACGTTTATTTGATAATGGCAACAAAGTAAAACTTTCAGTCCATCAGTTAATATCATCCAATATTACATTCAGTAATATTAAGTGCAGTTGAGACTTACCCATTTTAAATACATAGCTGTTCCCCTGTACGTAAGGTTGATCTTGACACATCCTTGACACTGATTACACACCAAGACTGGGGTTGCATTGACCAGAAGTAGGATTTGGTCAACAAAGTAAAACTTTCAGTCCATCAGTTAATATCATCCACTATTACATTCGGTAATACTAAGTGCAGTTGAGACTTACCCATTTTAAATACATAGCTGTTCACCTGTACGTAAGGTTGATCTTGACACATCCTTGACACTGATTACACACCAAGACTGGGGTTGCATTGACCAGAAGTAGGATTTGGTCAACAAAGTAAAACTTTCAGTCCATCAGTTTATATCATCCACTATTACATTCAGTAATACTAAGTGCAGTTGAGACTTACCCATTTTAAATACATAGCTGTTCACCTGTACGTAAGGTTTATCTTGACACATCCTTGACACTGATTACACACCAAGACTGGGGTTGCATTGGCCAGAAGTAGGATTTGGTCAACAAAGTAAAACTTTCAGTCCATCAGTTAATATCATCCACTATTACATTCAGTAATACTAAGTGCAGTTGAGACTTACCCATTTTAAATACATAGCTGTTCACCTGTACGTAAGGTTGATCTTGACACATCCTTGACACTGATTACACACCAAGACTGGGGTTGCATTGGCCAGAAGTAGGATTTGGTCAACAAAGTAAAACTTTCAGTCCATCAGTTAATATCATCCACTATTACATTCAGTAATACTAAGTGCAGTTGAGACTTACCCATTTTAAATACATAGCTGTTCACCTGTACGTAAGGTTGATCTTGACACATCCTTGACACTGATTACACACCAAGACTGGGGTTGCATTGGCCAGAAGTAGGATTTGGTCAACAAAGTAAAACTTTCAGTCCATCAGTTAATATCATCCACTATTACATTCAGTAATACTAAGTACAGTTGAGACTTACCCATTTTAAATACATAGCTGTTCACCTGTACGTAAGGTTGATCTTGACACATCCTTGACACTGATTACACACCAAGACTGGGGTTGCATTGACCAGAAGTAGGATTTGGTCAACAAAGTAAAACTTTCAGTCCATCAGTTTATATCATCCACTATTACATTCAGTAATACTAAGTACAGTTGAGACTTACCCATTTTAAATACATAGCTGTTCACCTGTACGTAAGGTTGATCTTGACACATCCTTGACACTGATTACACACCAAGACTGGGGTTGCATTGGCCAGAAGTAGGATTTGGTCAACAAAGTAAAACTTTCAGTCCATCAGTTAATATCATCCACTATTACATTCAGTAATACTAAGTACAGTTGAGACTTACCCATTTTAAATACATAGCTGTTCACCTGTACGTAAGGTTGATCTTGACACATCCTTGACACTGATTACACACCAAGACTGGGGTTGCATTGACCAGAAGTAGGATTTGGTCAACAAAGTAAAACTTTCAGTCCATCAGTTTATATCATCCACTATTACATTCAGTAATATTAAGTACAGTTGAGACTTACCCATTTTAAATACATAGCTGTTCACCTGTACGTAAGGTTGATCTTGACACATCCTTGACACTGATTACACACCAAGACTGGGGTTGCATTGGCCAGAAGTAGGATTTGGTCAACAAAGTAAAACTTTCAGTCCATCAGTTAATATCATCCACTATTACATTCAGTAATACTAAGTGCAGTTGAGACTTACCCATTTTAAATACATAGCTGTTCACCTGTACGTAAGGTTGATCTTGACACATCCTTGACACTGATTACACACCAAGACTGTGGTCGCATTGGCCAGAAGTAGGATTTGGTCAACAAAGTAAAACTTTCAGTCCATCAGTTAATATCATCCACTATTACATTCAGTAATATTAAGTGCAGTTGAGACTTACCCATTTTAAATACGTAGCTGTTCCCCTGTACGTAAGGTTTATCTTGACACATCCTTGACACTGATTACACACCAAGACTGGGGTTGCATTGACCAGAAGTAGGATTTGGTCAACAAAGTAAAACTTTCAGTCCATCAGTTAATATCATCCACTATTACATTCAGTAATACTAAGTGCAGTTGAGACTTACCCATTTTAAATACATAGCTGTTCACCTGTACGTAAGGTTGATATTGACACATCCTTGACACTGATCACACACCAAGACTGGGGTTGCATTGACCAGAAGTAGGATTTGGTCAACAAAGTAAAACTTTCAGTCCATCAGTTTATATCATCCACTATTACATTCAGTAATACTAAGTGCAGTTGAGACTTACCCATTTTAAATACATAGCTGTTCCCCTGTACGTAAGGTTGATCTTGACACATCCTTGACACTGATTACACACCAAGACTGGGGTTGCATTGACCAGAAGTAGGATTTGGTCAACAAAAGCCATGATAAAATGTCCGCCTAACAAAGTGCCAATGTCTTCTTCTGACACAATTTTCCTACTTCCATTGCCAGTTTCTTCTATTGTGCTGCTTTCTGTGACATTTTCATCATCAAAACTGATATCCGACTCACACGAAAAATCATCCATGCCTTGTGGACTGGAAAATTGTGGACAAAACAAAATTAAACATTTTTGCATTATGTTAACCACTCTATAAAAGGACATGCCAATTTATTGCGTTAGACTTATTAACATTACTGTCATGACAACATGTTTTTATTGTAATATTAATAAAAAAAATTAAAAAGCCATCTAGAATAGGCTGATTAACTAAATACACATTTTATTCATGTGTAAAATTTGAAAGTTTTTAGTACATGTATGCTCAGGATTTAGGTGTAGATGAAAGCATGCATTTACAAGTGAATCTATCTATGAGTACCTTTTTGGGGTCTTTTGTGAAAACATGGCTCTAAAAAGAGTCAATTAACATTACATTTTGGCAACCATCATATTATGCAAGTGAAGTATAATGTAGAACTCACTTTAGTGTAATATCAAAGCTAGACTCATATTCAGCATCATCTTCATCACTGTCAGTCATGATCTGCTCTTCATTATCAAAAGTAACATCAATACTCAGTGTGTAATGAGCACAGTGTGGTTAGAGAATTTAACATCACAGTGTCTTACCCATGCAATATGTATTATAACACTTTGCATGCATGCTAGGTCAAAACATTTAGTAGTAACAATAAATCATTAGAAGTATGACATACTGTAATGGATCTGTGAAAGATGATGACAGTGTTTTTTTCAATTGATGGTTTCTCTTTTCACCTGTCAAGTAAAATATACTATAATTAGACAAACAACATATTATTGGAGGTAATAAAGTGATTGCAATATGAAGAGTTTTGATTGGATGTTGATATGGGGATTATGGAATAAACAACTAAATGAATAGGCATACAGAATGTAAACAAGAAACAAAAGCAGCATTAAAAATATAAGCAAAGATGGATTAATTTAATTAACTATGTGTTGACATGAAACAAAGAAGTCTGATGAAATGCAAGCACAGATGGATTAATTTAATTAACTATGTGTTGACATGAAACAAAGAAGTCTGATGAAATGCAAGCACAGATGGCTTTAGTTAATTAACTATGTGTTGACATGAAACAAAGAAGTCTGATAAAATATAAGCAAAGATGGATTAATTTAATTAACTATGTGTTGACATGAAACAAAGAAGTCTGATGAAATATAAGCAAAGATGGATTAATTTAATTAACTATGTGTTGACATGAAACAAAGAAGTCTGATGAAATATAAGCAAAGATGGATTAATTTAATTAACTATGTGTTGACATGAAACAAAGAAGTCTGATGAAATGCAAGCACAGATGGATTAATTTAATTAACTATGTGTTGACATGAAACAAAGAAGTCTGATGAAATGCAAGCACAGATGGCTTTAGTTAATTAACTATGTGTTGATGCAGGTGTGGAGCAAAATGTAACCAAGGTTACGAATTGGGGCTGGGTATGATATTGAGAAATGCATGGGAAAGTAAAACATCATCCCTTCACAGACTGGTATGTAATCAGCTAATTAACCCATTAGGTCTGTATGAGCATGGAACTATAAACCATAGGTTTATAGTTCCATGGTATGAGGCACAAGGTGTAGAATATTGTTTGATTCAGATGATGGAAGTAAATTTATAAATTCCTGGTACTACACTACAAACAGGCTATAGTAAGTTATAGTCTTAATGGAACTTACTGATATCACAAATGTGCTTGCAAGCTTGGACATTGAAATTATTTAGGTTAAAATCAGCTATATATTTTAATCAACTATTGATTACAACTCAGAAATACTGCTAAAATACCTCTGACTGCCACTGTATTCACCTGATGTTGAGGGTTTGCTAGTACTGCATACACTCTCTGCAGCTGAAACAAGGCACATACCTCTATGCCTGTAGTGAACAAAAAACATTTGTAAAATGGTTATTTTTCAACTGGTGAAAAACATCACAATCAGAATATTCAGTTTACTTGTCAAGTACACAAAAGCATAGCATAAGAATATTGATTCATATTTAAAGATGCATTTAAGCAGTTGTAACATAAGTGTCGCATACGACTTATTTACCACTCCCGTGTCACTGAGAATGTTCTAGAACTGTACTGTGTTTGGGTGGAATATTCTAGATTTTGTTTAGAAACTGGTTGAATAGGTAATAGAACACTGTAGGAGGCAATAGAAGGTAATGGAACATTCTAGAAATTTGTAGTAAGTGCCAGACTCATTATGTATGCTGATGTAATGGTCTATTTATAGACAATGTGGGTATATATAGGGGAATTGTTTAGCACTGAGTTCAGATCGGAGATCTCGTTGAGTTGTATTGGAGTTTAAGTATCTAGTTATTGGAGTAGTGGAGTTTTACCGAGTTTTTGTACTTGATGTTTGCAGAGTATAATAATTCCAGTACCAGTTGAAACCTCATCTGTTGGCTCCGTGTTCGTATTTTATCATCGCAGCCAGGGAAGTCTTTCTGTTACTGTTGCCATTTTGGTATTTGAACCATCACACCTGTACTATACCAATTACGGTAATATTACGTTGCGTGTGACAATAAGGGTAACATACTTCTGACTACCACTGTATTTAGCTGATGTAGATGGTTTGCTAGTGCTGCATACACTCTCTGTAGCTGAAACAGTTTCCACTCCTGACATAGCAGTAAGAGTGCTACTTCCCCTTCTGTTGCAAACATGGAAAAAGATGAATTTGAATGTTACAAGTATGTGTGAAAAATTTTGACAATCAAGCTACTGAAAAATATGCATACTGGCTACTGAAAAATATGCATACTGAATCTCACACTTTAGAATAAATCAGAAATATGCTAGTAAATTTTTGCTAATGTGCCATGTGATACAATATATGACTGACACTAGAATTGGTAATTTGCTTCACTTTAAGAATAATTTTTAATAAGAAATTCATTAACCAGCAATTAGAACATGACATGCCTTTGAAACTCAAATTGTATACACAGTATCTTTGTAAATGGCTCAAATATGCATTTCAGAGGTCAGAGAACCTTCCATCTACTCGATACACAAAACATAATAACAAAAAACATTACCCTCCATCAGATTCTGTTGATATATCCGACAAGCTTGGTCCGTCTAGTATTTTGTGTTCACCAGTTACAGGGGTAGATGTAACTACTTGTACTTTAGCTACTCCAGCCTCAGGTTGCTTGGTATACATATAGTACCTAAGTGTAAGTCACCAATATTATTTTAAAAATAATCTACCGGTAATGCTGCTGCAAGCCAACCCATGTCAAAGCATATAAAGCATCTACCTGTGATGGAAGACAATATAGAATAATAATCCAATCAACAATCAGTTACATTACAATATAAAAAACAGAAGAATATTATCATCTTAAACACCGAAATTAACACAGATACGTCGGCAGTCACTGTCCAGCCGCATACTTCGATGACTGCCAACTTGCTGACAACTGACTGTTGACACTGAATTGTCGACAGTAACGATGAACAAATTATTAAAATGAATGTGAAATATTAATGATGGAATACGACGTGATAAAAAAAAAATTCATAATGGACAAAACAAAACAAACGTATATCAGTCAACTTACCGATCGATTTCGCCACTGCCACATTGGTTTGGAAATTCATTTCCGACTTAATCGTGTTCCACCGCCCTATCTCGCCGAAAATATTTATTTTCCCGGCATTTCTTTTCTCGGTGATGCGTTTTTTGGCTGAGTCAGTAACGAAAGGTCGTCCTTTCCTTTTCAGTGGCGCAGACATGCTTGCTTCTAGTGTGGTACTACCGGGGGTAATCACAGCGAGAGACTGTGTACTAAGCCCTAACGCATGCGCATTATCAACCTATGACGTTGCAATTCCTGTATTTACATTGGTTTTGCCTGTACGTACAATAACAAACCGTAGACGCGTGTTTTGTTGTTTCACTGAACGAATATTATTTAGTGCGTTACAAGAGTTACGCTTTTAGATTCTGATAAATCACATTACAATCTCTTCTACAGGATGTAGTATCAAACGACTGTGAACAAAAATGTCAATTCTCGTCCATATTGCATCTTTAATTTCAGACATTTTTATAAATTTCACAACTCTGGGAGAGGAGAAACAACAAACAACAAGAAATAACAAAAAAAACCTGCATGCAAGTCTGAAATAACACAACTTTCTGGTGCACTATGCATTGGTATATACTGCCGGTATATACCAGTCACATGACATTATGTAATCATTTCAAAACTCTGGAACCAGAAACAATATTTTTTGTTGGGAACTTGGGAAATGTTATAATACAAAATACTGTAAAAACACAGCTCAACAAGTCAGCCAACTTTGAAATCTTGTCATAAGTACATAATTAAGTAATTAATAGACCTCATTCTTAAGTAATGTGAAGAAATTCTGATAATATTTGTTTACAGCCATGGTTTATGTTTTGTATAGCAATGCATGCAATCAGGTATAACTGTACCTTGATTTTTTCAACCATTTCGGCTTTATTCAGGTAACTATGACAACAGCTAAGGAACTAACCAATCAAATCTTGCCTGGTAGTTGCTTTGTTCCCTTTTGATGATACCAGTGTCTCCCATGTCTCTGTTGTTGGTAGTTTCATCCACTATGTCGGCTTTAGTGGCATCCCACTCTCTAGTCTTTCCACTTTTACTAAAACTTTATTCACTATCTGGATACCTAGATCAGAAATGTTAATAGTTGAAATGTACTTATTAAGATTATATTGTTTATTATTATAAAACTGTCACCGAAACAGTTACAGTGTGCTCTAACTTTGGGTATTGCACAGGCTATTTTCATCCTACCATATTAGGGAACATAAATTCTAAATATGGAATGATTACGCTCGTAAGTGCCCTCTAATAAACAAACATGGCAGCCCCAGGGTTTGACCGGACCCCAAACAAAGAAGTTTGCTAAATCTGTATAAGCGTTTTAGATTTTGGCATTTCCTATGATGTAATCTTAGGAGGAAAAGATGTATAAGAATAAGGTTATTACAAGGATACTGCAAAGTATGACAGTACATGGTCACAGTATTATCCTAACTTATCTAATATATTTCCTAACTTCTAAGGTGTTACCTAACTCATCAAAGGTGTTACCTAACTCATCAAAGGTGCTGTGTAACTCATTCAAGGTGCTGTGTAACTCATTCAAGGTGCTGTGTAACTCATTCAAGGTGTTGCCTAACTCATTCAAGGTGTTGCCTAACTCATCCAATGTGTTGCCTAACTCATTCAAGGTGTTGCCTAACTCATTCAAGGTGTTGCCTAACTCATTCAAGGTGTTGCCTAACTCATCCAAGGTGTTGCCTAACTCATCCAAGGTGTTGCCTAACTCATCCAAGGTGTTGCCTAACTCATCCAAGGTGTTACCTAACTCATTCAAGGTGTTGCCTAAGTCATTCAAGGTGTTGCCTAACTCATCCAAGGTGTTGCCTAACTCATCCAAGGTGTTGCCTAACTCATCCAAGGTGTTGCCTAACTCATCCAAGGTGTTGCCTAACTCATTCAAGGTGTTGCCTAACTCATTCAAGGTGTTACCTAACTCATCAAGTGTGCTGCCTAACTCATCCAAGGTGTTGCCTAACTCATTCAAGGTGTTGCCTAACTCATCCAAAAAGATACCTAACTCATCCAAGGTGCTGCCTAACTCATCCAAGGTGTTGCCTAACTCATTCAAGGTGTTGCCTAACTCATTCAAGGTGTTGTCTAACTCATTCAAGGTGTTGCCTAACTCATTCAAGGTGTTGCCTAACTCATTCAAGGTGTTACCTAACTCATTCAAGGTGTTACCTAACTCATCAAATGTGCTGCCTAACTCATGCAAGGTGTTGCCTAACTCATTCAAGGTGTTGCCTAACTCATCCAAGGAGATACCTAACTCATCCAAGGTGTTGCCTAACTCATCCAAGGTGTTGCCTAACTCATCCAAGGTGTTGTCTAACTCATCCAAGGTGTTGCCTAACTCATTCAAGGTGTTGCCTAACTCATTCAAGGTGCTGCCTAACTCATTCAAGGTGTTACCAAGCTCGTCTAAGGTGCTGCCTAACTCATTCAAGGTGTTGCCTAACTCATTCAAGGTGTTACCTAACTCATCAAATGTGCTGCCTAACTCATCAAATGTGCTGCCTAACTCATTCAAGGTGTTGCCTAACTCATCCAAGGAGATACCTAACTCATACAAGGTGTTGCCTAACTCATACAAGGTGTTGCCTAACTCATCCAAGGTGTTGT
The DNA here is from genome assembly GCF_978046115.1 of Saccoglossus kowalevskii. Classification (NCBI taxonomy): domain Eukaryota; kingdom Metazoa; phylum Hemichordata; class Enteropneusta; family Harrimaniidae; genus Saccoglossus; species Saccoglossus kowalevskii. Next base: position 4,081,814 of record NC_140660.1, on the reverse strand, counting down.
CTAACTCGTCCAAGGTGTTGTCTAACTCATCCAAGGTGTTGTCTAACTCATCCAGGGTGTTGCCTAACTTATCCAAGATGTTGCCTTACTCATCCAAGGCATTGTTAACTCATCCAAGGTAGTTGCCTAACTCATGCAAGGTGTTGCCTAACTCATTCAAGGTGTTGCCTAACTCATTCAAGGTGTTGCCTAACTCATCCAAGGTGTTGCCTAACTCATTCAAGGTGCTGTGTAACTCATTCAAGGTGTTGCCTAACTCATTCAAGGTGTTGCCTAACTCATCCAATGTGTTGCCTAACTCATTCAAGGTGTTGCCTAACTCATTCAAGGTGTTGCCTAACTCATCCAAGGTGTTGCCTAACTCATCCAAGGTGTTGCCTAACTCATTCAAGGTGTTGCCTAACTCATCCAAGGTGTTACCTAACTCATTCAAGGTGTTGCCTAAGTCATTCAACGTGTTGCCTAACTCATCCAAGGTGTTGCCTAACTCATCCAAGGTGTTGCCTAACTCATCCAAGGTGTTGCCTAACTCATTCAAGGTGTTGCCTAACTCATTCAAGGTGTTGCCTATCTCATTCAAGGTGTTGCCTAACTCATTCAAGGTGTTACCTAACTCATCAAATGTGCTGCCTAACTCATCCAAGGTGTTGCCTAACTCATTCAAGGTGTTGCCTAACTCATCCAAAAAGATACCTAACTCATCCAAGGTGCTGCCTAACTCATCCAAGGTGCTGCCTAACTCATCCAAGGTGTTGCCTAACTCATCCAAGGTGTTGCCTAACTCATTCAAGGTGTTGCCTAACTCATTCAAGGTGTTGCCTAACTCATTCAAGGTGTTACCTAACTCATTCAAGGTGTTACCTAACTCATCAAATGTGCTGCCTAACTCATGCAAGGTGTTGCCTAACTCATTCAAGGTGTTGCCTAACTCATCCAAGGAGATACCTAACTCATCCAAGGTGTTGCCTAACTCATCCAAGGTGTTGCCTAACTCATCCAAGGTGTTGTCTAACTCATCCAAGGTGTTGCCTAACTCATTCAAGGTGTTGCCTAACTCATTCAAGGTGCTGCCTAACTCATCCAAGGTGTTACCAAGCTCGTCTAAGGTGCTGCCTAACTCATTCAAGGTGTTGCCTAACTCATTCAAGGTGTTACCTAACTCATCAAATGTGCTGCCTAACTCATCCAAGGTGTTGCCTAACTCATTCAAGGTGTTGCCTAACTCATCCAAGGAGATACCTAACTCATACAAGGTGTTGCCTAACTCATCCAAGGTGTTGTCTAACTCATCCAAGGTGTTGTCTAACTCATCAAATGTGCTGCCTAACTCATGCAAGGTGTTGCCTAACTCATTCAAGGTGTTGCCTAACTCATCCAAGGAGATACCTAACTCATCCAAGGTGTTGCCTAACTCATCCAAGGTGTTGCCTAACTCATCCAAGGTGTTGTCTAACTCATCCAAGGTGTTGCCTAACTCATTCAAGGTGTTGCCTAACTCATTCAAGGTGCTGCCTAACTCATCCAAGGTGTTACCAAGCTCGTCTAAGGTGCTGCCTAACTCATTCAAGGTGTTGCCTAACTCATTCAAGGTGTTACCTAACTCATCAAATGTGCTGCCTAACTCATCCAAGGTGTTGCCTAACTCATTCAAGGTGTTGCCTAACTCATCCAAGGAGATACCTAACTCATACAAGGTGTTGCCTAACTCATCCAAGGTGTTGTCTAACTCATCCAAGGTGTTGTCTAACTCATCCAGGGTGTTGCCTAACTTATCCAAGATGTTGCCTAACTTATCCAAGATGTTGCCTTACTCATCCAAGGTAGTTGCCTAACTCATGCAAGGTGTTACCTAACTCATTCAAAGTGTTGCCTAACTCATCCAAGGTGTTGCCTAACTCATCTAAGGTGTTACCTAACTCATTCAAGGTGTTGCCTAACTCATCGAAGGTAGTTGCCTAACTCATTCAAAGTGTTGCCTAACTCATCCAAGGTGTTGCCTAACTCATCTAAGGTGTTACCTAACTCACTCAAGGTGTTGCCTAACTCATCGAAGGTAGTTGCCTAACTCATTCAAAGTGTTGCCTAACTCATCCAAGGTGTTGCCTAACTCATTCAAGGTGTTACCTAACTCATCAAATGTGCTGCCTAACTCATCCAAGGTGTTGCCTAACTCATTCAAGGTGTTGCCTAACTCATCCAAAAAGATACCTAACTCATCCAAGGTGCTGCCTAACTCATCCAAGGTGCTGCCTAACTCATCCAAGGTGTTGCCTAACTCATCCAAGGTGTTGCCTAACTCATTCAAGGTGTTGCCTAACTCATTCAAGGTGTTGCCTAACTCATTCAAGGTGTTACCTAACTCATTCAAGGTGTTACCTAACTCATCAAATGTGCTGCCTAACTCATGCAAGGTGTTGCCTAACTCATTCAAGGTGTTGCCTAACTCATCCAAGGAGATACCTAACTCATCCAAGGTGTTGCCTAACTCATCCAAGGTGTTGCCTAACTCATCCAAGGTGTTGTCTAACTCATCCAAGGTGTTGCCTAACTCATTCAAGGTGTTGCCTAACTCATTCAAGGTGCTGCCTAACTCATCCAAGGTGTTACCAAGCTCGTCTAAGGTGCTGCCTAACTCATTCAAGGTGTTGCCTAACTCATTCAAGGTGTTACCTAACTCATCAAATGTGCTGCCTAACTCATCCAAGGTGTTGCCTAACTCATTCAAGGTGTTGCCTAACTCATCCAAGGAGATACCTAACTCATACAAGGTGTTGCCTAACTCATCCAAGGTGTTGTCTAACTCATCCAAGGTGTTGTCTAACTCATCAAATGTGCTGCCTAACTCATGCAAGGTGTTGCCTAACTCATTCAAGGTGTTGCCTAACTCATCCAAGGAGATACCTAACTCATCCAAGGTGTTGCCTAACTCATCCAAGGTGTTGCCTAACTCATCCAAGGTGTTGTCTAACTCATCCAAGGTGTTGCCTAACTCATTCAAGGTGTTGCCTAACTCATTCAAGGTGCTGCCTAACTCATCCAAGGTGTTACCAAGCTCGTCTAAGGTGCTGCCTAACTCATTCAAGGTGTTGCCTAACTCATTCAAGGTGTTACCTAACTCATCAAATGTGCTGCCTAACTCATCCAAGGTGTTGCCTAACTCATTCAAGGTGTTGCCTAACTCATCCAAGGAGATACCTAACTCATACAAGGTGTTGCCTAACTCATCCAAGGTGTTGTCTAACTCATCCAAGGTGTTGTCTAACTCATCCAGGGTGTTGCCTAACTTATCCAAGATGTTGCCTAACTTATCCAAGATGTTGCCTTACTCATCCAAGGTAGTTGCCTAACTCATGCAAGGTGTTACCTAACTCATTCAAAGTGTTGCCTAACTCATCCAAGGTGTTGCCTAACTCATCTAAGGTGTTACCTAACTCATTCAAGGTGTTGCCTAACTCATCGAAGGTAGTTGCCTAACTCATTCAAAGTGTTGCCTAACTCATCCAAGGTGTTGCCTAACTCATCTAAGGTGTTACCTAACTCACTCAAGGTGTTGCCTAACTCATCGAAGGTAGTTGCCTAACTCATTCAAAGTGTTGCCTAACTCATCCAAGGTGTTACCTAACTCATCCAAGGTGTTGCCTAACTCATTCAAAGTGTTGCCTGTGCTTTAGAAGGAAATATAGTATTGATATACTTTTTTTTCATTAAAACTGAAATCATCAAACATGAATTATTAATCTTGGAAATAACTTATAACAATTTAGATATGTGACAGTACTCAAAGCTAATCTAGCTTCACACCAGGTTAAAGCCATCTAAATGTTAAGTTATGATTAGACTTTACTGTACATCTCACAGTAGTAAATACTACATAAAATAAATTTAAATTATTGATGACAAGAATACATGTTTCTAATTAAAATCAAAGCCAGTTAAGAGTGAAGTTATGGTCACACCTTAACTTACCTTTACCATGGTAACCTCTTATCGTGGTTAGCATTTGTAGTAGGTCAAACCAGACAAGGGAAAATCAGAATTAACGTTGCCAAGGAAACTAATAACAATCTGTGAGACACCCCTTTTTGTTTTAACAAGAGTTAAAATCTGTTTTAAATTCAGCTTTGTATCAGTACACTTCACTTTAGAAGACGCACCAATATTTTTTATCTCAAATATATTCTTTTCTTTTTTTTCACTTCTATCAATGTTCGCTGCAATGAGAAACCAAGACTGCAGTGTGTTGTTAAGGCTGTAGATGACATACTTGGGCTTGGCAGAATTTTTTTCCTTTCAAACCATGTTACCATGGAAACCCGTCTTCTCTTTATAGATGTTGTAGAGAGAAGTTTTAATTTACACTCAGTTTTTAAGCTGTGTGTGGGGTCCAGTCAAACCTTGGGGCAAACCATGTTTGTTTTGATTATTACAGAACGCTTACGCATATAATTGTTCTATATTTAGATTTTGCACTTCTTAATATGGTAGAATAAAAATACCAAGTGCAATACCGCAAAATTATGGTGCTACGGTGACAGAAGTATAGTAATTATAAAATATTATGAAAACATTCCAATTATAACATATTTCTGGCTCATTATTTTTAAGTTTATAATTTTTAAAGCGAAAAAAATCTTTTCATATAAGAAAAAATATTGTAAAAGTCTCCTGATTGGGAGATATAATTTGTTAAAATCTTACATTTTTGTTAATATCTTAGATTTCTAGACTACATTTAATAAACATGTCTTGCTGAACATAGTGTCTGTACAAATATAATTATTTCATTGCATAGCAAGATGATTTAATTAGATTGGAAACAGTTGTAATCATCACAATTAGATTGTCATTTCCGGTTTGATAATCTGTCTACAGTTTAAAAACTAAAAAAAAATCAAATCATTTTTAGCAAAGAACTTTTCCCCCCAAAAAAGATTCCAACGTGAAGATTTGTCTCCTGATTATGTACCTATTACAGTGATTTATTTTGAAAGAATAATCCCCAAAAATTGTTTCAGACGTGATAAAATTAAGTTAACATATCGAGACAATAATATCTTCAAAGTAGTAGGCATTTTCTTTATTTTCCTGTCTATGAAAACAACCAAAGGCGATTTTTTAAGAATTATTGCAACACATTCTAAAAATTAACGTAGCGTTTGCTGACTGGGTTGTTCTAAATTCGTACAGACCTCAATAACTTACAAATTGAGTAATTTTCTCCTGATCGATACTTACATTTGTTCCTACATTTGGTGAATTCTCCTGAATTTGAGGAAAAGTTGCATGCTGACTGTACAACTGTAATGGTTGTAGTGAATAACAAGATGATGTAATTAAATTGGAATCATCTGTAATCGAGACAATCTAAACGACAACTTCGGCTTGGTAATCTACGTACGTTTTATCATTTATAAACTAAATCGAAAGTAAATGGTAAGTAAGTTTTCAATCCACGGTTGCGATGAAAACACTGTCGGTGTCAATTACAGTGCCGGGCGACGAACGCGTTATCCCCTATCGAACCTAAAGTACATTAAAACAGACAAATATAGTTCAATACTTACCGTTACAGGTTTATCAAACAAGGGGATGAGGTAGCACTCCGTAATTCACTTTGCAATCCGTAGAAATAACCGCACGTTGCAATGGTTTGCATCACATATAAACACAGATGACCCATGACCCGTGTAGCCTCGTCCCAGTACCTATATATATTTTTGGCAAGACACTGAGGTACTCACGCCTATTCACTTATTAAGATAATAGTGAAGTAACTAATACTTCTAATAATAACTTCATAAATAATTAATTAATTACAATGATTATGTATCGGCTATAACTGAATTCAACTCGATCGCGTGGTACATTTGTTGGCCACGAGGAGAAGACTCCATCAACGGGTGTACTAACAACTGTATTCGTTTCTACTGTGTACGAATTTGTCGGGCAAAATACACTGTCATTCACGCTTATTAACCTATTAAGAGGATAGTGAAGTAACTACTAGTTATAATAATAATATTACAAATAATTAATTACAATTATTATATATCCGTTATAACTGAATTCAACTCGCGTGGTACGTTTGCCGGATACGAGAAGACGCCATCAACAGTTGTACTAACAACAGTATTTGTTTTTACCGTGAACTCCGGATTATGTTTTACACCTAAGCACATTCACATACTAGTGTCAAGATATGATATATTATACAACGGTCACGTGACATAGAAACCAATCAATTTGTTGGACACGATAAAAGAGCACGATACATAACATAACTAGAGAAAACGTGACGCAGTCGTTTAATTTCTGAAATTGAAAAACTGGTCTTTCTGGAAGCACGTTAAATATTGCAACACGACAAATCCTCTCACCCTAAACGCGTAACGCACCTGTCCAAAATATTTACCCCAATTGTACGTTTCTTACATATGTGTTTACCCGACTTTCACTGGAGTGTCCCTGAATCTTGCCAAAACGTAATATAGTATAGTTTGGGTTATTTGGTTTTTAATCCGTGACAGAACGCTTCCATTAGATTTCCTCTTCCATTTATATGAAACTTTCGCTAGAGTGTCCCTGAATCTTGCCAAAACGTAATATAGTATAGTTTGGGTTATTTGGTTTTTAATCCGTGACAGAACGCTTCCATTAGATTTCCTCTTCCATTTATATAAAACTTTCACTAGAGTGTCCCTGAATCTTGCCAAAACGTAATATAGTATAGTTTGGGTTATTTGGTTTTTAATCCATGACAGAACGCTTCCATTAGATTTCCTCTTCCATTTATATGAAACTTTCACTAGAGTGTCCCTGAATCTTGCCAAAACGTAATATAGTATAGTTTGGGTTATTTGGTTTTTAATCCGTGGCAGAACGCTTCTATTAGATTTCCTCTTCCATTTATATGAAACTTTCACTAGAGTGTCCCTGAATCTTGCCAAAACGTAATATAGTATAGTTTGGGTTATTTGGTTTTTAATCCGTGGCAGAACGCTTCCATTAGATTTCCTCTTCCATTTATATGAAACTTTCACTAGAGTGTCCCTGAATCTTGCCAAAACGTAATATAGTATAGTTTGGGTTATTTGGTTTTTAATCCGTGGCAGAACGCTTCCATTAGATTTCCTCTTCCATTTATATGAAACTTTCACTAGAGTGTCCCTGAATCTTGCTAAAACGTAATATAGTATAGTTTGGGTTATTTGGTTTTTAATCCGTGGCAGAACGCTTCCATTAGATTTCCTCTTCCATTTATATGAAACTTTCACTAGAGTGTCCCTGAATCTTGCCAAAACGTAATATAGTATAGTTTGGGTTATTTGGTTTTTAATCCGTGGCAGAACGCTTCCATTAGATTTCCTCTTCCATTTATATGAAACTTTCACTAGAGTGTCCCTGAATCTTGCCAAAACGTAATATAGTATAGTTTGGGTTATTTGGTTTTTAATCCGTGACAGAACGCTTCCATTATATTTCCTCTTCCATTTATATGAAATACATGAGGAAATCAAACCTTTCTTTCATTTTATTATTATTGTTATCAAATTAAAACATCGACGTTCTGAACACGTGACTGTGTAATATTACGTGAACAGAAAATTAGTCACGTGGTTTTTCCCTCGAAACTCAAAAGGATATATAGCAATGGTGACAACCACAGTTTAGTATTTCAACTTCAAAATATATTCTTGTAAACGTGTGTGTGTTTTCTAGATTTTACCCATAAATCATGTAATACTCTCGGTGCAACAAACCCTTCATCTTTGTAACTAATTATTAATTTTAACAATTCAAAGTGAAACCCATAAATGTATATAAAAAATCATGTAATACTCTCGGTGCAACAAAGGCATTCCCTTCTTCTTTATAAATATTTCTTAATTTTCAACAATTCAGAGTAAAACGACTGGCTGGTTTGATTCAACTGCCATTAAAATTCATGAATATTTCTAAATATGGTTGTAAAATACATAGTACAAAGAAAACCGGAGAAGACATAGAATAAAATTCGTTTAACAATAACACACCAAAAAGTAAAGAAAGACTTCCATGGTGTTCTTGGAAGGAAACATTACGTTTTATTGAGTTAATTCTTAATGTTATTCTTTTTAATGTTCCAACATGGCAAGCCTTTTTAGCTCGTAATAATCTGACAAGTACCAAAGATAACAGACGATTATTAATATTAACGAAAAATCCGTATTTCATGCAATCTGGTGAGTTGATTGTGTGCACGATCATTAGAAACCGGGCGGGAAGGGGGGGGGGTAAAATTTTGAGTTGACGCAGTAGTGTCAACGTTTGCACGAATACAGTCAGTCATACACGTTATATGTGCAGTGAACTCGGTCCGGCTGCTTGTGTTGGCATTGCAATGCTTTTCAGATGCCCTTGCTCTTTGATTTAAGAGGTATTGAACTTTTGACTAATGAATAGTGTGGTACTGATTTTTTTTGCTATAGAGGGCGTCATGCGTTGAACACTGTGCTCCTGTCAGCTCTGATTTATCTACGATTTACTGAGTTATTCGCACAATTTCCTATTTTAAAACATTGTAAGTAATCTATTTAGCTATCTGTCGGATTTGTAAAATATTGAGAATCACGTTGAAGGCTTACAGATCATCACCGAGTCCTTTTGTTCTATTTCTTCATTTGCATAGCAATGAACAGTTCATACCCAACCTTGTCCTGAGAAGGTCACGTAAGTTGCGCCCTCCGCGGTGCTCCAAACCCAAAACACCCATGCCAATCACAAGAAAAGATATCGATGCCATACTGAGCACTTTAGCCGACATGGCACAAGACTCCAAAGATTTGAAAACAAGATTTACTGCTATTGAGAACCGGATGGACAATATTGAAGACACCCTTCATAGAATTCAAGAAATATCAAGCGCAAAGTGTCGACGAGGCTGAAGCAGGGATTGAGGAATATAAGAATGAAATGAAACTATGAAAGGAGGAACTGTCTGAATTGAGGAACGAAGTGAAAACTTTGCGGAAATAGATAATAGGGACCGTAGGTGTAATCTCATATTCCATGGAATAGAACAAAAGAATCCGTCTGAAGGCTGGGATACGACTGAGAGTATTATCAAGGATTAGACTATGGATGAACTTGTCATAGTCAACGAGTTAAGCGTCGCCAAAGAATTAATAATCGTAAACCAACTGCAAAGCTGTCGGACCGGTCGGCCCCTACAGAGTGACAAGCCACTGTCAATATTTTCATCGAATTGTCAAGGAGTAACAAAACAACTAAGCAACATTAGATTACGACTTTGAAAATGCTATCTCCATGTATAAATGTTTTTTTCATGTTTTTTTCGCATATTTGTTGCCGACTATTTAACTCCCTATGTGAACGAGTCTTCGGGAAATCGAAAAATGTGGTTTCAATTATCCTAGATAAAATTGTATTTGGATGAAAATAATACACCAAGATACTTGTACTGAGGGACAATCTTAATTTCATGATCGTGATAGAATCATTTTTCATTTTGTTTTAGATAATCACCTCTGTGAAGGACAGTTGTCTTTGTTTTGTTTACATTTACTGTTAGACCACAATGAGAACAAAATTGGTGCGCTTTATTTATTTGTCATTGAGTGTGTGTTGGCATATCAGACCATACGGCTACGTCATTAATATTAAGGTTGTGAAGTACTCAGTGTATGATAAAAGATCATTACCAAATATAGTAAATAATATAGGGCTTAGCATGTAACCTTGACGTCTTCCGACAATGCATTAAAAATGTTCAGTAAATGAAATGAAATTACACAAGACTGCAACTTACTGTACACTGAGTGGATAACAGACAAGACTTTGCCATGAATACCATATTTGATTACTTTCCACCACAGAAAATCGTGCTGAATCGATTAGATAATATTATCGCACTGTTCCCATGTAATAAACATCACTGATGAGATATTATCACTCTGGTCCCATAAAATACTTTTTACTTGTAAGATTATATTATCTCACTGGTCCCATGTAATAAACATCACTGATGAGATATTATCACTCTGCTCCCATCGAATACTCATTACTTGTAAGATTTTATTATCTCACTGGTCCCATGTAATAAACATCACTGATGAGATATTATCACTCTGTTCCCATAGAATACTCATTACTTGTAAGATTATATTATCTCACTGGTTCCATGTAATAAACATCACTGATGAGATATTATCACTCTGCTCCCATAGAATACTCATTACTTGTAAGATTTTATTATTTCACTGGTCCCATGTAATAAACATCACTGATGAGATATTATCACTCTGCTCCCATAGAATACTCATTACTTGTAAGATTATATTATCTTACTGGTTCCATGTAATGCCCATGACTGGAGAGACAATATTATCTCACTGGTCCCATGTAATAAACATCACTGATGAGATATTATCACTCTGCTCCCATAGAATACTCATTACTTGTAAGATTATATTATCTCACTGGTTCCATGTAATAAACTTCACTGATGATATATTATCACTCTGTTTCCATAGAATACTAGTACTCATTACTTTAAGATTTTACAACTGACTGTACACATCTGCGGGCATTTGACTGATATTAATTATTCATGATGTCATTGTTTATTCATGAGTGGATGTGTGAAAGTAAACGTGACGTTTTAAAGATTGATTCGATTCGATCGCAGAGATGGATACTTTACCTTTTTTGTAGCGCAACGGCGATACTTTCATCCATGTTTACTGAAAACAAGTCGATTTAAATGTCCAATGTATATAAGTAGTCTTTCACAAATCGCCGGGGCCTCAGAAGTGAAAGGTCACGTACACTAACATAGATAAGAGATGACGTATACAGCTGCAATTTGATTCGTTGTCAATGCTTGTCAACATCTTTTAATCAGCATAATCACCGGAGTGATTTCGCTCCGGTTTTTCACTCCAACGCAGGGGGTCGCCTGCAGATGCGTCCAGTCGGGATTTCTTTCGCAGTCACGCTAGTTTTTGCGATCACGTTAAAAAGGCTAAATTGACAAATAATTATATTTTTTTGTAAAACAAAAAAGAAGTCCCGACTTTTCCAGTCTAGGTGTCCCGTAGCGGCGTTCGAATTCTAGCTGACAAAATTGCAGTAAAATTGCACCCAGGTAATTGCCATCTGTTTCAAAGAACACGGGACAACGCAGAATTCGACGACGATATATGGTATTGTAATTCTCCACTATGGGTAAATAAATTACAGGAGATGATGAAGGTAATTTCGAAAGCTGCAGATTTGTGCAGTGTGTACACCAACCACGACATTAGAGCGACCGGTGCAAAGTCTTTCTTTCGGCCGGAGTTGAGACAAGGCGTATCATGTACGTGTCACAAAAACGATGCGAGAGTCCGATCTTACACCATCAAACTTACCCCAGAACAACGACAAAACTTGTCAGTCATAATGTCACAAACTTTGGTTATACCAAAGGTATTCAGGTCAGATGTTGGAACTGAAGTCACCGTGTCAGTCGCCTTACATGATACACGGTGTCCCGCCGCGTCTCAAATTTCAGTCGAACCAAGCATGGAGCTAAAAAAAGAAGGAGAGTGAACTCCCTTTGATGCTATTGTTACCATGACTTCTGCCGACTATTTGGTCAACAGATAACACTTGACGGGTTTATGGGGGGATTACTGGACGTGAATATTTAATTAGTCATGATCGGACGTTCTCGGATGAGTTCGGTCGTTATTACAAAGCAGGGTGAGGGACGAAAAAAATTGAAAACGACTCAAGTAGGAAAAAAACACGGCCAGAATTACACAGTAACTTCTAAATTGGTGATGTGTAATACACAAGTAATTGTGATGGAATCAATGTAGTGGGGAACAAAGTATCGTTAACTTCCAACCCGCCACAATATGACTATCCCCTATCCCTTAATATGAGCTATCAACACAAATCAAAGCAACGCAACGCATGTCAAATTCAATCGGCGATTGCCGGTTTGGCCGTGATATGTCGCTATTGGCACCTACCCTAGCATGACGTAGAAGAGGTCAGCTTACTATTTAACTAAATTTCGGCGTCCGCGGGAAAAGATTTTACGAAAAAAATAGAATTTACCGGAGCTCAAATTTAAAGCGTCGTTTATTCAAAGCACGTGTTGTCTATGAGGGCCCACACAGGAAGTAGGACAGATGAACAGAAATGAAAAACGTGATTGTGAATTTGGCCATGGGAGCTCGAACTTCAATTCAAGCTTGTTGGAAAGTACATAGAAAACACTATATATCGGTGGTAATTTTATCGTCTGCGGCCAAGTATTTTATTTTAAAATCAATTTCTTGTGAGCAATGTTTTCGACATTACGAGAACCACATACATTGTAATAACTTGCTGAAAACCCGTCCGATTTCCATGACTCAAGCGCAGACCTGTAGAACTGACGACACTCTTCCGTAATTACCGCTACGAGCATGTTCACCGACCTTTGACGTCAACTGCGCAGAACAAAATGATCGTTACACCTCAGGAAGGCGGTGACGGCTGAATAATCAGTGTGACGGCAGCCGGCAGAAGTCATCGACATGAAAGGTGTAAACACAAAAGAATAATCAGCTTAAAACAAAAGACTCAAGTAGGATTAAAACCAGTTCAGTCTCCTTCTTTTTTTAGCTCCATGAACCAAGTTACATATAGTATGATGAGTCACAAAACCGGTTTATTTCACAACTGTAATTTCAATTGGCAAATTACAATCCAAATTGTATAAAAATCGGAATGGAAACGTGGAAAATCCGTTGTTTTAATGATCCAAACTGTACACGACCCTGTATTTCAAATGGGGTTGACGCAGTCAGTAAAAGGTTATCTTTTGTTATGCAAATGCTTGTGTTTACGCTGCTTTATTCACCGTGGATACGTTTCTTTTTCATGCGGAATAAAAAATAGTTTGTATTCAATTTGAACTGTGTTGCCCATGTTATTTAAAATAGAGAGTGAACATGCCAGAATGGATATTACGTTAGATACTCGGCTGTGGCATTATCAATATTATAGTCATGACCACCAGCCCTTTGGCAGGCAACAAATCGTGATATTACGTAGATACTCGGCTGTGGCATTATCAATATTATAGTCATGACCACCATCCCTTTGGCAGGCAACAAATCGTGATATTACGTTAGATACTCGGCTGTGGCATTATCAATATTATTGTCATGACCACCATCCCTTTGGCAGGCAACAAATCGTGATATTACGTTAGATACTCGGCTGTGGCATTATCAATATTATAGTCATGACCACCATCCCTTTGGCAGGCAACAAATCGTGATATTACGTTAGATACGCGGCTGTGGCATTATCAATATTATAGTCATGACCACCATCCCTTTGGCAGGCAACAAATCGTGACATTGCAATCACAAACATGTATTATTTAAACACTTTTCTTCGATGAAACAAAATTTATCGTTTTCAGCAGTAAATGTCAACACATTAATTTTTAGCATTTTTTCTCATGATTATTTTTCCCTGTATACAATCAACTATTTCTGTAGAGAACAGTTATATACCTCGTGCCTATCCAGTTTTGTATTCATAATTTTAATTCTCTATGTAGACTGGCTGGCCGCAAGTCAAACCCACTTTGTCTAACTTCCACAAATTATGTAAATTAAACAATAGTGTAAGCAATTGGAATGACTAATAAAGTAATGTACTAGTTGAAACAGGTCTTCTCCAAACGTTGGTCAGAGACAAGTGGTCACATGACTTAATATAATTATCCTACAATTCAGTATACTTTATGACATGATTTGAAGTTTACCACATATACAGTTTGAGGGCGCTGTTCTCACGAAATGTCAATTTTAGCTCACACTCATGCACATTCATAATTTACACAAATAAGCCACAATAAACTCATTGGTATCATTTGCTCTGGATTTATATCAAATTACTACGTGAATAATTTGGAAAAATTTATTGTTTATTATTCATCATACAATTGACTAGAGTAAGTAAAGTAACAGTTGGCAGAAGGATGGTAAAATTGAATGCATTTTCTTCTCACTTCTGTCAGCAAGCACAAATCACCTATCAATAGTGAGAATTTAATCCACTGATGAAAATAAAACCTGATGTTGATTCTCACCAACAGAATGTATAGTTATATTTCACAATGTTACCATATTGTTGGTGAGAAGTGTTTTGTGGTACTGTATTCTCACATTTCACAATTTATGAAATAACTACTGTATCTTGGCAAACCCTTTCAGCAATGCATTTCAGAATGTAGAACACAACACTTGAACTCTGTATGATAGTCACAAAAATAAACATATTTACGAAAGTGGAAATTTAAATCAACAGCAGGTTTCATTCTCACCAGAATACGATGTTCTCAGTAATGTTGGTTGGAAGGAAAATACATTCTCACTAACTGTTAGAAAGAGATATATTCCTGCATAATTTCCACCTTCCTTCTCCATAGTGTATACAGATTGGATATATAAAACCAAAACATTATCTGTAATACATTTTTAATTTAAGTATCATAATATTAGTTTATAAGCACACTGTATTTATCATCAAATTGAATAAAATAATAATGTACAGAAATGGGTATATATCAAAACCACACCATGATTTGATCTGAATACAATTGACTAAATTACTAATACAAAATATGAATGGATATTTATTAAACTACATTTGAGATACATTCTTCATTAAGGTATTGAAATAATAATCACAAAACACACAATATTGATCATCAAATTGACTAAATTATTATTTAAAATAAAATGGATTCATAACAAATCACACTCTGATTTGAAATATATTTCGAATCAAGGAATTACTTTGACAGTAAATATACATATTATATTCATCATTCAATTTACTAAAGTAATGCACTGAAACAAACAAAACAGGATTTTTATGAAAACATGCCATGATTTGAAATGCATTTTGAATTATGGTATTATTTTAACAGTCAATATGCATATCATATAATCATACAATTGACTAAAGTAATGTATTGAAACCAAACATAACTGGATATTTATGAAAACATGCCATGATTTGAAATACATTTTCAATTAAGGTATTATTTTGATAGTCAATATACATACCATATATTTATCATACAATTGTACTGAAACCAAAAGTATCTGAATATGTATGAAATCGTGCAATGATTTGAAATAAATTTTGAATTAAGGTTTTATTTTTACAGTCAATATACATTCCATATTAATTGACTATAGTAATGTACTGAAACAAAAATATCTGAATATTTATGAAAACATACCATGATTTGAAATACATTTTGAATGAAATTAGGGTATTATTTTGACAGTCAATATGCATACCATATTTATCATACAATTAACTAAAGTAATTTACTGAAACCAAACATAACTGGATATTTATGAAAAATGCAATGATTTGAAATACGTTTTGAATTAGGGTATTATTTTGACAGTCAATATGCCTACCATATTTATCATACAATTGACTAAAGTAATCTACTGAAACCAAACATAACTAGATATTTATGAAAAATGCCATGATTTGAAATACGTTTTGAATTAGGGTATTATTTTGACAGTCAATATGCATACCATATTTATCATACAATTGACTAAAGTAATCTACTGAAACCAAACATAACTGGATATTTATGAAAAATGCAATGATTTGAAATACGTTTTGAATTAGGGTATTATTTTGACAGTCAATATGCATACCATATTTATCATACAATTGACTAAAGTAATCTACTGAAACGAAACACAACTAGATATTTATGAAAAATGCCATGATTTGAAATACGTTTTGAATCAGGGTATTATTTTGACAGTCGATATGCATACCATATTTATCATACAATTGACTAAAATAATCTACTGAAACCAAACATGACTAGATATTTATGAAAAATGCCATGATTTGAAATACTTTTTGAATTAGGGTATTATTTTGACAGTCAATATACATACCATATTTATCATACAATTGACTAAAGTAATCTACTGAAACCAAACATAACTAGATATTTATGAAAAATGCCATGATTTGAAATACGTTTTGAATTAGGGTATTATTTTGACAGTCAATATGCATACCATATTTATCATACAATTGACTAAAGTAATCTACTGAAACCAAACATGACTAGATATTTATGAAAAATGCCATGATTTGAAATACTTTTTGAATTAGGGTATTATTTTGACAGTCAATATACATACCATATTTATCATACAATTGACTAAAGTAATGTACTGAAACCAAACATAACTGGATATTTATGACAAGCAGCCTGTCGGCTGAGATAGCTCCGCTGTTAGCAATGCACATTTCAATTAAAGAACAGAAGATATCATTGGAAAATGAAAAATATGTATAGTATCAAAGCAATCGAAATTGCTGTTTTCAACAAGAAGTCAAAAATATCTCTTTTTACCAAAAAAGACAAGAACATTCATTAAAATTAGAGAATTGAAGACATCATCACGAAATGAACAAATCTGAGAGAGGTCCACATGTAGTACCTATATATGTAATATCAAAGCAATCGGACTTGCGGTTTTTAATAAGAAGTCGAAAATATCACTTTTTACCAAAAATGACAAAACTTTTCACCAAAATTAGAGAATTGAAGACACCATCACGAAATGAACAAATCTGAGAGAGGTCTACCCAAGGTACCTACATTCAAAGTATCAAAGTATTTGGGCTAGCGGCTTTCAAAAAGAAGTCAAAAATAGCATTTTGACCAAAAATATTCGCTATAAATAAAACAATTAAACATATCCACACGAAATGAACAAATCTGAGAGAGAACCACCCAAGGTACCTTCCTAGAAATTTCACAGCTATACAGTTTGTGGTTTTAAAAAGAAGTCGAAAATGTAAAGTTGACGACGGACGCCGACGGACAATCAGTAATACTATAAGCTCCGCTTGACTTCGTCAACAGCGAAGCTAAAAACATTTTATGATTTGAAATACATTTTGAATTAAGGTGTTATTTTGGGAAACAGTTACATATGTATACCTTGTTTATCCCACCAATTAACTAAAGTATGTACTGAACAACACAAAACGTGATATATCGGTACATTGGTTCCACAGTTTTTATTTGGGATTACAAACTGTATTAATCACCCCTACAACAACAGAAATAAACATCACATCTGTTAAGCTCATACATGGTCATTAATGAGTATTCCTAAAATATATGCTAATTAACCAAGCTTGTTATGCTAGGCAGATTAAATGCTGTCCATTTAAGTATTATGTGGAAGTGCACTAAGTCAATTCTAACAGAATGTTGTGGCTATGTTATGGTCCAATACCACAAGACTGGAATAAAGAGGACCGATGTTTTTCACCATCTGTACCCACAGGCTCCTGCACTGTGAGTAGTGTTTGATTTGGGTATTCTTATAACCCGACAGGTCCCATGGGCTCCTTACTGTACGTGAGTAGGGTTTGATTTGGGTTTTCTTATAACCCGACAGGTCCCATGTACTGTACGTGAGTAGGGTTTGATTTGGGTTTTCTTATAACCCGACAGGTCCCATGTACTGTACGTGAGTAGGGTTTGATTTGGGTTTTCTTATAACCCGACAGGTCCCATGGGCTCATGTACTGTACGTGAGTTGGGTTTGATTTGGGTATTTTTATAACCCGACAGGTCCCATGGGCTCATGTACTGTACGTGAGTAGGGTTTGATTTGGGTTTTCTTATAACCCGACAGGTCCCATGTACTGTACGTGAGTAGGGTTTGATTTGGGTTTTCTTATAACCCGACAGGTCCCATGTACTGTACGTGAGGAGGGTTTGATTTGGGTATTCTTATAACCTGATATGTTTCACTTAAGATAATTAACCTAATGAATAAATCATTGTACACATTATCAGTAGTACTTAAATAATATAAACTATAGCTGCAATGATCTTTCACTAATTTGTCGAAATTTGATATAACTATGTCTTATAGTTGATAAATGTATTTCAATCACATCATTACAGATACAATTTTTTACCCAATGTACTGTGGAATGCGGTACACTGAGTAACAGATCCAGGAACAAATGAACCATCTCTTCTACCTGGTTGGAGTAACTTCTTTCGAACCTGGTTATTGACATGAGATAAAATCGACTGAAGATCTTCTCTTTCTGAATACTTTTCAATATTTTCAACCAAGATACTGATATACCAAGACCCCTCAGTTGTACTTCTCCATGACACATGTCCCGGTGTAGTGGAATACCCAATACAAAAATCAGCCTCATTGGCTGTAATGCTAGATTTAGCATCAGTCACTGCATCATATTGAGCATCAGCAACTGCTGCCATTTTGTATGACCCCTGACATGCCTGAATGAAAAATAATTTAGGTTTTCCCATTAGACTTGGACACGCAATTGCATTGAAATGACTGGTGAGATCCTTTACAATGACACGGTTCCCATCAACCCCACACACTACGCCTTCATCACCATGTGATAGAATACACACTATGATACAATCTGCTTTGCTGTGGTCTTGAATACTTATGTCTCGAATTTCACCATACATTTGATGGCCAGTCAGGTCATTGAACACATGTACTTTGAATCCCTTTCTTTGAAATAATTGCTCCAACTTCTCTGAAAAAAATACAAAATTTTATAAAATCATCATTCCTATTCTATCAGTTAATAGTTGTGGCTAATCCTGAAATATAGGAAAACATTTTCATTTGTCTCTGATAATTACTTTGAAGATGTGGTGTTACAACAAAGTGACTGCAATGAATGAATGTCAAGTTGTTAAAACATTATCGTTTACTTTGATGGTAGCCATGGTGTTTTTTTGTCACTGAATTTTCTTAAATCTTTGTTACAAGATTGATTACATATACAATGTTTTTAATTTCAAAAAATAATACTCCAAACTAGAGATGATACACTGTAGTATTTGCTCCACTGTTGACATTGTCCGCCAAGCCAAGCAATTTTAATCAAACAGACGAACAAAGAAATGAAGAGAGGAGGGACAGAATAGAATGAAACGAACAAACTGTCGGTCAGTGGGGTTCCATTCAATATCTCCTCCTTCTGACTATTCATCCGAACATTTCATGATATATAAGATTTGAGAGAATAACAAAATTGCATGTTCTGCATTACTTACTGCCGTCAATTTCTGTGCCATATCTATTGTGCTTTGTATTGTGGAATGTGTGGTTATTTATGATAATAGCCTGGCCTTTTTTTCTAATATCATATTTTGGGATATCTAAAGAAAGAAAAAGTAAATCAATAATCTGTAACCTATATGTGGTGTGAAAACATTTGGAGGCAATGATAAAGACATAAATGTCATTGTTTCTATCTTTGAAAATAGAATACATATCATATACATAGACTTACATATCATAAATAACTAACTGGCAAATCATGTTTACAGTATCGGCCATGGTATTTCAGAGAATTCAGCCATTTTGAATCAAATCACAAACAAACTGAGGAGCCTGTTATGTGTGATGTAATTATTTTTATAAAAAGTTTGAAAAGAATCAGAATAGAATATATAGTAAAAATTACATCTAAAATTAGTCTAGTATTATAGCCAAAACATTATTCCATAATTAATATTCATCTCTCTAAAATAAAGTCGTATTTTATTTTGACCTATGTTACCCAGTGTTTCTACAGTGACAGACGGTGTTGTCACCAGTGTTGCTACATGTCAAACAGTGTTGTCATTCATGTTGCTCAGCATTGCTACAGAGATATCTTGCGACCTGGCAAACAGAGATTTGAAGTATTTTTCTAGAAATGCATCATTTGTTGTCCATTCCCATATACACCAGTAAGAGCATATTTTAGAAGCATTTATTCCGGAGGTATGTTTATTTGGAACATGAGAGTAGATTCTCCCCCCTCCCCCCACACCGGTCTTGCTGCAGCACTTTGCACTGCCTAGGGCCTTTTTATTTTATTATTTGGCCTGTTGTTACAAGAGTATGGCCAGCTATTTCACACATTATTGTCACCTGTGGTGCTAGATATCACACAATATTGTCACCTGTGCTGCTGGATAACACACATTATTGTCACCTGTGTTGTCAAATATCACACAGTACTGTCACCTGTTTTGCTAGATATCACACAGTATTGTCACCTGTGTTGTTAGATATCACACATTATTGTCACTTGTTTTGCTAGATATCACACAGTATTGTCACCTGTGTTGTTAGATATCACACATTATTGTCACCTGTGTTGCTAGATATCACACAGTATTGTCACCTGTGTTGCTAGATATTGCACAATATTGTCACCAGTGCTGTTAGATATCACACAGTATTGTCACCTGTGTTGCTAGATATAAAACAGTATTGTCATCTGTGTTGCTAGATATTAAACAGTATTGTCATATGTGTTGCTAGGTATCACACAGTATTGTCACCTGTGCTGTTAGATATCACACAGTATTGTCACCTGTGTTGTTAGATATCACACAGTATTGTCACCTGTGTTGCTAGATATCAAACAGTATTGTCATATGTGTTGCTAGGTATCACACAGTATTGTCTCCTGTGTTGCTAGATATCGCACAATATTGTCACCTGTGTTGTTAGATATCACACAGTACTGTCACATGTGTTGCTAGATATCAAACAGTATTGTCACCTGTGTTGCTAGATATCGCACAATATTGTCACCTGTGCTGTTAGATATCACACAGTATTGTCACCTGTGTTGCTAGATATCAAATACTATTGTCATCTGTGTTGCTAGATATCAAACAGTATTGTCATATGTGTTGCTAGGTATAACACAGTGTTGTCACCTGTGTTGCTAGATACCGCACAATATTGTCCCCTGTGTTGTTAGATATCACACTGTATTGTCACCTGTGTTGCTAGATATCACACAGTATTGTCACCTGTGTTGCTAGATATC
The DNA here is from genome assembly GCF_978046115.1 of Saccoglossus kowalevskii. Classification (NCBI taxonomy): domain Eukaryota; kingdom Metazoa; phylum Hemichordata; class Enteropneusta; family Harrimaniidae; genus Saccoglossus; species Saccoglossus kowalevskii. Next base: position 4,060,850 of record NC_140660.1, on the reverse strand, counting down.
ACACAGTATTGTTTCCTGTGTTGCTAGATATCACACAGTATTGTTTCCTGTGTTGCTAGATATCACACAGTATTGTCACCTGTGTTGCTAGATATCACACTGTATTGTCACCTGTGTTGTTAGATATCACACAGTACTGTCACCTGTGTTGCTAGATATCAAACAGTATTGTCATCTGTGTTGCTAGATATCAAACAGTATTGTCATATGTGTTGCTAGATATCACACTGTATTGTCACCTGTGTTGTTAGATATCACACAGTACTGTCACCTGTGTTGCTAGATATCACACTGTATTGTCACCTGTGTTGCTAGACATCTTACAATATTGTCACCTGTGTTGTTAGATATCACACAGTATTGTCACCTGTGTTGCTGGATATCAAACAGTATTGTCACCTGTGTTGCTAGGTATCACACAGTATTGTCACCTGTGTTGCTAGATATCGCACAATATTGTCACCTGTGCTGTTAGATATCACACAGTATTGTCACCTGTGTTGCTAGATATCACACAGTATTGTTACCTGCGTTGCTAGATATCACACAGTATTGTCACCTGTGTTGCTAGATATTGCACAATATTGTCACCTGTGTTGTTAGATATCACACAGTATTGTCACCTGCGTTGCTAGATATCACACAGTATTGTCACCTGTATTGCTAGATATCAAACAGTATTGTCACCTGTGTTGCTAGATATCGCACAATATTGTCACCTGTGCCGTTAGATATCACACAGTATTGTCACCTGTGTTGCTAGATATCACACAGTATTGTCACCTGCGTTGCTAGATATCACACAGTATTGTCACCTGTGTTGCTTGATATTGCACAATATTGTCACCTGTGTTGTTAGATATAACACAGTATTGTCACCTGTGTTGCTAGATATCACACAGTATTGTTTCCTGTGTTGCTAGATATCACACAGTATTGTCACCAGTGTTGCTAGATATCACACAGTATTATTTCCTGTGTTACTAGATATCACACAGTATTGTTTCCTGTGTTGCTAGATATCACACAATATTGTCACCTGTGTTGCTAGATATCACACAGTATTGTCACCTGTGTTGCTAGATATCACACAGTATTGTTTCCTATGTTGCTAAATATCACACAGTATTGTAACCTGTGTTGCTAGATATCACACAGTATTGTTTCCTGTGTTGCTAGATATCACACAGTATTGTCACCTGTGTTGCTAGATATAACACAGTATTGTTTCCTGTGTTGCTAGATATCACACAGTATTGTTTCCTGTGTTGCTAGATATCACACAGTATTGTCACCTGTGTTGCTAGATATCACACTGTATTGTCACCTGTGTTGCTATATATCACACAATATTGTCACCTGTGTTGCTAGATATCACACAATATTGCCACCTGTATTGCTAGATATCACATTATTGTCACCTTTGTTGCGAGATATCACAGTTTTGTCACCTATGTTACCTCAATGTCATATGGTGTTGTCACCAGTGTTGTTGCTAGTGTCATACAGTGTTGTCACATGGGTCTGTTTTGTTAGTTATTTCAAATCAATAAAACAGAGGAATGATTTGGGCACTGTGTTGCATAGCTATGCAAGAATTATTAAGCTGACATTCATACCTAATGGTGGCGTAACTGTGCAGGTTTTTTCAAACACTTCTTCTAAAGATCTTGTATCTGTATGTACAAAATAAAGTATGAATACAAAGTAACAATTGATTGCAGAAGTTCATTTTTAATTCATATACATCTCTATTCTATATAACATTATATATACATCTACAATAAATAGTGTGACTATATACTATTATATATACATCTACAATAAATAGTGTGACTATATACTTTTTTGAATGGCAGAATATTATGTGAATCAGAAAGTGCAGGTCATAACTGCACAGAGTGGGGATCATAGTGAGACGAGAATTATTTTCTGTCTTGTTCCTCTGAATATATTGAACAGTAAGTATTGAACTGAAAATTGCTAGATCAACAGGTCAAATGGGGAATAACACTGGAAGGTTTGACAGACCCCATAGCAAGCAGTTGTTGTGGTCCCCTCTGGTGATGACATGCCCACCTCTACTAGAATAAAATGAAATATTTAAGTGTTACTTAATTGGTGAATATTGATAATTGGTTGAATTTCCTATGAATATGCGATCTAATTACCTGTACTATCTTGGATAGTCCGATAATGGTTCTTGCTTGACTAAGGAAAAACATGTCACAACGGTCTGACTCAAATGAACTGATTGACCTGGACCAGTCTGGTCATTGGGTCCTTATATAGGAGACTAGTTACCCTGGCCTTTGAGATTCATTAGAAACTCACTATCACTATTATTAATTATACATTATTACCCTTATAATTTTGTAGTGCTGTGAGAAAACTACAAGAGTTACGATACTATATATGACATCCCCAGGAAATTGCACAGAATTGATTGGTTAATCCTCTTTCTCCTAAGTCCAGTGGACTATGGTGACTTTGCCAGCCCCTCTGACACACGTTTCATCCCAATTTGAACTCACTATGGCTCCCGCCAATCTATTAGTGAGAAATTAGTATTTGAACACCCCAGGGAAAAAGTAAACAACATTAAAATTATTTTCACCGTCATCATAATTTTGGTTTTAGTGGGTTTGACTCAACTTTATTCGACAATTCTTCTGATTGCTTAAACTAAAAGTAATTTGTTAACATTTCATAATTATAGTTGAAATTAAAAAAAATGTGAATTTGAGATAACTTATGTCCTCCTAATAAATTAATATTTTACTGGAAGGGGTATGCAGTGCATTTTTGTTCATATTATATTTAGGATACACAGCATATGCAAACATCACCTAGGTAACTTATGTCCTCCTAATAAATTAATATTTTACTGGAAGGGGTATGCAGTGCATTTTTGTTCATATTATATTTAGGATACACAGCATATGCAAACATCACCTAGGTAACTTATGTCTTCCAAATAAATTAATATTTTACTGGAAGGGGTATGCAGTGCATTTTTGTTCATATTATATTTAGGATACACAGCATATGCAAACATCACCTAGGTAACTTATGTCCTCCTAATAAATTAATATTTTACTGGAAGGGGTATGCAGTGCATTTTTGTTCATATTATATTTAGGATACACAGCATATGCAAACATCACCTAGGTAACTTATGTCCTCCTAATAAATTAATATTTTACTGGAAGGGGTATGAAGTGCATTTTTGTTCATATTATATTTAGGATACACAGCATATGCAAACATCACCTAGGTAACTTATGTCCTCCTAATAAATTAATATTTTACTGGAAGGGGTATGCAGTGCATTTTTGTTCATATTATATTTAGGATACACAGCATATGCAAACATCACCTAGGTAACTTATGTCCTCCTAATAAATTAATATTTTACTGGAAGGGGTATGCAGTGCATTTTTGTTCATATTATATTTAGGATACACAGCAAACAAACATCACCTAGGTAACTTATGTCCTCCTAATAAATTAATATTTTACTGGAAGGGGTATGCAGTGCATTTTTGTTCATATTATATTTAGGATACACAGCATATGCAAACATCACCTAGGTAACTTATGTCCTCCTAATAAATTAATATTTTACTGGAAGGGGTATGCAGTGCATTTTTGTTCATATTATATTTAGGATACACAGCATATGCAAACATCACCTAGGTAACTTATGTCCTCCAAATAAATTAATATTTTACTGGAAGGGGTATGCAGTGCATTTTTGTTCATATTATATTTAGGATACACAGCATATGCAAACATCACCTAGGTAACTTTCAACTTAGATTAAGCATAACAATACATATGTTTTGTGTTCTATTGCAAGTAGTCATCAAGTTGTCAGACATGCTCCAAACCCTCACATAAAACATTGTGTTCTATGCACATTTGATATGATGCCCACCATGTGTAAGACTGCTCTTTAAATGACAAAACAGTGTTCCCTCATGCAGTAAAATTCAGTTGCCTTTGTTTTTATATATACTCAGTCCATCTAAGAAATACAGAAGTCAACTGCAATCATTATTTTCATAATTCTGATGATATAAATTTAATAAAACTTATGTATATACATACTGTGAAGATAAATTTATCAATATGTATTCATGATCTAACTAAAATTAGAAAAAAACTTAATTCTATTCAGACTATTCATATTTGTGACTTATTTAAAGTGGTACGATTCAGTCATCGTCATAATTTTGTTGTCAACTCACAGCAAAGTAAGAATTAGATAAAATTAAGCAATATTTAGTATCTTTTATCAATAAAAAGAAAAAATGTAACCTTCAATCAAATTCAATAGAATTGTTTTAATATCCATGTTGTAATTGATTTCACATCACAAACTAATCAAAAATTTAGAATTTAGACAAGTCTTTAAAAAGGATATAATCAATCTAAGTGCATTTTTTTACATTCTGAAATCAAACCAAGGCACAAACAACCCCCACCCACCACCACCTAACCCTAATCATACAATAACATAACATAAAGATTTAGATAAAATTAATAAATATTTAGTATCTTCCATCAATAAAATAAAATGTAACCTTTTAGAATTTAAACAAATAGATATAACAAATCTAAGTGGATATTTTACATTCTGAAATCGAACCAAGTCAAATGACATATATGTCAAATGACATATATGCCTTCATAATAGTCCAATGCCTTCATTATAGTGTTGGTTTTAAGTTTATATCTAGAAAAGTGTTTGAGATATGAAAGTTATACATATTAATTAGGTAACATGACACGCCCACACCATCCCAACTCCATCACCCTTATTATTGTTAATTACTATTTGTTCCTAGAATGAACTTTTTATGTAAAACACACATTTCGAGTAGCATTTCTCTACATACTGGGGACCCTCCCCATTAATAATAGGCACATGCAAAGAAAGAACAAATTTGGTTCAAAAGGTTCTGAAAGACGACCTCGAAAGAATGGATGGATCGATGGATGAATGGAAACTGAATTAGAATATCCTTGTTTTGAACTTCCTTCGAATGAGGACTGAAAATAAAGAATTGAAAAGACCATCACAAAATGAACAAATCTGACAGATGTATTAAACCAATTGAGAATGACATTTTCAAGTAGAAATCAAAAATGGAATTGTTGACAGACAATCACCTATATAAACAGCTCCACCTTACCAATGACAGCAAAGCTAAAAATTGAGAATTGAAGATCTTACCATAAAATGAAGAAAAACTCCACCCAAAGTACAAGTCAAAAATAGCTTTTTTACCGAAAATGACAAAAATACATGCCATAAATAGAGAATTGAAGATATCATCATGAAATGAAAAAGATTTGACATGGGTCAACCCAATGCATGTGCACTATCAATAGCAGCATTGTTCAACCACACACTCACCAAGTTATGGAATTCCCAAAGGCATTCTGGTACTGCAATGTGGAAGGGATTATTTTAGAAATTTAAACTGAATAGGGAATGAAGTATTTACCATGTAAAGTGTTTACGCATGGTTACCATGGTCTAGTCATTCACAACATATTCACAGGAGCCAATATCCATAGTGTTTACGCATGGTTACCATGGTCTATTCATTCACAACATATTCACGGGAGTCAATATCCATAGTGTTAACGCATGGTTACCATGGTCTATTCATTCACAACATATTCACGGGAGTCAATATCCATAGTGTTTACGCATGGTTACCATGGTCTATTCATTCACAACATATTCACTGGAGTTAATATCCATAGTGTTTACGCATGGTTACAATGGTCTAGTCATTCACAACATATTCACTGGAGTCAATATCCATAGTGTTTACGCATGGTTACAATGGTCTAGTCATTCACAACATATTCACAGGAGTCAATATCCATAGTGTTTACACATGGTTACCATGGTCTGTTCATTCACAACATATTCACTGGAGTCAATATCCATAGTGTTTATGCATGGTTACAATGGTCTAGTCATTCACAACATATTCACAGGAGTCAATATCCATGGTGTTTACACATGGTTACCATGGTCTGTTCATTCACAACATATTCACAGGAGTCAATATCCATAGTGTTTACACATGGTTACCATGGTCTGTTTATTCACAACATATTCACAGGAGTCAATATCCATAGTGTTTACACATGGTTACCATGGTCTGTTCATTCACAACATATTCACAGGAGTCAATATCCATAGTGTTTATGCATGGTTACCATGGTCTGTTCATTCACAACATATTCACAGGAGTCAATATCCATAGTGTTTACGCATGGTTACCATGGTCTATTCATTCACAACATATTCACTGGAGTCAATATCCATAGTGTTTACACATGGTTACCATGGTCTATTCATTCACAACATAATCACAGGAGTCAATATCCATAGTGTTTACGCATGGTTACCATAGTCTATTCATTCACAACATATTCACAGGAGTCAATATCCATAGTGTTTACACATGGTTACCATGGTCTATTCATTCACAACATATTCACAGGAGTCAATATCCATAGTGTTTACACATGGTTACCATGGTCTTTTCATACACAACATATTCACGGGAGTCAATATCCATAGTGCTTACGCATGGTTACCATGGTCTATTCATTCAAAACATATTCACGGGAGTCAATATCCATAATGTTTACGCATGGTTACCATGGTCTATTCATTCACAACATATTCACAGGAGTCAATATCCATAGTGTTTACACATAGTTACCATGGTCTTTTCATACACAACATATTCACGGGAGTCAATATCCATAGTGCTTACGCATGGTTACCATGGTCTATTCATTCACAACATATTCAAGGGAGTCAATATCCATAGTGTTTACGCATGGTTACCATGGTCTATTCATTCCCAACATATTCACGGGAGTCAATAACCATAGTGTTTACGCATGGTTACCATGGTCTATTCATTCACAACATATTCACGGGAGTCTATATCCATAGTGTTTACGGATGGTTACCATGGTCTATTCATTCAAAACATATACACGGGAGTCAATATCCATAGTGTTTATGTATGGTTACCATGGTCTATTCATTCACAACATATTCACAGGAGTCTATATCCATAGTGTTTACGCATGGATACCATGGTCTATTCATTCACAACATATTCACTGGAGTCAATACCCATAGTGTTCACGCATGGTTACCATGGTCTATTCATAACATTTTCACAGGAGTCAATATCCATAGTGTTTACGCATGGTTACCATGGTCTATTCATTCATAACATATTCACAGGAGTCAATATCCATAGTGTTTACGCATGGTTACCATGGTCTATTCATTCACAACATATTCACGGAGTCTATATCCATAGTGTTTACGCATGGTTACCATGGTCTATTCATTCACAACATATTCACGGGAGTCAATATCAATAGTGTTTACGCATGGTTACTATGGTCTATTCATAACATTTTCACAGGAGTCAATATCCATAGTGTTTACGCATGGTTACCATGGTCTATTCATTCACAACATATTCACTGGAGTCAATATCCATAGTGTTTACGCATGGTTACAATGGTCTAGTCATTCACAACATATTCACTGGAGTCAATATCCATAGTGTTTACGCATGGTTACAATGGTCTTGTCATTCACAACATATTCACAGGAGTCAATATCCATAGTGTTTACACATGGTTACCATGGTCTGTTCATTCACAACATATTCACAGGAGTCAATATCCATAGAGTTTACGCATGGTTACAATGGTCTAGTCATTCACAACATATTCACAGGAGTCAATATCCATGGTATTTACACATGGTTACCATGGTCTGTTCATTCACAACATATTCACAGGAGTCAATATCCATAGTGTTTACACATGGTTACCATGGTCTGTTTATTCACAACATATTCACAGGCGTCAATATCCATAGTGTTTACACATGGTTAACATGGTCTGTTCATTCACAACATATTCACTGGAGTCAATACCCATAGTGTTCACGCATGGTTACCATGGTCTATTCATAACATTTTCACAGGAGTCAATATCCATAGTGTTTACGCATGGTTACCATGGTCTATTCATTCATAACATATTCACAGGAGTCAATATCCATAGTGTTTACGCATGGTTACCATGGTCTATTCATTCACAACATATTCACGGAGTCTATATCCATAGTGTTTACGCATGGTTACCATGGTCTATTCATTCACAACATATTCACGGGAGTCAATATCAATAATGTTTACGCATGGTTACTATGGTCTATTCATAACATTTTCACAGGAGTCAATATCCATAGTGTTTACGCATGGTTACCATGGTCTATTCATTCACAACATATTCACTGGAGTCAATATCCATAGTGTTTACGCATGGTTACAATGGTCTAGTCATTCACAACATATTCACTGGAATCAATATCCATAGTGTTTACGCATGGTTACAATGGTCTTGTCATTCACAACATATTCACAGGAGTCAATATCCATAGTGTTTACACATGGTTACCATGGTCTGTTCATTCACAACATATTCACAGGAGTCAATATCCATAGAGTTTACGCATGGTAACAATGGTCTAGTCATACACAACATATTCACGGGAGTCAATATCCATAGTGCTTACGCATGGTTACCATGGTCTATTCATTCAAAACATATTCACGGGAGTCAATATCCATAGTGTTTACGCATGGTTACCATGGTCTATTCATTCACAACATATTCACAGGAGTCAATATCCATAGTGTCTACACATAGTTACCATGGTCTTTTCATACACAACATATTCATGGGAGTCAATATCCATAGTGCTTACGCATGGTTACCATGGTCTATTCATTCACAACATATTCACGGGAGTCAATATCCATAGTGTTTACGCATGGTTACCATGGTCTATTCATTCCCAACATATTCACGGGAGTCAATAACCATAGTGTTTACGCATGGTTACCATGGTCTATTCATTCACAACATATTCACGGGAGTCTATATCCATAGTGTTTACGGATGGTTACCATGGTCTATTCATTCACAACATATACACGGGAGTCAATATCCATAGTGTTTATGTATGGTTACCATGGTCTATTCATTCACAACATATTCACAGGAGTCTATATCCATAGTGTTTACGCATGGATACCATGGTCTATTCATTCACAACATATTCACTGGAGTCAATACCCATAGTGTTCACGCATGGTTACCATGGTCTATTCATAACATTTTCACAGGAGTCAATATCCATAGTATTTAAGCATGGTTACCATGGTCTATTCATTCATAACATATTCACAGGAGTCAATATCCATAGTGTTTACGCATGGTTACCATGGTCTATTCATTCACAACATATTCACAGGAGTCTATATACATAGTGTTTACGCATGGTTACCATGGTCTATTCATTCACAACATATTCCCGGGAGTCAATATCAATAGTGTTTACGCATGGTTACTATGGTCTATTCATAACATTTTCACAGGAGTCAATATCCTTAGTGTTTACGCATGGTTACCATGGTCTATTCATTCATAACATATTCACAGGAGTCAATATCCATAGTGTTTACGCATGGTTACCATGGTCTATTCATAACATATTCACAGGAGTCAATATCCATAGTGTTTACGCATGGTTACCAAGGTCTATTCATTCATAGCATATTCACAGGAGTCAATATCCATAGTGTTTACACATGGTTACCATGGTCTATTCATTCACAACATATTCACAGGAGTCAATATGATACCAGCTGTCAGTTACACTCCATCCACACTGATATATCTACTGTATGCTGAAGACACTATTCAAATAGAACCATGCCAACAATATGATACCAGCTGTCAGTTACAATCCATCTACACTGATATATCTACTCTATACTGAAGACTCTACCCAAATAGAACCATACAAACAATATGATATCAGCTGTCAGTTACAATCCATCCACACTGATATATCTACTCTATACTGAAGACTCTACCCAAATAGAACCATACCAACAATATGATACCAGCTGTCACTTACAATCCACCCACACTGATATATCTACTATATACTGAAGACTCTACTCAAATAGAACCATGCCAACAATATGAAACCAGCTGTCAGTTACAATATATCCACATTGATATATCTACTCTATACTGAAGACTCTACCCAAATAGAACCATACCAACAATATGATACCAGCTGTCACTTACAATCCACCCACACTGATATATCTACTATATACTGAAGACTCTACCCAAATAGAACCATGCCAACAATATGATATCAGCTGTCAGTTACAATCCATCCACACTGATATATCTACTCTATACTGAAGACTCTACTCAAATAGAACCATACCAACAATATGATACCAACTGTCAGTTACAAGCCATCCACACTGATATATCTACTGTATACTGAAGACTCTACCCAAATAGAACCATGCCAACAATATGATATCAGCTGTCAGTTACAAGCCATCCACACTGATATATCTACTCCATACTGAAGACTCTACTCAAATAGAACCATACCAACAATATGATACCAAATGTCAGTTACAAGCCATCCACACTGATATATCAACTCTATACTGAAGACTCTACCCAAATAGAACCATACAAACAATATGATATCAGCTGTCAGTTACAATCCACCCACACTGATATATCTACTCTATACTGAAGACTCTACTCAAATAGAACCATACAAACAATATGATAGCAGCTGTCAGTTACAATACATCCTCACTGATATATCTACTCTATACTGAAGACTCTACCCAAATAGAACCGTACAAACAATATGCTACCAGCTGTCAGTTACAATTCATCTACACTGATATATCTACTCGGTACTGAAGACTCTACCCAAATAGAACCATACCAACAATATGATACCAGCTGTCAATAAAATCCATCCACACTGATATATCTACTCTATACTGAAGACTCTACCCAAATAGAACCATACAAACAATATGATATCAGCTGTCGGTTACAATCCACCCACACTGATATATCTACTCTATACTGAAGACTCTACTCAAATAGAACCATACCAACAATATGATATCAGCTTTCAGTTACAATCCACCCACACAGATATATCTACTCTATACTGAAGACTCGACTCAAATAGAACCATGCCAACAATATGATATCAGCTGTCAGTTACAATCCATCCACACTGATATATCTCCTCTATACTGAAGGCTCTACTCAAATAGAACCATACCAACAATATGATACCAGCTGTCAGTTACAATATATCCACACTGATATATCTACTCTATACTGAAGACTCTACTCAAATAGAACCATACCAACAATATGATACCAACTGTCAGTTGCAAGCCATCCACACTGATATATCTACTGTATGAAGACTCTACCCAAATAGAACCATGCCAACAATATGATATCAGCTGTCAGTTACAATCCACCCACACTGATATATCTACTCTATACTGAAGACTCTACCCAAATAGAACCATACCAACAATATGATACCAGCTGTCAATAAAATCAATCCACACTGATATATCTACTCTATACTGAAGACTCTACCCAAATAGAACCATACCAACAATATGATATCAGCTGTAAGTTACAATCCATCCACACTGATATATCTACTCTATACTGAAGACTCTACCCAAATAGAACCATACAAACAATATGATATCAGCTGTCAGTTACAATCCATCCACACTGATATATCTACTCTATTCTGAAGACTCTACCCAAATAGAACCATACAAACAATATGATATCAGCTGTCAGTTACAATCCACCCACACTGATATATATACCCTATACTGAAGACTCTACTCAAATAGAACCATACAAACAATATGATACCAACTGTCAGTTACAAGCCATCCACACTGATATATCTACTCTATACTGAAGACTCTACCCAAATAGCACCATACCAACAATATGATACCAGCTGTCACTTACAATCCACCCACACTGATATATCTACTATATACTGAAGACTCTACTCAAATAGAACCATACCAACAATATGATACCAGCTGTCAGTAACAATATATCCACGTTGATATATCTACTCTATACTGAAGACTATATCCAAATAGAAGCATACAAACAATATGATAGCAGCTGTCAGTTACAAGCCATCCACACTGATATATCTACTCTATACTGAAGACTCTACCCAAATAGAACCATGCCAACAATATGATATCAGCTGTCAGTTACAATCCATCCACACTGATATATCTACTCTATACTGAAGACTCTACGCAAATAGAACCATACCAACAATATGATACCAACTGTCAGTTACAAGCCATCCACACTGATATATCTACTGTATACTGAAGACTCTACCCAAATAGAACCATGCCAACAATATGATATCAGCTGTCAGTTACAAGCCATCCACTCTGATATATCTACTCCATCCTGAAGACTCTACTCAAATAGAACCATACCAACAATATGATACCAAATGTCAGTTACAAGCCATCCACACTGATATATCAACTCTATACTGAAGACTCTACCCAAATAGAACCATACAAACAATATGATATCAGCTGTCAGTTACAATCCACCCACACTGATATATCTACTCTATACTGAAGACACTACTCAAATAGAACCATACAAACAATATGATAGCAGCTGTCAGTTACAATACATCCACACTTATATATCTACTCTATACTGAAGACTCTACCCAAATAGAACCATACAAACAATATGCTACCAGCTGTCAGTTACAATCCACCCACACTGATATATCTACCGTATACTGAAGACTCTACTCAAATAGAACCATACAAACAATATGATACCAACTATCAGTTACAAGCCATCCACACTGATATATCTACTCTATACTGAAGACTCTACCCAAATAGAACCATGCCAACAATATGATATCAGCTGTCAATTACAAGCTATCCACACTGGTATATCTACTCTATACTGAAGACTCTACCCAAATAGAACCATACCAACAATATGATACCAGCTGTCACTTTCAATCAACCCACACTGATATATCTACTATATACTGAAGACTCTACTCAAATAGAACCATGCCAACAATATGATACCAGCTGTCAGTTACAATATATCCACATTGATATATCTACTCTATACTGAAGACTATGACCAAATAGAAGCATACAAACAATATGATAGCAGCTGTCAGTTACAAGCCATCCACACTGATATATCTACTCTATACTGAAGACTCTACCCAAATAGAACCATGCCAACAATATGATATCAGCTGTCAGTTACAATCCATCCACACTGATATATCTACTCTATACTGAAGACTCTTCTCAAATAGAACCATACCTACAATATGATACCAACTGTCAGTTACAAGCCATCCACACTGATATATCTACTGTATACTGAAGACTCTACCCAAATAGAACCATGCCAACAATATGATATCAGCTGTCAGTTACAAGCCATCCACACTGATATATCTACTCCATACTGAAGACTCTACTCAAATAGAACCATACCGACAATATGATACCAAATGTCAGTTACAAGCCATCCACACTGATATATCAACTCTATACTGAAGACTCTACCCAAATAGAACCATACAAACAATATGATATCAGCTGTCAGTTACAATCCATCCACACTAATATATCTACACTATACTGAAGACTCTACTCAAATAGAACCATACAAACAATATGATAGCAGCTGTCAGTTACAATACATCCACACTGATATATCTACTCTATACTGAAGACTCTACCCAAATAGAACCATACAAACAATATGATATCAGCTGTCGGTTACAATCCACCCACACTGATATATCTACTCTATACTGAAGACTCTACTCAAATAGAACCATACCAACAATATGATATCAGCTGTCAGTTACAATCCACCCACACAGATATATCTACTCTATACTGAAGACTCGACTCAAATAGAACCATGCCAACAATATGATATCAGCTGTCAGTTACAATCCATCCACACTGATATATCTCCTCTATACTGAAGACTCTACTCAAATAGAACCATACCAACAATATGATACCAGCTGTCAGTTACAATCCACCCACACTGATATATCTACTCTATACTGAAGACTCTACTCAAATAGAACCATACAAACAATATGATAGCAGCTGTCAGTTACAATACATCCTCACTGATATATCTACTCTATACTGAAGACTCTACCCAAATAGAACCATACAAACAATATGCTACCAGCTGTCAGTTACAATTCATCTACACTGATATATCTACTCGGTACTGAAGACTCTACCCAAATAGAACCATACCAACAATATGATACCAGCTGTCAATAAAATCCATCCACACTGATATATCTACTCTATACTGAAGACTCTACCCAAATAGAACCATACAAACAATATGATATCAGCTGTCGGTTACAATCCACCCACACTGATATATCTACTCTATACTGAAGACTCTACTCAAATAGAACCATACCAACAATATGATATCAGCTGTCAGTTACAATCCACCCACACAGATATATCTACTCTATACTGAAGACTCGACTCAAATAGAACCATGCCAACAATATGATATCATCTGTCAGTTACAATCCATCCACACTGATATATCTCCTCTATACTGAAGACTCTACTCAAATAGAACCATACCAACAATAAGATACCAGCTGTCAGTTACAATATATCCACACTGATATATCTACTCTATACTGAAGACTCTACTCAAATAAAACCATACCAACAATATGATACCAACTGTCAGTTGCAAGCCATCCACACTGATATATCTACTGTATGCTGAAGACTCTACCTAAATAGAACCATGCCAACAATATGATATCAGCTGTCAGTTACAATCCACCCACACTGATATATCTACTCTATACTGAAGACTCTACCCAAATAGAACCATACAAACATTATGATATCAGCTGTCAGTTACAATCCATCCACACTGATATATCTACTCTATACTGAAGACTCTACCCAAATAGAACCATACAAACAATATGATATCAGCTGTCAGTTACAATCCACCCACACTGATATATCTACTCTATACTGAAGACTCTACCCAAATAGAACCATACCAACAATATGATACCAGCTGTCACTTACAATCCACCCACACTGATATATCTACTATATACTGAAGACTCTACTCAAATAGAACCATGCCAACAATATGATACCAGCTGTCAGTTACAATATATCCACATTGATATATCTACTCTATACTGAAGACTATATCCAAATAGAAGCATACAAACAATATGATAGCAGCTGTCAGTTACAAGCCATCCACACTGATATATCTACTCTATACTGAAGACTCTACCCAAATAGAACCATGCCAACAATATGATATCAGCTGTCAGTTACAATCCATCCACACTGATATATCTACTCTATACTGAAGACTCTACTCAAATAGAACCATACCAACAATATGATACCAACTGTCAGTTACAAGCCATCCACACTGATATATCTACTGTATACTGAAGACTCTACCCAAATAGAACCATGCCAACAATATGATATCAGCTGTCAGTTACAATCCATCCACACTGATATATCAACTCCATACTGAAGACTCTACTCAAATAGAACCATACCAACAATATGATACCAAATGTCAGTTACAAGCCATCCACACTGATATATCAACTCTATACTGAAGACTCTACCCAAATCGAACCATACAAACAATATGATATCAGCTGTCAGTTACAATCCACCCACACTGATATATCTACTCTATACTGAAGACTCTACCCAAATAGAACCATACAAACAATATGCTACCAGCTGTCAGTTACAATTCATCTACACTGATATATCTACTCCGTACTGAAGACTCTACCCAAATAGAACCATACCAACAATATGATACCAGCTGTCATTAAAATCCATCCACAATGATATATCTACTCTATACTGAAGACTCTACCCAAATAGAACCATACAAACAATATGATATCAGCTGTCGGTTACAATCCACCCACACTGATATATCTACTCTATACTGAAGACTCTACTCAAATAGAACCATACCAACAATATGATATCAGCTGTCAGTTACAATCCACCCACACAGATATATCTACTCTATACTGAAGACTCGACTCAAATAGAACCATGCCAACAATATGATATCAGCTGTCAGTTACAATCCATCCACACTGATATATCTCCTCTATACTGAAGACTCTACCCAAATAGAACCATACAAACAATATGATATCAGCTGTCAGTTACAATCCACCCACACTGATATATCTACTCTATACTGAAGACTCTACTCAAATAGAACCATACCAACAATATGATATCAGCTGTCAGTTACAATCCACCCACACTGATATATCTACTCTATACTGAAGACTCTACTCAAATAGAACCATACCAACAATATGATATCAGCTGTCAGTTACAATCCACCCACACAGATATATCTACTCTATACTGAAGACTCGACTCAAATAGAACCATGCCAACAATATGATATCAGCTGTCAGTTACAATCCATCCACACTGATATATCTCCTCTATACTGAAGACTCTACTCAAATAGAACCATACCAACAATAAGATACCAGCTGTCAGTTACAATATATCCACACTGATATATCTACTCTATACTGAAGACTCTACTCAAATAGAACCATACAAACAATATGATACCAACTGTCAGTTGCAAGCCATCCACACTGATATATCTACTGTATGCTGAAGACTCTACCCAAATAGAACCATGCCAACAATATGATATCAGCTGTCAGTTACAATCCACCCAAACTGATATATCTACCCTATACTGAAGACTCTACTCAAATAGAACCATACAAACAATATGATACCAACTGTCAGTTACAAGCCATCCACACTGATATATCTACTCTATACTGAAGACTCTACCCAAATAGAACCATACCAACAATATGATACCAGCTGTCACTTACAATCCACCCACACTGATATATCTACTATATACTGAAGACTCTACTCAAATAGAACCATGCCAACAATATGATACCAGCTGTCAGTTACAATATATCCACATTGATATATCTACTCTATACTGGAGACTATATCCAAATAGAAGCATACAAACAATATGATAGCAGCTGTCAGTTACAAGCCATCCACACTGATATATCTACTCTATACTGAAGACTCTACCCAAATAGAACCATGCCAACAATATGATATCAGCTGTCAGTTACAATCCATCCACACTGATATATCTACTCTATACTGAAGACTCTACTCAAATAGAACCATACCAACAATATGATACCAACTGTCAGTTACAAGCCATCCACACTGATATATCTACTGTATACTGAAGACTCTACCCAAATAGAACCATGCCAACAATATGATATCAGCTGTCAGTTACAATCCATCCACACTGATATATCTACTCCATACTGAAGACTCTACTCAAATAGAACCATACCAACAATATGATACCAAATGTCAGTTACAAGCCATCCACACTGATATATCAACTCTATACTGAAGACTCTACCCAAATAGAACCATACAAACAATATGATATCAGCTGTCAGTTACAATCCACCCACACTGATATATCTACTCTATACTGAAGACTCTACCCAAATAGAACCATACAAACAATATGCTACCAGCTGTCAGTTACAATTCATCTACACTGATATATCTACTCCGTACTGAAGACTCTACCCAAATAGAACCATACCAACAATATGATACCAGCTGTCAATAAAATCCATCCACAATGATATATCTACTCTATACTGAAGACTCTACCCAAATAGAACCATACAAACAATATGATATCAGCTGTCGGTTACAATCCACCCACACTGATATATCTACTCTATACTGAAGACTCTACTCAAATAGAACCATACCAACAATTTGATATCAGCTGTCAGTTACAATCCATCCACACTGATATATCTCCTCTATACTGAAGACTCTACTCAAATAGAACCATACCAACAATAAGATACCAGCTGTCAGTTACAATATATCCACACTGATATATCTACTCTATACTGAAGACTCTACTCAAATAGAACCATACAAACAATATGATACCAACTGTCAGTTGCAAGCCATCCACACTGATATATCTACTGTATGCTGAAGACTCTACCCAAATAGAACCATGCCAACAATATGATATCAGCTGTCAGTTACAATCCACCCACACTGATATATCTACCCTATACTGAAGACTCTACTCAAATAGAACCATACAAACAATATGATACCAACTGTCAGTTACAAGCCATCCACACTGATATATCTACTCTATACTGAAGACTCTACCCAAATAGAACCATACCAACAATATGATACCAGCTGTCACTTACAATCCACCCACACTGATATATCTACTATATACTGAAGACTCTACTCAAATAGAACCATGCCAACAATATGATACCAGCTGTCAGTTACAATATATCCACATTGATATATCTACTCTATACTGGAGACTATATCCAAATAGAAGCATACAAACAATATGATAGCAGCTGTCAGTTACAAGCCATCCACACTGATATATCTACTCTATACTGAAGACTCTACCCAAATAGAACCATGCCAACAATATGATATCAGCTGTCAGTTACAATCCATCCACACTGATATATCTACTCTATACTGAAGACTCTACTCAAATAGAACCATACCAACAATATGATACCAACTGTCAGTTACAAGCCATCCACACTGATATATCTACTGTATACTGAAGACTCTACCCAAATAGAACCATGCCAACAATATGATATCAGCTGTCAGTTACAATCCATCCACACTGATATATCTACTCCATACTGAAGACTCTACTCAAATAGAACCATACCAACAATATGATACCAAATGTCAGTTACAAGCCATCCACACTGATATATCAACTCTATACTGAAGACTCTACCCAAATAGAACCATACAAACAATATGATATCAGCTGTCAGTTACAATCCACCCACACTGATATATCTACTCTATACTGAAGACTCTACCCAAATAGAACCATACAAACAATATGCTACCAGCTGTCAGTTACAATTCATCTACACTGATATATCTACTCCGTACTGAAGACTCTACCCAAATAGAACCATACCAACAATATGATACCAAATGTCAGTTACAAGCCATCCACACTGATATATCAACTCTATACTGAAGACTCTACCCAAATAGAACCATACAAACAATATGATATCAGCTGTCAGTTACAATCCACCCACACTGATATATCTACTCTATACTGAAGACTCTACCCAAATAGAACCATACAAACAATATGCTACCAGCTGTCAGTTACAATTCATCTACACTGATATATCTACTCCGTACTGAAGACTCTACCCAAATAGAACCATACCAACAATATGATACCAGCTGTCAATAAAATCCATCCACAATGATATATCTACTCTATACTGAAGACTCTACCCAAATAGAACCATACAAACAATATGATATCAGCTGTCGGTTACAATCCACCCACACTGATATATCTACTCTATACTGAAGACTCTACTCAAATAGAACCATACCAACAATTTGATATCAGCTGTCAGTTACAATCCATCCACACTGATATATCTCCTCTATACTGAAGACTCTACTCAAATAGAACCATACCAACAATAAGATACCAGCTGTCAGTTACAATATATCCACACTGATATATCTACTCTATACTGAAGACTCTACTCAAATAGAACCATACAAACAATATGATACCAACTGTCAGTTGCAAGCCATCCACACTGATATATCTACTGTATGCTGAAGACTCTACCCAAATAGAACCATGCCAACAATATGATATCAGCTGTCAGTTACAATCCACCCACACTGATATATCTACCCTATACTGAAGACTCTACTCAAATAGAACCATACAAACAATATGATACCAACTGTCAGTTACAAGCCATCCACACTGATATATCTACTCTATACTGAAGACTCTACCCAAATAGAACCATACCAACAATATGATACCAGCTGTCACTTACAATCCACCCACACTGATATATCTACTATATACTGAAGACTCTACTCAAATAGAACCATGCCAACAATATGATACCAGCTGTCAGTTACAATATATCCACATTGATATATCTACTCTATACTGGAGACTATATCCAAATAGAAGCATACAAACAATATGATAGCAGCTGTCAGTTACAAGCCATCCACACTGATATATCTACTCTATACTGAAGACTCTACCCAAATAGAACCATGCCAACAATATGATATCAGCTGTCAGTTACAATCCATCCACACTGATATATCTACTCTATACTGAAGACTCTACTCAAATAGAACCATACCAACAATATGATACCAACTGTCAGTTACAAGCCATCCACACTGATATATCTACTGTATACTGAAGACTCTACCCAAATAGAACCATGCCAACAATATGATATCAGCTGTCAGTTACAATCCATCCACACTGATATATCTACTCCATACTGAAGACTCTACTCAAATAGAACCATACCAACAATATGATACCAAATGTCAGTTACAAGCCATCCACACTGATATATCAACTCTATACTGAAGACTCTACCCAAATAGAACCATACAAACAATATGATATCAGCTGTCAGTTACAATCCACCCACACTGATATATCTACTCTATACTGAAGACTCTACCCAAATAGAACCATACAAACAATATGCTACCAGCTGTCAGTTACAATTCATCTACACTGATATATCTACTCCGTACTGAAGACTCTACCCAAATAGAACCATACCAACAATATGATACCAGCTGTCAATAAAATCCATCCACAATGATATATCTACTCTATACTGAAGACTCTACCCAAATAGAACCATACAAACAATATGATATCAGCTGTCGGTTACAATCCACCCACACTGATATATCTACTCTATACTGAAGACTCTACTCAAATAGAACCATACCAACAATTTGATATCAGCTGTCAGTTACAATCCACCCACACAGATATATCTACTCTATACTGAAGACTCGACTCAAATAGAACCATGCCAACAATATGATATCAGCTGTCAGTTACAATCCACCCACACTGATATATCTACTCTATACTGAAGACTCTATCCAAATAGAACCATACCAACAATATGATAACAGCTGTCAGTTACAATCCATCCACACTGATATATCTACTCTATACTGAAGACTCTACCCAAATAGAACCATGCCAACAATATGATATCAGCTGTCAGTTACAATCCACCCACACTGATATATCTACTCTATACTGAAGACTCTACTCAAATAGAACCATACAAACAATATGATACCAACTGTCAGTTACAAGCCATCCACACTGATATATCTACTCTATACTGAAGACTCTACCCAAATAGAACCATGCCAACAATATGATATCAGCTGTCAATTACAAGCCATCCACACTGATATATCTACTCTATACTGAAGACTTTACCCAAATAGAACCATACCAACAATATGATACCAGCTGTCACTTACAATCCACCCACACTGATATATCTACTATATACTGAAGACTCTACTCAAATAGAACCATACCAACAATATGATACCAACTGTCAGTTACAAGCCATCCACACTGATATATCTACTCTATACTGAAGACTCTACCCAAATAAAACCATGCCAACAAAATGATATCAGCTGTCAGTTACAATCCACCCACACTGATATATCTACTCTATACTGAAGACTCTACTCAAATAGAACCATACAAACAATATGATAGCAGCTGTCAGTTACAATCCATCCACACTGATATATCTACTCTATACTGAAGACTCTACCCAAATAGAACCATACCAACAATATGCTACCAGCTGTCAGTTACAATCCATCTACACTGATATATCTACTCCGTACTGAAGACTCTACCCAAATAGAACCATACCAACAATATGATACCAGCTGTCAGTTGCAATCCATCCACACTGATATATCTACTCTATACTGAAGACTCTACCCAAATAGAACCTTACAAACAATATGATAGCAGCTGTCAGTAACAATCCATCCACACTGATATATCTACTCTATACTGAAGACTCTACCCAAATAGAACCTTACAAACAATATGATAGCAGTTGTCAGTTACGATCCATCTACACTGATATATCTACTCTATACTGAAGACTCTACCCAAATAGAACCATGCCAACAATATGATATCAGCTGTCAATTACAAGCCATCCACACTGATATATCTACTCTATACTGAAGACTCTACCCAAATAGAACCATACCAACAATATGATACCAGCTGTCACTTACAATCCACCCACACTGATATATCTACTATATACTGAAGACTCTACTCAAATAGAACCATGCCAACAATATGATACCAGCTGTCAGTTACAATATATCCACATTGATATATCTACTCTATACTGAAGACTATATCCAAATAGAAGCATACAAACAATATGATAGCAGCTGTCAGTTACAAGCCATCCACACTGACATATCTACTCTATACTGAAGACTCTACCCAAATAGAACCATGCCAACAATATGATATCAGCTGTCAGTTACAATCCATCCACACTGATATATCTACTCTATACTGAAGACTCTACTCAAATAGAACCATACCAACAATATGATACCAACTGTCAGTTACAAGCAATCCACACTGATATATCTACTCTATACTGAAGACTCTACCCAAATAGAACCATGCCAACAATATGATATCAGCTGTCAGTTACAAGCCATCCACACTGATATATCTACTCTATACTGAAGACTCTACTCAAATTGAACCATACCAACAATATGATACCAAATGTCAGTTACAAGCCATCCACACTGATATATCAACTCTATACTGAAGACTCTACCCAAATAGAACCATACAAACAATATGATATCAGCTGTCAGTTACAATCCATCCACACTGATATATTTACTCTATACTGAAGACTCTAGCCAAATAGAACCAAACAAACAATATGCTACCAGCTGTCAGTTACAATTCATCTACACTGATATATCTACTCCGTACTGAAGACTCTACCCAAATAGAACCATACCAACAATATGATACCAGCTGTCAATAAAATCCATCCACACTGATATATCTACTCTATACTGAAGACTCTACTCAAATAGAACCATACCAACAATATGATACCAACTGTCAGTTACAAGCCATCCACACTGATATATCTACTCTATACTGAAGACTCTACCCAAATAAAACCATGCCAACAAAATGATATCAGCTGTCAGTTACAATCCATCCACACTGATATATCTACTCTATACTGAAGACTCTACTCAAATAGAACCATACAAACAATATGATAGCAGCTGTCAGTTACAACCCATCCACACTGATATATCTACTCTATACTGAAGACTCTACCCAAATAGAACCATACCAACAATATGCTACCAGCTGTCAGTTACAATCCATCTACACTGATATATCTACTCCGTACTGAAGACTCTACCCAAATAGAACCATACCAACAATATGATACCAGCTGTCAGTTACAATCCATCCACACTGATATATCTACTCTATACTGAAGACTCTACCCAAATAGAACCTTACAAACAATATGATAGCAGCTGTCAGTAAAAATCCATCCACACTGATATATCTACTCTATACTGAAGACTCTACCCAAATAGAACCTTACAAACAATATGATAGCAGCTGTCAGTTACGATCCATCTACACTGGTATATCTACTCTATACTGAAGACTCTACCCAAATAGAACCATGCCAACAATATGATATCAGCTGTCAATTACAAGCCATCCACACTGATATATCTACTCTATACTGAAGACTCTACCCAAATAGAACCATACCAACAATATGATACCAGCTGTCACTTACAATCCACCCACACTGATATATCTACTATATACTGAAGACTCTACTCAAATAGAACCATGCCAACAATATGATACCAGCTGTCAGTTACAATATATCCACATTGATATATCTACTCTATACTGAAGACTATATCCAAATAGAAGCATACAAACAATATGATAGCAGCTGTCAGTTACAAGCCATCCACACTGATATATCTACTCTATACTGAACACTCTACCCAAATAGAACCATGCCAACAATATGATATCAGCTGTCAGTTACAATCCATCCACACTGATATATCTACTCTATACTGAAGACTCTACTCAAATAGAACCATACCAACAATATGATATCAACTGTTAGTTACAAGCCATCCACACTGATATATCTACTCTATACTGAAGACTCTACCCAAATAAAACCATGCCAACAAAATGATATCAGCTGTCAGTTACAATCCATCCACACTGATATATCTACTCTATACTGAAGACTCTACCCAAATAGAACCATGCCAACAATATGATATCAGCTGTCAGTTACAATCCATCCACACTGATATATCTACTCTATACTGAAGACTCTACTCAAATAGAACCATACAAACAATATGATAGCAGCTGTCAGTTACAATCCATCCACACTGATATATCTACTCTATACTGAAGACTCTACCCAAATAGAACCATACCAACAATATGCTACCAGCTGTCAGTTACAATCCATCTACACTGATATATCTACTCCGTACTGAAGACTCTACCCAAATAGAACCATACCAACAATATGATACCAGCTGTCAGTTACAATCCATCCACACTGATATATCTACTCTATACTGAAGACTCTACCCAAATAGAACCTTACAAACAATATGATAGCAGCTGTCAGTAAAAATCCATCCACACTGATATATCTACTCTATACTGAAGACTCTACCCAAATAGAACCTTACAAACAATATGATAGCAGCTGTCAGTTACGATCCATCTACACTGATATATCTACTCTATACTGAAGACTCTACCCAAATAGAACCATGCCAACAATATGATATCAGCTGTCAATTACAAGCCATCCACACTGATATATCTACTCTATACTGAAGACTCTACCCAAATAGAACCATACCAACAATATGATACCAGCTGTCAGTTACAAGCCATCCACACTGCTATATCTACTCTATACTGAAGACTCTACTCAAATAGAACCATACCAACAATATGATACCAAATGTCAGTTACAAGCCATCCACACTGATATATCAACTCTATACTGAAGACTCTACCCAAATAGAACCATACCAACAATATGATATCAGCTGTCAGTTACAATCCACCCACACTGATATATCTACTCTATACTGAAGACTCTACTCAAATAGAACCATACAAACAATATGATAGCAGCTGTCAGTTACAATACATCCTCACTGATATATCTACTCAATACTGAAGACTCTACCCAAATAGAACCATACAAACAATATGCTACCAGCTGTCAGTTACAATTCATCTACACTGATATATCTACTCGGTACTGAAGACTATATCCAAATAGAAGCATACAAACAATATGATAGCAGCTGTCAGTTACAAGCCATCCACACTGAAATATCTACTCTATACTGAAGACTCTACCCAAATAGAACCATGCCAACAATATGATATCAGCTGTCAGTTACAATCCATCCACACTGATATATCTACTCTATACTGAAGACTCTACTCAAATAGAACCATACCAACAATATGATATCAGCTGTCAGTTACAATCCACCCACACAGATATATCTACTCTATACTGAAGACTCGACTCAAATAGAACCATGCCAACAATATGATACCAGCTGTCAGTTACAATATATCCACATTGATATATCTACTCTATACTGAAGACTATATCCAAATAGAAGCATACAAACAATATGATAGCAGCTGTCAGTTACAATCCATCCACACTGATATATCTACTCTATACTGAAGACTCTACCCAAATAGAACCATACCAACAATATAATACCATCTATCAGTTACAATCCATCCACACTGATATATCTACTCTATACTGAAGACTCTACTCAAATAGAACCATGCCAACAATATGATATCAGCTGTTAGTTACAATCCACCCACACTGTTATTTCTACTCTATACTGAAGACTCTACTCAAATAGAACCATACCAACAATATGATACCAACTGTCGGTTACAAGCCATCCACACTGATATATCTACTCTATACTGAAGACTCTACCCATATAGAACCATACCAACAATATGATACCAGCTGTCAGTTACAAGCCATCCACACTGCTATATCTACTCTATACTGAAGACTCTACTCAAATAGAACCATACCAACAATATGATACCAAATGTCAGTTACAAGCCATCCACACTGATATATCAACTCTATACTGAAGACTCTACCCAAATAGAACCATACCAACAATATGATATCAGCTGTCAGTTACAATCCACCCACACTGATATATCTACTCTATACTGAAGACTCTACTCAAATAGAACCATACAAACAATATGATAGCAGCTGTCAGTTACAATACATCCTCACTGATATATCTACTCTATACTGAAGACTCTACCCAAATAGAACCATACAAACAATATGCTACCAGCTGTCAGTTACAATTCATCTACACTGATATATCTACTCGGTACTGAAGACTATATCCAAATATAAGCATACAAACAATATGATAGCAGCTGTCAGTTACAAGCCATCCACACTGAAATATCTACTCTATACTGAAGACTCTACCCAAATAGAACCATGCCAACAATATGATATCAGCTGTCAGTTACAATCCATCCACACTGATATATCTACTCTATACTGAAGACTCTACTCAAATAGAACCATACCAACAATATGATACCAACTGTCAGTTACAAGCCATCCACACTGATATATCTACTCTATACTGAAGACTCTACCCAAATAGAACCATGCCAACAATATGATATCAGCTGTCAGTTACAAGCCATCCACACTGATATATCTACTCTATACTGAAGACTCTACTCAAATAGAACCATACCAACAATATGATACCAAATGTCAGTTACAAGCCATCCACACTGATATATCAACTCTATACTGAAGACTCTACCCAAATAGAACCATACAAACAATATGATATCAGCTGTCAGTTACAATCCACCCACACTGATATATCTAATCTATACTGAAGACTCTACTCAAATAGAACCATACAAACAATATGATAGCAGCTGTCAGTTACAATCCATCCACACTGATATATCTACTCTATACTGAAGACTCTACCCAAATAGAACCATACAAACAATATGCTACCAGCTGTCAGTTACAATTCATCTACACTGATATATCTACTCCGTACTGAAGACTCTACCCAAATAGAACCATACCAACAATATGATACCAGCTGTCAATAAAATCCATCCACACTGATATATCTACTCTATACTGAAGACTCTACCCAAATAGAACCATACAAACAATATGATATCAGCTGTCAGTTACAATCCACCCACACTGATATATCTACTCTATACTGAAGACTCTACTCAAATAGAACCATACCAACAATATGATATCAGCTGTCAGTTACAATCCACCCACACAGATATATCTACTCTATACTGAAGACTCGACTCAAATAGAACCATGCCAACAATATGATACCAGCTGTCAGTTACAATATATCCACATTGATATATCTACTCTATACTGAAGACTATATCCAAATAGAAGCATACAAACAATATGATAGCAGCTGTCAGTTACAATCCATCCACACTGATATATCTACTCTATACTGAAGACTCTACCCAAATAGAACCATACCAACAATATAATACCATCTATCAGTTACAATCCATCCACACTGATATATCTACTCTATACTGAAGACTCTACTCAAATAGAACCATGCCAACAATATGATATCAGCTGTTAGTTACAATCCACCCACACTGATATTTCTACTCTATACTGAAGACTCTACTCAAATAGAACCATACCAACAATATGATACCAACTGTCGGTTACAAGCCATCCACACTGATATATCTACTCTATACTGAAGACTCTACCCATATAGAACCATACCAACAATATGATACCAGCTGTCAGTTACAAGCCATCCACACTGCTATATCTACTCTATACTGAAGACTCTACTCAAATAGAACCATACCAACAATATGATACCAAATGTCAGTTACAAGCCATCCACACTGATATATCAACTCTATACTGAAGACTCTACCCAAATAGAACCATACCAACAATATGATATCAGCTGTCAGTTACAATCCACCCACACTGATATATCTACTCTATACTGAAGACTCTACTCAAATAGAACCATACAAACAATATGATAGCAGCTGTCAGTTACAATACATCCTCACTGATATATCTACTCTATACTGAAGACTCTACCCAAATAGAACCATACAAACAATATGCTACCAGCTGTCAGTTACAATTCATCTACACTGATATATCTACTCGGTACTGAAGACTATATCCAAATAGAAGCATACAAACAATATGATAGCAGCTGTCAGTTACAAGCCATCCACACTGAAATATCTACTCTATACTGAAGACTCTACCCAAATAGAACCATGCCAACAATATGATATCAGCTGTCAGTTACAATCCATCCACACTGATATATCTACTCTATACTGAAGACTCTACTCAAATAGAACCATACCAACAATATGATACCAACTGTCAGTTACAAGCCATCCACACTGATATATCTACTGTATACTGAAGACTCTACCCAAATAGAACCATGCCAACAATATGATATCAGCTGTCAGTTACAAGCCATCCACACTGATATATCTACTCCATCCTGAAGACTCTACTCAAATAGAACCATACCAACAATATGATATCAGCTGTCAGTTACAATCCACCCACACAGATATATCTACTCTATACTGAAGACTCGACTCAAATAGAACCATGCCAACAATATGATACCAGCTGTCAGTTACAATATATCCACATTGATATATCTACTCTATACTGAAGACTATATCCAAATAGAAGCATACAAACAATATGATAGCAGCTGTCAGTTACAATCCATCCACACTGATATATCTACTCTATACTGAAGACTCTACCCAAATAGAACCATACCAACAATATAATACCATCTATCAGTTACAATCCATCCACACTGATATATCTACTCTATACTGAAGACTCTACTCAAATAGAACCATGCCAACAATATGATATCAGCTGTTAGTTACAATCCACCCACACTGTTATTTCTACTCTATACTGAAGACTCTACTCAAATAGAACCATACCAACAATATGATACCAACTGTCGGTTACAAGCCATCCACACTGATATATCTACTCTATACTGAAGACTCTACCCATATAGAACCATACCAACAATATGATACCAGCTGTCAGTTACAAGCCATCCACACTGCTATATCTACTCTATACTGAAGACTCTACTCAAATAGAACCATACCAACAATATGATACCAAATGTCAGTTACAAGCCATCCACACTGATATATCAACTCTATACTGAAGACTCTACCCAAATAGAACCATACCAACAATATGATATCAGCTGTCAGTTACAATCCACCCACACTGATATATCTACTCTATACTGAAGACTCTACTCAAATAGAACCATACAAACAATATGATAGCAGCTGTCAGTTACAATACATCCTCACTGATATATCTACTCTATACTGAAGACTCTACCCAAATAGAACCATACAAACAATATGCTACCAGCTGTCAGTTACAATTCATCTACACTGATATATCTACTCGGTACTGAAGACTATATCCAAATATAAGCATACAAACAATATGATAGCAGCTGTCAGTTACAAGCCATCCACACTGAAATATCTACTCTATACTGAAGACTCTACCCAAATAGAACCATGCCAACAATATGATATCAGCTGTCAGTTACAATCCATCCACACTGATATATCTACTCTATACTGAAGACTCTACTCAAATAGAACCATACCAACAATATGATACCAACTGTCAGTTACAAGCCATCCACACTGATATATCTACTGTATACTGAATACTCTACCCAAATAGAACCATGCCAACAATATGATATCAGCTGTCAGTTACAAGCCATCCACACTGATATATCTACTCCATACTGAAGACTCTACTCAAATAGAACCATACCAACAATATGATAGCAAATGTCAGTTACAAGCCAGCCACACTGATATATCAACTCTATACTGAAGACTCTACCCAAATAGAACCATACAAACAATATGATATCAGCTGTCAGTTACAATCCACCCACACTGATATATCTACTCTATACTGAAGACTCTACTCAAATAGAACCAAACAAACAATATGATAGCAGCTGTCAGTTACAATACATCCACACTGATATATCTACTCTATACTGAAGACTCTACCCAAATAGAACCATACAAACAATATGCTACCAGCTGTCAGTTACAATTCATCTACACTGATATATCTACTCCGTACTGAAGACTCTACCCAAATAGAACCATACCAACAATATGATACCAGATGTCAATAAAATCCATCCACACTGATATATCTACTCTATACTGAAGACTCTACCCAAATAGAACCATACAAACAATATGATATCAGCTGTCGGTTACAATCCACCCACACTGATATTTCTACTCTATACTGAAGACTCTACTCAAATAGAACCATACCAACAATATGATATCAGCTGTCAGTTACAATCCACCCACACTGATATATCTACTCTATACTGAAGACTCCACTCAAATAGAACCATACCAACAATATGATACCAGCTGTCAGTTACAATCCATCCACACTGATATATCTACTCTATACTGAAGACTCTACTCAAATAGAACCATACCAACAATATGATATCAGCTGTCAGTTACAATCCACCCACACTGATATATCTACTCTATACCGAAGACTCTACTCAAATAGAACCATACCAACAATATGATACCAGCTGTCAGTTACAATCCATCCACACTGATATATCTACTCTATACTGAAGACTCTACCCAAATTGAACCATACAAACAATATGATATCAGCTGTCAGTTACAATCCACCCACACTGATATATCTACTCTATACTGAAGACTCTATCCAAATAGAACCATACCAACAATATGATACCAGCTGTCAGTTACAATCCATCCACACTGATATATCTACTCTATACTGAAGACTCTACCCAAATAGAACCATACAAACAATATGATATCAGCTGTCAGTTACAATCCACCCACACTGATATATCTACCCTATACTGAAGACTCTACTCAAATAGAACCATACAAACAATATGATACCAACTGTCAGTTACAAGCCATCCACACTGATATATCTACTCTATACTGAAGACTCTACCCAAATAGAACCATGCCAACAATATGATATCAGCTGTCAATTACAAGCCATCCACACTGATATATCTACTCTATACTGAAGACTCTACCCAAATAGAACCATACCAACAATATGATACCAGCTGTCACTTACAATCCACCCACACTGATATATCTACTATATACTGAAGACTCTACTCAAATAGAACCATACCAACAATATGATACCAACTGTCAGTTACAAGCCATCCACACTGATATATCTACTCTATACTGAAGACTCTACCCAAATAAAACCATGCCAACAAAATGATATCAGCTGTCAGTTACAATCCACCCACACTGATATATCTACTCTATACTGAAGACTCTACTCAAATAGAACCATACAAACAATATGATACCAGCTGTCACTTACAATCCACCCACACTGATATATCTACTATATACTGAAGACTCTACTCAAATAGAACCATACCAACAATATGATACCAACTGTCAGTTACAAGCCATCCACACTGATATATCTACTCTATACTGAAGACTCTACCCAAATAAAACCATGCCAACAAAATGATATCAGCTGTCAGTTACAATCCACCCACACTGATATATCTACTCTATACTGAAGACTCTACTCAAATAGAACCATACAAACAATATGATAGCAGCTGTCAGTTACAATCCATCCACACTGAAATATCTACTCTATACTGAAGACTCTACCCAAATAGAACCATGCCAACAATATGATATCAGCTGTCAGTTACAATCCATCCACACTGATATATCTACTCTATACTGAAGACTCTACTCAAATAGAACCATACCAACAATATGATACCAACTGTCAGTTACAATCCATCCACACTGATATATCTACTGTATACTGAAGACTCTACCCAAATAGAACCATGCCAACAATATGATATCAGCTGTCAGTTACAAGCCATCCACACTGATATATCTACTCCATCCTGAAGACTCTACTCAAATAGAACCATACCAACAATATGATATCAGCTGTCAGTTACAATCCACCCACACAGATATATCTACTCTATACTGAAGACTCGACTCAAATAGAACCATGCCAACAATATGATACCAGCTGTCAGTTACAATATATCCACATTGATATATCTACTCTATACTGAAGACTATATCCAAATAGAAGCATACAAACAATATGATAGCAGCTGTCAGTTACAATCCATCCACACTGATATATCTACTCTATACTGAAGACTCTACCCAAATAGAACCATACCAACAATATAATACCATCTATCAGTTACAATCCATCCACACTGATATATCTACTCTATACTGAAGACTCTACTCAAATAGAACCATGCCAACAATATGATATCAGCTGTTAGTTATAATCCACGCACACTGTTATTTCTACTCTATACTGAAGACTCTACTCAAATAGAACCATACCAACAATATGATACCAACTGTCGGTTACAAGCCATCCACACTGATATATCTACTCTATACTGAAGACTCTACCCATATAGAACCATACCAACAATATGATACCAGCTGTCAGTTACAAGCCATCCACACTGCTATATCTACTCTATACTGAAGACTCTACTCAAATAGAACCATACCAACAATATGATACCAAATGTCAGTTACAAGCCATCCACACTGATATATCAACTCTATACTGAAGACTCTACCCAAATAGAACCATACCAACAATATGATATCAGCTGTCAGTTACAATCCACCCACACTGATATATCTACTCTATACTGAAGACTCTACTCAAATAGAACCATACAAACAATATGATAGCAGCTGTCAGTTACAATACATCCTCACTGATATATCTACTCTATACTGAAGACTCTACCCAAATAGAACCATACAAACAATATGCTACCAGCTGTCAGTTACAATTCATCTACACTGATATATCTACTCGGTACTGAAGACTATATCCAAATAGAAGCATACAAACAATATGATAGCAGCTGTCAGTTACAAGCCATCCACACTGAAATATCTACTCTATACTGAAGACTCTACCCAAATAGAACCATGCCAACAATATGATATCAGCTGTCAGTTACAATCCATCCACACTGATATATCTACTCTATACTGAAGACTCTACTCAAATAGAACCATACCAACAATATGATACCAACTGTCAGTTACAAGCCATCCACACTGATATATCTACTGTATACTGAAGACTCTACCCAAATAGAACCATGCCAACAATATGATATCAGCTGTCAGTTACAAGCCATCCACACTGATATATCTACTCCATACTGAAGACTCTACTCAAATAGAACCATACCAACAATATGATAGCAAATGTCAGTTACAAGCCAGCCACACTGATATATCAACTCTATACTGAAGACTCTACCCAAATAGAACCATACAAACAATATGATATCAGCTGTCAGTTACAATCCACCCACACTGATATATCTACTCTATACTGAAGACTCTACTCAAATAGAACCAAACAAACAATATGATAGCAGCTGTCAGTTACAATACATCCACACTGATATATCTACTCTATACTGAAGACTCTACCCAAATAGAACCATACAAACAATATGCTACCAGCTGTCAGTTACAATTCATCTACACTGATATATCTACTCCGTACTGAAGACTCTACCCAAATAGAACCATACCAACAATATGATACCAGATGTCAATAAAATCCATCCACACTGATATATCTACTCTATACTGAAGACTCTACCCAAATAGAACCATACAAACAATATGATATCAGCTGTCGGTTACAATCCACCCACACTGATATTTCTACTCTATACTGAAGACTCTACTCAAATAGAACCATACCAACAATATGATATCAGCTGTCAGTTACAATCCACCCACACTGATATATCTACTCTATACTGAAGACTCCACTCAAATAGAACCATACCAACAATATGATACCAGCTGTCAGTTACAATCCATCCACACTGATATATCTACTCTATACTGAAGACTCTACTCAAATAGAACCATACCAACAATATGATATCAGCTGTCAGTTACAATCCACCCACACTGATATATCTACTCTATACCGAAGACTCTACTCAAATAGAACCATACCAACAATATGATACCAGCTGTCAGTTACAATCCATCCACACTGATATATCTACTCTATACTGAAGACTCTACCCAAATTGAACCATACAAACAATATGATATCAGCTGTCAGTTACAATCCACCCACACTGATATATCTACTCTATACTGAAGACTCTATCCAAATAGAACCATACCAACAATATGATACCAGCTGTCAGTTACAATCCATCCACACTGATATATCTACTCTATACTGAAGACTCTACCCAAATAGAACCATACAAACAATATGATATCAGCTGTCAGTTACAATCCACCCACACTGATATATCTACCCTATACTGAAGACTCTACTCAAATAGAACCATACAAACAATATGATACCAACTGTCAGTTACAAGCCATCCACACTGATATATCTACTCTATACTGAAGACTCTACCCAAATAGAACCATGCCAACAATATGATATCAGCTGTCAATTACAAGCCATTCACACTGATATATCTACTCTATACTGAAGACTCTACCCAAATAGAACCATACCAACAATATGATACCAGCTGTCACTTACAATCCACCCACACTGATATATCTACTATATACTGAAGACTCTACTCAAATAGAACCATACCAACAATATGATACCAACTGTCAGTTACAAGCCATCCACACTGATATATCTACTCTATACTGAAGACTCTACCCAAATAAAACCATGCCAACAAAATGATATCAGCTGTCAGTTACAATCCACCCACACTGATATATCTACTCTATACTGAAGACTCTACTCAAATAGAACCATACAAACAATATGATAGCAGCTGTCAGTTACAATCCATCCACACTGATATATCTACTCTATACTGAAGACTCTACCCAAATAGAACCATACCAACAATATGCTACCAGCTGTCAGTTACAATCCATCTACACTGATATATCTACTCCGTACTGAAGACTCTACCCAAATAGAACCATACCAACAATATGATACCAGCTGTCAGTTACAATCCATCCACACTGATATATCTACTCTATACTGAAGACTCTACCCAAATAGAAACTTACAAACAATATGATAGCAGCTGTCAGTAAAAATCCATCCACACTGATATATCTACTCTATACTGAAGACTCTACCCAAATAGAACCTTACAAACAATATGATAGCAGCTGTCAGTTACGATCCATCTACACTGATATATCTACTCTATACTGAAGACTCTACTTAAATAGAACCATGCCAACAATATGATATCAGCTGTCAATTACAAGCCATCCACACTGATATATCTACTCTATACTGAAGACTCTACCCAAATAGAACCATACCAACAATGATACCAGCTGTCACTTACAATCCACCCACACTGATATATCTACTATATACTGAAGACTCTACTCAAATAGAACCATGCCAACAATATGATACCAGCTGTCAGTTACAATATATCCACATTGATATATCTACTCTATACTGAAGACTATATCCAAATAGAAGCATACAAACAATATGATAGCAGCTGTCAGTTACAAGCCATCCACACTGATATATCTACTCTATACTGAAGACTCTACCCAAATAGAACCATGCCAACACTATGATATCAGCTGTCAGTTACAATCCATCCACACTGATATATCTACTCTATACTGAAGACTCTACTCAAATAGAACCATACCAACAATATGATACCAAATGTCAGTTACAAGCCATCCACACTGATATATCAACTCTATACTGAAGACTCTACCCAAATAGAACCATACAAACAATATGATATCAGCTGTCAGTTACAATCCACCCACACTGATATATCTAATCTATACTGAAGACTCTACTCAAATAGAACCATACAAACAATATGATAGCAGCTGTCAGTTACAATCCATCCACACTGATATATCTACTCTATACTGAAGACTCTACCCAAATAGAACCATACAAACAATATGCTACCAGCTGTCAGTTACAAGCCATCCACACTGATATATCTACTCTATACTGAAGACTCTACCCAAATAGAACCATGCCAACAATATGATATCAGCTGTCAATTAAAAGCCATCCACACTGATATATCTACTTTATACTGAAGGCTCTACCCAAATAGAACCATACCAACAATATGATACCAGCTGTCACTAACAATCCACCCACACTGATATATCTACTATATACTGAAGACTCTACTCAAATATAACCATACCAACAATATGATACCAACTGTCAGTTACAAGCCATCCACACTGATATATCTACTCTATACTGAAGACTCTACCCAAATAAAACCATGCCAACAAAATGATATCAGCTGTCAGTTACAATCCACCCACACTGATATATCTACTCTATACTGAAGACTCTACTCAAATAGAACCATACAAACAATATGATAGCAGCTGTCAGTTACAATCCATCCACACTGATATATCTATTCTATACTGAAGACTCTACCCAAATAGAACCATACCAACAATATGCTACCAGCTGTCAGTTACAATCCATCTACACTGATATATCTACTCCGTACTGAAGACTCTACCCAAATAGAACCATACCAACAATATGATACCAGCTGTCAGTTACAATCCATCCACACTGATATATCTACTCTATACTGAAGACTCTACCCAAATAGAACCTTACAAACAATATGATAGCAGCTGTCAGTAAAAATCCATCCACACTGATATATCTACTCTATACTGAAGACTCTACCCAAATAGAACCTTACAAACAATATGATAGCAGCTGTCAGTTACGATCCATCTACACTGATATATCTACTCTATACTGAAGACTCTACCCAAATAGAACCATGCCAACAATATGATATCAGCTGTCAATTACAAGCCATCCACACTGATATATCTACTCTATACTGAAGACTCTACCCAAATAGAACCATACCAACAATATGATACCAGCTGTCACTTACAATCCACCCACACTGATATATCTACTATATACTGAAGACTCTACTCAAATAGATCCATGCCAACAATATGATACCAGCTGTCAGTTACAATATATCCACATTGATATATCTACTCTATACTGAAGACTATATCCAAATAGAAGCATACAAACAATATGATAGCAGCTGTCAGTTACAAGCCATCCACACTGATATATCTGCTCTATACTGAAGACTCTACCCAAATAGAACCATGCCAACAATATGATATCAGCTGTCAGTTACAATCCATCCACACTGATATATCTACTCTATACTGAAGACTCTACTCAAATAGAACCATACCAACAATATGATACCAACTGTCAGTTACAAGCAATCCACACTGATATATCTACTCTATACTGACGACTCTACCCAAATAGAACCATGCCAACAATATGATATCAGCTGTCAGTTACAAGCCATCCACACTGATATATCTACTCTATACTGAAGACTCTACTCAAATAGAACCATACCAACAATATGATACCAAATGTCAGTTACAAGCCATCCACACTGATATATCAACTCTATACTGAAGACTCTACCCAAATAGAACCATACAAACAATATGATATCAGCTGTCAGTTACAATCCACCCACACTGATATATCTAATCTATACTGAAGACTCTACTCAAATAGAACCATACAAACAATATGATAGCAGCTGTCAGTTACAATCCATCCACACTGATATATCTACTCTATACTGAAGACTCTACCCAAATAGAACCATACAAACAATATGCTACCAGCTGTCAGTTACAATTCATCTACACTGATATATCTACTCCGTACTGAAGACTCTACCCAAATAGAACCATACCAACAATATGATACCAGCTGTCAATAAAATCCATCCACACTGATATATCTACTCTATACTGAAGACTCTACCCAAATAGAACCATACAAACAATATGATATCAGCTGTCAGTTACAATCCACCCACACTGATATATCTACTCTATACTGAAGACTCTACTCAAATAGAACCATACCAACAATATGATATCAGCTGTCAGTTACAATCCACCCACACAGATATATCTACTCTATACTGAAGACTCGACTCAAATAGAACCATGCCAACAATATGATACCAGCTGTCAGTTACCATCCACCCGCACTGATATATCTACTCTATACAGAAGACTCTACTCAAATAGAACCATACCAACAATATGATACCAACTGTCAGTTACAAGCCATCCACACTGATATACCTACTCTATACTGAAGACTCTACCCAAATAGAACCATGCCAACAATATGATATCAGCTGTCAGTTACAATCCATCCACACTGATATATCTCCTCTATACGGAAGACTCTACTCAAATAGAACCATACCAACAATATGATACCAGCTGTCAGTTACAATATATCCACATTGATATATCTACTCTATACTGAAGACTATATCCAAATAGAAGCATACAAACAATATGATAGCAGCTGTCAGTTACAATCCATCCACACTGATATATCTACTCTATACTGAAGACTCTACCCAAATAGAACCATACCAACAATATAATACCATCTATCAGTTACAATCCATCCACACTGATATATCTACTCTATACTGAAGACTCTACTCAAATAGAACCATGCCAACAATATGATATCAGCTGTTAGTTACAATCCACCCACACTGATATTTCTACTCTATACTGAAGACTCTACTCAAATAGAAAAATACCAACAATATGATACCAACTGTCGGTTACAAGCCATCCACACTGATATATCTACTCTATACTGAAGACTCTACCCAAATAGAACCATACCAACAATATGATACCAGCTGTCAGTTACAAGCCATCCACACTGATATATCTACTCTATACTGAAGACTCTACTCAAATAGAACCATACCAACAATATGATACCAAATGTCAGTTACAAGCCATCCACACTGATATATCAACTCTATACTGAAGACTCTACCCAAATAGAACCATACAAACAATATGATATCAGCTGTCAGTTACAATCCACCCACACTGATATATCTACTCTATACTGAAGACTCTACTCAAGTAGAACCATACAAACAATATGATAGCAGCTGTCAGTTACAATACAT
Source organism: Saccoglossus kowalevskii (assembly GCF_978046115.1). Taxonomy (NCBI): domain Eukaryota; kingdom Metazoa; phylum Hemichordata; class Enteropneusta; family Harrimaniidae; genus Saccoglossus; species Saccoglossus kowalevskii. The sequence continues at coordinate 4,021,320 of NC_140660.1, read as the reverse complement.
CCTCACTGATATATCTCCTCTATAATGAAGACTCTACTCAAATAGAACCATACCAACAATATGATACCAGCTGTCAGTTACAATATATCCACACTGATATATCTACTCTATACTGAAGACTCTACTCAAATAGAACCATACCAACAATATGATACCAACTGTCAGTTGCAAGCCATCCACACTGATATATCTACTGTATGCTGAAGACTCTACTCAAATAGAACCATGCCAACAATATGATATCAGCTGTCAGTTACAATCCACCCACACTGATATATCCACTCTATACTGAAGACTCTACCCAAATAGAACCATACAAACAATATGATATCAGCTGTCAGTTACAATCCATCCACACTGATATATCTACTCTATACTGAAGACTCTACCCAAATAGAACCATACAAACAATATGATATCAGCTGTCAGTTACAATCCACCCACACTGATATATCTACCCTATACTGAAGACTCTACTCAAATAGAACCATACAAACAATATGATACCAACTGTCAGTTACAAGCCATCCACACTGATATATCTACTCTATACTGAAGACTCTACCCAAACAGAACCATACCAACAATATGATACCAGCTGTCACTTACAATCCACCCACACTGATATATCTACTATATACTGAAGACTCTACTCAAATAGAACCATGCCAACAATATGATACCAGCTGTCAGTTACAATATATCCACATTGATATATCTACTCTATACTGAAGACTATATCCAAATAGAAGCATACAAACAATATGATAGCAGCTGTCAGTTACAAGCCATCCACACTGATATATCTACTCTATACTGAAGACTCTACCCAAATAGAACCATGCCAACAATATGATATCAGCTGTCAGTTACAATCCATCCACACTGATATATCTACTCTATACTGAAGACTCTACTCAAATAGAACCATACCAACAATATGATACCAAATGTCAGTTACAAGCCATCCACACTGATATATCAACTCTATACTGAAGACTCTACCCAAATAGAACCATGCCAACAAAATGACATCAGCTGTCAGTTACAAGCCATCCACACTGATATATCTACTCCATACTGAAGACTCTACTCAAATAGAACCGTACCAACAATATGATACCAAATGTCAGTTACAAGCCATCCACACTGATATATCAACTCTATACTGAAGACTCTACCCAAATAGAACCATACCAACAATATGATACCAGCTGTCAGTTACAATCCATCCACACTGATATATCTACTCTATACTGAAGACTCTACTCAAATAGAACCATACAAACAATATGATAGCAGCTGTCAGTTACAATTCATCTACACTGATATATCTACTCCGTACTGAAGACTCTACCCAAATAGAACCATACAAACAATATGATATCAGCTGTCGGTTACAATCCACCCACACTGATATTTCTACTCTATACTGAAGACTCTACTCAAATAGAACCATACCAACAATATGATATCAGCTGTCAGTTACAATCCACCCACACAGATATATCTACTCTATACTGAAGACTCGACTCAAATAGAACCATGCCAACAATATGATATCAGCTGTCAGTTACAATCCATCCACACTGATATATCTCCTCTATACTGAAGACTCTACCCAAATAGAACCATACAAACAATATGATATCAGCTGTTAGTTACAATCCACCCACACTGATATATCTACTCTATACTGAAGACTCTACTCAAATAGAACCATACCAACAATATGATACCAGCTGTCAGTTACAATCCATCCACACTGATATATCTACTCTATACTGAAGACTCTACTCAAATGGAACCATACCAACAATATGATATCAGCTGTCAGTTACAATCCACCCACACTGATATATCTACTGTATACTGAAGACTCTACTCAAATAGAACCATACCAACAATATGATACCAGCTTTCAGTTACAATCCATCCACGCTGATATATCTACTCTATACTGAAGACTCTACCCAAATAGAACCATACAAACAATATGATATCAGCTGTCAGTTACAATCCACCCACACTGATATATCTACTCTATACTGAAGACTCTATCCAAATAGAACCATATCAACAATATGATACCAGCTGTCAGTTACAATACATCCACACTGATATATCTACTCTATACTGAAGACTCTACCCAAATAGAACCATACAAACAATATGATATCAGCTGTCAGTTACAATCCACCCACACTGATATATCTACCCTATACTGAAGACTCTACTCAAATAGAACCATACAAACAATATGATACCAACTGTCAGTTACAAGCCATCCACACTGATATATCTACTCTATACTGAAGACTCTACCCAAATAGAACCATGCCAACAATATGATATCAGATGTCAATTACAAGCCATCCACACTGATATATCTACTCTATACTGAAGACTCTACCCAAATAGAACCATACCAACAATATGATACCAGCTGTCACTTACAATCCACCCACACTGATCTATCTACTATATACTGAAGACTCTACTCAAATAGAACCATACCAACAATATGATACCAACTGTCAGTTACAAGCCATCCACACTGATATATCTACTCTATACTGAAGACTCTACCAAAATAAAACCATGCCAACAAAATGATATCAGCTGTCAGTTACAATCCACACACACTGATATATCTACTCTATACTGAAGACTCTACTCAAATAGAACCATACAAACAATATGATAGCAGCTGTCAGTTACAATCCATCCACACTGATATATCTACTCTATACTGAAGACTCTACCCAAATAGAACCATACCAACAATATGCTACCAGCTGTCAGTTACAATCCATCTACACTGATATATCTACTCCGTACTGAAGACTCTACCCAAATAGAACCATACCAACAATATGATACCAGCTGTCAGTTACAATCCATCCACACTGATATATCTACTCTATACAGAAGACACTACCCAAATAGAACCTTACAAACAATATGATAGCAGCTGTCAGTTACGATCCATCTACACTGATATATCTACTCTATACTGAAGACTCTACCCAAATAGAACCATGCCAACAATATGATATCAGCTGTCAATTACAAGCCATCCACACTGATATATCTACTCTATACTGAAGACTCTACCCAAATAGAACCATACCAACAATATGATACCAGCTGTCACTTACAATCCACCCACACTGATATATCTACTATATACTGAAGACTCTACTCAAATAGAACCATGCCAACAATATGATACCAGCTGTCAGTTACAATATATCCACATTGATATATCTACTCTATACTGAAGACTCTACTCAAATAGAACCATACAAACAATATGATAGCAGCTGTCAGTTACAATCCATCCACACTGATATATCTACTCTATACTGAAGACTCTACCCAAATAGAACCATACCAACAATATGCTACCAGCTGTCAGTTACAATCCATCTACACTGATATATCTACTCCGTACTGAAGACTCTACCCAAATAGAACCATACCAACAATATGATACCAGCTGTCAGTTACAATCCATCCACACTGATATATCTACTCTATACTGAAGACTCTACCCAAATAGAACCTTACAAACAATATGATAGCAGCTGTCAGTTACGATCCATCTACACTGATATATCTACTCTATACTGAAGACTCTACCCAAATAGAACCATGCCAACAATATGATATCAGCTGTCAATTACAAGCCATCCACACTGATATATCTACTCTATACTGAAGACTCTACCCAAATAGAACCATACCAACAATATGATACCAGCTGTCACTTACAATCCACCCACACTGATATATCTACTATATACTGAAGACTCTACTCAAATAGAACCATGCCAACAATATGATACCAGCTGTCAGTTACAATATATCCACATTGATATATCTACTCTATACTGAAGACTATATCCAAATAGAAGCATACAAACAATATGATAGCAGCTGTCAGTTACAAGCCATCCACACTGATATATCTGCTCTATACTGAAGACTCTACCCAAATAGAACCATGCCAACAATATGATATCAGCTGTCAGTTACAATCCATCCACACTGATATATCTACTCTATACTGAAGACTCTACTTAAATAGAACCATACCAACAATATGATACCAACTGTCAGTTACAAGCAATCCACACTGATATATCTACTCTATACTGACGACTCTACCCAAATAGAACCATGCCAACAATATGATATCAGCTGTCAGTTACAAGCCATCCACACTGATATATCTACTCTATACTGAAGACTCTACTCAAATAGAACCATACCAACAATATGATACCAAATGTCAGTTACAAGCCATCCACACTGATATATCAACTCTATACTGAAGACTCTACCCAAATAGAACCATACAAACAATATGATATCAGCTGTCAGTTACAATCCACCCACACTGATATATCTAATCTATACTGAAGACTCTACTCAAATAGAACCATACAAACAATATGATAGCAGCTGTCAGTTACAATCCATCCACACTGATATATCTACTCTATACTGAAGACTCTATCCAAATAGAACCATACAAACAATATGCTACCAGCTGTCAGTTACAATTCATCTACACTGATATATCTACTCCGTACTGAAGACTCTACCCAAATAGAACCATACCAACAATATGATACCAGCTGTCAATAAAATCCATCCACACTGATATATCTACTCTATACTGAAGACTCTACCCAAATAGAACCATACAAACAATATGATATCAGCTGTCAGTTACAATCCACCCACACTGATATATCTACTCTATACTGAAGACTCTACTCAAATAGAACCATACCAACAATATGATATCAGCTGTCAGTTACAATCCACCCACACAGATATATCTACTCTATACTGAAGACTCGACTCAAATAGAACCATGCCAACAATATGATACCAGCTGTCAGTTACCATCCACCCGCACTGATATATCTACTCTATACAGAAGACTCTACTCAAATAGAACCATACCAACAATATGATACCAACTGTCAGTTACAAGCCATCCACACTGATATACCTACTCTATACTGAAGACTCTACCCAAATAGAACCATGCCAACAATATGATATCAGCTGTCAGTTACAATCCATCCACACTGATATATCTCCTCTATACGGAAGACTCTACTCAAATAGAACCATACCAACAATATGATACCAGCTGTCAGTTACAATATATCCACATTGATATATCTACTCTATACTGAAGACTATACCCAAATAGAACCATACCAACAATATAATACCATCTATCAGTTACAATCCATCCACACTGATATATCTACTCTATACTGAAGACTCTACTCAAATAGAACCATGCCAACAATATGATATCAGCTGTTAGTTACAATCCACCCACACTGATATTTCTACTCTATACTGAAGACTCTACTCAAATAGAACCATACCAACAATATGATACCAACTGTCGGTTACAAGCCATCCACACTGATATATCTACTCTATACTGAAGACTCTACCCAAATAGAACCATACCAACAATATGATACCAGCTGTCAGTTACAAGCCATCCACACTGATATATCTACTCTATACTGAAGACTCTACTCAAATAGAACCATACCAACAATATGATACCAAATGTCAGTTACAAGCCATCCACACTGATATATCAACTCTATACTGAAGACTCTACCCAAATAGAACCATACAAACAATATGATATCAGCTGTCAGTTACAATCCACCCACACTGATATATCTACTCTATACTGAAGACTCTACTCAAGTAGAACCATACAAACAATATGATAGCAGCTGTCAGTTACAACACATCCTCACTGATATATCTCCTCTATAATGAAGACTCTACTCAAATAGAACCATACCAACAATATGATACCAGCTGTCAGTTACAATATATCCACACTGATATATCTACTCTATACTGAAGACTCTACTCAAATAGAACCATACCAACAATATGATACCAACTGTCAGTTGCAAGCCATCCACACTGATATATCTACTGTATGCTGAAGACTCTACTCAAATAGAACCATGCCAACAATATGATATCAGCTGTCAGTTACAATCCACCCACACTGATATATCCACTCTATACTGAAGACTCTACCCAAATAAAACCATACAAACAATATGATATCAGCTGTCAGTTACAATCCATCCACACTGATATATCTACTCTATACTGAAGACTCTACTCAAATAGAACCATACAAACAATATGATATCAGCTGTCAGTTACAATCCACCCACACTGATATATCTACCCTATACTGAAGACTCTACCCAAACAGAACCATACCAACAATATGATACCAGCTGTCACTTACAATCCACCCACACTGATATATCTACTATATACTGAAGACTCTACTCAAATAGAACCATGCCAACAATATGATACCAGCTGTCAGTTACAATATATCCACATTGATATATCTACTCTATACTGAAGACTATATCCAAATAGAAGCATACAAACAATAAGATAGCAGCTGTCAGTTACAAGCCATCCACACTGATATATCTACTCTATACTGAAGACTCTACCCAAATAGAACCATGCCAACAATATGATATCAGCTGTCAGTTACAATCCATCCACACTGATATATCTACTCTATACTGAAGACTCTACTCAAATAGAACCATACCAACAATATGATACCAAATGTCAGTTACAAGCCATCCACACTGATATATCAACTCTATACTGAAGACTCTACCCAAATAGAACCATGCCAACAAAATGATATCAGCTGTCAGTTACAAGCCATCCACACTGATATATCTACTCCATACTGAAGACTCTACTCAAATAGAACCGTACCAACAATATGATACCAAATGTCAGTTACAAGCCATCCACACTGATATATCAACTCTATACTGAAGACTCTACCCAAATAGAACCATACCAACAATATGATACCAGCTGTCAGTTACAATCCATCCACACTGATATATCTACTCTATCCTGAAGACTCTACTCAAATAGAACCATACAAACAATATGATAGCAGCTGTCAGTTACAATTCATCTACACTGATATATCTACTCCGTACTGAAGACTCTACCCAAATAGAACCATACAAACAATATGATATCAGCTGTCGGTTACAATCCACCCACACTGATATTTCTACTCTATACTGAAGACTCTACTCAAATAGAACCATACCAACAATATGATATCAGCTGTCAGTTACAATCCACCCACACAGATATATCTACTCTATACTGAAGACTCGACTCAAATAGAACCATGCCAACAATATGATATCAGCTGTCAGTTACAATCCATCCACACTGATATATCTCCTCTATACTGAAGACTCTACCCAAATAGAACCATACAAACAATATGATATCAGCTGTTAGTTACAATCCACCCACACTGAAATATCTACTCTATACTGAAGACTCTACTCAAATAGAACCATACCAACAATATGATATCAGCTGTCAGTTACAATCCACCCACACTGATATATCTACTCTATACTGAAGACTCTACTCAAATAGAACCATACCAACAATATGATACCAGCTGTCAGTTACAATCCATCCACACTGATATATCTACTCTATACTGAAGACTCTACTCAAATGGAACCATACCAACAATATGATATCAGCTGTCAGTTACAATCCACCCACACTGATATATCTACTGTATACTGAAGACTCTACTCAAATAGAACCATACCAACAATATGATACCAGCTTTCAGTTACAATCCATCCACGCTGATATATCTACTCTATACTGAAGACTCTACCCAAATAGAACCATACTAACAATATGATATCAGCTGTCAGTTACAATCCACCCACACTGATATATCTACTCTATACTGAAGACTCTATCCAAATAGAACCATACCAACAATATGATACCAGCTGTCAGTTACAATACATCCACACTGATATATCTACTCTATACTGAAGACTCTACCCAAATAGAACCATACAAACAATATGATATCAGCTGTCAGTTACAATCCACCCACACTGATATATCTACCCTATACTGAAGACTCTACTCAAATAGAACCATACAAACAATATGATACCAACTGTCAGTTACAAGCCATCCACACTGATATATCTACTCTATACTGAAGACTCTACCCAAATAGAACCATGCCAACAATATGATATCAGATGTCAATTACAAGCCATCCACACTGATATATCTACTCTATACTGAAGACTCTACCCAAATAGAACCATACCAACAATATGATACCAGCTGTCACTTACAATCCACCCACACTGATCTATCTACTATATACTGAAGACTCTACTCAAATAGAACCATACCAACAATATGATACCAACTGTCAGTTACAAGCCATCCACACTGATATATCTACTCTATACTGAAGACTCTACCAAAATAAAACCATGCCAACAAAATGATATCAGCTGTCAGTTACAATCCACACACACTGATATATCTACTCTATACTGAAGACTCTACTCAAATAGAACCATACAAACAATATGATAGCAGCTGTTAGTTACAATCCATCCACACTGATATATCTACTCTATACTGAAGACTCTACCCAAATAGAACCATACCAACAATATGCTACCAGCTGTCAGTTACAATCCATCTACACTGATATATCTACTCCGTACTGAAGACTCTACCCAAATAGAACCATACCAACAATATGATACCAGCTGTCAGTTACAATCCATCCACACTGATATATCTACTCTATACTGAAGACTCTACCCAAATAGAACCTTACAAACAATATGATAGCAGCTGTCAGTTACGATCCATCTACACTGATATATCTACTCTATACTGAAGACTCTACCCAAATAGAACCATGCCAACAATATGATATCAGCTGTCAATTACAAGCCATCCACACTGATATATCTACTCTATACTGAAGACTCTACCCAAATAGAACCATACCAACAATATGATACCAGCTGTCACTTACAATCCACCCACACTGATATATCTACTATATACTGAAGACTCTACTCAAATAGAACCATGCCAACAATATGATACCAGCTGTCAGTTACAATATATCCACATTGATATATCTACTCTATACTGAAGACTCTACTCAAATAGAACCATACAAACAATATGATAGCAGCTGTCAGTTACAATCCATCCACACTGATATATCTACTCTATACTGAAGACTCTACCCAAATAGAACCATACCAACAATATGCTACCAGCTGTCAGTTACAATCCATCTACACTGATATATCTACTCCGTACTGAAGACTCTACCCAAATAGAACCATACCAACAATATGATACCAGCTGTCAGTTACAATCCATCCACACTGATATATCTACTCTATACTGAAGACTCTACCCAAATAGAACCTTACAAACAATATGATAGCAGCTGTCAGTTACGATCCATCTACACTGATATATCTACTCTATACTGAAGACTCTACCCAAATAGAACCATGCCAACAATATGATATCAGCTGTCAATTACAAGCCATCCACACTGATATATCTACTCTATACTGAAGACTCTACCCAAATAGAACCATACCAACAATATGATACCAGCTGTCACTTACAATCCACCCACACTGATATATCTACTATATACTGAAGACTCTACTCAAATAGAACCATGCCAACAATATGATACCAGCTGTCAGTTACAATATATCCACATTGATATATCTACTCTATACTGAAGACTCTACCCAAATAGAACCATACAAACAATATGATATCAGCTGTCGGTTACAATCCACCCACACTGATATATCTACTCTATACTGAAGACTCTACTCAAATAGAACCATACCAACAATATGATATCAGCTGTCAGTTACAATCCACCCACACAGATATATCTACTCTATACTGAAGACTCGACTCAAATAGAACCATGCCAACAATATGATATCAGCTGTCAGTTACAATCCATCCACACTGATATATCTCCTCTATACTGAAGACTCTACCCAAATAGAACCATACAAACAATATGATATCAGCTGTTAGTTACAATCCACCCACACTGATATATCTACTCTATACTGAAGACTCTACTCAAATAGAACCATACCAACAATATGATATCAGCTGTCAGTTACAATCCACCCACACTGATATATCTACTCTATACTGAAGACTCTACTCAAATAGAACCATACCAACAATATGATACCAGCTGTCAGTTACAATCCATCCACACTGATATATCTACTCTATACTGAAGACTCTACTCAAATGGAACCATACCAACAATATGATATCAGCTGTCAGTTACAATCCACCCACACTGATATATCTACTGTATACTGAAGACTCTACTCAAATAGAACCATACCAACAATATGATACCAGCTTTCAGTTACAATCCATCCACACTGATATATCTACTCTATACTGAAGACTCTACCCAAATAGAACCATACAAACAATATGATATCAGCTGTCAGTTACAATCCACCCACACTGATATATCTACTCTATACTGAAGACTCTACCCAAATAGAACCATACAAACAATATGATATCAGCTGTCAGTTACAATCCACCCACACTGATATATCTACCCTATACTGAAGACTCTACTCAAATAGAACCATACAAACAATATGATACCAACTGTCAGTTACAAGCCATCCACACTGATATATCTACTCTATACTGAAGACTCTACCCAAATAGAACCATACAAACAATATGATATCAGCTGTCAGTTACAATCCACCCACACTGATATATCTAATCTATACTGAAGACTCTACCCAAATAGAACCATGCCAACAATATGATATCAGATGTCAATTACAAGCCATCCACACTGATATATCTACTCTATACTGAAGACTCTACCCAAATAGAACCATACCAACAATATGATACCAGCTGTCACTTACAATCCACCCACACTGATCTATCTACTATATACTGAAGACTCTACTCAAATAGAACCATACCAACAATATGATACCAACTGTCAGTTACAAGCCATCCACACTGATATATCTACTCTATACTGAAGACTCTACCAAAATAAAACCATGCCAACAAAATGATATCAGCTGTCAGTTACAATCCACACACACTGATATATCTACTCTATACTGAAGACTCTACTCAAATAGAACCATACAAACAATATGATAGCAGCTGTCAGTTACAATCCATCCACACTGATATATCTACTCTATACTGAAGATTCTACCCAAATAGAACCATACCAACAATATGCTACCAGCTGTCAGTTACAATCCATCTACACTGATATATCTACTCCGTACTGAAGACACTACCCAAATAGAACCATACCAACAATATGATACCAGCTGTCAGTTACAATCCATCCACACTGATATATCTACTCTATACTGAAGACTCTACCCAAATAGAACCTTACAAACAATATGATAGCAGCTGTCAGTTACGATCCATCTACACTGATATATCTACTCTATACTGAAGACTCTACCCAAATAGAACCAGGCCAACAATATGATATCAGCTGTCAATTACAAGCCATCCACACTGATATATCTACTCTATACTGAAGACTCTACCCAAATAGAACCATACCAACAATATGATACCAGCTGTCACTTACAATCCACCCACACTGATATATCTACTATATACTGAAGACTCTACTCAAATAGAACCATGCCAACAATATGATACCAGCTGTCAGTTACAATATATCCACATTGATATATCTACTCTATACTGAAGACTCTACTCAAATAGAACCATACAAACAATATGATAGCAGCTGTCAGTTACAATCCATCCACACTGATATATCTACTCTATACTGAAGACTCTACCCAAATAGAACCATACCAACAATATGCTACCAGCTGTCAGTTACAATCCATCTACACTGATATATCTACTCCGTACTGAAGACTCTACCCAAATAGAACCATACCAACAATATGATACCAGCTGTCAGTTACAATCCATCCACACTGATATATCTACTCTATACTGAAGACTCTACCCAAATAGAACCTTACAAACAATATGATAGCAGCTGTCAGTTACGATCCATCTACACTGATATATCTACTCTATACTGAAGACTCTACCCAAATAGAACCATGCCAACAATATGATATCAGCTGTCAATTACAAGCCATCCACACTGATATATCTACTCTATACTGAAGACTCTACCCAAATAGAACCATACAAACAATATGATATCAGCTGTCAGTTACAATCCACCCACACTGATATATCTAATCTATACTGAAGACTCTACCCAAATAGAACCATGCCAACAATATGATATCAGATGTCAATTACAAGCCATCCACACTGATATATCTACTCTATACTGAAGACTCTACCCAAATAGAACCATACCAACAATATGATACCAGCTGTCACTTACAATCCACCCACACTGATCTATCTACTATATACTGAAGACTCTACTCAAATAGAACCATACCAACAATATGATACCAACTGTCAGTTACAAGCCATCCACACTGATATATCTACTCTATACTGAAGACTCTACCAAAATAAAACCATGCCAACAAAATGATATCAGCTGTCAGTTACAATCCACACACACTGATATATCTACTCTATACTGAAGACTCTACTCAAATAGAACCATACAAACAATATGATAGCAGCTGTCAGTTACAATCCATCCACACTGATATATCTACTCTATACTGAAGATTCTACCCAAATAGAACCATACCAACAATATGCTACCAGCTGTCAGTTACAATCCATCTACACTGATATATCTACTCCGTACTGAAGACTCTACCCAAATAGAACCATACCAACAATATGATACCAGCTGTCAGTTACAATCCATCCACACTGATATATCTACTCTATACTGAAGACTCTACCCAAATAGAACCTTACAAACAATATGATAGCAGCTGTCAGTTACGATCCATCTACACTGATATATCTACTCTATACTGAAGACTCTACCCAAATAGAACCATGCCAACAATATGATATCAGCTGTCAATTACAAGCCATCCACACTGATATATCTACTCTATACTGAAGACTCTACCCAAATAGAACCATACCAACAATATGATACCAGCTGTCACTTACAATCCACCCACACTGATATATCTACTATATACTGAAGACTCTACTCAAATAGAACCATGCCAACAATATGATACCAGCTGTCAGTTACAATATATCCACATTGATATATCTACTCTATACTGAAGACTCTACTCAAATAGAACCATACAAACAATATGATAGCAGCTGTCAGTTACAATCCATCCACACTGATATATCTACTCTATACTGAAGACTCTACCCAAATAGAACCATACCAACAATATGCTACCAGCTGTCAGTTACAATCCATCTACACTGATATATCTACTCCGTACTGAAGACTCTACCCAAATAGAACCATACCAACAATATGATACCAGCTGTCAGTTACAATCCATCCACACTGATATATCTACTCTATACTGAAGACTCTACCCAAATAGAACCTTACAAACAATATGATAGCAGCTGTCAGTTACGATCCATCTACACTGATATATCTACTCTATACTGAAGACTCTACCCAAATAGAACCATGCCAACAATATGATATCAGCTGTCAATTACAAGCCATCCACACTGATATATCTACTCTATACTGAAGACTCTACCCAAATAGAACCATACCAACAATATGATACCAGCTGTCACTTACAATCCACCCACACTGATATATCTACTATATACTGAAGACTCTACTCAAATAGAACCATGCCAACAATATGATACCAGCTGTCAGTTACAATATATCCACATTGATATATCTACTCTATACTGAAGACTCTACCCAAATAGAACCATACAAACAATATGATATCAGCTGTCGGTTACAATCCACCCACACTGATATATCTACTCTATACTGAAGACTCTACTCAAATAGAACCATACCAACAATATGATATCAGCTGTCAGTTACAATCCACCCACACAGATATATCTACTCTATACTGAAGACTCGACTCAAATAGAACCATGCCAACAATATGATATCAGCTGTCAGTTACAATCCATCCACACTGATATATCTCCTCTATACTGAAGACTCTACCCAAATAGAACCATACAAACAATATGATATCAGCTGTTAGTTACAATCCACCCACACTGATATATCTACTCTATACTGAAGACTCTACTCAAATAGAACCATACCAACAATATGATATCAGCTGTCAGTTACAATCCACCCACACTGATATATCTACTCTATACTGAAGACTCTACTCAAATAGAACCATACCAACAATATGATACCAGCTGTCAGTTACAATCCATCCACACTGATATATCTACTCTATACTGAAGACTCTACTCAAATGGAACCATACCAACAATATGATATCAGCTGTCAGTTACAATCCACTCACACTGATATATCTACTGTATACTGAAGACTCTACTCAAATAGAACCATACCAACAATATGATACCAGCTTCCAGTTACAATCCATCCACACAGATATATCTACTCTATACTGAAGACTCTACCCAAATAGAACCATACAAACAATATGATATCAGCTGTCAGTTACAATCCACCCACACTGATATATCTACTCTATACTGAAGACTCTACCCAAATAGAACCATACAAACAATATGATATCAGCTGTCAGTTACAATCCACCCACACTGATATATCTACCCTATACTGAAGACTCTACTCAAATAGAACCATACAAACAATATGATACCAACTGTCAGTTACAAGCCATCCACACTGATATATCTACTCTATACTGAAGACTCTACCCAAATAGAAACATACAAACAATATGATATCAGCTGTCAGTTACAATCCACCCACACTGATATATCTAATCTATACTGAAGACTCTACTCAAATAGAACCATACAAACAATATGATAGCAGCTGTCAGTTACAATCCATCCACACTGATATATCTACTCTATACTGAAGACTCTACCCAAATAGAACCATACAAACAATATGCTACCAGCTGTCAGTTACAATTCATCTACACTGATATATCTACTCCGTACTGAAGACTCTACCCAAATAGAACCATACCAACAATATGATACCAGCTGTCAATAAAATCCATCCACACTGATATATCTACTCTATACTGAAGACTCTACCCAAATAGAACCATACAAACAATATGATATCAGCTGTCAGTTACAATCCACCCACACTGATATATCTACTCTATACTGAAGACTCTACTCAAATAGAACCATACCAACAATATGATATCAGCTGTCAATTACAATCCACCCACACAGATATATCTACTCTATACTGAAGACTCGACTCAAATAGAACCATGCCAACAATATGATACCAGCTGTCAGTTACCATCCACCCACACTGATATATCTACTCTATACAGAAGACTCTACTCAAATAGAACCATACCAACAATATGATACCAACTGTCAGTTACAAGCCATCCACACTGATATACCTACTCTATACTGAAGACTCGACCAAATAGAACCATGCCAACAATATGATATCAGCTGTCAGTTACAATCCACCCACACTGATATATCTCCTCTATACGGAAGACTCTACTCAAATGGAACCATACCAACAATATGATACCAGCTGTCAGTTACAATATATCCACATTGATATATCTACTCTATACTGAAGACTATATCCAAATAGAAGCATACAAACAATATGATAGCGGCTGTCAGTTACAATCCATCCACACTGATATATCTACTCTATACTGAAGACTCTACCCAAATAGAACCATACCAACAATATGATACCAGCTGTCAGTTACAATCCATCCACACTGATATATCTACTCTATACTGAAGACTCTACCCAAATAGAACCATACAAACAATATGATATCAGCTGTCAGTTACAATCCACCCACACTGATATATCTACTCTATACTGAAGACTCTATCCAAATAGAACCATACCAACAATATGATACCAGCTGTCAGTTACAATCCATCCACACTGATATATCTACTCTATACTGAAGACTCTACCCAAATAGAACCATGCAAACAACATGATATCAGCTGTCAGTTACAATCCACCCATACTGATATATCTACCCTATACTGAAGACTCTACTCAAATAGAACCATACAAACAATATGATACCAACTGTCAGTTACAAGCCATCCACACTGATATATCTACTCTATACTGAAGACTCTACCCAAATAGAACCATGCCAACAATATGATATCAGCTGTCAATTACAAGCCATCCACACTGATATATCTACTCTATACTGAAGACTCTACCCAAATAGAACCATACCAACAATATGATACCAGCTGTCACTTACAATCCACCCACACTGATATATCTACTATATACTGAAGACTCTACTCAAATAGAACCATACCAACAATATGATACCAACTGTCAGTCACAAGCCATCCACACTGATATATCTACTCTATACTGAAGACTCTACCAAAATAAAACCATGCCAACAAAATGATATCAGCTGTCAGTTACAATCCACCCACACTGATATATCTACTCTATACTGAAGACTCTCCCCAAATAGAACCTTACAAACAATATGATAGCAGCTGTCAGTAACAATCCATCCACACTGATATATCTACTCTATACTGAAGACTCTACCCAAATAGAACCATACCAACAATATGATACCAGCTGTCACTTACAATCCACCCACACTGATATATCTACTATATACTGAAGACTCTACTCAAATAGAACCATGCCAACAATATGATACCAGCTGTCAGTTACAATATATCCACATTGATATATCTACTCTATACTGAAGACTATATCCAAATAGAAGCATACAAACAATATGATAGCAGCTGTCAGTTACAAGCCATCCACACTGATATATCTACTCTATACTGAAGACTCTACCCAAATAGAACCATGCCAACAATATGATATCAGCTGTCAGTTACAATCCATCCACACTGATATATCTACTCTATACTGAAGACTCTACTCAAATAGAACCATACCAACAATATGATACCAACTGTCAGTTACAAGCCATCCACACTGATATATCTACTCTATACTGAAGACTCTACCCAAATAGAACCATGCCAACAATATGATATCAGCTGTCAATTACAAGCCATCCACACTGATATATCTACTCTATACTGAAGACTCTACCCAAATCGAACCATACCAACAATATGATACCAGCTGTCACTTACAATCCACCCACACTGATATATCTACTATATACTGAAGACTCTACTCAAATAGAACCATACCAACAATATGATACCAACTGTCAGTTACAAGCCATCCACACTGATATATCTACTCTATACTGAAGACTCTACCAAAATAAAACCATGCCAACAAAATGATATCAGCTGTCAGTTACAATCCACCCACACTGATATATCTACTCTATACTGAAGACTCTACTCAAATAGAACCATACAAACAATATGATAGCAGCTGTCAGTTACAATCCATCCACACTGATATATCTACTCTATACTGAAGACTCTACCCAAATAGAACCATACCAACAATATGCTACCAGCTGTCAGTTACAATCCATCTACACTGATATATCTACTCTATACTGAAGACTCTACCCAAATAGAACCTTACAAACAATATGATAGCAGCTGTCAGTAACAATCCATCCACACTGATATATCTACTCTATACTGAAGACTCTACCCAAATAGAACCATGCCAACAATATGATATCAGCTGTCAATTACAAGCCATCCACACTGATATATCTACTCTATACTGAAGACTCTACCCAAATCGAACCATACCAACAATATGATACCAGCTGTCACTTACAATCCACCCACACTGATATATCTACTATATACTGAAGACTCTACTCAAATAGAACCATACCAACAATATGATACCAACTGTCAGTTACAAGCCATCCACACTGATATATCTACTCTATACTGAAGACTCTACCAAAATAAAACCATGCCAACAAAATGATATCAGCTGTCAGTTACAATCCACCCACACTGATATATCTACTCTATACTGAAGACTCTACTCAAATAGAACCATACAAACAATATGATATCAGCTGTCAGTTACAATCCACCCACACTGATATATCTACTCTATACTGAAGACTCTACTCAAATAGAACCAAACAAACAATATGATAGCAGCTGTCAGTTACAATACATCCACACTGATATATCTACTCTATACTGAAGACTATATCCAAATAGAAGCATACAAACAATATGATAGCAGCTGTCAGTTACAAGCCATCCACACTGATATATCTACTCTATACTGAAGACTCTACCCAAATAGAACCATGCCAACAATATGATATCAGCTGTCAGTTACAATCCATCCACACTGATATATCTACTCTATACTGAAGACTCTACTCAAATAGAACCATACCAACAATATGATACCAACTGTCAGTTACAAGCCATCCACACTGATATATCTACTCTATACTGAAGACTCTACCCAAATAGAACCATGCCAACAATATGATATCAGCTGTCAATTACAAGCCATCCACACTGATATATCTACTCTATACTGAAGACTCTACCCAAATCGAACCATACCAACAATATGATACCAGCTGTCACTTACAATCCACCCACACTGATATATCTACTATATACTGAAGACTCTACTCAAATAGAACCATACCAACAATATGATACCAACTGTCAGTTACAAGCCATCCACACTGATATATCTACTCTATACTGAAGACTCTACCAAAATAAAACCATGCCAACAAAATGATATCAGCTGTCAGTTACAATCCACCCACACTGATATATCTACTCTATACTGAAGACTCTACTCAAATAGAACCATACAAACAATATGATAGCAGCTGTCAGTTACAATCCATCCACACTGATATATCTACTCTATACTGAAGACTCTACCCAAATAGAACCATACCAACAATATGCTACCAGCTGTCAGTTACAATCCATCTACACTGATATATCTACTCTATACTGAAGACTCTACCCAAATAGAACCTTACAAACAATATGATAGCAGCTGTCAGTAACAATCCATCCACACTGATATATCTACTCTATACTGAAGACTCTACCCAAATAGAACCATGCCAACAATATGATATCAGCTGTCAATTACAAGCCATCCACACTGATATATCTACTCTATACTGAAGACTCTACCCAAATCGAACCATACCAACAATATGATACCAGCTGTCACTTACAATCCACCCACACTGATATATCTACTATATACTGAAGACTCTACTCAAATAGAACCATACCAACAATATGATACCAACTGTCAGTTACAAGCCATCCACACTGATATATCTACTCTATACTGAAGACTCTACCAAAATAAAACCATGCCAACAAAATGATATCAGCTGTCAGTTACAATCCACCCACACTGATATATCTACTCTATACTGAAGACTCTACTCAAATAGAACCATACAAACAATATGATAGCAGCTGTCAGTTACAATCCATCCACACTGATATATCTACTCTATACTGAAGACTCTACCCAAATAGAACCATACCAACAATATGCTACCAGCTGTCAGTTACAATCCATCTACACTGATATATCTACTCTATACTGAAGACTCTACCCAAATAGAACCTTACAAACAATATGATAGCAGCTGTCAGTAACAATCCATCCACACTGATATATCTACTCTATACTGAAGACTCTACCCAAATAGAACCTTACAAACAATATGATAGCAGCTGTCAGTTACGATCCATCTACACTGATATATCTACTCTATACTGAAGACTCTACCCAAATAGAACCATGCCAACAATATGATATCAGCTGTCAATTACAAGCCATCCACACTGATATATCTACTCTATACTGAAGACTCTACCCAAATAGAACCATACCAACAATATGATACCAGCTGTCACTTACAATCCACCCACACTGATATATCTATTATATACTGAAGACTCTACTCAAATAGAACCATGCCAACAATATGATACCAGCTGTCAGTTACAATATATCCACATTAATATATCTACTCTATACTGAAGACTATATCCAAATAGAAGCATACAAACAATATGATAGCAGCTGTCAGTTACAAGCCATCCACACTGATATATCTACTCTATACTGAAGACTCTACCCAAATAGAACCATGCCAACAATATGATATCAGCTGTCAGTTACAATCCATCCACACTGATATATCTACTCTATACTGAAGACTCTACTCAAATAGAACCATACCAACAATATGATACCAACTGTCAGTTACAAGCAATCCACACTGATATATCTACTCTATACTGAAGACTCTACCCAAATAGAACCATGCCAACAATATGATATCAGCTGTCAGTTACAAGCCATCCACACTGATATATCTACTCTATACTGAAGACTCTACTCAAATAGAACCATACCAACAATATGATACCAAATGTCAGTTACAAGCCATCCACATTGATATATCAACTCTATACTGAAGACTCTACCCAAATAGAACCATACAAACAATATGATATCAGCTGTCAGTTACAATCCACACACACTGATATATCTAATCTATACTGAAGACTCTACTCAAATAGAACCATACAAACAATATGATAGCAGCTGTCAGTTACAATCCATCCACACTGATATATCTACTCTATACTGAAGACTCTACCGAAATAGAACCATACAAACAATATGATAGCAGCTGTCAGTTACAATCCATCCACACTGATATATCTACTCTATACTGAAGACTCTACCCAAATAGAACCATACAAACAATATGCTACCAGCTGTCAGTTACAATTCATCTACACTGATATATCTACTCCATACTGAAGACTCTACCCAAATAGAACCATACCAACAATATGATACCAGTTGTCAATAAAATCCATCCACACTGATATATCTACTCTATACTGAAGACTCTACCCAAATAGAACCATACAAACAATATGATATCAGCTGTCAGTTACAATCCACCCACACTGATATATCTACTCTATACTGAAGACTCTACTCAAATAGAACCATACCAACATTATGATATCAGCTGTCAATTACAATCCACCCACACAGATATATCTACTCTATACTGAAGACTCGACTCAAATAGAACCAAGCCAACAATATGATACCAGCTGTCAGTTACCATCCACCCACACTGATATATCTACTCTATACAGAAGACTCTACTCAAATAGATCCATACCAACAATATGATACCAACTGTCAGTTACAAGCCATCCACACTGATATACCTACTCTATACTGAAGACTCTACCCAAATAGAACCATGCCAACAATATGATATCAGCTGTCAGTTACAATCCATCCACACTGATATATCTCCTCTATACGGAAGACTCTACTCAAATAGAACCATACCAACAATATGATACCAGCTGTCAGTTACAATATATCCACATTGACATATCTACTCTATACTGAAGACTATATCCAAATAGAAGCATACAAACAATATGATAGCACCTGTCAGTTACAATCCATCCACACTGATATATCTACTCTATACTGAAGACTCTACCCAAATAGAACCATACCAACAATATAATACCATCTATCAGTTACAATCCATCCACACTGATATATCTACTCTATACTGAAGACACTACTCAAATAGAACCATACCAACAATATGATATCAGCTGTCAGTTACAATCCACCCACACTGATATATCTACCCTATACTGAAGACTCTACTCAAATAGAACCATACAAACAATATGATACCAACTGTCAGTTACAAGCCATCCACACTGATATATCTACTCTATACTGAAGACTCTACCCAAATAGAACCATGCCAACAATATGATATCAGCTGTCAATTACAAGCCATCCACACTGATATATTTACTCTATACTGAAGACTCTACCCAAATAGAACCATACCAACAATATGATACCAGCTGTCACTTACAATCCACCCACACTGATATATCTACTATATACTGAAGACTCTACTCAAATAGAACCATACCAACAATATGATACCAACTGTCAGTTACAAGCCATCCACACTGATATATCTACTCTATACTGAAGACTCTACCAAAATAAAACCATGCCAACAAAATGATATCAGCTGTCAGTTACAATCCACCCACACTGATATATCTACTCTATACTGAAGACTCTACTCAAATAGAACCATACAAACAATATGATAGCAGCTGTCAGTTACAATCCATCCACACTGATATATCTACTCTATACTGAAGACTCTACCCAAATAGAACCATACCAACAATATGCTACCAGCTGTCAGTTACAATCCATCTACACTGATATATCTACTCCGTACTGAAGACTCTACCCAAATAGAACCATACCAACAATATGATACCAGCTGTCAGTTACAATCCATCCACACTGATATATCTACTCTATACTGAAGACTCTACCAAAATAGAACCTTACAAACAATATGATAGCAGCTGTCAGTAACAATCCATCCACACTGATATATCTACTCTATACTGAAGACTCTACCCAAATAGAAC
This sequence comes from Saccoglossus kowalevskii, assembly GCF_978046115.1. NCBI lineage: Eukaryota > Metazoa > Hemichordata > Enteropneusta > Harrimaniidae > Saccoglossus > Saccoglossus kowalevskii. Next base: position 3,998,748 of record NC_140660.1, on the reverse strand, counting down.
CTTACAAACAATATGATAGCAGCTGTCAGTTACGATCCATCTACACTGATATATCTACTCTATACTGAAGACTCTACCCAAATAGAACCATGCCAACAATATGATATCAGCTGTCAATTACAAGCCAACCACACTGATATATCTACTCTATACTGAAGACTCTACCCAAATAGAACCATACCAACCATATGATACTAGCTGTCACTTACAATCCACCCACACTGATATATCTACTATATACTGAAGACTCTACTCAAATAGAACCATGCCAACAATATGATACCAGCTGTCAGTTACAATATATCCACATTGATATATCTACTCTATACTGAAGACTATATCCAAATAGAAGCATACAAACAATATGATAGCAGCTGTCAGTTACAAGCCATCCACACTGATATATCTACTCTATACTGAAGACTCTACCCAAATAGAACCATGCCAACAATATGATATCAGCTGTCAGTTACAATCCATCCACACTGATATATCTACTCTATACTGAAGACTCTACTCAAATAGAACCATACCAACAATATGATACCAAATGTCAGTTACAAGCCATCCACACTGATATATCAACTCTATACTGAAGACTCTACCCAAATAGAACCATACAAACAATATGATATCAGCTGTCAGTTACCATCCACCCACACTGATATATCTACTCTATACAGAAGACTCTACTCAAATAGAACCATGCCAACAATATGATTCCAGCTGTCAGTTACCATCCACCCACACTGATATATCTACTCTATACAGAAGACTCTACTCAAATAGAACCATACCAACAATATGATACCAACTGTCAGTTACAAGCCATCCACACTGATATACCTACTCTATACTGAAGACTCTACCCAAATAGAACCATGCCAACAATATGATATCAGCTGTCAGTTACAATCCATCCACACTGATATATCTCCTCTATACGGAAGACTCTACTCAAATAGAACCATACCAACAATATGATACCAGCTGTCAGTTACAATATATCCACATTGATATATCTACTCTATACTGAAGACTATATCCAAATAGAAGCATACAAACTATATGATAGCAGCTGTCAGTTACAATCCATCCACACTGATATATCTACTCTATACTGAAGACTCTACCCAAATAGAACCATACCAACAATATAATACCATCTATCAGTTACAATCCATCCACACTGATATAACTACTCTATACTGAAGACTCTACTCAAATAGAACCATACCAACAATATGATACCAGCTGTCAGTTACAATCCATCCACACTGATATATCTACTCTATACTGAAGACTCTACTCAAATAGAACCATACCAACAATATGATACCAAATGTCAGTTACAAGCCATCCACACTGATATATCAACTCTATACTGAAGACTCTACCCAAATAGAACCATACAAACAATATGATATCAGCTGTCAGTTACAATCCACCCACACTGATATATCTAATCTATACTGAAGACTCTACTCAAATAGAACCATACAAACAATATGATAGCAGCTGTCAGTTACAATCCATCCACACTGATATATCTACTCTATACTGAAGACTCTACCCAAATAGAACCATACAAACAATATGCTACCAGCTGTCAGTTACAATTCATCTACACTGATATATCTACTCCGTACTGAAGACTCTACCCAAATAGAACCATACCAACAATAAGATACCAGCTGTCAATAAAATCCATCCACACTGATATATCTACTCTATACTGAAGACTCTACCCAAATAGAACCATACAAACAATATGATATCAGCTGTCAGTTACAATCCACCCACACTGATATATCTACTCTATACTGAAGACTCGACTCAAATAGAACCATGCCAACAATATGATACCAGCTGTCAGTTACCATCCACCTACACTGATATATCTACTCTATACAGAAGACTCTACTCAAATAGAACCATACCAACAATATGATACCAACTGTCAGTTACAAGCCATCCACACTGATATACCTACTCTATACTGAAGACTCTACCCAAATAGAACCATGCCAACAATATGATATCAGCTGTCAGTTACAATCCATCCACACTGATATATCTCCTCTATACGGAAGACTCTACTCAAGTAGAACCATACCAACAATATGATACCAGCTGTCAGTTACAATATATCCACATTGATATATCTACTCTATACTGAAGACTATATCCAAATAGAAGCATACAAACAATATGATAGCAGCTGTCAGTTACAATCCATCCACACTGATATATCTACTCTATACTGAAGACTCTACCCAAATAGAACCATACCAACAATATGATACCATCTATCAGTTACAATCCATCCACACTGATATATCTACTCTATACTGAAGACTCTACTCAAATAGAACCATACCAACAATATGATACCAACTGTCAGTTACAAGCCATCCACACTGATATATCTACTCTATAGTGAAGACTCTACCCAAATAAAACCATGCCAACAAAATGATATCAGCTGTCAGTTACAATCCACCCACACTGATATATCTACTCTATACAGAAGACTCTACTCAAATAGAACCATACCAACAATATGATACCAACTGTCAGTTACAAGCCATCCACACTGATATACCTACTCTATACTGAAGACTCTACCCAAATAGAACCATGCCAACAATATGATATCAGCTGTCAGTTACAATCCATCCACACTGATATATCTCCTCTATACGGAAGACTCTACTCAAGTAGAACCATACCAACAATATGATACCAGCTGTCAGTTACAATATATCCACATTGATATATCTACTCTATACTGAAGACTATATCCAAATAGAAGCATACAAACAATATGATAGCAGCTGTCAGTTACAATCCATCCACACTGATATATCTACTCTATACTGAAGACTCTACCCAAATAGAACCATACCAACAATATGATACCATCTATCAGTTACAATCCATCCACACTGATATATCTACTCTATACTGAAGACTCTACTCAAATAGAACCATACCAACAATATGATACCAACTGTCAGTTACAAGCCATCCACACTGATATATCTACTCTATAGTGAAGACTCTACCCAAATAAAACCATGCCAACAAAATGATATCAGCTGTCAGTTACAATCCACCCACACTGATATATCTACTCTATACAGAAGACTCTACTCAAATAGAACCATACAAACAATATGATAGCAGCTGTCAGTTACAATCCATCCACACTGACATATCTACTCTATACTGAAGACTCTACCCAAATAGAACCATACCAACAATATGCTACCAGCTGTCAGTTACAATCTATCTACACTGATATATCTACTCTATAATAAAGACTCTACCCAAATAGAACCATACCAACAATATGATACCAGCTGTTAGTTACAATCCATCTACACTGATATATCTACTCTATACTGAAGACTCTACCCAAATAGAACCATACCAACAATATGATACCAGCTGTCAGTTACAATCCATCTACACTGATATATCTACTCCGTACTGAAGACTCTACTCAAATAGAACCATGCCAACAATATGATATCAACTGCCAGTTACAATCCACCCACACTGATATATCTACTCTATACTGAAGATTCTACCCAAATAGAACCATACCAACAATATGATACCAGCTGTCAGTTACAATCCACCCACACTGATATATCTACTCTATACTGAAGACTCTACCCAAATAGAACCATACAAACAATATGATATCAGCTGTCAGTTACAATCCACCCACACTGATATATCTACTCTATACTGAAGACTCCACCCAAATAGAACCTTACAAACAATATGATAGCAGCTGTCAGTAACAATCCATCCACACTGATATATCTACTCTATACTGAAGACTCTACCCAAATAGAACCTTACAAACAATATGATAGCAGCTGTCAGTTACGATCCATCTACACTGATATATCTACTCTATACTGAAGACTCTACCCAAATAGAACCATGCCAACAATATGATATCAGCTGTCAATTACAAGCCATCCACACTGATATATCTACTCTATACTGAAGACTCTACCCAAATAGAACCATACCAACAATATGATACCATCTGTCACTTACAATCCACCCACACTGATATATCTACTATATACAGAAGACTCTACTCAAATAGAACCATGCCAACAATATGATACCAGCTGTCAGTTACAATATATCCACATTGATATATCTACTCTATACTGAAGACTCTATCCAAATAGAAGCATACAAACAATATGATAGCAGCTGTCAGTTACAAGCCATCCACACTGATATATCTACTCTATACTGAAGACTCTACCCAAATAGAACCATGCCAACAATATGATATCAGCTGTCAGTTACAATCCATCCACACTGATATATCTACTCTATACTGAAGACTCTACTCAAATAGAAACATACCAACAATATGATACCAACTGTCAGTTACAAGCAATCCACACTGATATATCTACTCTATACTGAAGACTCTACCCAAATAGAACCATGCCAACAATATGATATCAGCTGTCAGTTACAAGCCATCCACACTGATATATCTACTCTATACTGAAGACTCTACTCAAATAGAACCATACCAACAATATGATACCAAATGTCAGTTACAAGCCATCCACACTGATATATCAACTCTATACTGAAGACTCTACCCAAATAGAACCATACAAACAAAATGATATCAGCTGTCAGTTACAATCCACCCACACTGATATATCTAATCTATACTGAAGACTCTACTCAAATAGAACCATACAAACAATATGATAGCAGCTGTCAGTTACAATCCATCCACACTGATATATCTACTCTATACTGAAGACTCTACCCAAATAGAACCATACAAACAAAATGCTACCAGCTGTCAGTTACAATTCATCTACACTGATATATCTACTCTATACTGAAGACTCTACCCAAATAGAACCATACAAACAATATGATATCAGCTGTCAGTTACAATCCACCCACACTGATATATCTACTCTATACTGAAGACTCTACTCAAATAGAACCATACCAACAATATGATATCAGCTGTCAGTTACAATCCACCCACACAGATATATCTACTCTATACTGAAGACTCGACTCAAATAGAACCATGCCAACAATATGATACCAGCTGTCAGTTACCATCCACCCACACTGATATATCTACTCTATACAGAAGACTCTACTCAAATAGAACCATACCAACAATATGATACCAACTGTCAGTTACAAGCCATCCACACTGATATACCTACTCTATACTGAAGACTCTACCCAAATAGAACCATGCCAACAATATGATATCAGCTGTCAGTTACAATACATCCACACTGATATATCTCCTCTATACGGAAGACTCTACTCAAATAGAACCATACCAACAATATGATACCAGCTGTCAGTTACAATATATCCACATTGATATATCTCCTCTATACTGAAGACTATATCCAAATAGAAGCATACAAACAATATGATAGCAGCTGTCAGTTACAATCCATCCACACTGATATATCTACTCTATACTGAAGACTCTACCCAAATAGAACCATACCAACAATATAATATCATCTATCAGTTACAATCCATCCACACTGATATATCTACTCTATACTGAAGACTCTACTCAAATAGAACCATGCCAACAATATGATATCAGCTGTTAGTTACAATCCACCCACACTGATATATCTACTCTATACTGAAGACTCTACTCAAATAGAACCATACCAACAATATGATACCAACTGTCGGTTACAAGCCATCCACACTGATATACCTACTCTATACTGAAGACTCTACCCAAATAGAGCCATACCAACAATATGATACCAGCTGTCAGTTACAAGCCATCCACACTGATATATCTACTCTATACTGAAGACTCTACTCAAATAGAACCATACCAACAATATGATACCAACTGTCAGTTACAAGCCATCCACACTGATATATCTACTCTATATTGAAGACTCTACCCAAATAAAACCATGCCAACAAAATGATATCAGCTGTCAGTTACAATCCACCCACACTGATATATCTACTCTATACTGAAGACTCTACTCAAATAGAACCATACAAACAATATGATAGCAGCTGTCAGTTACAATCCATCCACACTGATATATCTACTCTATACTGAAGACTCTACCCAAATAGAACCATACCAACAATATGATACCAGCTGTCATTTACAATCCATCTACACTGATATATCTACTCTATACTGAAGACTCTAACCAAATAGAACCATACCAACAATATGATACCAGCTGTCAGTTACAATCCATCCACACTGATATATCTACTCCGTACTGAAGACTCTACTCAAATAGAACCATGCCAACAATATGATATCAGCTGCCAGTTACAATCCACCCACACTGATATATCTACTCTATACTGAAGACTCTACCCAAATAGAACCATACCAACAATATGATACCAGCTGTCAGTTACAATCCACCCACACTGATATATCTACTCTATACTGAAGACTCTACTCAAATAGAACCATACCAACAATATGATACCAGCTGTCAGTTACAATCCATCCACACTGATATATCTACTCTATACTGAAGACTCTACCCAAATAGAACCATACAAACAATATGATATCAGCTGTCAGTTACAATCCACCCACACTGATATATCTACTCTATACTGAAGACTCTACTCAAATAGAACCATACCAACAATATGATATCAGCTGTCAGTTACAATCCACCCACACAGATATTTCTACTCTATACTGAAGACTCTACCCAAATAGAACCATACCAACAATATGATACCAGCTGTCAGTTACAATCCATCCACACTGATATATCTACTCTATACTGAAGACTCTACCAAAATAGAACCTTACAAACAATATGATAGCAGCTGTCAGTAACAATCCATCCACACTGATATATCTACTCTATACTGAAGACTCTACCCAAATAGAACCTTACAAACAATATGATAGCAGCTGTCAGTTACGATCCATCTACACTGATATATCTACTCTATACTGAAGACTCTACCCAAATAGAACCATGCCAACAATATGATATCAGCTGTCAATTACAAGCCATCCACACTGATATATCTACTCTATACTGAAGACTCTACTCAAATAGAACCATACCAACAATATGATACCAGCTGTCAGTTACAATCCATCCACACTGATATATCTACTCTATACTGAAGACTCTACTCAAATAGAACCATACCAACAATATGATACCAAATGTCAGTTACAAGCCATCCACACTGATATATCAACTCTATACTGAAGACTCTACCCAAATAGAACCATACAAACAATATGATATCAGCTGTCAGTTACAATCCACCCACACTGATATATCTAATCTATACTGAAGACTCTACTCAAATAGAACCATACAAACAATATGATAGCAGCTGTCAGTTACAATCCATCCACACTGATATATCTACTCTATACTGAAGACTCTACCCAAATAGAACCATACAAACAATATGCTACCAGCTGTCAGTTGCAATTCATCTACACTGATATATCTACTCCGTACTGAAGACTCTACCCAAATAGAACCATACCAACAATATAATACCAGCAGTCAATAAAATCCATCCACACTGATATATCTACTCTATACGGAAGACTCTACCCAAATAGAACCATACAAACGATATGATATCAGCTGTCAGTTACAATCCACCCACACTGATATATCTACTCTATACTGAAGACTCTACTCAAATAGAACCATACCAACAATATGATATCAGCTGTCAATTACAATCCATCCACACTGATATATCTCCTCTATACGGAAGACTCTACTCAAATAGAACCATACCAACAATATGATACCAGCTGTCAGTTACAATATATCCACATTGATATATCTACTCTATACTGAAGACTATATCCAAATAGAAGCATACAAACAATATGATAGCAGCTGTCAGTTACAATCCATCCACACTGATATATCTACTCTATACTGAAGACTCTACCCAAATAGAACCATACCAACAATATAATACCATCTATCAGTTACAATCCATCCACACTGACATATCTACTCTATACTGAAGACTCTACCCAAATAGAACCATACCAACAATATGATACCAACTGTCAGTTACAATCCACCCACACTGATATATCTACTCTATACTGAAGACTCTACTCAAATAGAACCATACCAACAATATGATACCAACTGTCAGTTACAAGCCATCCACACTGATATATCTACTCTATACTGAAGACTCTACTCAAATAGAACCATACCAATAATATGATACCAACTGTCAGTTACAAGCCATCCACACTGATATATCTACTCTATAGTGAAGACTCTACCCAAATAAAACCATGCCAACAAAATGATATCAGCTGTCAGTTACAATCCACCCACACTGATATATCTACTCTATACAGAAGACTCTACTCAAATAGAACCATACGAACAATATGATAGCAGCTGTCAGTTACAATCCATCCACACTGACATATCTACTCTATACTGAAGACTCTACCCAAATAGAACCATACCAACAATATGCTACCAGCTGTCAGTTACAATCCATCTACACTGATATATCTACTCCGTACTGAAGACTCTACCCAAATAGAACCATAGCAACAATATGATACCAGCTGTTAGTTACAATCTATCTACACTGATATTTCTACTCGATACTAAAGACTCTACCCAAATAGAACCATACCAACAATATGATACCAGCTGTTAGTTACAATCCATCTACACTGATATATCTACTCTATACTGAAGACTCTACACAAATAGAACCATACCAACAATATGATACCAGCTGTCAGTTACAATCCATCTACACTGATATATCTACTCCTTACTGAAGACTCTACTCAAATAGAACCATGCCAACAATATGATACCAGCTGTCAGTTACCATCCACCCACACTGATATATCTACTCTATACAGAAGACTCTACTCAAATAGAACCATGCCAACAATATGATACCAGCTGTCAGTTACCATCCACCCACACTGATATATCTACTCCATACAGAAGACTCTACTCAAATAGAACCATACCAACAATATGATACCAACTGTCAGTTACAAGCCATCCACACTGATATACCTACTCTATACTGAAGACTCTACCCAAATAGAACCATGCCAACAATATGATATCAGCTGTCAGTTACAATCCATCCACACTGATATATCTCCTCTATACGGAAGACTCTACTCAAATAGAACCATACCAACAATATGATACCAGCAGTCAGTTACAATATATCCACATTGATATATCTACTCTATACTGAAGACTATATCCAAATAGAAGCATACAAACTATATGATAGCAGCTGTCAGTTACAATCCATCCACACTGATATATCTACTCTATACTGAAGACTCTACCCAAATAGAACCATACCAACAATATAATACCATCTATCAGTTACAATCCATCCACACTGATATATCTACTCTATACTGAAGACTCTACTCAAATAGAACCATGCCAACAATATGATATCAGCTGTTAGTTACAATCCACCCACACTGATATATCTACTCTATACTGAAGACTCTACCCAAATAGAACCATGCCAACAATGTGATATCAACTGTCAGTTACAATCCATCCACACTGATATATCTACTCTATACTGAAGACTCTATCCAAATAGAACCATACCAACAATATGATACCAGCTGTTAGTTACAATCCATCTACACTGATATATCTACTCCGTACTGAAGACTCTACTCAAATAGAACCATGCCAACAATATGATATCAGCTGTCAGTTACAATCCACCCACACTGATATATCTACTCTATACTGAAGACTCTACTCAAATAGAACCATACAAACAATATGATAGCAGCTGTCAGTTACAATCCATCCACACTGATATATCTACTCTATACTGAAGACTCTACCCAAATAGAACCATACCAACAATATGCTACCAGCTGTCAGTTACAATCCATCTACACTGATATATCTACTCCGTACTGAAGACTCTACCCAAATAGAACCATACCAACAATATGATACCAGCTGTCAGTTACAATCCATCCACACTGATATATCTACTCTATACTGAAGACTCTACCCAAATAGAACCTTACAAACAATATGATAGCAGCTGTCAGTAACAATCCATCCACACTGATATATCTACTCTATACTGAAGACTCTACCCAAATAGAACCATACAAACAATATGATAGCAGCTGTCAGTTACAATCCATCCACACTGATATATCTACTCTATACTGAAGACTACACCCAAATAGAACCATACAAACAATATGATAACAGCTGTCAGTTACAATCCATCCACACTGATATATCTACTCTATACTGAAGACTCTACCCAAATAGAACCATACAAACAATATGATACCAGCTGTCAGTTACAATCCATTCACACTGATATATCTACTCTATACTGAAGACTCTACCCAAGTAGAACCTTACAAACAATATGATAGCAGCTGTCAGTTACGATCCATCTACACTGATATATCTACTCTATACTGGAGACTCTATCCAAATAGAACCATACAAACAATATGATAGCAGCTGTCAGTTACGATCCATCTACACTGATATATCTACTCTATACTGAAGACTCTACCCAAATAGAACCATACCAACAATATGATACCAGCTGTCAGTTACAATCCATCCACACAGATGTATCTACTCTATACTGAAGACTCTACCCAAATAGAACCATACCAACAATATGATACCAGCTGTCAGTTACAATCCATCCACACTGATATATCTACTCTATACTGAAGACTCTACCCAAATAGAACCATGCCAACAATATGATATCTGCTGTCAGTTACAATCCATCCACACTGATATATCTACTCTATACTGAAGACTCTACCCAAATAGAACCATACCAACAATATGATACCAGCTGTCAGTTACAATCCATCCACACTGATATATCTACTCTATACTGAAGACTCTACCCAAATAGAACCATACCAACAATATGCTACCAGCTGTCAGTTACAATCCATCTACACTGATATATCTACTCCGTACTGAAGACTCTACCCAAATAGAACCATACCAACAATATGATACCAGCTGTCAGTTACAATCCATCCACACTGATATATCTACTCTATACTGAAGACTCTACCCAAATAGAACCATACAAACAATATGATACCAGCTGTCAGTTACAATCCATTCACACTGATATATCTACTCTATACTGAAGACTCTACCCAAATAGAACCTAACAAACAATATGATAGCAGCTGTCAGTTACGATCCATCTACACTGATATATCTACTCTATACTGGAGACTCTACCCAAATAGAACCATACAAACAATATGATAGCAGCTGTCAGTTACGATCCATCTTCACTGATATATCTACTCTATACTGAAGACTGTACCCAAATAGAACCATACCAACAATATGATACCAGCTGTCAGTTACAATCCATCCACACTGATATATCTACTCTATACTGAAGACTCTACCCAAATAGAACCATACCAACAATATGATACCAGCTGTCAGTTACAATCCATCCACACTGATATATCAACTCTATACTGAAGACTCTCCCCAAATAGAACCATGCCAACAATATGATATCAGCTGTCAGTTACAATCCATCCACACTGATATCTCTACTCTATACTGAAGACTCTACTCAAATAGAACCATACCGACAATATGATACCAGCTGTCAGTTACAATATATCCACATTGATATATCTACTATATACTGAAGACTATATCCAAATAGAAGCATACAAACAATATGATAGCAGCTGTCAGTTACAATCCTTCCACACTGATATATCTACTCTATACTGAAGACTCTACCCAAATAGAACCATACCAACAATATAATACCATCTATCAGTTACAATCCATCCACACTGATATATCTACTCTATACTGAAGACTCTACCCAAATAGAACCATGCCAACAATATGATATCAACTGTCAGTTACAATCCATCCACACTGATATATCTACTCTATACTGAAGACTCTATCCAAATAGAACCATACCAACAATATGATACCAGCTGTTAGTTACAATCCATCTACACTGATATATTTACTCCATACTGAAGACTCTACTCAAATAGAACCATGCCAACAATATGATATCAGCGGTCAGTTACAATCCACTCACACTGATATACCTACTCTATACTGAAGACTCTACTCAAATAGAACCATACAAACAATATGATAGCAGCTGTCAGTTACAATCCATCCACACTGATATATCTACTCTATACTAAAGACTCTACCCAAATAGAACCTTACAAACAATATGATAGCAGCTGTCAGTTACGATCCATCTACACTGATATATCTACTCTATACTGGAGACTCTACCCAAATAGAACCATACCAACAATATGCTACCAGCTGTCAGTTACAATCCATCTACACTGATATATCTACTCCGTACTGAAGACTCTACCCAAATAGAACCATACCAACAATATGATACCAGCTGTCAGTTACAATCCATCCACACTGATATATCTACTCTATACTGAAGACTCTACCCAAATAGAACCTTACAAACAATATGATAGCAGCTGTCAGCAACAATCCATCCACACTGATATATCTACTCTATACTGAAGAGTCTACCCAAATAGAACCATACAAACAATATGATAGCAGCTGTCAGTTACAATCCATCCACACTGATATATCTACTCTATACTGAAGACTACACCCAAATAGAACCATACAAACAATATGATAACAGCTGTCAGTTACAATCCATCCACACTGATATATCTACTTTATACTGAAGACTCTACCCAAATAGAACCATACAAACAATATGATACCACTTTCAGTTACAATCCATTCACACTGATATATCTACTCTATACTGAAGACTCTACCCAAATAGAACCTTACAAACAATATGATATCAGCTGTCAGTTACGATCCATCTACACTGATTATCTACTCTATACTGGAGACTCTACCCAAATAGAACCATACAAACAATATGATAGCAGCTGTCAGTTACGATCCATCTACACTGATATATCTACTCTATACTGAAGACTCTACCAAATAGAACCATACCAACAATATGATACCAGCTGTCAGTTACAATCCATCCACACAGATGTATCTACTCTATACTGAAGACTCTACCCAAATAGAACCATACCAACAATATGATACCAGCTGTCAGTTACAATCCATCCACACTGATATATCTACTCTATACTGAAGACTCTACCCAAATAGAACCATGCCAACAATATGATATCAGCTGTCAGTTACAATCCATCCACACTGATATATCTACTCTATACTGAAGACTCTACCCAAATAGAACCATGCCAACAATATGATATCAGCTGTCAGTTACAATCCATCCACACTGATATATCTACTCTATACTGAAGACTCTATCCAAATAGAACCATACCAACAATATGATATCAGCTGTTACTACACTGATATATCTACACCGTACTGAAGACTCTACTCAAATAGAACCATGCCAACAATATGATATCAGCTGTCAGTTATAATCCACCCACACTGGTATATCTACTCTATACTGAAGACTCTACCCAAATAGAACCATGCCAACAACATGATATCAGCTGTCACTTACAATCCACCCACACTGATATATCTACTATATACTGAAGACTCTAATCAAATAGAACCATACCAACAATATGCTACCAGCTGTCAGTTACAATATATCCGCATTGATATATCTACTCTATACTGAAGACTATATCCAAATAGAAGCATACAAACAATATGATAGCAGCTGTTAGTTATAATCCACCCACACTGGTATATCTACACTATACTGAAGACTCTACCCAAATAGAACCATGCCAACAATATGATATCAGCCGTCACTTACAATCCACCCACACTGATATATCTACTATATACTGAAGACTCTAATCAAATAGAACCATACCAACAATATGATAGCAGCTGTCAGTTACAATCCATCCACACTGATATATCTACTCTATACTGAAGACTACACCCAAATAGAACCATACAAACAATATGATACCAGCTGTCAGATACAATCCATTCACACTGTTATATCTACTCTATACTGAAGACTCTACCCAAATAGAACCTTACAAACAATATGATAGCAGCTGTCAGTTACGATCCATCTACACTGATATATCTACTCTATACTGGAGACTCTACCCAAATAGAACCATACAAACAATATGATAGCAGCTGTCAGTTACGATCCATCTACACTGATATATCTACTCTATACTGAAGACTCTACCCAAATAGAACCATACCAACAACATGATACCAGCTGTCAGTTACAATCCATCCACACTGATATATCTACTATATACTGAAGACTCTACCCAAATAGAACCATACCAACAATATGATACCAGCTGTCAGTTACAATCCATCCACACTGATATATCTACTCTATACTGAAGACTCTACCCAAATAGAACCATGCCAACAATATGATATCAGCTGTCAGTTACAATCCATCCACACTGATATCTCTACTCTATACTGAAGACTCTACTCAAATAGAACCATACCAACAATATGATACCAGCTGTCAGTTACAATCCATCCACACTGATATATCTACTCTATACTGAAGACTCTACCCAAATAGAACCATACCAACAATATAATACCATCTATCAGTTACAATCCATCCACACTGATATATCTACTCTATACTGAAGACTCTACCCAAATAGAACCATACCAACAATATGATACCAGCTGTCAGTTACAATCCATCCACACTGATATATCTACTATATACTGAAGACTCTAATCAAATAGAACCATACCAACAATATGATACCAGCTGTCAGTTACAATATATCCACATTGATATATCTACTCTATACTGAAGACTATATCCAAATAGAAGCATACAAACAATATGATAGCAGCTGTTAGTTATAATCCACCCACACTGGTATATCTACTCTATACTGAAGACTCTACCCAAATAGAACCATGCCAACAATATGATATCAGCTGTCACTTACAATCCACCCACATTGATATATCTACTATATACTGAAGACTCTAATCAAATAGAACCATACCAACAATATGATAGCAGATGTCAGTTACAATCCATCCACACTGATATATCTACTCTATACTGAAGACTACACCCAAATAGAACCATACAAACATTATGATACCAGCTGCCAGATACAATCCATTCACACTGATATATCTACTCTATACTGAAGACTCTACCCAAATAGAACCTTACAAACAATATGATAGCAGCTGTCAGTTACGATCCATCTACACTGATATATCTACTCTATACTGGAGACTCTACCCAAATAGAACCATACAAACAATATGATAGCAGCTGTCAGTTACGATCCATCTACACTGATATATCTACTCTATACTGAAGACTCTACCCAAATAGAACCATACCAACAATATGATACCAGCTGTCAGTTACAATCCATCCACACTGATATATCTACTATATACTGAAGACTCTACCCAAATAGAACCATGCCAACAATATGATATCCGCTGTCAGTTACAATCCATCCACACTGATATCTCTACTCTATACTGAAGACTCTACTCAAATAGAACCATACCAACAATATGATACCAGCTGTCAGTTACAATATATCCACATTGATATATCTACTATATACTGAAGACTATATCCAAATAGAAGCATACAAACAATATGATAGCAGCTGTCAGTTACAATCCTTCCACACTGATATATCTACTCTATACTGAAGACTCTACCCAAATAGAACCATACCAACAATATAATACCATCTATCAGTTACAATCCATCCACACTGATATATCTACTCTATACTGAAGACTCTATCCAAATAGAACCATACCAACAATATGATACCAGCTGTTAGTTACAATCCATCCACACTGATATATCTACTCTATACTGAAGACTCTACCCAAATAGAACCATGCCAACAATATGATATCAGCTGTCAGTTACAATCCATCCACACTGATATCTCTACTCTATACTGAAGACTCTACTCAAATAGAACCATACCAACAATATGATACCAGCTGTCAGTTACAATATATCCACATTGATATATCTACTCTATACTGAAGACTATATCCAAATAGAAGCATACAAACAATATGATAGCAGCTGTTAGTTACAATCCATCCACACTGATATATCTACTCTATACTGAAGACTCTACTCAAATAGAACCATACAAACAATATGATAGCAGCTGTCAGTTACAATCCATCCACACTGATATATCTACTCTATACTGAAGACTACACCCAAATAGAACCATACAAACAATATGATAACAGCTGTCAGTTACAATCCATCCACACTGATATATCTACTCTATACTGAAGACTCTACCCAAATAGAACCATACAAACAATATGATACCAGCTGTCAGTTACAATCCATTCACACTGATATATCTACTCTATAATGAAGACTCTACCCAAATAGAACCTTACAAACAATATGATAGCAGCTGTCAGTTACGATCCATCTACACTGATATATCTACTCTATACTGGAGACTCTACCCAAATAGAACCATACAAACAATATGATAGCAGCTGTCAGTTACGATCCATCTACACTGATATATCTACTCCATACTGAAGATTCTACCCAAATAGAACCATACAAACAATATGATACCAGCTGTCAGTTACAATCCATTCACACTGATATATCTACTCTATACTGAAGACTCTACCCAAATATAACCTTACAAACAATATGATAGCAGCTGTCAGTTACGATCCATCTACACTGATATATCTACTCTATACTGGAGACTCTACCCAAATAGAACCATACAAACAATATGATAGCAGCTGTCAGTTACGATCCATCTACACTGATATATCTACTCTATACTGAAGACTCTACCCAAATAGAACCATACCAACAATATGATACCAGCTGTCAGTTACAATCCATCCACACTGATATATCTACTATATACTGAAGACTCTACCCAAATAGAACCATACCAACAATATGATACCAGCTGTCAGTTACAATCCATCCACACTGATATATCTACTCTATACTGAAGACTCTACCCAAATAGAACCATACAAACAATATGATAACAGCTGTCAGTTACAATCCATCCACACTGATATATCTACTCTATACTGAAGACTCTACCCAAATAGAACCATACAAACAATATGATACCAGCTGTCAGTTACAATCCATTCACACTGATATATCTACTCTATACTGAAGACTCTACCCAAATAGAACCTTACAAACAATATGATAGCAGCTGTCAGTTACGATCCATCTACACTGATATATCTACTCTATACTGGAGACTCTACCCAAATAGAACCATACAAACAATATGATAGCAGCTGTCAGTTACCATCCATCTACACTGATATATCTACTCTATACTGAAGATTCTACCCAAATAGAACCATACAAACAATATGATACCAGCTGTCAATTACAATCCATTCACACTGATATATCTACTCTATACTGAAGACTCTACCCAAATAGAACCTTACAAACAATATGATAGCAGCTGTCAGTTACGATCCATCTACACTGATATATCTACTCTATACTGGAGACTATACCCAAATAGAACCATACAAACAATATGATAGCAGCTGTCAGTTACGATCCATCTACACTGATATATCTACTCTATACTGAAGACTCTACCCAAATAGAACCATACCAACAATATGATACCAGCTGTCAGTTACAATCCATCCACACTGATATATCTACTATATACTGAAGACTCTACCCAAATAGAACCATACCAACAATATGATACCAGCTGTCAGTTACAATCCATCCACACTGATATATCTACTCTATACTGAAGACTCTACCCAAATAGAACCATGCCAACAATATGATATCAGCTGTCAGTTACAATCCATCCACACTGATATATCTACTCTACACTGAAGACTCTACCCAAATAGAACCATACCAACAATATGATACCAGCTGTCAGTTACAATCCATCCACACTGATATATCTACTCTATACTGAAGACTCTACCCAAATAGAACCATGCCAACAATATGATATCAGCTGTCAGTTACAATCCATCCACACTGATATATCTACTCTATACTGAAGACTCTACTCAAATAGAACCATACCAACAATATGATACCAGCTGTCAGTTACAATATATCCACATTGATATATCTACTATATACTGAAGACTATATCCAAATAGAAGCATACAAACAATATGATAGCAGCTGTCAGTTACAATCCTTCCACACTGATATATCTACTCTCTACTGAAGACTCTACCCAAATAGAACCATACCAACAATATAATACCATCTATCAGTTACAATCCATCCACACTGATATATCTACTCTATACTGAAGACTCTACCCAAATAGAACCATGCCAACAATATGATATCAGCTGTCACTTACAATCCATCCACACTGATATATCTACTCTATACTGAAGACTCTATCCAAATAGAACCATACCAACAATATGATACCAGCTGTTACTACACTGATATATCTACACCGTACTGAAGACTCTACTCAAATAGAACCATGCCAACAATATGATATCAGCTGTCAGTTATAATCCACCCACACTGGTATATCTACTCTATACTGAAGACTCTACCCAAATAGAACCATGCCAACAATATGATATCAGCTGTCACTTACAATCCACCCACACTGATATATCTACTATATACTGAAGACTCTAATCAAATAGAACCATACCAACAATATGATACCAGCAGTCAGTTACAATATATCCACATTGATATATCTACTCTATACTGAAGACTATATCCAAATAGAAGCATACAAACAATATGATAGCAGCTGTTAGTTACAATCCATCCACACTGATATATCTACTCTATACTGAAGACTCTACTCAAATAGAACCATACAAACAATATGATAGCAGCTGTCAGTTACAATCCATCCACACTGATATATCTACTCTATACTGAAGACTACACCCAAATAGAACCATACAAACAATATGATAACAGCTGTCAGTTACAATCCATCCACACTGATATATCTACTCTATACTGAAGACTCTACCCAAATAGAACCATACAAACAATATGATACCAGCTGTCAGTTACAATCCATTCACACTGATATATCTACTCTATACTGAAGACTCTACCCAAATAGAACCTTACAAACAATATGATAGCAGCTGTCAGTTACGATCCATCTACACTGATATATCTACTCTATACTGGAGACTCTACCCAAATAGAACCATACAAACAATATGATAGCAGCTGTCAGTTACGATCCATCTACACTGATATATCTACTCTATACTGAAGACTCTACCCAAATAGAACCATACCAACAATATGATACCAGCTGTCAGTTACAATCCATCCACACTGATATATCTACTATATACTGAAGACTCTACCCAAATAGAACCATACCAACAATATGATACCAGCTGTCAGTTACAATCCATCCACACTGATATATCTACTCTATACTGAAGACTCTACCCAAATAGAACCATGCCAACAATATGATATCAGCTGTCAGTTACAATCCATCCACACTGATATATCTACTCTACACTGAAGACTCTACCCAAATAGAACCATACCAACAATATGATACCAGCTGTCAGTTACAATCCATCCACACTGATATATCTACTCTATACTGAAGACTCTACCCAAATAGTACCATGCCAACAATATGATATCAGCTGTCAGTTACAATCCATCCACACTGATATCTCTACTCTATACTGAAGACTCTACTCAAATAGAACCATACCAACAATATGATACCAGCTGTCAGTTACAATATATCCACATTGATATATCTACTATATACTGAAGATTATATCCAAATAGAAGCATACAAACAATATGATAGCAGCTGTCAGTTACAATCCTTCCACACTGATATATCTACTCTCTACTGAAGACTCTACCCAAATAGAACCATACCAACAATATAATACCATCTATCAGTTACAATCCATCCACACTGATATATCTACTCTATACTGAAGACTCTACCCAAATAGAACCATGCCAACAATATGATATCAGCTGTCAGTTACAATCCATCCACACTGATATATTTACTCTATACTGAAGACTCTATCCAAATAGAACCATACCAACAATATGATACCAGCTGTTAGTTACAATCCATCTACACTGATATATCTACTCCGTACTGAAGACTCTACTCAAATAGAACCATGCCAACAATATGATACCAGCTGTCAGTTACAATCCATCCACACTGATATATTTACTCTATACTGAAGACTCTACCCAAATAGAACCATGCCAACAATATGATATCAGCTGTCAGTTACAATCCATCCACACTGATATATCTACTCTATACTGAAGACTCTACCCAAATAGAACCATGCCAAGAATATGATATCAGCTGTCACTTACAATCCACCCACACTGATATATCTACTATATACTGAAGACTCTAATCAAATAGAACCATACCAACAATATGATACCAGCTGTCAGTTACAATATATCCACATTGATATATCTACTCTATACTGAAGACTATATCCAAATAGAAGCATACAAACAATATGATAGCAGCTGTTAGTTACAATCCATCCACACTGATATATCTACTCTATACTGAAGACTCTACTCAAATAGAACCATACAAACAATATGATAGCAGCTGTCAGTTACAATCCATCCACACTGATATATCTACTCTATACTGAAGACTACACCCAAATAGAACCATACAAACAATATGATAACAGCTGTCAGTTACAATCCATCCACACTGATATATCTACTCTATACTGAAGACTCTACCCAAATAGAACCATACAAACAATATGATACCAGCTGTCAGTTACAATCCATTCACACTGATATATCTACTCTATACTGAAGACTCTACCCAAATAGAACCTTACAAACAATATGATAGCAGCTGTCAGTTACGATCCATCTACACTGATATATCTACTCTATACTGGAGACTCTACCCAAATAGAACCATACAAACAATATGATAGCAGCTGTCAGTTACGATCCATCTACACTGATATATCTACTCCATACTGAAGACTCTACCCAAATAGAACCATACCAACAATATGATACCAGCTGTCAGTTACAATCCATCCACACTGATATATCTACTCTATACTGAAGACTCTACCCAAATAGAACCATACCAACAATATGATACCAGCTGTCAGTTACAATCCATCCACACTGATATATCTACTCTATACTGAAGACTCTACCCAAATAGAACCATGCCAACAATATGATATCAGCTGTCAGTTACAATCCATCCACACTGATATATCTACTCTACACTGAAGACTCTACCCAAATAGAACCATACCAACAATATGATACCAGCTGTCAGTTACAATCCATCCACACTGATATATCTACTCTATACTGAAGACTCTACCCAAATAGTACCATGCCAACAATATGATATCAGCTGTCAGTTACAATCCATCCACACTGATATCTCTACTCTATACTGAAGACTCTACTCAAATAGATCCATACCAACAATATGATACCAGCTGTCAGTTACAATATATCCACATTGATATATCTACTATATACTGAAGATTATATCCAAATAGAAGCATACAAACAATATGATAGCAGCTGTCAGTTACAATCCTTCCACACTGATATATCTACTCTCTACTGAAGACTCTACCCAAATAGAACCATACCAACAATATAATACCATCTATCAGTTACAATCCATCCACACTGATATATCTACTCTATACTGAAGACTCTACCCAAATAGAACCATGCCAACAATATGATATCAGCTGTCAGTTACAATCCATCCACACTGATATATCTACTCTATACTGAAGACTCTACCCAAATAGAACCATACCAACAATATGATACCAGCTGTTAGTTACAATCCATCTACACTGATATATCTACTCCGTACTGAAGACTCTACTCAAATAGAACCATGCCAACAATATGATACCAGCTGTCAGTTACAATCCATCCACACTGATATATCTACTCTATACTGAAGACTCTACCCAAATAGAACCATGCCAACAATATGATACCAGCTGTCAGTTACAATCCATTCACACTGATATATCTACTCTATACTGAAGACTCTACCCAAATAGAACCTTACAAACAATATGATAGCAGCTGTCAGTTACGATCCATCTACACTGATATATCTACTCTATACTGGAGACTCTACCCAAATAGAACCATACAAACAATATGATAGCAGCTGTCAGTTACGATCCATCTACACTGATATATCTACTCTATACTGAAGACTCTACCCAAATAGAACCATACCAACAATATGATACCAGCTGTCAGTTACAATCCATCCACACTGATATATCTACTATATACTGAAGACTCTACCCAAATAGAACCATACCAACAATATGATACCAGCTGTCAGTTACAATCCATCCACACTGATATATCTACTCTATACTGAAGACTCTACCCAAATAGAACCTTACAAACAATATGATAGCAGCTGTCAGTTACGATCCATCTACACTGATATATCTACTCTATACTGGAGACTCTACCCAAATAGAACCATACAAACAATATGATAGCAGCTGTCAGTTACTATCCATCTACACTGATATATCTACTCTATACTGAAGACTCTACCCAAATAGAACCATGCCAACAATATGATATCAGCTGTCAGTTACAATCCATCCACACTGATATATCTACTCTATACTGAAGACTCTACCCAAATAGAACCTTACAAACAATATGATAGCAGCTGTCAGTTACGATCCATCTACACTGATATATCTACTCTATACTGGAGACTCTACCCAAATAGAACCATACAAACAATATGATAGCAGCTGTCAGTTACGATCCATCTACACTGATATATCTACTCTATACTGAAGACTCTACCCAAATAGAACCATACCAACAATATGATACCAGCTGTCAGTTACAATCCATCCACACTGATATATCTACTATATACTGAAGACTCTACCCAAATAGAACCATACCAACAATATGATACCAGCTGTCAGTTACAATCCATCCACACTGATATATCTACTCTATACTGAAGACTCTACCCAAATAGAACCAGGCCAACAATATGATATCAGCTGTCAGTTACAATCCATCCACACTGATATCTCTACTCTATACTGAAGACTCTATCCAAATAGAACCATACCAACAATATGATACCAGCTGTTAGTTACAATCCATCTACACTGATATATCTACTCCGTACTGAAGACTCTACTCAAATAGAACCATGCCAACAATATGATACCGGCTGTCAGTTACAATCCATCCACACTGATATATCTACTCTATACTGAAGACTCTACCCAAATAGAACCATGCCAACAATATGATATCAGCTGTCAGTTACAATCCATCCACACTGATATATCTACTCTACACTGAAGACTCTACCCAAATAGAACCATACCAACAATATGATACTAGCTGTCAGTTACAATCCATCCACACTGATATATCTACTCTATACTGAAGACTCTACCCAAATAGAACCATGCCAACAATATGATATCAGTTGTCAGTTACAATCCATCCACACTGATATCTCTACTCTATACTGAAGACTCTACTCAAATAGAACCATACCAACAATATGATACCAGCTGTCAGTTACAATATATCCACATTGATATATCTACTATATACTGAAGACTATATCCAAATAGAAGCATACAAACAATATGATAGCAGCTGTCAGTTACAATCCTTCCACACTGATATATCTACTCTCTACTGAAGACTCTACCCAAATAGAACCATACCAACAATATAATACCATCTATCAGTTACAATCCATCCACACTGATATATCTACTCTATACTGAAGACTCTACCCAAATAGAACCATGCCAACAATATGATATCAGCTGTCAGTTACAATCCATCCACACTGATATATCTACTCCATACTGAAGACTCTACCCAAATAGAACCATACCAACAATATGATACCAGCTGTCAGTTACAATCCATCCACACTGATATATCTACTATATACTGAAGACTCTACCCAAATAGAACCATACCAACAATATGATACCAGCTGTCAGTTACAATCCATCCACACTGATATATCTACTCTATACTGAAGACTCTACCCAAATAGAACCATGCCAACAATATGATATCAGCTGTCAGTTACAATCCATCCACACTGATATATCTACTCTACACTGAAGACTCTACCCAAATAGAACCATAC
Source organism: Saccoglossus kowalevskii (assembly GCF_978046115.1). Lineage (NCBI taxonomy): Eukaryota > Metazoa > Hemichordata > Enteropneusta > Harrimaniidae > Saccoglossus > Saccoglossus kowalevskii. The sequence continues at coordinate 3,974,396 of NC_140660.1, read as the reverse complement.
CAACAATATGATACCAGCTGTCAGTTACAATCCATCCACACTGATATATCTACTCTATACTGAAGACTCTACCCAAATAGTACCATGCCAACAATATGATATCAGCTGTCAGTTACAATCCATCCACACTGATATCTCTACTCTATACTGAAGACTCTACTCAAATAGATCCATACCAACAATATGATACCAGCTGTCAGTTACAATATATCCACATTGATATATCTACTATATACTGAAGATTATATCCAAATAGAAGCATACAAACAATATGATAGCAGCTGTCAGTTACAATCCTTCCACACTGATATATCTACTCTCTACTGAAGACTCTACCCAAATAGAACCATACCAACAATATAATACCATCTATCAGTTACAATCCATCCACACTGATATATCTACTCTATACTGAAGACTCTACCCAAATAGAACCATGCCAACAATATGATATCAGCTGTCAGTTACAATCCATCCACACTGATATATCTACTCTATACTGAAGACTCTACCCAAATAGAACCATACCAACAATATGATACCAGCTGTTAGTTACAATCCATCTACACTGATATATCTACTCCGTACTGAAGACTCTACTCAAATAGAACCATGCCAACAATATGATACCAGCTGTCAGTTACAATCCATCCACACTGATATATCTACTCTATACTGAAGACTCTACCCAAATAGAACCATGCCAACAATATGATACCAGCTGTCAGTTACAATCCATTCACACTGATATATCTACTCTATACTGAAGACTCTACCCAAATAGAACCTTACAAACAATATGATAGCAGCTGTCAGTTACGATCCATCTACACTGATATATCTACTCTATACTGGAGACTCTACCCAAATAGAACCATACAAACAATATGATAGCAGCTGTCAGTTACGATCCATCTACACTGATATATCTACTCTATACTGAAGACTCTACCCAAATAGAACCATACCAACAATAGGATACCAGCTGTCAGTTACAATCCATCCACACTGATATATCTACTATATACTGAAGACTCTACCCAAATAGAACCATACCAACAATATGATACCAGCTGTCAGTTACAATCCATCCACACTGATATATCTACTCTATACTGAAGACTCTACCCAAATAGAACCTTACAAACAATATGATAGCAGCTGTCAGTTACGATCCATCTACACTGATATATCTACTCTATACTGGAGACTCTACCCAAATAGAACCATACAAACAATATGATAGCAGCTGTCAGTTACGATCCATCTACACTGATATATCTACTCTATACTGAAGACTCTACCCAAATAGAACCATGCCAACAATATGATATCAGCTGTCAGTTACAATCCATCCACACTGATATATCTACTCTATACTGAAGACTCTACCCAAATAGAACCTTACAAACAATATGATAGCAGCTGTCAGTTACGATCCATCTACACTGATATATCTACTCTATACTGGAGACTCTACCCAAATAGAACCATACAAACAATATGATAGCAGCTGTCAGTTACGATCCATCTACACTGATATATCTACTCTATACTGAAGACTCTACCCAAATAGAACCATACCAACAATATGATACCAGCTGTCAGTTACAATCCATCCACACTGATATATCTACTATATACTGAAGACTCTACCCAAATAGAACCATACCAACAATATGATACCAGCTGTCAGTTACAATCCATCCACACTGATATATCTACTCTATACTGAAGACTCTACCCAAATAGAACCATGCCAACAATATGATATCAGCTGTCAGTTACAATCCATCCACACTGATATATCTACTCTACACTGAAGACTCTACCCAAATAGAACCATACCAACAATATGATACCAGCTGTCAGTTACAATCCATCCACACTGATATATCTACTCTATACTGAAGACTCTACCCAAATAGTACCATGCCAACAATATGATATCAGCTGTCAGTTACAATCCATCCACACTGATATCTCTACTCTATACTGAAGACTCTACTCAAATAGAACCATACCAACAATATGATACCAGCTGTCAGTTACAATATATCCACATTGATATATCTAGTAAATACTGAAGATTATATCCAAATAGAAGCATACAAACAATATGATAGCAGCTGTCAGTTACAATCCTTCCACACTGATATATCTACTCTCTACTGAAGACTCTACCCAAATAGAACCATACCAACAATATAATACCATCTATCAGTTACAATCCATCCACACTGATATATCTACTCTATACTGAAGACTCTACCCAAATAGAACCATGCCAACAATATGATATCAGCTGTCAGTTACAATCCATCCACACTGATATATCTACTCTATACTGAAGACTCTATCCAAATAGAACCATACCAACAATATGATACCAGCTGTTAGTTACAATCCATCTACACTGATATATCTACTCCGTACTGAAGACTCTACTCAAATAGAACCATGCCAACAATATGATACCAGCTGTCAGTTACAATCCATCCACACTGATATATCTACTCTATACTGAAGACTCTACCCAAATAGAACCATGCCAACAATATGATATCAGCTGTCAGTTACAATCCATCCACACTGATATATCTACTCTATACTGAAGACTCTACCCAAATAGAACCATGCCAAGAATATGATATCAGCTGTCACTTACAATCCACCCACACTGATATATCTACTATATACTGAAGACTCTAATCAAATAGAACCATACCAACAATATGATACCAGCTGTCAGTTACAATATATCCACATTGATATATCTACTCTATACTGAAGACTCTACCCAAATAGAACCATGCCAACAATATGATATCAGCTGTCAGTTACAATCCATCCACACTGATATATCTACTCTATACTGAAGACTCTACCCAAATAGAACCATGCCAAGAATATGATATCAGCTGTCACTTACAATCCACCCACACTGATATATCTACTATATACTGAAGACTCTAATCAAATAGAACCATACCAACAATATGATACCAGCTGTCAGTTACAATCCAATCACACTGATATATCTACTCTATACTGAAGACTCTACCCAAATAGAACCTTACAAACAATATGATAGCAGCTGTCAGTTACGATCCATCTACACTGATATATCTACTCTATACTGGAGACTCTACGCAAATAGAACCATACAAACAATATGATATCAGCTGTCAGTTACGATCCATCTACACTGATATATCTACTCTATACTGAAGACTCTACCCAAATAGAACCATGACAACAATATGATACCAGCTGTCAGTTACAATCCATCCACACAGATGTATCTACTCTATACTGAAGACTCTACCCAAATAGAACCATACCAACAATATGATACCAGCTGCCAGTTACAATCCATCCACACTGATATATCTACTCTATACTGAAGACTCTACCCAAATAGAACCATGCTGTCAGTTACAATCCATCCACACTGATATATCTACTCTATACTGAAGACTCTACCCAAATAGATCCATGCCAACAATATGATAGCAGCTGTCAGTTACAATCCATCCACACTGATATATCTACTCTATACTGAAGACTCTATCCAAACAGAACCATACCAACAATATGATACCAGCTGTTACTACACTGATATATCTACACCGTACTGAAGACTCTACTCAAATAGAACCATGCCAACAATATGATATCAGCTGTCAGTTATAATCCACCCACACTGGTATATCTACTCCATACTGAAAACTCTACCCAAATAGAACCATGCCAACAATATGATATCAGCTGTCACTTACAATCCACCCACACTGATATATCTACTATATACTGAAGACTCTAATCAAATAGAACCGTACCAACAATATGATACCAGCTGTCATTTACAATATATCCACATTGATATATCTACTCTATACTGAAGACTATATCCAAATAGAAGCATACAAACAATATGATAGCAGCTGTTAGTTACAATCCATCCACACTGATATATCTACTCTATACTGAAGACTCTACTCAAATAGAACCATACAAACAATATGATAGCAGCTGTCAGTTACAATCCATCCACACTGATATATCTACTCTATACTGAAGACTCTACCCAAATTGAACCATACCAACAATATGCTACCAGCTGTCAGTTACAATCCATCTACACTGATATATCTACTCCGTACTGAAGACTCTACCCAAATAGAACCATACCAACAATATGATACCAGCTGTCAGTTACAATCCATCCACACTGATATATCTACTCTATACTGAAGACTACACCTAAATAAAACCATACAAACAATATGATAACAGCTGTCAGTTACAATCCATCCACACTGATATATCTACTCTATACTGAAGACTCTACCCAAATAGAACCATACAAACAATATGATACCAGCTGTCAGTTTCAATCCATTCACACTGATATATCTACTCTATACTGAAGACTCTACCCAAATAGAACCTTACAAACAATATGATAGCAGCTGTCAGTTACGATCCATCTACACTGATATATCTACTCTATACTGGAGACTCTACCCAAATAGAACCATACAAACAATATGATAGCAGCTGTCAGTTACGATCCATCTACACTGATATATCTACTCTATACTGAAGACTCTACCCAAATAGAACCATACCAACAATATGATACCAGCTGTCAGTTACAATCCATCCACACTGATATATGTACTATATACTGAAGACTCTACCCAAATAGAACCATACCAACAATATGATACCAGCTGTCAGTTACAATCCATCCACACTGATATATCTACTCTATACTGAAGACTCTACCCAAATAGATCCATGCCAACAATATGATATCAACTGTCAGTTACAATCCATCCACACTGATATATCTACTCTATACTGAAGACTCTACCCAAATAGAACCATACCAACAATATGATACCAGCTGTCAGTTACAATCCATCCACACTGATATATCTACTCTATACTGAAGACTCTACCCAAATAGAACCATGCCAACAATATGATATCAGCTGTCAGTTACAATCCATCTACACTGATATATCTACTCTATACTGAAGACTCTATCCAAATAGAACCATACCAACAATATGATACTAGCTGTCAGTTACAATCCATCCACACTGATATATCTACTTTATACTGAAGACTACACCCAAATAAAACCATACAAACAATATGATAACAGCTGTCAGTTACAATCCATCCACACTGATATATCTACTCTATACTGAAGACTCTACCCAAATAGAACCATACAAACAATATGATACCAGCTGTCAGTTTCAATCCATTCACACTGATATATCTACTCTATACTGAAGACTCTACCCAAATAGAACCTTACAAACAATATGATAGCAGCTGTCAGTTACGATCCATCTACACTGATATATCTACTCTATACTGGAGACTCTACCCAAATAGAACCATACAAACAATATGATAGCAGCTGTCAGTTACGATCCATCTACACTGATATATCTACTCTATACTGAAGACTCTACCCAAATAGAACCATACCAACAATATGATACCAGCTGTCAGTTACAATCCATCCACACTGATATATCTACTATATACTGAAGACTCTACCCAAATAGAACCATACCAACAATATGATATCAGCTGTCACTTACAATCCACCCACACTGATATATCTACTATATACTGAAGACTCTAATCAAATAGAACCATACCAACAATATGATACCAGCTGTCAGTTACAATATATCCACATTGATATATCTACTCTATACTGAAGACTCTACCCAAATAGATCCATGCCAACAATATGATATCAGCTGTCAGTTACAATCCATCCACACTGATATATCTACTCTATACTGAAGACTCTACCCAAATAGAACCATACCAACAATATGATACCAGCTGTCAGTTACAATCCATCCACACTGATATATCTACTCTATACTGAAGACTCTACCCAAATAGAACCATGCCAACAATATGATATCAGCTGTCAGTAACAATCCATCCACACTGATATCTCTACTCTATACTAAAGACTCTACTCAAATAGAACCATACCAACAATATGATACCAGCTGTCAGTTACAATATATCCACATTGATATATCTACTATATACTGAAGACTATATCCAAATAGAAGCATACAAACAATATGATAGCAGCTGTCAGTTACAATCCTTCCACACTGATATATCTACTCTCTACTGAAGACTCTACCCAAATAGAACCATACCAACAATATAATACCACCTATCAGTTACAATCCATCCACACTGATATATCTACTCTATACTGAAGACTCTACCCAAATAGAACCATGCCAACAATATGATATCAGCTGTCAGTTACAATCCATCCACACTGATATATCTACTCTATACTGAAGACTCTATCCAAATAGAACCATACCAACAATATGATACCAGCTGTTAGTTACAATCCATCTACACTGATATATCTACTCCGTACTGAAGACTCTACTCAAATAGAACCATGCCAACAATATGATATCAGCTGTCAGTTACAATCCACCCACACTGATATATCTACTCTATACTGAAGACTCTACTCAAATAGAACCATACAAACAATATGATAGCAGTTGTCAGTTACAATCCATCCACACTGATATATCTACTCTATACTGAAGACTCTACCCAAATAGAACCATACCAACAATATGCTACCAGCTGTCAGTTACAATCCATCTACTCCGTACTGAAGACTCTACCCAAATAGAACCATACCAACAATATGATACCAGCTGTCAGTTACAATCCATCCACACTGATATATCTACTCTATACTGAAGACTCTACCCAAATAGAACCTTACAAACAATATGATAGCAGCTGTCAGTAACAATCCATCCACACTGATATATCTACTCTATACTGAAGACTCTACCCAAATAGAACCATACAAACAATATGATAGCAGCTGTCAGTTACAATCCATCCACACTGATATATCTACTCTATACTGAAGACTACACCCAAATAGAACCATACAAACAATATGATAACAGCTGTCAGTTACAATCCATCCACACTGATATATCTACTCTATACTGAAGACTCTACCCAAATAGAACCATACAAACAATATGATACCAGCTGTCAGTTACAATCCATTCACACTGATATATCTACTCTATACTGAAGACTCTACCCAAATAGAACCTTACAAACAATATGATAGCAGCTGTCAGTTACGATCCATCTACACTGTTATATCTACTCTATACTGGAGACTCTACCCAAATAGAACCATACAAACAATATGATAGCAGCTGCCAGTTACGATCCATCTACACTGATATATCTACTCTATACTGAAGACTCTACCCAAATAGAACCATACCAACAATATGATATCAGCTGTCAGTTACAATCCACCCACACTGATATATCTACTCTATACTGAAGACTACACCCAAATAGAACCATACAAACAATATGATAACAGCTGTCAGTTACAATCCATCCACACTGATATATCTACTCTATACTGAAGACTCTACCCAAATAGAACCATACAAACAATATGATACCAGCTGTCAGTTACAATCCATTCACACTGATATATCTACTCTATACTGAAGACTCTACCCAAATAGAACCTTACAAACAATATGATAGCAGCTGTCAGTTACGATCCATCTACACTGTTATATCTACTCTATACTGGAGACTCTACCCAAATAGAACCTTACAAACAATATGATACCAGCTGTCAGTTACAATCCATCTACACTGATATATCTACTCTATACTGAAGACTCTACCCAAATAGAACCATACCAACAATATGATATCAGCTGTCAGTTACAATCCATCCACACTGATATATCTACTCTATACTGAAGACTCTATCCAAATAGAACCATACCAACAATATGATACCAGCTGTTACTACACTGATATATCTACACCGTACTGAAGACTCTACTCAAATAGAACCATGCCAACAATATGATATCAGCTGTCAGTTATAATCCACCCACACTGATATATCTACTCTATACTGAAGACTCTACCCAAATAGAACCATGCCAACAATATGATATCAGCTGTCACTTACAAACCACCCACACTGATATATCTACTATATACTGAAGACTCTAATCAAATAGAACCATACCAACAATATGATACCAGCTGTCAGTTACAATATATCCACATTGATATATCTACTCTATACTGAAGACTATATCCAAATAGAAGCATACAAACAATATGATAGCAGCTGTTAGTTACAATCCATCCACACTGATATATCTACTCTATACTGAAGACTCTACCCAAATAGAACCATACCAACAATATGATATCAGCTGTCAGTTACAATCCATCCACACTGATATATCTACTCTATACTGAAGACTCTACCCAAATAGAACCATACCAACAATATGATATCAGCTGTCAGTTACAATCCATCCACACTGATATATCTACTCTATACTGAAGACTCTACTCAAATAGAACCATGCCAACAATATGATACCAGCTGTCAGTTACAATCCACCCACACTGATATATCTACTCTATACTGAAGACTCTACCCAAATAGAACCTTACAAACAATATGATAGCAGCTGTCAGTTACAATCCATCCACACTGATATATCTACTCTATACTGAAGACTCTACCCAAATAGAAGCAAACAAACAACATGATAGCAGCTGTCAGTTACAATCCATCCACACTGATATATCTACTCTATACTGAAGACTCTACCAAAATAGAACCTTACAAACAATATGATATCAGCTGTCAGTTACGATCCATCCACACTGATATATCTACTCTATACTGAAGACTATATCCAAATAGAACCATGCCAACAATATGATACCAGCTGTCAGTTACAAGCCACCCACACTGATATATCTACTCTATACTGAAGACTCTACCCAAATAGAACCTTACAAACAATATGATAGCAGCTGTCAGTTACAATCCATCCACACTGATATATCTACTCTATACTGAAGACTCTACCCAAATAGAAGCAAACAAACAACATGATAGCAGCTGTCAGTTACAATCCATCCACACTGATATATCTACTCTATACTGAAGACTCTACCAAAATAGAACCTTACAAACAATATGATAGCAGCTGTCAGTTACGATCCATCCACACTGATATATCTACTCTATACTGAAGACTATATCCAAATAGAACCATGCCAACAATATGATACCAGCTGTCAGTTACAAGCCACCCACACTGATATATCTACTCTATACTGAAGACTCTACCCAAATAGAACCATACCAACAATATGATATCAGCTGTCAGTTACAATCCATCCACACTGATATATCTACTCTATACTGAAGACACTACTCAAATAGAAACTTACAAACAATATGATATCAGCTGTCAGTTACAATCCATCCACACTGATATATCTACTCTATACTGAAGACTATATCCAAATAGAACCATGCCAACAATATGATACCAGCTGTCAGTTACAAGCCACCCACACTGATATATCTACTCTATACTGAAGACTCTACCCAAATAGAACCATACCAACAATATGATATCAGCTGTCAGTTACAATCCATCCACACTGATATATCTACTCTATACTGAAGACTCTACTCAAATAGAACCATGCCAACAATATGATACCAGCTGTCAGTTACAATCCACCCACACTGATATATCTACTCTATGCTGAAGACTCTACCCAAATAGAACCATGCCAACAATATGATACCAGCTGTCAGTTACAATCCACCCACACTGATATATCTAATCTATACTGAAGACTCTACTCAAATAGAACCATACCAACAATATGATACCAGCTGTCAGTTACAATCCATCCACATTGATATATCTACTCTATATTGAAGACTCTACCCAAATAGAACCATACAAACAATATGATATCAGCTGTCAGTTACAATCCACCCACACTGATATATCTTCTCTATACTGAAGACTCTACTCAAATAGACCCATGCTAACAATATGATATCAGCTGTCAGTTATAATCCACCCACACTGATATATCTACTCTATACTGAAGACTCTACCCAAATAGAACCATGCCAACAATATGATATCAGCTGTCACTTACAATCCACCCACACTGATATATCTACTATATACTGAAGACTCTAATCAAATAGAACCATACCAACAATATGATACCAGCTGTCAGTTACAATATATCCACATTGATATATCTACTCTATACTGAAAACTATATCCAAATAGAAGCAAACAAACAATATGATAGCAGCTGTCAGTTACAATCCATCCACACTGATATATCTACTCTATACTGAAGACTCTACCCAAATAGAACCATACCAACAATATGATATCAGCTGTCAGTTACAATCCATCCACACTGATATATCTACTCTATACTGAAGACTCTACTCAAATAGAACCATGCCAACAATATGATATCAGCTGTTAGTTACAATCCACCCACACTGATATATCTACTCTATACTGAAGACTCTACTCAAATAGAACCATACCAACAATATGATACCAACTGTCAGTTACAAGCCATTCATACTGATATATCTACTCTATACTGAAGATTCTACCTAAATAGAACCATACCAACAATATGATACCAGCTTTCAGTTACAATCCCTCCGCACTGATATATCTACTCTACACTGAAGATTCTACCTAAATAGAACCATACCAACAATATGATACCAGCTGTCAGTTACAATCCATTCATACTGATATATCTACTCTATACTGAAGATTCTACCTAAATAGAACCATACCAACAATATGATACCAGCTGTCAATAAAATCCATCCACGCTGATATATCTACTCTATGACGATTCTGAAACAGACTTGCAGAGAGAAAGTCACACTAGTCATACTACAAGTAGTAGTATAGGAGTGTAGTGTAATACATATATACCTTCAGTATTTATAGAGACGGTATAACCATCAGATGTGTCATCATCACCTTGTATTCTATAATAGTATGTAGTCTGAGATCCAGGATTCTTGTAAGAACCAGTCTTATCCTTCACAGTTTTGATTTCAGTCCAGTCAAGTTTATCTACAGATCTCTCAATACACCCTGATGTCGCTTTACCCAGGTCCCACTCAATAGATACACAACCAGATTTCACATCTAATTTGGTGATGACAGGTTGGCAATCTTCTCCCGAAAAAAGACAAATACAGAAAATTACAGCAAATAAGATGGATGGTAGGTTTATGTAACCAAGTTTGTTTTTTACTTACCAAAAATTATATATATATAGTTGTTAAAATATAAACAATTATTTAAAATTATTCTTTATATACATAAACATAACTATTGATGAAATGAGCAGAATTCACCATATCATAACTGCCTTTTAAATATAAATATCAATCAAAACAAAATACTAACCTGAAGATTCCCAGAAGGACCAATCAGACATGATAACTTTGCTTTTGTACATGCATCTATCTTTACTACGGTCAACACAACCATCATCCATATCCTTCCCATCAGGTGTAATCTTTGATTCATCATGTTTACCACATGGACACTTCAAACATGGTGTGTATGATAGACCAGGGTTATATCGCTTGATAAGGATATTCATGTTGTCCTCCACATACTTTCTTACTTCTGGACCATAGGATGACTGTAATTTCACAGCTCTGCTTCCTGCTGGTTCTGTCTTCACTGTAAGGGTGATGTCAGATTCTCTCTTTGACATGATGAGGATATGCTTCTTTCCAATATCAAACCAGGCATCATTATAGAATAACTCGACTGTTGGCCACTTCTTGATGCATCTAATAACTAGCTGGTGGAAAAACCCATCAGGTAAATATTTAAAAGAAAAGTGGAAAGATAGAGTAGGACATGATGTACTATTTGAGGGAGACAGGAAACGATTTTCTGGTTCTGATTTAAGAAGGCATGCCATGTAGTATTCGGTGACCTTTGACCCTGATTCCGGAGGACATGGGTAAATGATATCATACAGTTGAAATAGTCGAAGTAGGATGTCTTTATCTTCTAGTCTGTTGTTCTTCTTTAGGACCCAATCTACCAATTGGACATCAAGTTTCCCGTGAGTGGTTAACTTGTCATACAGATTGCTAATCAAATTGTGGAGATCCTTCTTCTGCTCATCAGGGAGTTCTGGTATGTGAGTGATGAATAGTCTCAACAAGTCAATGAACCACTGTGGACTGATGATGACATCATTACGAAGGTCAGGATCATCTGCAAAGTGTAGGATATCTCGAATGCTGTGGAAAAATTTCAGCACGTCATCAACTTCCTGTTTAGATAAAGACATAGATTCACCAACCTCATAGACGTCATTCAATTTCATTACTGGGCGGAGATTTTCTTCAACCACCTTTTGATTCAGTAGAAGCTCGAACTGCAACCAGTTAAATGAAACTTCATGACTGAGTTGACAAACAAGCTTCTTTATCTTATCTTTGAGAGACTGCAAAGCATCATTTGGGTTACCGCCTGGTGAAGGTGACTGCAAAGCATTACTTGGGTTACCGGCAGGTGAAGGTGACTGCAAAGCATTACTTGGGTTACCGGTAGGTGAAGGTGACTGCAAAGCATCACTTGGGCTACCATCTGAGGAAGGTGACTGCAAAGCATCATTTGGGTTAGCGCCTGGTGAAGGTGACTGCAAAGCATTACTTGGGTTACCGGTAGGTGAAGGTGACTGCAAAGCATCACTTGGGCTACCATCTGAGGAAGGTGACTGCAAAGCATCATTTGGGTTACCGCCTGGTGAAGGTGACTGCAAAGCATCACTTGGGTTACCATCTAGTGTAGGTGACTGCATAGGTTTGTTGCTGATAGGAATTATTGGCCATGCAATGTGTACAGCAGCTTCCATACTCCTCAAGAAAGCTTCTAGTTCCTTTTTTCGTTGCTCCATCACGTCCTGAAACATATCATTTGAAAACAAACCATAAATTCATGATATTGTAACACCAGAAACAATTCATGTTTGACTACAAGGAAATGACAATTAAATAGACACTGGGAACATGTCAACAGTGCTGTTAGGATAATGTGAAGTGTCTGCGCAGACAGATTAGATCCACACAACAACATGATTATTCTATTTGTTACTTACAAGAAATATGTTCACAAACACAAACAAGCCTAAAAAGGTACCAAATCAGAGTAGATGATGTGTGGATGTATGGATGTGATAACGGTGAATATACAAAAATGATCAATGTACATTGCAAGGATGAATGTAATTTTTGCTGTGGAAGAAATCATTTTAAATAACAAATAATACACATTACCTTTGATATTAAATCAATTTTTGTTCCAATAACAATGACATTATGTATTATGCTTCCCAAATCTTGGCCTTCTTTAGTTGTATGTGAATGTATTGAATTCATCCATCCATGGATATACTCTAAGAAATACAACAATTTACAAATATGTGATTGAAGCTAATAAGTTGATGAATTTAAGGTTACCAATAATTATAATTACTAGTAAATTAACCAACATCATGCATGTTATGTTCGTGTGTAATTATGAAGCATATACCAGGACATGAAAAAATACAGTTAATTTTGATAAGAAAAAACAGGGAAAGACAAGTAACAAAGACACGTAGCTCCAGAAAAAATAATAATAGAAACATTACTTTTTTACTTTTTTATATTTAGTAAAAGTTTTTTGAAATATTTGAAACACAAAAAAATGAGGTGCATTGGTTCCATTTTGGTTTATCAGTTGGTGAGAGGTTCATCTTTGAATGGCTTTAAGAGTGTGTATTCTGTTAATATGAAATATTCACACTAGATATGTGTAGTTCCCCTTACAAGACTTATTACAAGACAATTTATTGAATATTTATGAACAAGTTATTTTATCCATTTCACATGCATACAAATTACACTCTTATACAAAAAGTTTATTATCCACTTGAAAATGTGCTGACATGAAAGCAAGCTTTGATCTATGTAGGTCAGACTTTCACTTTGCCCATCTGTTCAACAACAAGTGGATAGAGTTCTGAAAATGTGCTATAATGAAAGCAAGCTTTGATCTATGTAGAACAGACTTTCACTTTGCCAATCTCTTCAACAACAAGTGGATAGAGTCCTGAAAATGTGCTATAATGAAAGCAAGCTTTGATCTATGTAGTTCAGACTTTCACTTTGCCCATCTGTTCAAAAACAAGATGATAGAGTCCTGAAAATGTGCTATAATAAAAGCAAGCTTTGATCTATATAGAACAGACTTTCACTTTGCTCATCTGTTCAACAACAAGTGAATTGAGTTCTGAAAATATGCTATAATGAAAGCAAGCTTTGATCTATGTAGGTCAGACTTTCACTTTGCCCATCTGTTCAAAAACAAGATGATAGAGTTCTGAAAATGTGCTATAATGAAAGCAAGCTTTGATCTATGTAGAACAGACTTTCACTTT